>NC_081308.1:83420151-84088565 GCF_030435805.1 Mustela lutreola
TGAAAAGATCAACAGACTGGATAAACCTCTAGCCAAACTCATAAAAAAAGGAGAGACAGAGAATACTCAAATAAGCAAAATCACAGGTGAAAGTTTTGAAATAAAAATCAAAACAACAGAAACACAACAAATTACAAAAGAATGTTATGAAAAATTATATACCAACAGATTGGATAACCTAAAAGAAATGCATAAATTCCTAGAAACATGTAACCTAATGAAACTAAAGGAGGAATAAATAGAAAATTAGAACAGATTTATTATCAATAGTGAAATTGAATCAATAGTTTAAAAACTCCCAACAAACTGAAGTCCAGGACCAGACAGCTTCACAGGTGAATTCTACATTTAAAGAATTAATATATATTCTTCTCAAATTCTCCCCAAAATTATAAGAGGAAGGAACATTTCCAAATCGTTTTGATGAGGCCAGCAAAACCCTGACACCAAAACCAGATAAAGTCACTACAAAATAAGAGAACTATAGGCCAATATTTCTGATGAACACTGATTCAGAGCTCCTCAAAAAAATATCTAGTCAAATTAAAAAATACATTGAAAAACTCATTCACCATGATCAAGTGGGATTTATTCCTGGGATGCAAGGATGGTTCAATATTCACAAATCAATCAATGTGATACATCGTATCAATAAGAGAAAGGAAAAAAGCCATATCATCACTTCTATAGATGCAGAAAAATCATCTAACGAAGTACAATGTTCTTTCATAATAAAAAATCCCAGCAAAGTAGGTTTAGAGAGAACATACCTCAACATATTTAAGACCATTTATGAAACATCACAGCTAATATCATACTCAACGGGGAAAAACAGAGTTTTTCCCTTAATATCAGCAGAAAGACAAGGATATTGACTCTTACCACTATTATTCAACATCTGGAAGTCCTAGATACAGCAATCAGACAACAAAAAGAAACTAAAGGATTCCAAATCAACAAGGAATAATTCAAGCTTTCACTATTTGCAGATGATGTGATACTTTATATAGAAACCCATAAAGTCTCCACCCAAGAACTACTAGAACTTTAAAATATATATATATTAATTCAATGGAGTCTCAGGATACAAAATCAATGCATGGAAATCTGTTGCATTTCTATATATTAATAAAGAAGCAGCAGAAAGAGAAATTAAGAAAATCCAATTTTTCAATTCACTACAAATAGTAAAATATCTAGGAATACAAGTCACCAAAGAGGTGAAAAACCTGTACATTGAAAACTATAAAACATTGATGAAAACATTTGAATATGATACACAAAAATGGAAAGATGTTCAATGCTCATGGATTGGGGAAAAAATATTGTTAAAATGTCCACACTACCCAAAGAAATCAACACATTTAATGCAATACTTATCAAAATACCAACAGCATTTTTCACAGAGCTAGAACAAATTATCTTAAAATTTGTATGGAACCACAAAAGACCCCAAATAATAAAGCAATATTGAAAACAAAAAACAAAACTTGAGACATCAGAATTCCAGACTTCAAGTTATAACACTGAGTTGTACTAATCAAAACAGTATGGGAGAGGCACCAAAATAGACACATGTATCAACAGAACAGAACAGAAAATCCAGCAATAAACCCACAATTATATGGTCAATTAATCTTCAGCTAAGTAAGAAAGAAATATGCAATAGGAAAGTGACAGTCTTCAAAAAATGATTTTGGGAAAACTGGACAGCAAGATGCAGAAGAATGAAAATGGGCCATTTTCTTACACCATACATAAAAATAAACTCAAAAAAGATTAAATACCTCAATGTGAGACCTAAAGCAATAAAAATACTAGGAAAGGGGATATTTAGTAATTCTTCTGACATCAGCCATAGAAACATTTTCTCCATATGTCTCCTTAGACAAGAGAAATAAAATAAAAAATAATCTATTGGGCCTACATCAAAATAAAGATTCCTGCATAGCAAAGGAATCAAGCCACAAAACTAACAGGTAGCCCACTGAAAGGGAGAAGATATTTGCAAATGATGTATCTGATAAATGGTTGGTATCCACAATATATAAACAACTTATACAACCCAACACTCAAAAGTAAAATAGTTCAATTAAACATGGGCCAAAGCCATAAGCAAACATTTCTCCAAAGAAGACGTAGATGGTCAACAGACACATGAATAGATGCTCAACATAACTCATAATCAGAAAACTACAAAAGAATGAATAAAACTATTCTTACTTGCAGATAACATAATTGTCTATACAGATAATCTTAAGGAGTCTAAAAAATTAATCTCCGAGAACTAATCAGTGAGTTCAGTGAGATAACAGGATGCAATATAAAAAAAAATTAAGAATTAATTATATGTCTATAACAAACAACACATGGATACTAAAATGAAAACTGAAGTATTATTTATAATTGCACAAAAAAGAGAACTATTTAGGTGTAATTCTAATAAAATATGTATAGTTTTGCTTATTGAAAGTTACATGATGCTGACATAAAACATCAAAAAGTTAAATGAAGAGACAAACCATGTTTATGAATTGCAAAACTTGACATTGTAAATACATCAATTCTCTCCAAAGTGATATTACAATTTCTATCAAAATCCTAAACAGTTTTGTAGTTATAGGCAAAATTATTCTAAGTTAGACAAAGAAAGTAAAGGATCTAGAATAGCTAATTCAATTTTGAAAAAGGAACACATAGTGGGAGGAATCTCTCAGTATAATTTCAAGACATTATATAGTTAAAATAATCCAGACTGTGTGTTATTAATGGAAGTATAAAAACACAGAAAAAGGAAACAGAAAAAAGAACAGGGAAATAAAAACACACATATATCTGTTGTGGCCGGCGCAAAAAATCAACCAGGAACGTGAGGGTAAGAGGATGGTGAAAAGAAGTTAAGAGACAAAGAGAAGGGGGAAGGAGGAGCACTGAGGAGGTTGTCCAACAGTGCCAATTTTATTCAAGGCTGTGAGGCATTATATAGTTAACTTCTTGGTTGATTGTTCATACACACGTATCATTCACATGAAACCCCGTAAGCTTTTATGAAACCCATTTCCCAAGCACCGGTAACAGATCTTATGATGCAAGTAACTTTTGTCTACTTAGCTAATCTTTTTTTTTTTTTTAATTTTTAATTTTGTATAAACATATATTTTTAGCCCCAGGGGTACAGGTCTGTGAATCGCCAGGTTTACACACTTCACAGCACTCACCAAAGCACATACCCTCCCCAATGTACATAAAGCCACCCCCCTTCTCCCAACACCCCTCCCACAAGCAACACTCAGTTTGTTTTGTGAGATTAAGAGTCACTTATGGTTTGTCTCCATCCCAATCCCATCTTGTTTCATTGATTCTTCTCCTACCCACTTAAGCCCCCATGTTGCATCATCACTTCCTCATATCAGGGAGATCATATGATAGTTGTCTTTCTCCGCTTGACTTACTTCGTTAAGCATGATACACTCTAGTTGCATCCAAGTGGTCACAAATGGCAAGATTTCATTTCTTTTGATGGCTGCATAGTATTCCATTGTGTCTATATACCACCTCTTCTTTATCCATTCATCTGTTGATGGACATCTAGTTTCTTTCCATAGTTTGGCTATTGGGGACATTACTGCTATGAACATTCGGGTGCACGTGCCCCTTTGGATCACTACGTTTGTATCTTTAGGGTAAATACCCAATAGTGCAATTGCTGGGTCATAGAGCAGTTCTATTTTCAATTTTTTGAGGAACCTCCATGCTGTTTTCCAGAGTGGTTGCAGCAGCTTGCATTCCCACCAACAGTGTAGGAGGGTTCCCCTTTCTCTGCATCCTCGCCAGCATCTGTCATTTCCTGACTTGTTGATTTTAGACATTCTGACTGGTGTGAGGTGATATCTCATTGTGGTTTTGATTTGTATTTCCCTGATGTCGAGTGATATGGAACTTTTTCATGTGTCTGTTGGCCATCTGCATTTCTTCTTTGCAGAAATGTCTGTTCATGTCCTCTGTCCATTTCTTGATCAGTCCTTTATCTGATATGTCGTTTGCAAATATCTTCTCCCATTCTGTCACTTGTCTTTTGGTTTTGTTAACTGTTTCCTTTGCTGCGCAAAAGCTTTTGATCTTGATGAAATCCCAATAGTTCATTTTTGCCCTTGCTTTGCTTGCCTTTGGTGATGTTCCTAGGAAAATGTTGCTGCGGCTAATGTTGAAGAGGTTACTGCCTGTGTACTCCTCAAGGATTTGGATGGATTCCTTTCTTACATTGAGGTCATTCATTCATTTTGAGTCTATTTTTGTGTGTGGTGTAAGGAAATAGTCCAGTTTCATTTTTCTGCATTTGGCTGTCCAATTTTCCCAGCACCATTTATTGAAGAGGTTGTCTTTTTTCCATTGGACATTCTTTCCTGCTTTGTCGAAGATTAGTTGACCAGAGAGTTAAGGGTCAATTTCTGGGCTCTCTATTCTGTTCCATTCATCTATGTGTCCGTTTTTGTGCCAGTACCAGGCTGTCTTGATGATGACAGCTTTGTAATAGAGCTTGAAGTCCGGAATTGTGATGCCACCAACATTGGCGTTCTTTTTCAATATTCCTTTGGCTATTTGAGGTCTTTTCTGGTTCCATTGAAATTTTAGAATTATTTGTTCCATTTCTTTGAAAAAGATGGATGGTACTTTGATAGGAATTGCATTAAATGTGTAGATTGCTTTAGGTAGCATAGACATTTTCACAATATTTATTCTTCCAATCCAGGAGCATGGAACATTTTTCCATTTCTTTGTGTCTTCCTCAATTTCTTTCATGAGTACTTTATAGTTTTCTGAGTATAGATTCTGTGCCTCTTTGGTTAGGTTTATTCCTAGGTATCTTATGGTTTGGGTTGCAATTGTAAATGGGATTGATTTCTTAATTTCTCTTTCTTCTATCTTGTTGTTGGTGTAGAGAAATGCAACTGATTTCTGTGCATTGATTTTATATCCTGACACTTTACTGAATTCCTGTACAAGTTCTAGCACTTTTGGAGTGGAGTATTTTGGGTTTTCCACATATATTATCAAATCATCTGTAGGGAGTGATAATTTGATTTCTTCTTTGCCGATTTGGATGCCTTTAATTTCCTTTTGTTGTCTGATTGCTGAGGCTAGGACTTCTAGTACTATGTTGAATAGCAGTGGTGATAATCGACATCCCTACCGTGTTCCTGACCTTAGCGGAAAAGCTTTCAGTTTTTCTCCATTGAGAATGATATTTGCGGTGGTTTCTCATAGATGGCTTTGATGATATTGAGGTATGTGCCCTCTATCCCTACACTTTGAAGAGTTTTGATCAGGAAGGGATGCTGTACTTTGTGAAATGCTTTTTCTGTATCTATTGAGAGTATCCTATGGTTCTTGTTCTTTCTTTTATTGATGTGTTGTATCACATTGACTGATTTGTGGATGTTGAACCATCCTTGCAGCCCTGGAATAAATCCCACTTGGTCGTGGTGAATAATCCTTTTAATGTACTGTTGAATCCTATTGGCTAGTATCTTGGTGAGAATTTTCGCATCTGTGTTCATCAAGGATATTGGTCTATAGCTCTCTTTTTTGATGGGATCCTTGTCTGGTTTTGGGATCAAGGTGATGTTGGCCTCATAAAACAAGTTTGGAAGTTTTCCTTCCATTTTTATTTTTTGGAACAGTTTCAGGAGAATAGGAATTAGTTCTTCTTTAAATGTTTGGAAGCATTTCCCCGGGAAGCCATTTGCCCTGGGTTTTGTTTGGAGATTTTTAATGACTGTTTCAATCTCCTTACTGGTTATGGGTCTGTTCAGGCTTTATATTTCCTCCTGGTTCAGTTGTGGTAGTTTATATGTTTCTAGGCATGCATCCATTTCTTCCAGATCGTCAAATTTGTTGGCGTAGAGTTGCTCATAGTATGTTCTTATAATAGTTTGTATTTCTTTGTTGTTAGTTGTGATCTCTCCTCATTCGTTCATGATTTTATTTATTTGGGTCCTTTCTCTTTTCTTTTTGATAAGTCGGGCCAGGGGTTTATCAATTTTATTAATTCTTTCAAAGAACCAGCTCCTAGTTTCGTTGATTTATTCTATTGTTGTTGGTTTTTTTTTTGTTGTTGTTGTTGTTGTTTTATTGCTTTCTATTTCATTGATTTCTGCTCTAATATTTATGATTTCTCTTCTCCTGCTGGGCTAAGGGTTTCTTTCTTGTACTTTCTCCAGTTCCTTTAGGTGTAGGGTTAGGTTGTGTACCTGAGACCTTTCTTGTTTCTTGAGAAAGGCTTGTACTGCTATATATTTTCCTCTCAGGACTGCCTTTGTTGTGTCCCACAGATTTTGAACCATTGTATTTTCATTATCATTTGTTTACATGATTTTTTTTTTCAATTCTTCTTTAATTTCCCTTTTGAGCAATTCATTCCTTAGCAGGATGTTGTTTAGTCTCCATGTATTTGGGTTCTTTCCAAACTTCCTTCTGTGGTTGAGTTCTAGCTTAAGAGCATTGTGGTCTGAAAATATGCACGGAATGATCCCAATCGTTTGATACCATTTGAGTCCTGATTTAGGACCGAGGATGTGATCTATACTGGAGAATGTTCCATGTGCACTAGAGAAGAATGTGTATTCTGTTGCTTGGGATGAAATGTTCTGAATATATCTGTGATGTCCATTTGGTCCAGTGTGTCATTTAAGGCCTTTCTTTCCTTGTGGATCTTTTGCTTGGATTATCTGTCCATTTCAGTGAGGGGAGTGTTAAAGTCCCCTACTATTATTGTATTATTATTGATGTGTTTCTTTGATTTTGTTATTAATTGGTTTATATAGTTGGCTGCTCTCCCGTTGGGTGCATAGATATTAAAATTGTTAGATCTTCTTGTTGGACAGACCCTTTGAGTATGGTATAGTGTCCTTCCTGATCTCTTATTATAGTCTTTGGCTTAAAATCTAATTGATCTGATATAAGGATTGCCACTCCTGCTTTCTTCTGATGTCCATTAGCATGTAAATTCTTTTCCACCCTCTCACTTTAAATGTGGAGGTTTCTTTGGGTTTAAAATGAGTTTCTTGGAGGCAACATATAGATAGGTTTTGTTTTTTTATCCATTCTGATACCCTGTGTCTTTTTATTGGGGCCTTTAGCCCATTAACATTCAGGGTAACTATTGAGAGATATCAATTTAGTGCCATTGTATTGCCTGTAAGGTGACTGTTACTGTATATTGTCTCTGTTCCTTACTGATCTACCACCTGTAGGCTCTCTCTTTGCTTAGAGGACCCCTTTCTATATTTCCTGTAGAGCTGGTTTGGTGTTTGCCAATTCTTTCAGTTTTTGTTTGTCCTGGAAGCTTTTAATCTCTCCTTCTATTTTCAATGATAGCCTAGCTGGATATAGTATTCTTGGCTGCATGTTTTTCTCGTTTAGTGCTCTGAAAATATCATGCCAGCTCTTTCTGGCCTGCCAGGTCTCTGTGGATAAGTCAGCTGCCAATCTAATATTTTTACCATTGTATGTTACAGACTTCTTTTCCCGGGCTGCTTTCAGGATTTTCTCTTTTTCACTAAGACTTGTAAATTTTACTATTAGGTGACAGGGTGTGGGCCTATTCTTATTGATTTTGAGGGGCATTCTCTGAACCTCCTGAATTTTAATGCTCGTTCTCTTTGCCATATTGGGGAAATTCTCCCCATAATTCTCTCCAGTATACCTTCTGCTCCCCTCTCTCTTTCTTCTTCTTCTGGAATCCCCATTATTCTAATGTTGTTTCATCTTTTGGTGTCACTTATCTCTCGATTTCTCCCCGTTGGTCCAGTAGCTATTTGTCCCTCTTTTGCTCAGCTTCTTTATTCTCTGCCACTTGGTCTTCTACATCGCTAATTCTTTCTTCTGCCTCATTTATCCCCTCAGTGAGAGCCTCCATTTTTTATTGCACCTCATTAATAGATTTTTTTATTAAAACTTGGTTCGATTTTAGTTCTTTTATTTCTCCAGAAAGGGCTTTTATGTCTCCTGAGAGGGTTTCTCTAATATCTTCCATCCTTTTTTTGAGCCGGCTAGAACCTTGAGAATTGTCATTCAGAACTCTAGTTCTGTCATATTACCAATGTCTGTTTTGATTAGGTCCCTAGCCTTAGGTACTGCCTCTTGTTCTTTTTTTTTTTTTTTTTTTTTTTTTTTTGGTGAATTTTTCCGCCTTGTCATTTTTTCCAGATAATGGTATATGAAGGAGCAAATAAAATACTACAAGTGTGGCAAAAACCCCAGGAAAATATGCTTTAACCAAATCAGAAGGGATCCCAAATCGTGAGGGGGGAGAATGGGATAAAAAGAGGTTCCAAAAGAAAGAAAGAAAAAAAAAAAGAATTAAAAAAAGAAAACGAATTAAGAAAATTAAAAAAATAATAGAAAAAATATATATATTAGATAAACCAGTTTAAAAAAACGTTAAAAAGGAAAAGGGTAAAAGTTAAAAAAATTTTAGCAAAAAAAGGGAAAAAATGAAAAAGAAAATAATTACTTTAACGGCAAGACTAAAAAATCACAGGGAGAAAGCCATGAGTTCCGTGCTTTGCTTTCTCCTCCTCTGGAATTCTGCTGCTCTCCTTGGTATTGAAACCGCACTCCTTGGTAGGTGAACTTGGTTTGGCTGGATTTCTTGTTGATCTTCTGGGGGAGGGCCCTGGTGTAGTGATTCTTAAGTGTCTTTGCCCCAGGCGGAATTGCACCTCCCTTACCAGGGGCTGGGCTGAGTAATCCTCTCTGGTTTGCTTTCAGGAGCTTTTGTTCCCTGATTGCTTTCCGTAGAGTTCTGGAGGACGGGAATACAAATGGCAGCCTCCTGATCTCCAGCCCAGAGGAGCTGAGAGCCCGGGGCCCCATTCCTCAGTGCACCCTCAGAGAACAGCGCCCAGTAACTCCCGTCTGCCTGACCTCCGGCTGCGCTCCAAGCTCACTGAGCCTGCAACTGGTTCAAGGTAACCCTGAGCTGCGAGCTTACTGTCAGCTCTGTCTCTGTAGCCGGCTTTCCCTGTTCCAATACCCACAAGCTCTGCGACACTCAGACACCACCGATCCTTCTGTGACCCTGTGAGACCTGAGGCCACACTGACCCCGCGTGGGCTTCGCCCCAGTTTAGCCTCTGTAGCGATGTCCCTCAGTGGAACAGACTTTTAAAAGTCTTGATTTTGTGCTCCATTGCTCCACCGCTTGCCAGGAGCCGGGCCCTCGCCCCGGGGTCTATCTTCCCCTCACTTTGGATTCACTTCTCCGCCAGTCCTACCTTTCAGAAAGTGGTTGTTTTTCTGTTTCTAGAATTGCTGTTCTTCTTCTCTTCGATCTGCTGATGGATTTTAGGTGTTTGCCATCTTTAGATAAGCTATCTAGCTGATCTGCTAGCTGAAGTAGTCTCAGCCTGCTACTTCTCTGCCATCTTGACTCCTCCCCTACTTAGCTAATCTTTAACTAGCCATTCACGAGCTTATAATGGTGCAATTTATAATCCGTGCTAGTACAGGGGAAATCTTGTAACAGTTAAATGTACGACCCAGTTTTGCCTTTTAATACATGTGTGCAGTCACGTCAGCAAGTCTTAAGGTCCATAGCTCAGGCTCTTTCTCAAGCACAGCTCAACTGATATTCAGGAGGCACAAGTCAAGGCCTGGCTTGATCCCTCACCTCTAGCTGGGTCTGTGGCTGCCTACAAGTTTTATTGGTAAATAACTATGCTTATTTATTTACTCATTTTCTCCACTTATGGTACCTTGGAAAAGTTGTCAATATAAACTTCCTAAACTATAAAATACTTATTTTCTGGATATTTAAGAAAGTATTTGTCCACCATTGTTCTAGGGCAAAAGTAACAAGACTGTGAAAAGAATTATAATAAACTAATGGAGGGAAACATGTTCTAATAAAATATTCCTGTTTAATCCAATGAAAATTATAAAAAGAATTAAAATTAACATAAATTAGGAACTGAATAAAAACAAGAGAATAAATATAAATACAAACATATCTATAATTGTATTAATATAAATAGACTAAATACACCAATTAAATGACAAGATTATAAAATTAGACCAAAATTATATACCTGGTACAAGAAACGCACCTTAAGGACATGGAACATTTAATAGAAAAGAGTGAAAAGTTATATCATGCAAACATAAACCCAATGAAAGCAGACAAAACTGTACTTTTAGCAGACACATAGACATTAAGATCGGAAGAAATTATTTGAAACAAACAAACATTTCATAAAGAAAAAAGAATATATGTAACAATTCTAAATCTTTGTTTACTTAAGCATGGCTTCAAATATATTGACAAAATAGGAAAAACCAGAAGAAGAATGACATAAGTGTACAATATTAGGGGAAAAGTTTAACATACATCTATTAATAACAGAAAAAGCAGACAAACAATCAAGAAGAATATAAAAATTCTGGAAGGAGGGCAAGATGGCAGAAAAGTAGGAGACCCTGTTCCTACAAGTGCCCTAATGTGAGCTAAATATCTACCAGAACACTCTGGACACCCATGAAATCAACCTGAGATGTAAGATTATACACTTCTGGATCTCTATGGGGGAAGAGATCATCCGTGGAGAAGTAAAGCAGAGTGGGAACACATGGACTGATATCAGAGGATAAACAGAAGGGGGAGGGAGCCAACAGAAGCAACACATTGGAAAGTAATAACCCAATGCCAAAGTGCTCTGTAATTGGCGCCCAGCATTAATTTGGAGACTGGTTAAAACCACTCAAAAAGAGCAAAACATCCTAAGGGGCAATTGGTGGAATCAGGCAGTCACAGGCATGGGCCTAACCCCAGAGTCTCAGAACAGTCACCACCAGTAACCACCTGTGCCAGAGAGCATATGGTGGGGGTTGCAGCCCATGGTCACTGAGCCTGCTGCTTTCTGCTGCTTGCAACACCACTCATCTGGGTGCACTCCTGCCCAAGCCTGAGAGAGCCCGGTGTGGGCACCTGCCACTGGTCCCTGGGCCCACAGCCTTCTGCGACCAGCCATGGAGGCTGAACACACCCAGAACCCATTTGAGAGAACCCAGCATAGACTCATGTTAGGGTCTTTGGCCTGCAGTCTTCCACAACCTGCATGGCCATTGGGTCTGATTGCACCCAGCCCGTGCTAGAGAGAACCTGGTGTGGTCTCCAGTCAGGGTCCCTTGACCCGCAGACTTCTGTGACCTGCACCTCTGCCAGATGTGAGCACAACTGGCATGGGTGTAGAACCCATATAGCAGTCCCAACAATAACAGTCACCTGGGTTCAGACTTGCCCAGACAGATATTGCTCATGATTTTAGTGGCATTGGGGTGCAGAGACAAGTGGAGTCTTGGGCAACAACTGAAATGGTGGCTGGGGGTGTGCACTGCCTCTTGGAGGTTGTGGTGTTCAGTGGGGTTAGTAGAGGGGTAGTTTGTGTGTTCTGGACCACCCAGAATGAAACAGACTGAGACTTCTCTCTGAGGTGGAGGTCTGGGAGCGGACAGTTTAATTTCCACTAAAGCTCTGAAAAGACACAAAAAGCTGCAAAAGAACAAAAACCACCAGAGAACAGACGCCTAAAAAAAATGGTTTCTTCAGAGCCAAGCCCCTTGATAGGGAGCAGGGCAACTCAGCCCAAGTTGGTTTCTGCAGAGCCAAGCCCCATGATAGGGAGCAGGGCAATTTCAGCACACTGACTGAAAAACAATGTGGCAGGCCACTCACCCAGAATACAAGCCAAAAGAACAAGAGGACAACCATCACAGGGTCCCCATAAAACTGTAAAACCCCAACATCGGGGAAAACAATATATTAAGCACCCAGTATCATCCCCAAACCTGTATAGCTCATAGATACAACTTTTCTTTCTTTCTTTTTTTTTAATTCATTCTCACGATTCTTGTTCTTTTTTTTTTTTTAACTTACTTACCATTACAACTAGAGGTTTAATACAACATATTCCATAATAAATTTTTAACGTGAACTTTTTTTTCATACATACACCTGTGTTTTTTTTCTTTTTTTCTTATTTTTAAATACACATATAGATAATATAAAGTCATTATAGAAAATGACAAAGTCAAGGTAATCCTTTTTCTCTTTTCAAAACTTCTCCTATATATAAATCAGTTTAAATCTCCCTTTATCTCTAGAAAGTTGAGTCCTCTAACAAAGATATCAAGATATATTTAGAAAGAACTGAAATAAACTTCCTCACCCACATTGAGGATTTATAACCAACCTCCCATCTTCTTTTTCTGTCAGTGTTTCTGTCTACTTGTTTTTGTTATGGTATTATATGAATCTTATTCTTGGCATTCATTTTGGCTAAGTTCTTTTATTTTTTTTTTCTTGTCATTTACTTTTGTTGGTCTTTTTGTTTGTTCATTTTTGTTTATATGCCTTATAAATCTTACATTTGGGGCTCGTTTTGAATGGATTTTCTCTCTTTTTTTCTCTTTCTCTCCCTATATTTTTTTTCTTTTTATCTTTCTTTTTGGTGGTGACTTCTGATTGCTCTGAAACTTTCCAGGGTGCACCTTGCCTGGATCGTGGTTGATATATTCAGCTATACATCCCCTCAGTCACCTCTTACCAAAATGACTAGGAGGAGGAACACCCAACAGAGGAAAAATTCAGAGACTCTCCCTCTCCCACAGAACTATTTGATGTGGACATTAACACTATGGCACAAAGGGAATTCAGGGTTACATTTTTCCAGAAAACAGCTAAGTTAGAGAAAACCATTAGTGACAACATCTAAGGGTGGAAGTGAGAGCCAGTCCAGAAGAAGTTAAAAATGTTATCAATGAGACCTAATCTAATCTAAATACTCTAACAGTTATGGTAACTAAGACAAAAGATGGAATTAGTATCTAGGAGACAAACTGATAGAAAATAAGGATGAGGAGAAAGCCTAGAACAAACTGCTTAGAAGCCATGGAAACAGAATTAGGGAAATAAATGATGCCATGAAAGGTTTCAACGTCAGAATTATTGAGATCCCTGAGGGGATGGAGAGAGAGAAGACTAGAAGATATAGTTGAACAAATTCTTTATGAAAATTTCCCCAATCCGGGGAATGGAAAAGTGTTTATGTCCTAAAGGAAGAAAGGACACCCCCCCCAAGATAAGCAAATTTAGAAAGAACTCCAGTCACTTGATTGTAAAATTCAAGAATCATAATTTTAGACAAGAGTTCCAAAGGGGAGCAAGGGCAAAGAGATTTCTTACCTACAGGGGAAAGTCCATCAGAATAACATCAAACCTGTCCACAGAAACCTAGCAAACCAGAAAAGGCTGGCCAGACATATTCAAGGCACTAAATGAGAAGAACATGCAGCCAAAAATACTTTATATAAACAAGGTTGATGTTCAAAATGGCTGGAGAGATAAAAATCTTCCAAGACCTGTAATGTTTAAAAGAGTATGTGACCACCAACCCAACACAACAAGAAACAATAAGGGGGGGGTGGTGTCTATAAAAGAAGAAAGAACCCAAGAGTGGCACAGAACAGAAATTTACAGAGACAATCTATAGAAACAAGGACTTCACAAGCAACATGGTATCAATAAATGCTTAACTTTCCATAATCACTCTCAACGTGAATGGCCTAAATGCTGCTATAAAATGGCACAGGGTTGCTTATCAGATAAAACAACAGGACTCATCCATATACTGTCAAAAAGATACACTTTTGGAACCTGAAAAGATACATTAAGTCTGAAACTGAAGGGATGGAGAAGCACCTTTCCTGCCAATGGGCCTCAAAAGAAAGCTGGGGTAATGATTCTCATATCAGATAAAGAAGATTTTAAGCTAAAGACTATAGTCAGAGATACAGAATGACACTACATCATTCTAAAAGGGTCTATCCACCAAGAAGATCTAACAATTTTAAATATTTATACCCCCCAATACGGGAGCAGTCAACTACATAAGACAACTGTTAATCAAAATAAATAGTCATACTGATATGAATACATTAATAGTAGGGAATCTTTACACACCACTCTTAGCAATACACAGATCATCTAAGCAGAAAATCAACAAAGAAACAAGAGTTTTGATTGATGCATTGGACCAGATGGACCTTATAGATATATAGAGATCATTTCACCCTAAAACAACAGAATACACATTCTTCTCAAGTGCCATAGAACTTTCTTCAAAATAGACTACATTGTGGGTCATAAGTCAGGGCTCAACCAAGACAAAAGAACGAGTTTATACGTTGCATATTCTCAAACCACAATGCATTGAAACTGGAATTCAACCACAAGAAAAAGTTTGGAATGAACTCAGACACTTGGAAGCTAAACACCATCCTGCTCAAGAATGTTCAGATCAACCAGGCAATCAAAGAAGAACTTAAACAATTCACACAAACCAATGAGAATGAAGATACTTCAGTCCAAAACCTATGGGATAAGTCAAAGGAGGTCCTAAGGAGGAAATAGATAGCCATCCAAGCCTCACTCAAAAAAAATTGAAAAATCCCGAATACACCAGCTCTCTTACACCTTAAAAAAACTGGAAAATCAACAGCAAATTACGCCAACCCCATGCACAAGAAGGTAAATAATCAAGATTAGAGGAAAGATCAATTAGTTAAAAACTAGAGCTGTAGTAGAACACATCAATAAAAATAAAAGCTGGCTCTTTGAAATAATAAGATCAATAAACCACTAGCAAAACTAATCCAAAAGAAAAGAAAGAGGACCCAAATTAATAAAATTATGAATGAAAAGGGAGATATCAAAAAAAAAAAAAAAAAAGAAAAAGAAAAGGGAGAGATCATGACTAACACCAAGGAAATAGAAACTATCATCAGAAATGATTAATAACAGCTATATGCCAATAAGTTAAGCAATGTAGAAGAAATGGATGCATTCCTGGAGACCTATAAACTTCCAAAACTGAATCAGGAAAAAATTGACAACCTGAATAGACCAATATCTAGTAAGATTCAGGTAGCGATCAAAAACATCTCAAACAACAAGGGGTGCCTGGGTGGCTCAGTGGGTTGAGCCTCTGCCTTTGGCTCAGGTCATGATCCCAGGGTTCTGGGATAGAGCCCCACGTTGAGCTCTCCACCCCATAGGGAGCCAGCACCATCCCATCTCTGCCTGCCTCTCTGCCTACTTGCCTATCTCTTGTCTGTCTCTGTCTATCAAGTAAATAAATTAAAAAAAAAAAACTCTCAAAAAACAAGACCCAGGACTTGATGGATTCCCCGGGAAATTCTATGAAACATTTAAAGAAGAAATAATACCTGTTCTCCTGAAGCTGTTTCAAATAATATAAACAAAAAGAAAACTCCCAGACTCTTTCTATAAAACCAGCATTACCCTGATCCCCAAACAAGGCAATGACCCCTTCAAAAAGGAGAATTTCAGACCAATATTCTGGATGAATATAGATGCCAGGATTCTCAATAAGATCCTAGCTAATAGGATCCAACAATGCATTAAAAGATTATCCACTATGACCAGGTGGGACTTATCCCTGGGATGTGAGAGTGGTTCAACATTCACAAAACAATCAATGTGATACAAACTCTCTTCCCAGATGACATGACACTTGATATGGAAAATCCAAAAGACTCCACCCCCAAACTACTAGAACTCATACAGCAATTCAGTAATGTGGTAGGATACAAAATCAATGTACAGAAATCAGTGGCTTTCTTATACACTAACAATGAAAATACAGAAAGGGAAATTAGAGAATCAATTCCATTTACTATAGCACCAAGAACCATAAGATAACTGGGAATAAACCTAACTGAAGAGGTAAAGGATCTGTACTCGAGGAACGACAGAACATGCATAAAAGTAATTGAAGAAGACACAAAAAGATGGGAAAATATTCCATGCTGATGGATCAGAAGAATAAGCATTTTTAAAATGTTTATGGTGCCTAGAGCAATATATATTTTCAGTGCCATCCTGATCAAAATTTTACAAGCATTTTTTTTAATTAATTTTTTATTTTTTATAAACATATATTTTTATCCCCAGGGGTACAGGTCTGTGAATCACCAGGTTTACACACTTCACAGCACTCACCAAAGCACACACCCTCCCCAATGTCCATAATCCCACCCCCTTCTTCCAAACCCCCTCCCCCCAGCAACCCTCAGTTTGTTTTGTGAGATTAAGAGTCAATTATGGTTTGTCTCCCTCCCAATCCCATCTTGTTTCATTTATTCTTCTCCTACCCACTTAAGCCCCCATGTTGCATCACCACTTCCTCATATCAGGGAGATCATATGATAGTTGTCTTTCTCTGCTTGACTTATTTCGCTAAGGATGATACGCTCCAGTTCCATCCATGTTGTCGCAAATGGCAAGATTTCATTTCTTTTGATGGCTGCATAGTATTCCATTATGTATATATACCACATCTTCTCGATCCATTCATCTGTTGATGGACATCTAGGTTCTTTCCATAGCTTGGCTATTGTGGACATTGCTGCTATAAACATTCGGGTGCATGTGCCCCTTTGGATCACTACGTATGTATCTTTAGGGTAAATACCCAATAGTGCAATTGCTGGGTCATAGGGCAGTTCTATTTTCAACATTTTGAGGAACCTCCATGCTGTTTTCCAGAGTGGCTGCACCAGCTTGCATTCCCACCAACAGTGTAGGAGGGTTCCCCTTTCTCTGCATCCTCGCCAGCATCTGTCATTTCCTGACTTGTTGATTTTAGCCATTCTGACTGGTGTGAGGTGATATCTCATTGTGGTTTTGATTTGTATTTCCCTGATGCCGAGTGATATGGAGCACTTTTTCATGTGTCTGTTGGCCATCTGGATGTCTTCTTTGCAGAAATGTCTGTTCATGTCCTCTGCCCATTTCTTGATTGGATTATTTGTTCTTTGGGTGTTGAGTTTGCTAAGTACTTTATAGATTCTGGACGCTAGTCCTTTATCTGATATGTCGTTTGCTAATATCTTCTCCCATTCTGTCAGTTGTCTTTTGGTTTTGTTAACAGTTTCCTTTGCTGTGCAAAAGCTTTTGATCTTGATGAAATCCCAATAGTTCATTTTTGCCCTTGCTTCCCTTGCCTTTGGCGTTGTTCCTAGGAAGATGTTGCTGCGGCAGAGGTCGAAGAGGTTGCTGCCTGTGTTCTCCTCAAGGATTTTGATGGATTCCTTTCGCACATTAAGGTCCTTCATCCATTTTGAGTCTATTTTTGTGTGTGGTGTAAGGAAATGGTCCAGTTTCATTTTTCTGCATGTGGCTGTCCAATTTTCCCAGCACCATTTATTGAAGAGGCTGTCTTTTTTCCATTGGACATTCTTTCCTGCTTTGTCGAAGATTAGTTGACCATAGAGTTGAGGGTCTATTTCTGGGCTCTCCATTCTGTTCCATTGATCTATGTGTCTGTTTTTGTGCCAGTACCATGCTGTCTTGATGATGACAGCTTTGTAATAGAGCTTGAAGTCCGGAATTGTGATGCCACCAACATTGGCTTTCTTTTTCAATATCTTTTTGGCTATTCGAGGTCTTTTCTGGTTCCATTGAAATTTTAGCATTATTTGTTCCATTTCTTTGAAAAAGATGGATGGTACTTTGATAGGAATTGCATTAAATGTGTAGATTGCTTTAGGTAGCATAGACATTTTCACAATATTTATTCTTCCAATCCAGGAGCATGGAACATTTTTCCATTTCTTTGTGTCTTCCTCAATTTCTTTCATGAGTACTTTATAGTTTTCTGAGTATAGATTCTGTGTCTCTTTGGTTAGGTTTATTCCTAGGTATCTTATGGTTTTGGGTGCAATTGTAAATGGGATTGACTCCTTAATTTCTCTTTCTTCTGTCTTTCTGTTGGTGCAGAGAAATGCAAATGATTTCTGTGCATTGATTTTATATATCCTGACACTTTACTGAATTCCTGTATAAGTTCTAGCAGCTTTGGAGTGGAGTCTTTTGGGTTTTCCATATATAGTATCATATCATCTGCGAAGAGTGATAATTTCACTTCTTCTTTGCTGATTTGGATGCCTTTAATTTCCTTTTGTTGTCTGATTGCTGAGGCTAGGACCTCTAGTACTATGTTGAATAGCAGTGGTGATAATGGACATCCCTGCCGTGTTCCTGACCTTAGCGGAAAAGCTTTCAGTTTTTCTCCATTGAGAATGATATTTGCGGTGGGTTTTTCATAGATGGCTTTGATGATATTGAGGTTTGTGCCCTCTAACCCTACACTTTAAAGAGTTTTGATCAGGAAGGGATGCTGTACTTTGTGAAATGCTTTTTCAGCATCTATTGAGAGGATCATATGGTTCTTGTTATTTCTTTTATTGATGTGTTGTATCACATTAACTGATTTGTGGATGTTGAACCAACCTTGTAGCCCTGGAATAAATCCCACTTGGTCGTGGTGAATAATCTTTATAATGTACTGTTGAATCCTATTGGCTAGTATTTTGGTGAGTATTTTCACATCTGTATTCATCAAGGATATCGATCTATAGCTCTCTTTTTTGGTGGGATCCTTGTCTGGTTTTGAGATCAAGGTGATGCTGGCCTCATCAAATGAGTTTGGAAGTTTTCCTTCCATTTCTATTTTTTGGAACAGTTTCAGGAGAATAGGAATTAGTTCTTCTTTAAATGTTTGGTAGAATTCCCCCGGGAAGCCGTCTGGCCCTGGGCTTTTGTTTGTTTGGAGATTTTTAATGACTGTTTCAATCTCCTTACTGGTTATGGGTCTGTTCAGGCTTTCTATTTCTTCCTGGTTCAGTTGTGGTAGTTTATATGTTTCTAGGAAGGCATCCATTTCTTCCAGATTGTCAAATTTATTGGCGTAGAGTTGCTCATAGTATGTTTTTATAATAGTTTGTATTTCTTTGGTTTTAGTTGTGATCTCTCCTCTTTCATTCATGATTTTATTTATTTGGGTCCTTTCTCTTTTCTTTTTGATAAGTCGGGCCAGGGGTTTATCAATTTTATTAATTCTTTCAAAGAAACAGCTCCTAGTTTCGTTGATTTGTTCTATTGTTTTTTTGGTTTCTATTTCATTGATTTCTGCTCTGATCTTTATGATTTCTCTTCTCCTGCTGGGCTTAGGGTTTCTTTCTTGTTCTTTCTCCAGCTCCTTTAGGTGTAGGGTTAGGTTGTGTACCTGAGACCTTTCTCGTTTCTTGAGAAAGGCTTTTACCGCTATATATTTTCCTCTCAGGACTGCCTTTGTTGTGTCCCACAGATTTTGAACCGTTGTATTTTCATTATCATTTATTTCCATGATTTTTTTCAAATCTTCTTTAATTTCCCGGTTGACCCATTCATTCTTTAGAAGGATGCTGTTTAGTCTCCATGTATTTGGGTTCTTTCCAAACTTCCTTTTGTGGTTGAGTTCTAGCTTTAGAGCATTGTGGTCTGAAAATATGCAGGGAATGATCCCAATCTTTTGATACCGGTTGAGTCCTGATTTAGGACCGAGGATGTGATCTATTCTGGAGAATGTTCCATGTGCACTAGAGAAGAATGTGTATTCTGTTGCTTTGGGATGAAATATTCTGAATATATCTGTGATGTCCATCTGGTCCAGTGTGTCGTTTAAGGCCTTTATTTCCTTGCTGATCTTTTGCTTGGATGACCTGTCCATTTCAGTGTGGGGAGTGTTAAAGTCCCCTACTATTATTGTATTATTGTTGATGTGTTTCTTTGATTTTGTTATTAATTGGTTTATATAGTTGGCTGCTGCCACGTTGGGGGCATAGATATTTAAAATTGTTAAATCTTCATTTTGGACAGACCCTTTGAGTATGATATAGTGTCTTCCTCATCTCTTATTATAGTCTTTAGCTTAAAATCTAATTGATCTGATATAAGGATTTCCACTCCTGCTATCTTCTGATGTCCATTAGCATGGTAAATTCTTTTCCACCCCCTCACTTTAAATCTGGAGGTGTCTTCGGGCTTAAAATGAGTTTCTTAGAGGCAACATATAGATGGGTTTTGTTTTTTTATCTATTCTGATACCCTGTGTCTTTTGACAGGGGCATTTAGCCCATTAACATTCAGGGTAACTCTTGAGAGATATGAATTTAGGGCCATTGTATTGCCTGTAAGGTGACTGTTACTGTATATTGTCTCTGTTCCTTACTGATCTACCACCTGTAGGCTCTCTCTTTGCTTAGAGGACCCCTTTCAATATTTCCTGTAGAGCTGGTTTGGTGTTTGCCAATTCTTTCAGTTTTTGTTTGTCCTGGAAGCTTTTAATATTTCCTTCTATTTTCAATGATGGCCTAGCTGGATATAGTATTCTTGGCTGCATGTTTTTCTCGTTTAGTGCTCTGAAAATATCATGCCAGCTCTTTCTGGCCTGCCAGGTCTCTGTGGATAAGTCAGCTGCCAATCTAATATTTTTACCATTGTATGTTACAGACTTCTTTTCCCGGGCTGCTTTCAGGATTTTCTCTTTGTCACTGAGACTTGTAAATTTTACTATTAGGTGACAGGGTGTGGGCCTATTCTTATTGATTTTGAGGGGCGTTCTCTGAACCTCCTGAATTTTGATGCTCGTTCCCTTTGCCATATTGGGGAAATTCTCCCCAATAATTCTCTCCAGTATACCTTCTGCTCCCCTCTCTCTTTCTTCTTCTTCTGGAATCCCAATTATTCTAATGTTGTTTCGTCTTATGGTGTCATTTATCTCTCGAATTCTCCCCTCATGGTCCAGTAGCTGTTTGTCCCTCTTTTGCTCAGCTTCTTTATTCTCTGTCATTTGGTCTTCTATATCACTCATTCTTTCTTCTGCCTCATTTATCCTAGCAGTGAGAGCCTCCATTTTTGATTGCACTTCATTAATACCTTTTTTTTATTTCAACTTGGTTAGATTTTAGTTTTTTTATTTCTCCAGAAAGGGCTTTTATATCTCTTGAGAGGGTTTCTCTAATATCTTCCATGCATTTTTCGAGCCCGGCTAGAACCTTGAGAATTGTCATTCTGAACTCTAGATCTGACATATTACCAATGTCTGTATTGATTAGGTCCCTAGCCTTCGGTACTGCCTCTTGTTCTTTTTTTTGTGTTGAATTTTTCCGTCTTGTTATTTTGTCCAGATAAGAGTATATAAAGGGGCAAGTAAAATACTAAAAGGGTGGCAACAACCCCAGGAAAATATGCTTTAACCAATTTAGAAGAGATCCAAAATCGTGAGGGGGAGAAAGGGGATAAAAAGAGGTTCAAAAAGGAAGAAAGAAAAGAAAAAGAAAAAAGAAAAAAAAAGAAAAGAAAAGAATTAAAAAAAAAAGAAAACGCCTAAGAAAATGTAAAAAAGAAAAAATATTTATATTAGATAAACTAGAAAAAAATCGTTAAAAAAGAGAAAGGTAACAGTTAAAATAAAATTACCCAAAGGCGAGAAAAAAAAACAAAAAACAAAAAATGAAAAAGAAAAAAATTAAATTAACTGCAAGATTAAAAAAAATCACAGGGAAAAACCCATGAGTTCCGTGCTTGGCTTTCTCCTCCTCTGGAATTCTGATGCTCTCCTTGGTATTGAAACCACACTCCTTGGTAGGTGAATTTGTCTCGGCTGGATTTCTTGTTGATCTTCTGGGGGAGGGGCCTGGTGTAGTGATTCTCACATGCCTTTGCCCCAGGCAGAATTACACCGCCCTTACCTGGGGCCGGGGTGAGTAATCCACTACGGTTTGCTTTCAGGAGCTTTTGTTCCCTGAGCGCTTTCCGTAGAATTCCAGAGGACGGGAATACAAATGGCGGCCTCCTGGTTTCCGGCCCGGAGGAGCCGAGAGCCCAGAGCCCCACTCCTCAGTGCGCCCTCAGAGAACAGCGCCCAGCTACTCCCGTCTGCTTGACCTCGGCTGTGCTCCGAGCTCACCGGTCCTTTTTCAAAGTTCTGGAACAAACAATCCGAAATTTTGTATGGAACCAGAAAAGACCCCACATTCCTAAAGAAATGTTGAAAAAAAAAAAACTGGGGGCATCACGTTGCCTGATTTCAAGTTTTACTACAAAGTTATGATCACCAAGACGGAATGGTTCTGGCACAAAAACAGACACATAGACCTGTGGAACAGAGTAGAGAGTCTATATACGGATGCACAACTCTGTGGTGAAATAATCTTTGTCAAAGTAGGAAAAAAAAAAAATCCAGAGGGAAAAAAAGACAGTCTCTTCAATACATGGTGCTGAGAAAAGTGTATAGTTATGTATAGAAGAATGAAACTTGATCATTCTCTTACACGATACAAAAAGATAAACTCAAAATGGATGAAAGACCTCAACGTGAGGCAGAAATCTATCAAAATCCTAGAGGAGAACATAGGTAGTAACCTCTTTGACATCGGCCACAGAAACCTCTTTCAAGACATGTCTCCAAAGGCAAAGGAAACAAAATCCAAAATAAACTTTTGGGACTTTATCAAAATCAAAAGCTTCTGAACAGCAAGGGAAAGAGTCAAGAAAACAAAGAGAAATAAATTAAAAATTGGTAACAAAAATATCACAAGAATATCTCCAAAGTGTGGAGGGTTCCAAGGAACCTCATGGCTACCAGAACCACAGTTTGGAAACTCTGGATTAAATAATTTAATTGTATTACTATAAAGTTTTTCCTGTTAGTATTTTCTCCAGACAGCTTCACCAATGAATCACACATTGAAGGAAAAAATAGCATTAATCTTTCAAAAATTCTTTCATGAAATAAAAATAAGAAAGATATCCTAATTCATTTTATGAAGCCAGCAAAACATTAAAACAGAAGTTAGCAAACTTTACTTTTTCTACAAAGGGCCAGATAGTAAATACTTTTAAGCCATAAATTCTCTATCAAACTACTTGACTACTATTGAGACAAGAAGTAGCCATAAACTCAGAAATGAAGAGGCATGTTTGTGCTCTGATATTACTTTATTCAAAGTCACTGAAATTTGAATGTTATATCTTTCTCACTCCCTCTTAGAGTTTGATTCACTGTGCCAGACCTCTTCTTTGGCACATAATTCCTAGCATATATTGACCCACATTTCATTGCTTTTGTATATCTTCCCTGCATGGATGTCTTTTTTACTCTCCTCAGACCCCATGCTACGCTGCTTTCATTCCACCAGAAATGCCCTCCTGATCTTGCTTAGATTCTAACATTCCATTCCAGGCTCTTCCTCTAAAGAAATGCCTTCCCCAGACACAGATTTGACTCCTTGCTCCCCCAGAAGACCAGCTTGCTGGGCAATAACCTCTTCATATTGCTTGGGTGACACCCATGCAGAGGCCTCCTAATTTATTTGGGCTCTGATACCACAGGAGTATCAAAGTATCACATGTAGTAGGATGCCTTCTTCATCCTCCTTAGGCTTGGGGATCCTGTAACAGGCAGCCTTCCTTAAGCAGATGCTGTTCTCACCCAGGTTGTGTTCTTACAGCTTGATTATGGCCACTGCAGGTTCCCACCAGTTCAGGAAATGAAGGGAATTGAAGGAATGAAAAATGAAAAGGCATAGAAAAAGAAAAATGAAAAGGTAACAGACACATGAAAAAGTGCTCTATATCACTCGGCATCAGGGAAATACAAATCAAAACCACAATGAGATATCACCTCACACCAGTCAGAATGGCTAGAATCAACAAGTCAGGAAATGACAGATGCTGGGGAAGATGTGGAGAAAGAGGAACCCTCCTACACTGTTGGTGGGAATGCAAGCTGGTGCAGCCACTCTGGAAAACAGCATGGAGGTTCCTCAAAAAGTTGAAAATAGACCTAACCTATAACCCAGCAATTGCACTACTGGGTATTTACCCTAAAGATACAAACATAGTGATCCGAAGGGGCACGTGCACCCGAATGTTTATAGCAGTAATGTCCACAATAACCAAACTATGGGAAGAACCTAGATGTCCATCAACAGATGAATGGATCAAGAAGAGGTGGTATATATACACAATGGAATACTATGCAGCCATCATAAGAAATGAAATCTTGCCATTTGCGACAACATAGATGGAACTAGAGCATATCATGCTTAGCGAAATAAGTCAAGCGGAGAAGACAACTATCATATGATCTCACTGATATGAGGAAGTGTTGATGCAACATGGGGGATTAAGGAGGTAGGAGAAGAATCAATGAAACAAGATGGGATTGGGAGGGAGAGAAACCATAAGTGACTCTTAATCTCACAAAACAAACTGAGGGTTGCTGGGGGGAAGAGGGTTGGGAGAAAAGGGTGGGGTTATGGATATTGGGGAGGGTATGTGCTTTGGTGAGTACTGTGAAGTGTGTAAACCTGGCGATTCACAGACCTGTACCCCTGGAGATAAAAATATATTATATGTTTATAAAAAATAAAAAATTTAAAAAAATAATCTTATAAAAAAAGGTAGTAAAGAGAAGTTCAACATATATTAGAAGTCCTAGCAAAAGCAATCAGACAACAAAGGGAAATAAAAGGTATCCAAATTGGCAATGAAGAAGGCAAACTCTTTCTCTTTGCAGATGACATGATTCTTTATATGGAAAACCCAAAAGACTCCACCCCCAAACTACTAGAACTCATAAAGCAATTCAGCAACGTGGCAGGACACAAAGCCAATGTACAGAAATCAGTGGCTTTCTTATACACTAACAATGAAAATACAGAAAGGGAAATTGGGGAATCTATTCCATTTAATATAGCACCAAGAACCATAAGATACCTGGGAATAAACCTAACCAAAGAGGTAAAGGATCTGTACTCGAGAAACTACAGAACACTCATGAAACAAATTGAAGAAGACACAAAAAGATGGAAGACCATTCCATGCTCTTGGATTGGAAGAATAAACATTGTTAAAATGTCTATACTGCCTAGAGCAATATACACTTTTAATGCTATTCTGATCAAAATTCCATGGGTATTCTTCAAAGAGCTGGAGCAATTAATCCTAAAATTTGTATGGAATGGGAAGAGACACCGAATCACTAAGGAAATGTTGAAAAACAAAAATAAAGCTGGAGGCATCACATTACCTGATTTCAAGCTTTACTACAAAGCTGTGATCACCAAGACAGCATGGTTCTGGCATAAAAACAGACACATAGACCAGTGGAACAGAGTAGAGAGCCCAGATATGGACCCTCAACTCTATGGGCAAATAATCTTCGACGAAACAAGAACAAAAATACAGTGGAAAAAGAAAGTCTCTTCAATAAATGGTGCTGGGAAAACTGGGCAGCTATATGTGGAAGAATGAAACTCGACCATTTTCTTACACCGTACACAAAGATAAACTCAAAATGGACAAATTACCTCAATGTGAGACAGGAATCCATCAGAATCCTAGAGGAGAACATAGGCAGTAATCTCTTCGATATCAGCCACAGCAACTTCTTTCAAGATATGTCTCCAAAGGCAAAGGAAACAAAAGCGAAGATGAACTTTTGGGACTTTATCACAATCAAAAGCTTCTGCACAGCAAAGGAGACAGTCAAGAAAACAAAGAGGCAACCCATGGATTGGGAGATGATATTTGCAAATGACAGTACAGACAAAAGGTTGATATCCAGGATCTATAATGAACTCCTCAAACTCAACACACACAAAACTAACAATCATATAAAAAATGGGCAGAAGATATGGACAGACACTTCTCCAATAAGGACATACAAATGGCTATCAGACACATGAAAAAATGTTCATCATCACTAGCCATCAGGGAGATTCAATTTAAAACTACATTGAGATATCACTTTACACCAGTTAGAATGGCCAAAATTAGCAAGACAGGAAAAAACATGTCTTGGAGAGGATGTGGATAAAGGGGAACCCTCTTCCACTGTTGGTGGGAATGCAAGTTGGTGCAGCCTCTTTGGAGAACAGTGCAGAGATTCCTCAAGAAATTAAAAATAGAAGTTTTCTTTGACCCTGCAATTGCACTCCTGGGTATTTACCCCAAAGATACAGATGTAGTGAAAAGAAGGGCCATCTGTAACCCAATGTTTATAGCAGCAATGGCCACGGTCGCCAAACTATGGAAAGAACCAAGATGCCCTTCAACGGATGAATGGATAAGGAAGATGTGGTCCATATACACTACGGAGTATTATGCCTCCATCAGAAAGGACGAATACCCAACTTTTGTAGCAACATGGATGGGACTGGAAGAGATTATGTTGAGTGAAATCAGTCAAGCAGAGAGAGTCAATTATCATATGGTTTCACTTATTTGTGGAGCATAACAAAAAGCATGGAGGACATGGGGAGTTAGAGAGAAGGGGGTTGGGGTAAATTGGAAGGGGAGGTGAGCCATGAGAGACTATGGACTCTTAAAAACAATCTGAGGGGTTTGAAGTGGCGGGGGCGGTGGGAGTTCGGGGTACCAGGTGATGCTTTGTATAGAGGGCTCGGATTGCATGGAGCACTGGGTGTGGTGCAAAAATAATGATACTGTTATGCTGAAAATAAATAAATTTTAAAAAACCTATAATATGTCAAATAATACTTAAACTTTTAAATTCAGACTAAAACCTTAAAGAGCAGACAATCTATAGAGTTTTGAATTTTGGTCTAAGCAAAGCTCAATTCTCACTGAATTTTACATGACGTAAAAGAAAACTCATTTCCAAAGAGGAAGGCCATACAACACTGTGTGTGTGTATATATATATATATATATATATATATATATATATATATATGTAAATATTAAAAGATATATATTAAAAGATGTATTTATTAAAAATATATATATATATATATTTTAATAAATTAATTTATTTATTTTCAGAAAAACAGTATTCATTATTTTTTCACCACACCCAGTGCTCCATGCAATCCGTGCCCTCCACAATACCCACCACCCGGTACCGCAACCTCCCACCCCCCCACCACATCAAACCCCTCAGATTGTTTTTTGGAGTCCATAGCCTCTCATGGTTCACCTCTCCTTCCAATTTCTCCCAACTCCATTCTCCTTTCTAACACCCCTTGTCCTCCATGCTATTTGTTATGCTCCACAAATAAGTGAGACCGTATGATAATTGACTCTCTCTGCTTGAGTTATTTCACTCAGCATAATCTCTTCCAGTCCCATCCATGTTGCAGAAATCAGTGGCTTTCTTATACACTAACAGTGAAAATAGAGAAAGTGAAATTAGAGAATCGATTCCATTTACTATAGCACCAAGAACCATAAGATACCTGGGAATAAACCTAACCAAAGATGTAAAGGATCTGTACTTGAGGAACTATAGAAAACTCATGAAAGAAATTGACGAAGGCCCATAAAGATGGAAGACCATTCCATGCTCTTGGATGGGAAAAATAAACATTATTAAAATGTCTATACTGCCTAGAGCAATCTATACTTTTAATGCCATTTTGATCAAAATTCCACCGGTATTCTTCAAAGAGCTGGAGCAAATAATCCAAAAATTTGTATGGAATCAGAAGAGACCCCAAATCGCTAAGGAAATGTTGAAAAACAAAAATAAAGCTGGGGGCATCATGTTACCTGATTTCAAGCTTTATTACAAAGCTGTGATCACCAAGACAACATGGTACTGGCATAAAAACACTGTATATTTTAAATAATGTATATTTATTATGAGTATTTCAAAGAAACATATTGTGCAAGGGGAAGATCCACATGCTCAACAAATAAGGATGAGTAACTAGATTGGTCATTACACAGAATGATGGTTTACAGCTATATATGGTGAGTTTTCAATGTTAACTATTTTGTATTTCAAATAAAATAACAATTCCATATCATGGCTTAAAAGCGAGTGTAATTCAGTTGCAATAATGAGCTAAATTTACACCATCTTATAGGATACTGAAGTTTGAAAAAGTCTGTCATACATGCTTAAAATTTGTGTCATCTTTGGCCTCAAAATTAGATAAATAGTCTAGTTTTAGGGATTACTCTAAATTATTCTGTTATTGATTCATAACATACATCAAAAAATATTTAAACTGCATACATGTTCAACTGCTATCTTTATTTTTAACAGCTTTATTGAAGTATAGTTGACAAATAATAAATTGCACATATTAGAAGTATGCATTTTGATAAGTTTTTCCATATATATAAATAAAAATATTTAAACTGCATACATGTTCAACTGCTATCTTTATTTTTAACAGCTTTATTGAAGTATAGTTGACAAATAATAAATTGCACATATTAGAAGTATGCATTTTGATAAGTTTTTCCATATATATATATATATATATTCCTATTAAAGCATCACCACAATGAAGGCAATGAACATACCTATCACAACCAAAATTTTCCTTATGACTTTTTGGTAATCCCATTCTTTCCCTTTTCAATAGTCCTCAAACCAGAAAATAACTGGTTTATTTTCTATTAATAATGCTTAGTATGTATTTTCTAAGATCTTTCATATAATTAGAAGCATGCCATATATGCTTTTTTTATAACTGCCTTATTTCACTGAACATTGTGTCCTTGATATACATCCAAGTTATTGTATCAGCAGGTGTTTTTTCTTTTTTAATTACTGAAACATATTCCATTGTATGGATATACAGATTTTGTATAACTATGCACTTGCTGAAGGAAATTTTGGTTGTTTCCAGTTTGTGGCTATTACAAATAAAGCTGATATGAATGTTCCTGTATAGACTTTGTGTGAACATAAGTTTCCATTTTGGAGAGATTATTACATATGATTGGAATGATTGGATCAGATTGTAGGTATGCTATTTAATTCTCCAATAGTGGCTCTTTGCTAGGAGAATCCCAGGTTTTCAGGCTTTTGCCTATATCCAGAATTGAATATTGCCCCCAGTATAAAGGCAGGTAAACTTAGCTCACCTCTCAAATGTTATCTCTGTTTCAGAATCTTAGACACTGTAGTCTTTGCTGCTTTAGTAGCTCTCAGATGTTTTTGTCCACTGTCCATTTTTTCTAAATGATTTGCTTCAAGTTACTTTGGTCTACAAAAAGAGGATGCTAAATTTCACTTTTTTTAAATAAAGCATTTTCAAAATCTCTTGGTAAAATATAGAAGTCAGTGAATTCTTGAATATTAATCATATACAGGACAACTTTGCTAGATTCTCTTATTAATTCTAATAATTTGCCTGTGAATTCTCTTAAAGTTTTCTGTATGGAATAACATTAATCTCTTGTTATCTCTCATTTATTTCTTCTTAATTAAAAAAAAATTTAATTAATTAATTTATTTATGTTTAATTCCAATGTAGTTAACATGCAGTGTTATATTAGTTTCAGATGTACAATATAGTGATTCAACAGTTCCATATATTACTCAGTGTTCATCAAGATGAGTGTACTTTTATTTTTTATTTTTAAAAAGATTTTATTTATTTATTTGACACAGAGAGCTCACAAGTAGGCAGAGAGGCATGCGGCGGGGGGTGGGGGGAGCAGGCTCCCTACTGAGCAGAGAGCCTGACACTGGGCTCCATTCCAGGACCCTGAGATCAAGACCCAGGATGAAGGCAAAGTCTCAAACCATTGAGCCATCTGGTGCAACAAGATAAGTGTACTTTTAATTCCCTTCATCTATTTTACCCCTCCTCCCACCCAGCTCCCCTCTGATAACCATGTTTCTTATCTGCAGTTAAGAGTTTCTTTTTTGGTTTGTCTCTTTTTTCCTTTGTTCATTTGTTTTGTTTGTTTTTTTTTTAATATAATTTTTTATTTTTTATAAACATATATTTTATCCCCAGGGGTACAGGTCTGTGAATCACCAGGTTTACACACTTCACAGCACTCACCAAAGCACATACCCTCCCCAATGTCCATAATCCCACCCCCTTCTCCCAAACCCCCTCCCCCCAGCATTTGTTTTGTTTTTTAAATTCCACATAATGCTAAGTGAAATGAACCAGGCAGGGAAAAAAAAAATGCCACACGATTTCACTCTCATTTCTTGCATACTTTATTTCCTTCTATTTATTTTTTATTGCAATGCCAGAATCTCCAAAAGAGTACTGATAGCTGCCAAATTCAGATGGCAGAGTAGTAGGGAGACCCTGATGTTGCCTTGTCCCTCACACACAGCTAGATCAACACCCAAATATTTTGAACTAGGAATATGACCTGAGGATTAAGAAAACAATTGGCACAGTTGGAGGGAGAGAACATTGGCAGATGCAAGATTCAGAGCCATGAACTGGGGCAGAGGAAAGACAGGAGGCTGCAAAGGGGAGGGAACCCTTTTTGTGGAGCAAAGTCAGGAAGAAGGAGAGGGTGCAACAGGTAGGGATCACAGGATAAGCTGCAGTGAGGAGACCCCCTAGGTTGCACTGGAAAGATAGCTCCCATTCCAAGAGTACATTTGGAAGAGCATATTTTGTCTCTCCCAAGACTAAAGGCCAGCTGGGAGACATTGAGCAGTGATTGACAGCAGGAACAGAGCTGTGTGCAGAGGGCAGATCACCAGCTTTTCACTGTGAGTTACAATATACTTAAACCACTGTGTGCACACCGAGTGGCTGCTTTTCTGGAACAGAACTGAGCAGAGAGCTGAGACATGGACAGACTGTATATGATCTGGTCAATTTTTTTTTTCTGTCTGTTACAATAGATTCAAGCTTCTGTAGGACTGCTTTTCTGAGATGGAAAGGAGTGGGGGACTGAGTCCTGCACAGATGGCAGTTAACCTGGTTGCAGATTTTTGCAGTGCATCACAATAAACTCTAGCCTCCTCTGTGTGCGTACTGTGCAACTGCATTTCTGGGATGGGATGGTGTTGGACATGTCACAAGGTTGTCCTCCAGAGGAGCAGAGTGGGTCTGTACTTTGCCAGACCCTTTAAAACTTAAAGTTTTGAATCTTACCCACTGGCCAGAGATGAAATACAGGGGATCTGTGGCACTGGGCTCCACAATGCCCCAAGAACAGACAGGTTAAGGGCAGGAGACTGATGAAAGCCCAAGATCCAGGAGATTGTTTGCTTTTCTTTATTATTTTCTTCTTCTTCTTCTTTTTTCTGTTATGTTATTCACCAAATAGTATGTCATTAGTTTTTCATGTCGTGTGCCAAGATTCATTGTTTGTGTGTAACACCCAGTACTCCATGCAATACCTGCCCTCCTTAATACCCATCCCTGGGCCAACCTCTTCCCTCTAAAACCCTCAGTTTGTTTCTCAGAGTCCACAGTACTTCAGGGTTCAATTACCCCTCTGATTTACCCCTTTTCATTTTTCCCTTCTTTTTCCTAATGTCCTCCATGTTATTCCTTGTGTTCCACAAACAATAGAAACCATAAGATAATTGACTTTCTCTGCTTGACTTATCTCACTCAGCATAATCTCCAGTCCCACCCATGTGAATGCAAAAGCATGGTACTGGCACAAAAAAGACACATAGACCAAAGGAACAGAGTAGAGAGTAGAGATGAGTTGACTTCCAATCTATGACCAAATAATCTTCAACAAAGCAGGGAAAAAAAATATTCAATGGAAAGAAGACAGTCTTGGGGAGCCTGGGTGGCTCAGTGGGTTAAGCCTCTGCCCTCGGCTCAGGTCATGATCCCAGGGTCCTGGGATCGAGCCTCACATCAGCCTCTCTGCTCAGCTGGGAGCCTGGTTCCCACCCCTCCACTCTTGTCTCTCTGTCTGTTTGTGATCTCTCTCTCTATCAAATAAATAAATAAAATCTTAAAAAAAAAGACAGTCTCTTCAATAAATGGTGCTGGGGAAATTGGACAGCTATATACAGAAGAATGAAACTCGACCATTCTCTTACACCATACACAAAGATAAACTCAAAATGGATGAAAGACCTCAGTGTGAGACAGGAATCCATCAAAATCCTAGAAGAGAACATAGTCAGTAACCTCTTCGACATCAGCTACAGCAACTTCTTTCAAGACACAGCTTAAAGGCAAAGGAAACAAAAGCAAAAATGAAGTTTTGGGACTTCATCAAGATCAAAAGCTTCTACACAGCAAAGGAAACAGTCAACAAAACAAAGAGGCAACTCCCAGAATGAGAGAAGATATTTGCGAATGACACTACAGACAAAGGGCTGGTATCCAAGATCTATAAATAACTTCTCAAACTCAATACCCCCCCCCAAAAAAAATAATCAAGTCAAAAGATTGTGGTTTTCTTTAAGATTTTATTTATTTGACAGAGAGAGATCACAAGTATACAGAGAGGCAGGCAGAGAGAGAGGGAAGCAGGCTCCCTGCTAAGCAGAGAGCCTGATGTAGGACTCGATCCCAGGACCCTGAGATCATGACCCGAGACCTGAGCTGAAGGCAGCAGTTTAACCCACTGAGCCACCCAGGTTCCCCAATTGTTTGATTTTCTGAGAGGGTCTCCTGAAGAGTGGTGGCCAGGAGTTCCACTCCCCAGGGGGAAGAGAGTGAGGTGATGTCATATTCCTCCTCAAACACCCCTCCCTCTCCCAACCCACCAACACAGTCAAACTTCAGTGACAACACCTCCAGTGGAGTCAGGAGTCCTCTACACTAAACCCCACCTTCCCACACACACCTAGCAGGAACATCTGTACAAGGGCAAGTTCCCTTGTGAGCCAGCCCAGTAGACCTCTTGCTCAGAAATCCAACACAGGCCCCCACATCTACAAACGGTGATAATTAAAGAAATCTCCAAAAATCAGCTTCTGGTGGAAATAAAACCAGCCTTCCTTCTTTTTTTTTTCTCTTTTCTTAATTTTTATTTTTTATATTTTTATTTTTCTATTTCTTTTTAAAAATTCTTTATCCTTTATTATATGTACACATATATGTATATATGATATATATATTTTATATGTTTATATGAAATATATATACATATGAAAGTGACTATTTTATTTTTTTTAATTTTTATTTTCAGCATAACAGTATTCCTTGTTTTTGAACCACACCTAGTGCTCCATGCAATCCGTGCCCTCTCCAATACCCACCACCCTGCTTCCCCAATATCCCACCCCTGCCAGTTCAAACCCCTCAGATTGTTTTTCAGAGTTCATAGTCTCTCATGGTTCACCTCCCCTTCCAATTTCCCTCAACTCCCTTCTCCTCTCTAACTCCCCTTGTCCTCCATGTTATTTGTTATGTTCCAAAAATAAGTGAAACCATATGATAATTGACTCTCTCTGCTTGACTGATTTCACTCAACATAATCTCTTCCAGTCCCATCCATGTTGCTACAAAAGTTGGGTATTCATCCTTTCTGATGGAGGTATAATAATCCATAGTGTATATGGACCACATCTTCCTTATCCATTCATCTGTTGAAGGGCATCTTGGTTCTTTCCAAAGTTTGGTGACCGTGGCCATTGCTGCTATAAACATTGGGGTACAGATAGCCCTTCTTTTCACTACATCTGTATCTTTGGGGTAAATACCCAGTAGTGCAATGGCAGGGTCATAGGGAAGCTCTATTTTTAATTTCTTGACGAATCTCCACACTGTTCTCCAAAGTGGCTGCACCAACTTGCATTCCTACCAACAATGTAAGAGGGTTCCCCTTTCTCCACATCCCCTCCAACACATGTTGTTTCCTGTCTTGCTAATATTTAATTAAAAAAATATATATTTTTCTTTTTTTTCCTCTTTTTTTTTGTATCAGGCTTATAATCCTTTGTTTATTTGTTGGTTCATTTGTTTTCTTCTCTTACTTTTTGGATCAATCTTCTTTTTTATTTTTTTCTCTCTATCTCTTTTCTTCTTTCCCTACTCTTCTTTCCCTCCTTGTTTATTATTTTTTAGAATCAGGTTTATGTTTTATTATTTGTCTGTTTGTATTCATCTTTATCCCATTTCCTTTTCTCTTGGATAAGTATTTTTATTTCTTTTTGTTTTTCTTTTTATCTGTTCTTCTTTCTTTTTCTTTTTTTCCTTTACAATCTCAACTTCACAAAACAAATCAAAGCACACCTACTTAATGTTCCAAACACTCGCCACTATGATCAAAGAGGAACTTTGTAGAGGAAGGACCAGTGGGAAAGAGAAGCTAAAATACAACAGCAGAGTGTACTCAGCATACACCAGAAACATTTCCTGAAATTATGTTTCTCTTGTTGTTGTTATTGTTTTTTTATTATTATTATTATTTATTTTCCTCCAATCCTTTCTGGACACAATGAGTAGGAGAAATTCAATGTAAAAGGAAAAAAAAAAAAAAAACAGGAGTTAGTACACTCTCCCATGAATAAATCAATATGGATTTAAGTAAAATGTCTGAACTAAAATTCAGACCAATGATTATAAAGTTCCTAGTTGGGCTTGGAAAAGGCATAGAAGACCCTAGAAAATCCCTTTCTGCTGAAATAAATGAACTAAAAACTAATCAGGCCAAAACTAAAAATGCTACTACAAGATACAGTAAAAAATAGAGGCTCTGATGGAATAAATGAGCCAGAAGAGAAAGGCAATGATACAGAAATCAAAGTGATAGAAAATAAGTAAACTGAGAAAAAGAGAAAAAAAACTACTGAAACATGAAGGAATCCACATCTACCAAGACCACTGAAGACAGAGTGTTCCAAAATATCAGCTTCTGGTGAAAATAAGACAAGACTTGCTTTTTTTTCTTAAAAAAAGTTTTTTTTTCTTTATTTTTATAAGGCTTATAATTTTTTGTTCATTTGTTGGTTGGTTTTCTTCCCTTCTTTTTCAGATCAGCTTTTTGTTTCTTTCTCTTTTCTTTTCTTTTCTTCTTTTCCTTTTTTTTCTTTTATTCTTTCCTTACTCTTTATTCCTTTTTACTTACTCTTTGTAATCATGCTTATATTTTTTACTTTGTCCATTTGTTTCTATTTTTGTTCCTTTTCCCTTTATCTTAGATCAGGGTTTTTGGGGGTTTTTTGTTTTGTTTTTCCTTTTAGAAGTTTATCTTAACAAACAAATCAAAGCACAGTAAGTTAAAGGCCTAGATACTCCTGACTACAAGAAAGGAGGAACTCTTTAGAGGACAGACTGGTGCGAAAGAGTAGCCAAAATACAACAACAAGAGTGTACACAGCATACACTAAATAGTTGCTGCAGTTTTTGTTCTTGTTGCTATTACTGTTGTGGTTAGAATAATTTTTTTTTATTTTTTTTCCTCCTTTTACTTTCTGCTTTTCTTCTCTGGACAAAATAATGAAGAGAAATTCACCCCAAATTAAAGAACAGAGGGAGTACGAAGAACCAGGAGTTTAAACATATATGGATATAAGTAGGGTGTCAGAACTATAATTTAAAACAACAATTATAACAATACTAGCTGATCTTGATAAAAGTATAGAAGACACTAGAGAATCTCATACTGCAGAAATAAAATAACTTAAATCTAATCAGGCCAAAATTAAAAATACTATAACTGATATAAGGTCCCAAGTAGAGGCCATAAAAATGAGGATAAACTAATCAGAAGATCAGGTAGGTGATACAGAAGATAAAATTATGGAAATAATTAAGCTAAAAAGAAGAGGGAAAGAAAAATATAAGATCATGAAGGTAGAGTTAGGGAACTCAGTGATTCCATAAAATGAAATAGCATCTATGTTACAGAAGTTTCAGAAGGAGATTAGCAGAAAAAAGCGACAGAAGGTTTGTTTGAACAAAGTATAGCTAAAAACGTCCTTAATCTGGGGAAGGAAATAAGCATTCAAGGGCATTCACAGAGAACTCCCCTTAAAATCAACAAAAATACTTCAACACCTCAACATATTTTAGTGAAACTGGCAAATAACAAAAGCAAAGTGGAAATCCTGAAAGCAGCTTGGGACAAGTGGTCCTTAACCTAAAAGGGTAGACACATACAGGTGGCAGCAGACTGGTCCACAGAGAACTAGCAAGCCAGAAAGGACTGACAGTATATTCAATGTGCTAAATGGGAAAAATGTGTAGCCATGAATACTTTACCCAACAAGGCTGTCATTCTAACAAGATGGTCATTCAGGATAGAAGGAGAGATACAGAGTTTCAAAAAAAAAAAAAAAAAGAATCTGTAAACACTACACCAGCCCTACTAGAAATATTAAAGGGGAGACTTTGAGTGAAGTGAGAACCCAAAAGTTACAAAGACCAGAAAGGAACAGAAACTATCTGTAGAAACAGTGACTTTATAGGTAATACAATGGCACTAAACTCGTATCTTTCAATTATTTTTGTGAATGTAAAGGGACTCAATGCTCCAGTCAAAAGACATTGGGTATAAGAATAGACAGAAAAGAAGACACATCAATATGCTGCTTACATAATATTCATTTTTAATCCAAAGACAACTCCAGATTGAAAATGAGAAGGTGGGGGTGCCTGGGTGGCTCAGTGGGTTAAGCTGCTGCCTTTGGCTCAGGTCATGGTCTCAGGGTCCTGGGATCGAGTCCCGCATCGGGCTCTCTGCTCAGCAGGGAGCCTGCTTCCTTCTCTCTCTCTCTCTGCATGCCTCTCAGTGTACATGTAATTTCTCTCTGTCAAATAAATAAATAAAATCTTAAAAAAAAAGAAAAAAAAAGAAAATTAGAGGGTGGAGAACCATTTATCATGTTAATGGAAATCAAAAGAAATCTGGAGTATCGATCCTTATATCAAACAAATTATATTTTAAACCAGAGATTGTAATAAGAGATAAAGGACACTGTATCATAATAAAGTGTTCTATCCAACAAGAAGATTGAACTATTGTAAATATTTATGCTTCCAACTTGGGAGCACCCAAATATATAAATCAATTAATAAAAAACCTAAAGAAATCCATTGATAATAGCACAATAATAGTAGGAGACTTTAAGAACTGACACAGCAATGGACATATCATCTAAGCAGAAGATCGATAAGAAAATAAGAGCTTTGACAGAATGGCTAAAATCAACAAGTCAGGAAATGACAGATGCTGGCGAGGATGCGGAGAAAGGGGAACCCTCCTCCACTGTTGGTGGGAATGCAAGCTGGTGCAGCCACTCTGGAAAACAGCATGGAGGTTCCTCAAAATGTTGAAAATAGAACTGCCCTATGACTCAGCAATTGCACTATTGGGTATTTACCCTAAAGATACAAACGTAGTGATCCAAAGGGGCACGTGTACTCGAATGTTTATAGCAGCAATGTCCACAATAGCCAAACTATGGAAAGAACCTAGATGTCCATCAACAGATGAATGGATCAAGAAGATGTGGTATATATACGCAATGGAATACTATGCAGCCATCAAAAGAAATGAAATCTTGCCATTTGCGACAACATGGATGGAACTAGAGCATATCATGCTTAGCGAAATAAGTCAAGCAGAGAAAGACAACTATCATATGATCTCCCTGATATGAGGAAGTGGTGATGCAACATGGGGGCTTAAGTGGGTAGGAGAAGAATCAATGAAACAAGATGGGATTGGGAGGGAGACAAACCATAAGTGACTCTTAATCTCACAAAACAAACTGAGGGTTGCTGGGGGGAGGGGGTTTGGGAGAAGGGTGTGATGTTATGGACATTGGGGAGGGTATGTGCTTTGGTGAGTGCTGTGAAGTGTGTAAACCTGGTGATTCACAGACCTGTACCCCTGGGGATAAAAATATATGTTTATAAAAAATAAAAAATTATTAAAAAAAAATACAAATCAGCACAGATACTCAATTTCCAATACTTTAAAATGTAATGTTAATTATGAGAAGTATTTTACATAAGGTTGTGTGTATTGTGTATATAGCTCAAATTCCAGTTTATGGCTTTGATTATGTTCTAAAGAAAAGTAAAGAACACAAATAGTAATAATGTCCTTAGTTAATGACCATAATGAGATGAGTACTGGCCTTGCTGTTAAGTGCCATTTTGTGTTTTCCCCTGTGTACTCTGTTTTGTACTAACCAACCCCCAAGATCATTGGGCTGCTCTTAAAAAAAAAAGAAGGAAAAAAAAAAAGAAAAGAAAAGAAAGAAAAGGAGAAAGCTCAACAGTGTGTACCTATTTTTTGTTGATCAAATTATATAAATGAAAGCATATAATCCAGCTGAGTAGAGTATCTGCAAATTTTTGGCTTAATATTATGAATGGACACAATTCTATGTTGAGCAATTATCATATTGGTCCCTTTATTGGATCTATGCCATCTAAATTACTAAGAAAATTGTTAATCCATTAATCAGTCAATCATTAATTGTGATTAAAATTATCAAGTGATTATTTTTCCCAATGTTAATGGGAAGCTGTCAGGTAAAATGTCTTCCCAGAGAAGTATCACTGTATAAATATTAATCAAATAGTTTACCTATGGTCTTCTTAAGCACTGAATTATATATCAAGCATTTAAAGTGAGTTTGAGATGAAAAGTAAAGTTTCTTTTCTAAGCAACAAAGTTATTTCTTAATTTGAAAATGTCTCATTTTAGGAATTGGGATAGTTTGAAATTTTTGTTTATACATGTTTCCTTTTATCTTCCTAACAACACATGAATGCATTGACAATTATAAAATACAAACTTTAATGCTTTTAAGAATTTGGTTTAAAAGTTGAACAACGTGATACATCATTTTTATAGAGAAGTAACTTGGCCCCAAATATGTTTGCTTAGGATTTTTTTTTTTCACTTAAAATGGAAAGATACAATGGTTGAAGGTATTTCTGTTGAATTATAAACAAACTTATCCTAAATATGTTCAAATGTATTTTGGGGTGCTCTCTTTGTATATGTTTCATGCCCTGAAAATCTGAAGGCTGATCCAAACTGGCATGTTGTAGAATACTGAAGAAAAGAAGTAACTGCTTTTAATACCAGACTTTTATATCTCATGCAGATTTTGATGAGGATCATAGTATATATACCACAAGCATTGACAAAACTTGAAAAGATTCTTTCTGTAATATATAATATATTCAATATCTAAATCCAAGTCAGGCATGGGAGATCAGTGTTTATCAGTGGATGTGTTGTGTGTTATATTACAATGTTCATAATACAGGGATAACATTTTAATATTTGTCAACTTACTTTTACAAAAGTAAATTCTAAATTACTAAGCTTTATTCATATGTTCTTATACTTTTTCAAATCACTATTAGTAATTACTTGTTTTATATTAAAAACTCCCATAAAAAAAACAACAAAACAAAAACAAAACAAAACACTGGTAACCTTCTGACATGTCATTGATAGATTTTGAGAGTCATTATGCTCTTAAAATAAAATCATATTCAATGAACAAAACCATGTGATTCTCTTTGCCTAACTCATTGCTACCCCTCTGCTAGATGGGAAATGTATAATTTTTACAAATCAGCTCATTATTTGCTAAGCATATTAATGGTTTTTTCCACAAATTTTTTTTTTAAGATTTTATTTATTTATTTGACAGAGAGAAATCACAAGTAGATAGAGAGGCAGGCAGAGAGAGAGAGAGAGAGAAGCAGGCTCCCCGCTGAGCAGAGAGCCCGATGCGGGACTCGATCCCAGGACCCTGAGATCATGACCTGAGCCGAAGGCAGCGGCTTAACCCACTGAGCCACCCAGGCGCCCTCCACAAATTATTGAATTAATGAATTGTACTACTAGATTGAAAAAAACTTACTTGTCTTCTTGGCAAAGTAAATAAATTAGTAAGCCATTTGGACAAAGTTTATTGATCCCATCTGTTACAGGTGAAAAAGAAAAAGTCAGGATTTATATCTTTGCTTTGGTTATTCAAATACAACATGGAGGCTAGAAGGTCTACTGTAATTTATTATGAGATTAAGATTACACTAAAATAGTCTAAAAGTAGAAAAGTCTAAAAAATAGGAGAGTCTATATTTCTTATTAGTCATTTTTTCATTTTTGCCTTTGGTTCTTAGAATCAAAATGGCTCCAGATTTCTCTAGCACCCTCTATTTTCACCTTTTAGTCACTTACTTTTCTATACCCAGCAGGTCTAGCTTTTTATATACCCAATAAAGTAAACATTGCATCACTTGTTTCTACCTGAAAAAAATTTCAACAACCAAATATATAACTTTCAGGATAAATTATTCTAATTACCTTTTTTTCTAGTATTATAGTGGGAAGACGATTTCTTCTTTTTTCATCTTGAAAGAGGGAAGTCCAGCTGTTCTACTGCCAAAAAAAGAAAGCAGTCAGAAAGGTTATTGCCTTTGGATAGAAATGCAACAAAACTAAAATGTCAATCCCTGATTATTGATACTACAGTTGCATTAATATTTAAATCATATGACTTGCTGTTATTAAATTTAATATAGTTTAATTCAGTTCATTTAAAAGCAAAACATGGAATCAAGCAAACAAATGGTACCAAGCTAGATGATGACTAAATAGTAGAGAAATAATGTTATTTCCTTGCTTCTGATAATACATACATAACAAGGAAGTTCATTTTAATAGTGGAAAGTATAAGCCATTGAATATTATTTTGACAATTGTTTTAAATAATTTCTTAAAATAAAACTATACCTACATCTAATCTGAAAAGTATGAAATGGGCTCTAAATTTATGGTGAGGATGAGGACTAAATTATTAGGCATGTTGGAAGAAGAAAATATTTGATCAGTATTTAAATTAATTACTTTAAAGACTGCTAAATTATTCCAATTTAGAAGTTACAATTGATAAAAGATAAATTGTGAGGTTTGAAAAAGATTATGGAAAATGCATTAGTTTCCTATCACTGCTTTAACAAATCACTACAAACTTGGCTTAAAAAAAGAGAAATTTATTATCCTATAAACTTGTAGATTATAAATTGAATACAAGTCTCACTGGGATAAAATTGAGGTATTAATAGACCTCCATTCTGGAGGCTCTAAGGTACAATAAGTTTTCTTGCTTATTCCAGTTTCTGAACTTGCACACATCCATTGGCTCATGGCCCCTTCCCTCCACCTTTACAGCCAGAAATGTTTTATGTCTCTTTGCCTTTCTTCCATGATATTTTCCTCTGCCTTAATTCCTCTTCCACTTTAAGAACCCTTGTAATTACCTTGGACCTACTCAAACAATAAAAGATAGTCTCCTTATCTTATGATCAGCTCATCAACAACCTTGATCACATCTATAATCATAATCCCCTTTTTCTATTTGACCCCAAATATTCACAGGTTCTGGGGATTAAGGATCATAGGGCATTATTCTGCCTATCACATCAACTACACAATAAAATATTGGAGGAAACTCCAATATTAAGAAGGCTTCTTAAAGGAGATGAACCTTAAATGGGATTTTTAAAGAGAGACTTACATATGAATAGGAATTATATTCAGATGTAAGATTATTCTAATTAATTCTGAGATCCTCTTCCCAAGTCAATGTTAGTGAATAGAAAATACTGGGTTTTTGCTGGACTAAAATCAAGGTGTCAGCAGTGTTTCCGTGAGATTTCAGGACAATCCATTCTATTTGTCTTTTCCTGCTTCAAGAAACCCGGCATTTCTTAGCTCAAGGCCCTTCCTTCCATCTTCAAAGCCAGCAGTGTGGCATCTTCAAATATCTGTCTGACTCCGACCTCCCTGTTGCCCTTTTTCATATATAAAGATCTTCTAATTGCATTCAGGGTCCACACAGATAATCCAGGATCATCTTCTCATCACAATATCTTTAACTTAATAACACTGCAAAGTCCCTTCTGCCCTATAAGTTAACATATTCACAAGCTTTGGGGACTGGATATGAATAGCTTAGAAAAAAAACGTGCACTAGGCTATCTATCACTGAAAACAAAGGCAGACTTTACCCCAAATCTCTCCTCTGGCAGGGTCCAAAGATGATCTGTCATTTTGTTTTTAACAGTTTGAAAATGATATGTTTTGGTGCATTTTCCCCCCTTTTGTTCTTCTTTCTCCCCCCATTTTTGGCGGGGAGACATTTTTCTTTCTTGTTATTCTCTTAACTTTTTGTATGTGTGACTTGGAAAATTCTTGGACGCTATTTTCTCAAAAAAAAAAAAAGAAAGGTACTCTATTCTTTTTCCCTTCTTTGTGTTTTCAATTACATGTGTGTTAGATTATTTGGTTACATCTCTGAGTTCATGCATGCTTAAATTTGTCTTTCTCAGTCTTTTAAAATTTCTTTTCTTTTTTCCATAAACCTATCTTCAGATTCACTGATTGATCCCTTGTTCACTGTTAAGTCTGCAGACAAGTACATTGAAGACATTCTTCAACTCTGTGTTTTCATTTCCAGCATTTTCAATAGATTCTTTATTGTAATTTCCATCTTTCTGTTGAAATTATGCTTCTGGTTACACATTTTCCATATTTTCTATTAGAAACTTAATATATTAATCATAGGTATTTTAAAACCCATGTCGGTTCCAACATTTGTGTCATAGCTACATCTGGTTATAATCCTGTCTCATGGGAGTGTGTCATTTTTCTTGCTATTTCTTACACTTTGCAAATTTTTAAAAAATTAAACTTCTTGTGTAGGATGGCAGAAGCTGAGGTGAATCTTTTTTATGTCTAAAAATATGTATAATTTTAGATAATCCTTTAGTTCTGGGGTTTCAGTTAATCTAACTAATTGCTGTGCAATTTGAGGTTTGTTGTTGCTATTGTTACTCTCAGTGTGCCAGAGGCTTTAACTTCCAGAGATAACTTGTGGTTAAGGTTGGGGCTAGTTTGCTCAAGAGATATTGTTTATATATGCTACACCCTCAGCTTTTGGTATTTCCTTTGTGTTGCCCTCATAAAGGGTTTTTCTGTTACCAATTGAATGCAACTCCATCCTTAGTCTCACAGTGGGGGCTGAGGAATCTTCTCTAATATCCTGATTAAACTTTAGTCTCAGGCTTGCAACATGTACCTGAGTCATGGGGGTAAAGTTCTTGCTCCTCCTAAGGCTATAGTTCTAAACTCAGCATGCATTTTGCACTATCCTATCTATTTCATGCCACTTCAATAGCATATGATTTTTTTTCTATTTCCTTTCCCCTAGCTGCAGTGAGTTTTCACTGAACCCCCTCCCCATCTCTACTCTTATGAACCTTAAGGTTTTGATCCTTAGAGCTTCTAGGGGAAAGGGTCCTTTTTTTATTTATTTATTTTATTTTTTATAAACATATATTTTTATCCCCAGGGGTACAGGTCTGTGAATCACCAGGTTTACACACTTCACAGCACTCACCAAAGCACATACCCTCCCCAATGTCCATAATCCCACCCCCTTCTCGCAAAACCCCTCCCCCCAGCAACCCTCAGTTTGTTTTGTGAGATTAAGAGTCACTTATGGTTTGTCTCCCTCCCAATCCCATCTTCTTTCATTTATTCTTCTCGTACCCACTTAAGCCCCCATGTTGCATCACCGCTAAAATCAATAAGTCAGGAAATGACAGATGCTGGCGAGGATGCGGAGAAAGGGGAACCCTCCTACACTGTTGGTGGGAATGCAAGCTGGTGCAACCTCTCTGGAAAACAGCATGGAGGTTCCTCAAAATGTTGAAAATAGAACTGTCCTATGACCCAGCAATTGCACTATTGGGTATTTACCCTAAAGATACAAACGTAGTGATCCAAAGGGGCACGTGTACTCGAATGTTTATAGCAGCAGGGTCCTTTTTTTATTTTTAAGATTTTATTTATTTGTTTGACAGAGAGAGATGGCAAGAGAGGGAGCACAAGCAAGAGGAGTACGAGAGGAAGAAGCAGGTTCCCTGTTGAGCATGGAGACCAGGACCCTGTGATCATGACCTGAGCCAAAGGCAGACACTTAATGACTGACCCACCCAGGCACCCCAGGGAAAAATATCCTAATGGAGTTCTGTACCTCTCTTTCAGTGGCTGCTATTCAACTTCCCAATTTCTGTACCATAAGTGAGGGCTTTCTCAGGACTCCTAATCTATTCAGCACATATCCCAGGGAAAAGTGAAGGAAAAGTTTGCAAGAAGATGTGCACTTCTGTTGTACTTAGGCTACAGGGATTTTCATTGAACATCCATCATTTACCTTTACATGCTTCCCCAGCCTGGACCCATAAGTGCCATACTGTTCTGTATCCAGTCATACATGGTTGTGTACCATGCTCAGCCTTTTGCCCTGACCTGCATCCCCAAGCCATCACAGCACATCAGAGGGTCATATATAGGGTTAGTGGCCTAGCAAAGCTTTTGCTAATACTGCTGACCTATTCCCAATTTCTCTTTTGGGCATGCTCCTTCACTGCTGGCCTGACTGGGTCCCACTAACACAATAAACAGCTCACAACAAGCAGAGAGTCAGTCTAGATGAAAGGAAAAGTGACTCAAACTCAGAAGTAGGGTATAACCAACACACTTAGGTTACCCTCCTAAAGTACCAGGTTCTGGCGAACAGAAGACAGTACCCTGCAGGGCATTACAGTAACTCTTTTTCATAAAGTTACTACATTCAAGAGCAAAAGACACAAATGACTTTCTTAACATAGAGAAACAGACACGAATGAGACAGAAAAAATGAGACAGAGAAATTTATCCTAAATGAAATAGGACAAGGCCACAGCCAGAGATATAAGCAAAACAGATGTAAGTAACATTTCTGATAGAGAATTGACAAGAAGGAACTAAAGAATACTCACTGGATTTGAGAAAAGAGTAGAAAATATAAGTGAGATCCTTAACACAGAGATAAGGAAAAACATAGCAGAGATAAAAAATTACAATTAATAAAATGAGAAACACATTTGATGAACAACCGCATGGAAGAGGCAGAGGAAAGAATTAATGACCTGGAAGTCAAGTAATGGAAAGTAATCTAGTTCAAAAAGAGAGAGAAAATAATTTTGCTAAAGGAGTATAAATTAAAGAAATTCAGTCACTTCATCAAATATAATAACATTTGTATTATAAGAGTTTTAGAAGAAAAAGAGAGAGAAGAGGTGCAGAAAATTTATTTGATAGTTGAAAACTTCCCTAATATGGGGGAAGGAAATACTTATCTAGATCCAGGAGGAATACAGAATGCCAAACATTATAAATTAAAGCAGACTGACATCAAAACATACTGTAATTAAACTTCCCAAATATAGTATAAAGAAAAACACCTGAAGAGCAGCAGACAAAAAACAAACAAACAAAAAAATCAAACAAAACAAAACAAAAAAATCAGTCATTAAATGTCTGCCTTCAGCTCAGGTCATGATCCCAGTGCTTTCAGCTCAGGTCATTATCCCAGTGTCTTGGGATTGAGCCCCATATCAGACTCCCTGCTCTGTGGGGAGCCTGCTTCTCCATCTTCAGCTCCCTAGGCTTGTGTTCCCTCTCTCCCTATCTCCTTCTATCATAAATATGTAAAACCTTAAATAAACAAACAAACAAACAAAGAAATCAAGGGAAAACCCATAAGGCTAGGAGGAGATTTTCCAACAGAAAGTTCACAAGCAAGAAAAGAGGGTCATGATATATTCATGAAATGAATGAATGAAAATGAAAAAAAAAATCTGCAGTCAAGAATTCTTTATTCAGCAAGGTTACCATTCAGAAAAGAAAGAGAGATAGAATTTCCCAAACAAGAGTAAAAGAATATGTAAACAATAAACCAGCACTGCAAGAAATATTTAAGGAATTTTAAGAGGAAAGCAGAGACCAAAAATAACAACATAGAGGTAGGAAACACAAATCAGTAAAAATAGTATTTCCATAAAGAATCAGTCAAGGAACTAAAACAAAAAAAAAAAAAAAAAAAAAGATGTAAAATATAACAATATATACCCAAAATGTGGATAGGGAAGGAGAAAACAATGGGTTCAAACTTAAACAGCCATCAACTTCATATAGACTTCTGTATGCAGAGTCAGTTATATACAAACCTAATGGTAACCATATATCAAGAATAACTAAGAAATATGCAAAGAATAAATAGAAAGAAATCCAAATATATCATGAAAGCAAATCAGAAAAACATGAAAGACAGGAAAAGATAAGATAAAACCTCAGAAAACCACAAAGCAAGTAATAGCATGGCAATAAAAAAAAAATCCGTCAATAATGACTTGGAATGTAAATATACTAAATATTCCAATCAGAAGACATTTGGACACTATATAGTAAAAAGGGGTACAATCTGAAAAGAAGATACAGTAATTGTTAATACACCCAATATAGGAGCACCCAAATAAAACAGTTAATAATAAACATAAAAGAACTAATAATACAATAATAGCAGGGAAATTTAGTACCTCTCTTACATCAGTGGACAAATCATATAAATAGAACATCACTGTTGAATGACACACTGGAACAAATGGACTTAGCAGATCTATGCAGAACATTCCATCTTAAAACAAAAGAATGTACACTCTTTTCAAGTACACATGGAACATTCTCCAGAATACACCATGTATTAACCCAAAGAACAAACCTTCAACAACTTCATTCAATTTTTCTCACCACAAAACTATGCAGCTAGAAAAAATGTGGAAAGACCATAAATAAGTGGAAATTAAATAATATGCTACTAAATACTGAATGGGTCAACAAGAAAACCAAAGAAAAAATTACAAAATACATGGAAATTAATGAAAATGAAAACATAATGGTCCAAAACCTATGTGATGCATCAAAATCAGTTCTAAGAGAAAAAATTATAGCAACACAGGTCTACATGAAGAAATGAGAAAATTTCAAATGAAGGTCCTAACCTTGTGCCAAAAAGAAAAGCAAAATCCAAAACCAGCAGAAGGAAGGAAATAATAAAGATTAGAGCAGAAATAAATGACACAGAAAAAAAAGTACAGATTAATGAAACCAGGAGATTATTCTTTGAAAAAATCAGTAAGATCGATAAACCTTTAGCCAGACTTACCAAATAAATAAATAAATAACTAATAAATAAATAAAATAAAAAGGAGAAAGGGCTCAAATAAATAAAATCACAAATTAAATCAGAGAAATAACAACCAACACCACAGTATAAAACTATATGCCAACAAAATGGACAACCTAGAAGGAATGGATAAATTCCTGGAAACATATAAACTACTAAAACTGAAACAGGAAGCAATAGAAAATTTGAACAGACTGATAACCAGCAAAAATACTGACTCAGTCATAGAACACTCCCAGTAAACAAAAGTCCAGGACTAGATGGCTTCACTGGCAATTTCTACCAAACATTTAAAGAAAAGTTAGTAATAGAGAACACACCAATGGTTACCATAGGGAAGGGGTTAGGGGTAGGGGAGGCTAAAAAGGTGATTGGGAACAAGGAGGACACTTGCTATGTTGAGCACCAGGTGTTGTGTGGAGGCATTGAATCACTATATCGTATACTTGGAACTGGAACTTTAAACTAAACTAAACTAAAATAAAATAAAAATAAATTGAAGAGTTAATACCTATTCTTAAAATATCCCAAAAAGAATGAAAAAGGAACGAAAACTTTCAAATCTCTTCTATGAGACCAACACTACCCTGATACCAAAACCAGATAAAGAGTCCACTAAAAAGAAGAACTACAGGCCAATATCCCTGATGAACATAAATGAAAAAATTCTCAATGAAATATTTGCAAACCAAATCCAATAATACATTAAAAAATTCATTCAACACGATCAAGTGGGATTTATTCCTCCATTGCAAGTGTGCTTCAAGATTCACAAGTCAATATGATACATCACATTAATAAGAGAACAGAAAAGAAACATGGTTATTCCAATAAACACAGAAAGGCATTTGACAAAGGACAACATGCATTCCTAATATAAAACAAACAAACAAACAAAAACAAACCCTCAACAAAATAGGTTTAGAAGGAACATACCTCCACATATTAAAGGCCATCTATGAACAACCCACAGCTAACATCATCCTTCATGGGAAAAAACGGAGCTTTCCCCTAAGGTCAAGGAAAAGACAAGAATGGCTACTCTCACTCCTTTTATTCAACATTGTACTGTAGGTCCTAGCCACAGCAATCAGACAACAAAAGTAAATAAAAGGGATCCAAATTGGCAAGGAAGAAGCATAACTTTCACTGTTCTAGATGACATGATGCTCTATATAGAAAACCCAAAAGACTCCACCATAAAAATTGCTAGAAATGATAAATGAATTGAGTATTGCAGAATCTAAAATCAATGTACAGAAATCTCATTCACTTTTAATGTAGTTATTGATAGATACGTAATTCATGATATTTTCTTTTGGTTTGTTTGTTTGTTTTTTTGGTCTGTTTTTGTAATTATTTTCAGTTTCTTTTTTCCTCTATTCTTTCAGTATGATAGATATCTTTAGTGATATGTTTATATGTCTTTCTCATATTCTTTTATTTGCTATAAATTTTTGCTTTGTGTTTAACGTGTGCGGAGACTTTTCAGCATTCCAGGAAAGGAATTTCATTTAGAACCTGATTTAAGGTGATTGGAAAACAGATCCTCAGGCAGTGGCTTTTTAAAATATGCAAATATATACTGTCCTCTGGGGTCCAATTATAAATTTCGTTGGTCTCCAGATTGGGAGATCTAGAGGTATCTGCTGAGCAAAAATTGGTTCTCCAGGTGAAAGGTACTGCAAGTTCCTTTCTGGCAAGTCTTGTCAAACTATAGCAAGGCCAAAAAATCTCAGTGTGTGATAGCTGCTTGGAACCTCTCTGGCGGTCAGGAGGTCCCAGACATCTGCCACTGCCTTGACTTTGGGTACAAGCAAAAGATCCTGCGCCCCCAGGGTCTGCAACTTGGAACCTGCTCTGCCAGTGGCCAAGGGGGAACTTATTTAAGCTCTGCACCTAGATTGAGGTTTCTCTCTGAGAGGGAGATCAGGGTGCTGTTTGTTTTCCTCAAAAACTACAAAAACCATCAAAGGAAGTCAAGGTGAGGGAAAAAAAAGTGAAAAAGCATAAAAACCGCCAGAGAACAAAAGCCTGAAAAAAACCAGTTTCCTCAGAGCCCACCTCCCTGAGAGGGGCTGGAGGACTTAACTCAGGAAACATCATTGACTGACAACCCACGTGGCAGGCCCCTCCCCCAGAAAACAAACCAAGAAAGAAAAAAAAAAAGAGGAAAAAAAAAAAGGACTACAAGAGAACAACCACTACTTCATAGGAAAACTTGTATTGTTCACTCGTTCCCACTATTCCAGTTCATTTTTTTTTTTTACACATAGGTAATTTTTTTAACCTATTTACCATTACAGCGAGTTGTACAGTACATCAAATTCCATAATACCTTTCTAACCTGAACTTTTTGATGCATACACCTATGTTTTTCTTTTACATTTTTATTTTTTGAATTCCTTCTTTTAAATTTGAGTTTAATTTAGTCTAGTTTATTCCTTTTTATTTTTATCCTCTATATTCATATAGAGTTAAACTTCAAAGTAATCCCCTTTCCCCAATCAATACTACTCATATAGGTAAACCAATTTTTAATCCTCTTTCTCTTAGGAAAGTTGAGTCCTTTAACAAAGATATCAAGATACATCCAGGAAGAATCAAAACAACCTTCCTCGCACACACTGAGAACTTATAAGAACTCTCCCATCTTCTTCCACCAATGTTTCTGTGTTTTTTGGGTTTGTCCTGATAGCATATAAATTTTACACTTGTGGTTCTTTTTGACGAGGTTCTTTCTTTATTTGCATATATATATTTTTTTCTCTTGTCATAAACTTGCATCAGTCTTTTTATCTCTTTTTGTTTGTCTACTTCATAAATCTTACCTTGGAGACCATCTGGGCTGAACCTTCTTTTTCATATTCCCTTTCTTTCCTGTCTCTCTCTCTCTCTCTTTTTTTTTCCTTCTATTCTTTTTCTTTTACTTTTCTTTGGTCTCTCATTTGGGTGGGGAATCCTGATTGCTCAGAAGTGTTCCAGAGTGCACCTTGACTGAACCACAGTTGATACATCCAGCTACATCTGTTCAGTCATCTCCCACCAAAATGACTAGGAGGAGGAATGCCCAACAGAAGAAAAATACAGAGGATGGACCTTCTGCAACAGAGCTAACAGCTATCAACATAGACAATATGTCGGAAAGAGAATTCAGCCTAAAAATTATCCAAGCAATAGCTAGGTTGGAGAAATCCATGGATGACCAAACAGAATTGATTAAGAGTGAACTGAAAGTGACCAGAGATGATGTTCACAATGTTAGGGCAGAGCTTAAAGCTACCAGGGAGGAGGTTCACAATGCTCTCACTGAGTTCCAATCTAATCTAAACTCTCTCAAAGCTAGAGTAACTGAGACAGAAGATAGAATTAGTGATCTAGAAGACAAACAGATAGAGAGAAAGGATCAGGAGGAAGCCTGGAACAAACAGCATAGAAACCACGAAAACAAAATCAGGGAAATAAATGATGCCATGAAGCATTCCAATGTCAGAATTATTGGAATCCCTGAAGGGGAGGGGAAAGAAAGAAGTCTAGAAGATATAGTGGAACAAGTCCTTCATGAAAATTTTCCCAATCTCACGAATGGAACCAGCGTTCATGTACTAGAGGCTGAATGGTCTCCACCCAAGATTATACATTCCAAAAAAACATCACGACACCTGATAGTCAAATTAAGGAATTATAATTGTAGGTATAATCTCTTGAAAGCCGCCAGGGCTCCTTACTTACACAAGGAAGCCCATCAGAATAACGTCAGACCTGTCCACAGAGACCTGGCAAGCCTGAAGAGGCTGGCAAGATATATTCAGGGCACTAAATGAGAAGAACATGCAGCCAAGAATACTTTATCCAGCAAGACTGACATTCAAAATGGATGGAGAGATAAAGAGTTTTCAAGACCAGCAAGGTTTAAAAGACTATGCAACCACCAAGCCGACACTGCAGGAAATATTAAGAGGGGTTCTATAAAAGAGGAAAATTCCCAAGAATAGCATTGAACAGAAATATAGACACAGTCTACAGAAAGAAAGACTTCAAAGGTAACTTGATATCAATAAAAATGTATCTATCAATAATCACTCTCAATGTAAATTGCCTAAATGCACCCATAAAATGGCACAGGGTTGCAGATTGGATAAAACGACAGGACCCATCCATATGTTGTCTACAAGAGACCCATTTTGAACCTAAAGATACACGCAGACTGAAAGTGAAGGGATGGAGAAAAATCTTTCATGCCAATGGGACTCAAAAGAAGATGGGGTAGTGATTCTCATATCAGATAAATTAGACTTCAAACTAAAGACTGTAGTCAGAGATACAGAAGGACATTAAATAATCCTTAAAGGGACTATCCACCAAGATGATCTAACAATTGTAAATATCTATACTCCCAATATGGGAGCAGCCAATTACTTAAGAAAACTGTTAATCAAGATAAAGAGTCATATTGATATGAATACACTAATCGTAGGAGATCTTTACACACCTCTCTCAGAATTAGACATATCATCGAAGCAGAAAATCAATAAAGAAATAAGAGCATTGAATAACACACTGGACCAGATGGACCTCATAGATATATACAGAACATTCCACCGTAAAACAACATAATACTCATTCTTCTCAAGTGCACAAAGAACCTTCTCCAGAATAGACCACATACTGGGTCACAAATCAGGACTCAACCGATACCAAAAGACTGAGATTATTCCCTGCATATTCTCAGATCACAATGCTTTGAAACTGGAGGTCAATCACAAGGAAAAGTTTGGAGGGAACTCAAACACCTGGAAGCTAAAGACCACCTTGCTTAAGAATGCTTGGATCAACCAGGAGATCAAAGAAGAACTGAAACAATTCATGGAAACCAATGAGAATGAAGACACTTCTGTCCAAAACATATGGGATACAGCAAGGGCGGTCCTAAGGGGAATATACATAGCCATTCAAGCCTCCCTCAAAAAAACTGAAAAATCCAGAATACACCACCTGTCTCTACACCTTAAAGAACTGGAGAATCAACAACAAATCAAACCCACTCCACACATAAAAAGGGAAATCATCAAGATTAGAGCTGAGATCAATGAGGAAGAAACCAGAGATACAGTAGAATGTATCAATGAAAATAGAAGCTGGTTTTTTGAAAGAATATATAAGATCAATAAACCATTGGCCACACTAATCCAAAAGAAAAGAGAGAAAGCCCAAATTCATAAAATTATGAATGAAAAGGGAGAGATCACAACTAACATCAAGGAAGTAGAAACAATCATCAGAAGTTATTATCAACAGTTATATGCAAATAAGCTTAGCAACCTAGATGAAATGGATGCATTCCTGGAAAAATATAAACTACCAAAATTGAACCAGGAAGAAATCAACAACCTGAATAGACCGATATCTAATAATGAGATTGAAGGAGTGATCAAAAACCTCCCAAAAAACAAGAGCATAGGACCTGACAGATTCCCTGGGGAATTCTACCAAACCTTCAAAGAAGAAATAACACCTATTCTCCTTAAGCTGTTTCAAAAAATTGAAGCAGAAGGAAAAGTTCCAGACTCTTTCTATGAAGCCAGCATTGCCCTTATCCCCAAACCAGGCAAAGACCCTACCAAAAAGGAAAATTTTAGACCAATATCACTGATGAATATGGATGATAAGATTCTCAACAAGATCCTAGCCTACAGGATCCAACAGCACATTAAAAAGATTATCCACCATGACCAGGTGGGATTCATCCCTGGGCTACAAGGATGGTTCAACATTCACAAATCAATCAATGTGATACAACAAATTAATATGATAAGATTGAAGAACCACATGATCCTCTCAATTGATGCAGAAGAAAGCATTTGACAAGATACAGCATCTGTTCCTGATTAAAACGCTTCAAAGTATAGGGAGAGAGGGAACATTCCTGAACTTCATCAAATCTATCTATGAAAGACACACAGCAAATATCATCCTCAATGGGAAAAAGCTGCAGCCTTCCAGTTGAGATCAGGAACACAACATGGATGTCCACTCTCACCACTCTTGTTCAACATAGTATTAGAAGTCCTAGCAACAGCAATCAGACAACAAAGAGAAATGAAAGGTATCCAAATTGGCAATGAAGAAGTCAAACTCTCTCTCTTTGTAGATGACATGATTCTTTATATGGAAAACCCAAAAGACTCCACCCCCAAACTACTAGAACTCATACAGCAATTCAGCAATGTGGCAGGATACAAAGTCAATGTGCAGAAATCAGTGGCTTTCTTATACACTAACAATGAAAATACAGAAAGGGAAATTAGAGAATCGATTCCATTTACTATAGCACCAAGAACCATAAGATACCTGGGAATAAACCTAACCAAAGAGGTAAAGGATCTATACTCGACGAACTACAGAACACTCATGAAAGAAATTGAAGAAGACACAAAAAGATGGAAGACCATTCCATGCTCTTGGATTGGAAGAATAAACATTGTTAAAGTGTCTATACTACCTAGAGCAATATATACTTTTAATGCCATTACAATAAAAATTCCACTGGTATTCTTCAAAGAGCTGGAACAAATAATCTTAAAATTTGTATGGAATCAGAAGAGTCCCGAATCACTAAGGAAATGTTGAAAAACAAAAATAAAGTGCGGGGCATCACGTTACCTGATTTCAAGCTTTATTACAAAGCTGTGATCACCCAGACAGCATGGTACTGGTATAAATCCAGATACATAGACCAGTCGAACAGAGTAGAGAGCCCAGATATGGACCCTCAACTCTATGGGCAAATAATCTTCGACAAAACAGGAAAAAAAATACAGTGGAAAAAGACAGTCTCTTCAATAAATGGTGCTGGGAAAACTGGGCAGCTATATGTAGAAGAATGAAACTCGACCATTCTCTTACACTATACACAATGATCAACTCAAAATGGATAAAATACCTCAATGTGAGACAGGAATCCATCAGAATCCTAGAGGAGAACATAGGCAGTAATCTCTTCGATATCAGCCACAGCAACTTCTTTCAAGATATGTCTCCAAAGGCAAAGGAAACATAAGCGAAAATAAACTTTTGGGACTTCATCAAAATCAAAAGCTTCTTCACAGCAAAGGAAACAGTCAAAAAAACAAAGAGGCAACCCACGGAATGGGAGAAGATATTTGCAAATGACAGTACAGACAAAAGGTTGATATCCAGGATCTATAATGAACTCCTCAAACTCAACACACACGAAACAGGCAAACATATCACAAAATGGGCAGAAGATATGGACAGACACTTCTCAAATCAAGACATACAAATGGCTATCAGACACATGAAAAAATGTTCATCATCATTAGCCCTCAGGGAGATTCAAATTAAAACCACATTGAGATATCACCTTACACCAGTTACAATGGTCAAACTTAACAAAACAGGATACAACATGTGTTGGAGAGGATGTGAAGAAAGGGGAACCCTCTTCCACTGTTGGTGGGAATGCAAGTTGGTGCAGCCTCTTTGGATAACAGTGTAGAGATTCCTCAAGAAATTAAAAATAGAAGTTCCCTATGACCCTGCAATTGCACTCCTGGGTATTTACCCCAACGATACAGATGTAGTGAAAAGAAGGGCCATCTGTACCCCAATGTTTATAGCAGCAATGGCCATGATCACCAAACTATGGAAAGAACCAAGGTCCCTTCAACAGACGAATGGATAAGGAAAATGTGGTCCATATACTCTATAGAGTATTATGCCTCCATCTGAAAGTATGAATACCCAACGTTTGTAGCAACATGGACGGGACTGGAAGAGATTATGTTGAGTGAAATCAGTCAAGCAGAGAGAGTCAATTATCACATGGTTTCTCTTATTTGTGGAGCATAACAAATATCATGGAGGACAAGGGGTGTTAGAGAGGAGAAGGGAGTTGGGGTAAATTGGAAGGAGAGGTGAATCACGAGAGACTATGGACTCTAAAAAACTATCTGAGGGGTTTGAAGTTGTGGGGATTGGGAGGTTGGGGTACCAGGTGGTGGGTATTACAGAGGGCACGGATTTCATGGAGCACTGGGTGTGGTGAAAAAATAATGAATACTGTTTTTCTGGGAGGGAGACAAATCATAAGTGACTCTTAATCTCACAAAACAAACTGAGGGTTGCTGGGGGGAGGGGGTTTGGGAGAATGGGGTGGGATTATGGACATTGGGGAGGTTATGTGCTTTGGTGAGTGCTGTGAAGTGTGTAAACCTGGTGATTCACAGACCTGTACCCCTGGGGATAAAAAATATATGTTTATAAAAAATAAAAAATTAATAAAAGAAAGTGAAACATCAAAAAAATGAAAATAAATAAATTTTAAAAATTTTAAAAAATCTATAGCAAGGCCAAGAGGGTGTACAAAAATATTGTATCCTTGCTTAAGTTCCCTTCAGTACCACATTAACCCTTAGGTGTGTTGGAAACCTGAAGCCTAACCTTCAGTTTGAAGCTCCAGGATAGGTAAAGAGGCTTTCTAATAGAAATACTGGGTGCATATTTCAGACTGCTGTCTGTTCAGAGCTCTGGGGATGTTGGCCTGACAAAAATTTTCTTTCCAAATGTTATAGTCCCTTGGGTATCAGGAATGCCAGCCATGTTAATCACCAAGGCCAGGTGAACAAGGGACACCCACTCAGCAATAGTATGCACCTGCTGGCTTTAGCAGGACAGCTGGAGAGTACAGGGGGTTCAGCATGATAACCAGTTTCAGAAAAGCAACAGGAAAATTCTTGACATCCAGTGCTTTAGCAATGTTATAAGAGAGTGCTTTATCAATGAATGCATAGCAGCCCCAGGTTGGGGACTTTGTAAATCTGTGACCATGCATGCTACTAGTCCTAGCCAAAGTTTGGGGTATTGTCACAACTGCCTGTGCTCCCAACCTTAAGAAGGAAATGGAAGAATTTCATGACCATTCACATTCACCTGCCTCAGCTAGGGAGTGAGAAATCTGCAATTGCCCATGCTCTCCAGTCTCACCAAAACAAAGGGAGAGTGGTGTAGTTGATTGTCCTGACCTGTCCCAGTGAGGAAGTGAGATGGTGTCATGTCTGAGCAGGCCTGCCTGTACTAGCACAATTAGTAATACATCTTTACTTCTGGTCCCAAAAGTATGAAAGACCTTTAAGTTACCTTTATCATTTGATACCATATTTTTAGAGGGTGAGTGTTGAGAAAAACAAAAACTACTTCCAAAGTATGCACTCAGCTGCTATTATTATTACCAATTAATTTGTTCCCCTCAGACCAGTATTACTTCTAGAATTTTCTTTCTGATTAAAAAGGACTTAGAAAATTCAGTGAATGATGATAGCAAATTTGAGTATGAAACACATCTGGTTTCTTTCTTTCTTCTTTTTTTAAGATTTTTTATTTATTTATTTGACAGACAGAGATCACAAGTAGGCAGAAGCAGGCAGAGAGGGAGGGGGAGACAGGCTCCCTGCCGAGCAGAGAGCCCGATGTCGGGCTCAATCCCAGGACCCTGGGATCATGACCTGAGCTGAAGGCAGAGGCTTAACCCACTGAGCCACCCAGGCGCCCTGCACATTTGGTTTCTTATGTTTAGATATCCCATAATCTTCATATATTAGTAATACAGATTATCAAACAATTATTTTGAACTTAAACAATGAAATTGATTATGATCTAAGCAATGCAAGTGCATTTTTTAAAATAATTAAAAATCATATACATTAGGATATCATAAATAATTGAAACAATAGAAATAAGGAACAGAATAGCAAATATGATTCCTTCTTTCTGTAAAGTCTTCATTAGACTCTGCCAAACTCTGTTCATTTCTACTTATATTGTGTCATGGAAATGACACTTATGCTTAACTGAGTATATATATATATATATATATATATATATATATATATATATGTATATATATATATACACACACACATATATATATGTATACATATATATACATATAGATACACACACACACACACACACATATATATGTGTGTGTGTGTGTGTGTGTGTATATCCTTTATCCTCCCAAAGTTGAAGGGTATATGTAATAATGATAGCTTAAGGGAATTGAGGTTATTCTGGTTTGAAAAAAAGTGGCTTGACAAACCATAAGTGACTCTTTTTTTTTTTTTTTTTTTTTTTAAAGATTTTATTTATTTATTTGTCAGAGAGAGAGCGAGCGAGAGCGAGCATAGGCAGACAGAGTGGAAGGCAGAGTCAGAGGGAGAAGCAGGCTCCCTGCGGAGCAAGGAGCCCGATGTGGGACTCGATCCCAGGACGCTGGGATCATGACCTGAGCCGAAGGCAGCTGCTTAACCAACTGAGCCACTCAGGCGTCCCCCATAAGTGACTCTTAATCTCACAAAACAAACTGAGGGTTGCTGGGGGGAGGGGGTTTGGGAGAAGGGGGTGGGATTATGGACATTGGGGAGGGTATGTGCTTTGGTGAGTGCTGTGAAGTGTGTAAACCTGGTGATTCACAGACCTGTACCCCTGGGGATAAAAATATATGTTTATAAAAAATAAAAAATTTAAAAAAATTAAAAATTAAAAAAAGAAAAAAAAAGAAAAAAAGTGGCTTGATGGTGACCTAATTGTGTTTTGCAGAATTGTAAAATTATGAAAGGATATGAAATTTTTGACTAAGAGAGCCGTTAGTTACTTTGGTTAGTAATGTAATGTTAGGAGAAAATCTCCAAATCATCAGCTATCGGGTACTAGCATCTGGTGAATGCTGAACTTCCCAGTCTGCAGTCTCTCTGAACCTGTTCCAGGTATTGGAAATCAAAACTGTGAAACTGAAAAACAAAGAGGCACACAGAATTTGAATATCAAACATTACAAGAATTTGTGCTGCCTTTGGCTTTTCTGCACATATAACCATGGCATACATTATTGTACTGAGGATAATCAATTTACATTTACTTTTAAGGTTATCAAAACTCACAGAACATGCTACAGGAATTTTATTCCCTATTCAAAGGCACTTTCACCACTTCTGTGCAGTGTTTCTGAGAGTGTGTACACTTCTGTCAGACTATCTACATTTCAGGCCTTACTTAACCAGCTACTAGCTGTGTGACCTTGGAAAAATTACTTTTCTGAAAATGTGGTTAATAAGAATATCTGTTTCAGGGCGCCTGGGTGGCTCAGTAGGTTAAGCTGCTGCCTTCGGCTCAGGTCATGATCTCAGGGTCCTGGGATCGAGTCCCACATCGGGCTCTCTGCTCAGCAGGGGCCTGCTTCCCTTCCTCTCTCTCTGTGATCTCTTCCCTTCCTCTCTCCTACCGTGATCTCTCTCTGTCAAAAAAATAAAATCTTTAAAAAAAAAGAATATCTGTTTCACAGGGTTATTGTGATAATCCATGAAAAGAACCTAACACATTGTCTAGCATAGACAAATTTTTTTTTAAGTTAGCTATTATTATTAAGAAAAGAATGAAGGGACAGGTATAGAGGTACTTCTCTAACTTTCATAGTGGCTGAAAAAGTTTAAAGAGAGGAACCATATGCCTGCCTGTAATAGACTGATATTATTTCTATACCTTAGTATGTGTCAGTTAGGGTGCAGGGTATATCTCTAAGACCTTTTATAAAAGGAAAGAAATTTTGTAACTGAATAAAATACATTGAAGCCTACTGAGAATGGCCAATAAATATTGTGTGTATATATATGTTTCTTTTTCTTCAAAGAAAAAAAAAGAAAAAATACTCATATACCTCACACAAACTAGAATTATTGATTTGGCTGTAAACGCTATGAAGAGATAGAAATTAGTAACATTTTATCTAGTTTGTGATTAAACTTCCTCTTCTCTTATTCAAAGATAAAATGGGGAAAAATAGTAGTTAAACTAGATTCCTAAATGTAGTGAATATGGACAAATCCAGAGACCTTTGCAAAAAAGCTGAGGAGGAAAAACAAATGTACCTATATTCAGATTAAAAAGTAAAAGCAGATGAAACACTAAAGAACTGATTATTTTCCAAAAATGAAATAATTAAAACAATCAATTAATTAATCAGTAAGTGTTTCTGGCCTGCACGTAGAGATGAGAGATAGAAAGAAAAGGATACTAATCAAAAACCTCCTGGATGGGGCACCTGGGTGGCTCAGTGGGCTAAAGCCTCTGCCTTCAACCCAGGTTATGATCTCAGGGTCCTGGGATTAAGCCCCACCTTGGGCTCTCTGCTCACCAGTGAGCCTGCTTCCTCCACTCTCTCTCTCTCTGCCTGCCTCTACACCAATTTGTGATCTCTGTCAAATAAATAAATAAAACCTTAAAACAAAAACAAAAACAAAAAAACCTCCTGGAATGATTTTTTTCTGCCTAAGCATAAAAAGAAAAAAATGAACAGAGAAAGAAGAAAGAAACAAATGGGGGGAAGGATGTAGGAAAGAAGAAAAGGAGGGAAGGATGGGGGAAAATAAGAGCCATCTGATTAACAAAGTAAATGGGAATACTCAGGTTGGATTACTTTTTTCAAAAAAGTACTTGCAGATATCCCTGTAGGTATCATATAAGGTTCTAATTTTCAGAGTTGCGGTGATAAAGAGACCATATTTAGCTAGCAGTGTGAAGTGAAATGGTAGAAAAATGGTCATGAACATTAGAAATGCAAAAGACCAGTTGCTATATACATCAATTCTTGAGAATCTCTGAAGGATTGACCCTTTCTGTATATACCATAGTACTTTGTTCAGGCCAATTTAAAATAGTCCCAGCAATAAATTCCTGCCATTTCTTCTGGGAAACTATTCCACTTCTAATTAAATCTAAGAATTGACAACATTTCCTGACATTCAGATTAAATTTTGCCGTGTTCAATTTCAACATGTTATCCATTTCTGCAGCACACGCTTGTATCAGCCGAAGTAACGTCCCCGTTTCCTCAGTGTTTACAATTCTCAATGCCACCCCTAAATTTCAGTAGCTTGTTGCAGTGAATTTCTTTGTCAAAAACGATCTTTTCAAGATCACTGACTGTACATGTTTTATTATAGACAAAAAAAAGCAAGTTAGTTATAAAAGCAAAGAGACAAGTTAGTGAGTATACAGGAATGAAGTTAACAGGAAATAAAGCCATTAAATAATTAGTCTGGAACAGAAAAAAATCATGGACATTTTTCTCTCCTTCAGGCCTGGAAGGTCACTAATAAAGCATTCCACTTTTCACAGAAACAATCCCACTTTTGTCCTTTTTTGGTATTGTTGCTTTGGCTTTGTACAACAGAGAGGCAAGGGAGGCCACCTATTTTTTTTTTTAATTTTTTCAATTTATTTATTTTTAGAAAAACAGTATTCATTATTTTTTCACCACACCCAGTGCTCCATGCAATCTGTGCCCTCTATAATACCCACCACCTGGTACTCCAACCTCCCACACCCCCGTCACTTCAAACCCCTCAGATTGTTTTTCAGAGTCCATAGTCTGTCATGATTCACCTCCCCTTCCAATTTACCCAACTCCCTTCTCCTAACACCCCTTGTCCTCCATGATATTTGTTATGCTCCACAAATAAGTGAAAAGCAAGGGTGTGGACTTCCCCGTCCCCTCTATGCCCCACATGAACTTCTTTTATCTCTCAAGGTTTGACAAAGACTTAATAAACACAATCTGCAGACTTCTTTTCGTTTTTTTTTTTTTTAAATGATATTCTTAGGAATCAAGTGGGTCTTGGAGCTGTTGAGCTGATAATGCTGGAACAGAGAGATAGGAATCTTAAAATTTAAGCACTGTTCATAAACATACAAAAGATGTATTGATGTTGTTACTTAGTTTTAGTTTGTTCTTTTCAAAATAAACTAGTTGTGGTATTATTCATTCATCAGTAATATCTTAGATATGAATCAGGGATGATAAAGTCTAAGTGGAGCATTTCGGGTAACTTTTAAGCAGAGAGGATAATTTCAGAGAAAATATATGCAGCTCCAGAATGTTTGAGAGAATGTCCGAGGATAGATTTCTTATCATAATGCACCTGAATGTTTATAGCAGCAATGTCTTCTGCCCATTTTTGATATGATTATCTGTTTTGTGTGTGTTGAGTTTGAGGATTTCTTTATAGATCCTGGATATCAACCTTTTGTCTGTACTGTCATTTGCAAATATCTTCTCCCATTCCGTGGGTTGCCTCTTTGTTTTTTTGACTGGTTCCTTTGCTGTGCAGAAGCTTTTGATTTTGATGCAGTCCCCAAAGTTGATTTTTGCTTTTGTTTCCTTTGCCTTTGGAGATATATCTTGAAAGAAGTTACTGTGGCTGATATCGAAGAGATTACTGTCTATGTTCTCCTCTAGGATTCTGATTGATTCCTGTATCACGTTGAGGTCTTTTATCCATTTTGAGTTTATCTTTATGTACGGTGTAAGAGAATGGTTGAGTTTCATTCTTCTACATATAGCTGTCCAGTTTTCCCAGCACCATTTATTGAAGAGACTGTCTTTTTTCCACTGTATATTTTTTCCCGTTTTGTCGAAGATTATTTGACCATAGAGTTGAGGGTCCATATCTGGGCTCCCTACTCTGTTCCATTGGTCTATGTGTCTGTTTTTATACCAAGACCATGCTGTCTTGATGATCACGGCTTTGTAGTAAAGCTTGAAATCAGGTAACGTGATGCCCCCAGTTTTATTTTTTGTTTTTCAACATTTCCTTAGCAATTCGGGGTCTCTTCTGTTTCCATACAAATTTTAATATTATTTGCTCCAGCTCTTTAAGAATACCGGTAGAATTTTTATCAGAATGGCATTAAAAGTATATATTGCTCTAGGCAGTATAGACATTTTAACAATGTTTATTCTTCTAATCCAAGAGCATGGAATGGTCTTCCATCTTTTTGAGTCTTCTTCAATTTCTTTCATGAGTGTTCTGTATTTTCTCTAGTACAGATCCTTTACCTCTTTGGTTAGGTTTATTCCCAGGTATCTTATGGTTCTTGGTGCTATAGTAAATGGAATCAATTCTCTAATTTCCCTTTCTGTATTTTCATTGTTAGTGTATAAGAAAGCCACTGATTTCTGTACATTGACTTTGCATTCTGCCACATTGCTGAATTGCTGTATGAGTTCTAGTAGTTTGGGGGTGGAGTCTTTTGGGTTTTCCATATAAAGAATCATGTCATCTGCAAGGAGAGAGAGTTTGACTTCCTCATTACGAATTTGGATACCTTTTATTTCTCTTTGTTGTCTGATTGCTGTTGCTAGGACTTCTAATACTATGTTGAACAAGAGTGGTGAGAGTGGGCATCCTTGTCGTGTTCCTGATCTGAATGGGAAGGCTGCAAGCTTTTTCCCATTGAGGATGATATTTGCTGTGTGTCTTTCATAGATAGATTTGATGAAGTTCAGGAATGTTCCCTCTCTCCCTATACTTTGAAGCATTTTAATCAGAATGGATGCTGAATTTTGTCAAATGCTTTTTCTACATCAATTGAGAGGACTATGTGGTTGTTCTCTCTTCTCATATTAATTTGTTGTATCACATTGATTGATTTGCGATTGTTGAACCATCCTTGTAGCCCAGGAATGAATCCCACCTGGTCATGGTGGATAATCTTTTTAATGTGCTGTTGGATCCTGTTTGCTAGGATCTTGTTGAGAATCTTAGCATTCATATTCATCAGTGATATTGGTCTGAAATTCTCCTTTCTGGTAGGGTCTTTGCCTGGTTTGGGGACCAGGGTAATGCTGGCTTCATAGAAAGGGTCTGGAAGTTTTCCTTCTGCTTCAATTTTTTGAAACCGCTTTAGGAGAATAGGTGCTATTACTTCCTTGAAAGTTTGGTAGAATTCCCCAGGGAATCCGTCAGGTCCTGAGCTCTTGTTTTTTGGGAGGTTTTTGATCACTGCTTCAATCTCATTACTAGATATCGGTCTATTCAGGTTGTTGATTTCTTCCTGGTTCAATTTTGGGAGTTCATTATTTTCCAGGAATGCATCCATTTCATCTAGGTTGCTTAGCTTATTGGCATATAAGTGTTGCTAATAACTTCTGATCATTGTTTCTACTTCCTTGGTGTTAGTTGTGATCTCTCCCTTTTCATTCGTAATTTTATGAATTTGGGCTTTCTCTCTTTTCTTTTGGATTAGTGTGGCTAATGGTTTATCAATCTTATTGGTTATTTTTTAAAAAAACAACTTCTAGTTTCATTGATATGTTCTACTGTTCCTCTGGGTCTACCTCATTGATCTCAGGTCTAATCTTGATGATTTCCCTTTTTATGTCTGGAGTTGGTTTGATTTGTTGTCGATTCTCCAGTTCTTTAAGGTGTAGAGACAGCTGGTGTGTTCTGGATTTTTCAATTTTTTTGAGGGAGGCTTGGATGGCTATGTACTTCCCCCTTAGGACCGCCTTTGCTATATCCCACAGGTTTTGGTCTGAAGTGCCTTCATTCTCATTGGTTTCCATGAATTGTTTCAGTTCTGCTTTGATCTTCTGGTTGATCCAAGCATTCTTGATTCAGGTGGTCTTTAGCTTCCAGATGTTTGAGTTACTTCCGAACTTTTCCTTGTGATTGAGCTCCAGTTTCAAGTCATTGTGATCTGAGAATATGCAGGGAACAATCTCAGTCTTTTGGTATCGGTTGAGTCCTGATTTGTGACCCAGTATGTGGTCTAATCTTGAGAAGGTTCCATGTGCACTTGAGAAGAATGAGTATTCTGTTGTTTTAAGGTGGAATGTTCTTTATATATATATGAGGTCCATCTGGTCCAATGTGTCATTCAATGCTCTTGTTTCTTTTTTGATTTTCAGCTTCGATGATATATTTATGAAAGAGGTGTGTTAAGATCTCCTACTATTAATGTATTCACATCAATATGACTCTTTATCTTGACTAACAGTTATCTTATGTAATTGGCTGCTCCCATATTGGGCGCATAGATATTTACAATTGTTAGATCATCTTGGTGGATAGTCCCTTTAAGAATTTTGTAGTGTCCTTCTGTATCTCTGACTACAGTCTTTAGTTTAAAATCTAATTTATTTGATATGAGAATTGCTACCCCAGCCTTCTTTTGAGGCCCGTTGGCATGAAAGATGCTTCTCTATCTCTTCACTTTCAGTCTGGGTGTATCTTCAGGTTCTAAATGGGTCTCTTGTAGACAACATATGGATGGGTCCTGTTGTTTTATCCAATCTGCAACCCTGTGCCATTTTATGGGCGCATTTAGGCCATTCACATTGAGAGTGATTATTGATAGATACATTTTTATTGACATCGTGTTACCATTGAAGTTTTTCTTTCTTTAGATTGTCTCTATATTTCTGTTCAATGCTATCTTAGGATTTTTCTTCTTTTATAGAATCCCCCTTAATATTTCCTGCAGTGTCGGCTTGGTGGTTGCATAGTCTTTTAAGCCTTGCCGGTCTTGGAAACTCTATCTCTCCATCCATTTTGAATGCCAGTCTTGCTGGATAAAGTATTCTTGGCTACATGTTCTTCTCATTTAGTGCCCTGAATATATCTTGCCAGCCCTTTCTGGCTTGCCAGGTCTCTGTAGACAGGTCTCTTGTTATTATGATGGTCTTTCCTCTGTAAGTAAGGAACCTCTTTGTCCTAGTGGCTTTCAAGGGATTATATCTATAATTATGATTCTTCAATTTGACTATGAGGGGCCTTGATTTTTTTTGGAACCTATAATCTTGGGTGGAGACTGTTCGGCCTCTAGTACATGAATGCTGGTTCCATTTGCGAGATTGGGAATATTTTCATGAAGAACTTGTTCTACTATATCTTCTAGACTTTTCTTTCTCCTCCCCTTCAGGGATTTGAACTTTCATTTTATAAACATCAGTAAATCAACCATTAAAATTCAATGAAAATTTGTACCTGCAATTATTCATGAAACAGAAACAGTCTGGAGAGTAACATATTATTGATCACAATCATATTCAGAGTTTTCCACGGCCTTGTATCTGCTGGCAGCAGGGAGGCACTTCAATACTTTATAACCCACAGGTTGAAGATATCATGTTTCAGACTGAGTAGGGAAAAAAAAATCCATGATTATGAGAAGGAAGTGCAGATATATATATACACACACACACTGGATATTTCTGATTTATTAATATATATCTCCTGTTATGTGTAACTTTTGCAAGTCCAAAAATTAAGCTCAAATAACCAAGAACTCAAGTAAGTACTCACTGAAAATCCTAGTAATTTGTAACAACTATTTCTTCTCTATATTTTATTATTTATCTTTGAGATTCCTTAATTCAGTGCCAGAATTGTTTCTCAATTATTCATCTCTGTTATATTTGGTTTACTCAAGTATACATAAGAACTTGCTCACTGAGTGGCGGGCAGAAGAACAAGGGAGAAGCAGGCTCCTGCTGAACAGAGAGCGGGCTGGGGGACTTGATCCCAGGGTCCTGGTATCATGACCTGAGCCGAAGACAAACCTTTATCCAACCAAGAGGGCCACCCAGGTGCCCCTCTTAAATACCTCCTTTATCAAGCTTTCTTCTTCACCTGACATATATCCACTTGAAAAAACAACCTAAAAACTACAATTTATTTATCAGTGCTCTTATTAATAACTGATATATGTATTATGTGTCAGTCCTTGAAATAGACCTTTCATTCATGGTCTCATTTGGCACACACAGCATATTTTTATAATATCATTACTCTATTTCTACAGGCAAGTAAAGCAAATTTCAGCACAGAGTTATTCAGTGGCTGAAGTTACAAACTCTGGTATGTCAATTTCCAAAATCTGTGTATATTGTATTTCTTTCTTGTAAATGTGGAGCACTTTTCTTTTCCTTCCTTCCTTTCTTTCTTTCCTTTATTCCTACCTTCCTTCCTTCTTTTGTATTTGACTTCTGAAATATCAGAAGGGGCTTCCACTGGAAACAGAAGAGTATAAAACGTATCTTTAAAGACAACATAGCATCTTATTGACCATTGAAGTATTATGACTGTGTGATGTTCATCTGGGCTTGAAATTAGTTTAGATAAATATTGAGGTGTTCTATCACACAAACACAGTCTAATATGTGTTTTACATGGGAATAAGATAGAAAATCAAATCTTCATTGAATGACAAAAATATGGAAAACAAAAATACTTTGTTCTTAAGGTATATCTCTTTACAGAATTTCCAAGGACACACACACACACACACACACACACACACAAACACACACAGAGACTCCTTAGACATTCCCATACAGGTGTACAGAAATTATGAGTCATGCTCTGCATATTTGGAAAATAAACTTTTTAGTGATCTGCCTATGACTGATTGAAAACAAAATTTTAAAATATACCGATCCCATGTAACCTTTTCTGACTAACAAACAAGGCTTTTCCCTACCTAACCCTCTTCATTTCCAATGTTGTCTTTCCAGATCAGTTCCACAAAGACACTCACAAAAGTCCTCTAACTGCTCTCTCTATATTCACACATCTATAATTCAATGCATCTTTCACACCAATGTCAGATACAACTTCCTAGAGTATTATTATAATTGTATCTCTCTCATGTTTATGATCCTTGTGTGAAATTTTCTTGCAAATCAAAGAAAACATTTTCTTATCTTTTGGACCCTGAAGGAATCTTAGAGATGATATACTCTGCCCCTTCTTATTTGCCAGATAGGCAAACTAAAGGTGGAGGGAAAATTATGCTAGGATTTTTTTTTTTTCCTAAAATGCTCTGTGGGATAGTACAAGACATTTAATGGTGTCTTCTCACTTAAAAATAACATACAAATTAAATATTCAAGGTATCTTATAAATCAAACGTACTTTCCCAATTTCATCTATTATTATTCCTACAAATTACAACCCTTCATAAATGTACATAGAACTTTCTTGCATAAATTTCTTTGCTTATATATTTTATTTTTTTCCTCTGGTTGAATTAGTTTTATTAGCTTCTGAACATCTATCAATTGGTATTTTGTAGAAAGGTATGTAATTTAAATGGGTCTTAACACAGTTCTTATTATTTTTAACTCAAATTGGCCTGTTCAAAATATAACTTGTAGATCCTCTAGCATATTTTCTATTGTATTTTTAGCCATTGATTATAAAACTTAGCCACTCTTTCAAATTTCAGATTGAACACTAGTATCGATCATCAAATTTGGTAGACTATCTCATTTATTAATGGTCATGATAATTTTCAGCCTCTTAAAGTATAGACTCATTCTATCTTGTGTTTACATTCTGTCTCTTCTGTCTAATGGTAAACCTCTTGAACACAGGCTCTGATCCTTGTACATGCATGTTTCCTTTGCAACACGTAACATAGCACATTGCATATAATAGATGTAAAATAAATATTTGTAGAATTAATGGATACAATAATGAATGAATTACCAGGAATTATCAGGGATTCTTTGGACTTATCTTATGTGAATCCAAAACATCCACATATTTAGAACATCTGGATAGTTGGCATCAAATAGTAAAACATATGTATGATTTTTTTTTAAGATTTTATTTATTTATTTGACAGAAAGAGATCACAAGCAGGCAGAGAGGCAGGCAGAGAGAGAGGAGGAAGCAGGCTCCCCGCTGAGCAGAGAGTCCGATGCGGGCCTCGATCTCAGGACCCTGAGATCATGACCTGAGCCCAAGGCAGCGGCTTAACCCACTGACCCACCCAGGCGCCCAACATATGTATGATTAACGTAATTTCTTTTACATTTCATCTGGATGCTTTGGTATTGGTAAGATAGCTGAACTCTCTCAAAACCATACTATCACTTTGGTGTTGGTTACAATATTTTTAATTTGATTGAATAAAAAGCCCCATTTTAAGGCACAGCTACTCAATGAAAAGCACAAGAGGAGTGAATTTTCCACAAACTGCATCAGTCAAATGTAAGTAACAAACATAGTTGTATGTGTGCACATACAAAAATTTTCTTTCCATCAGTTGGAACTTTTGGAACACATTTCAATGAAGCCCTAAGCACATTTTGTGATATTTTCTTTTTATTGCAATGCTCAGATGGGTTATACATCAGCCATCAACAATATGTTTATGAAAGAGGGAACACTCCGGGAATTGTCAGTAAGATTTTCTTCATATCAGTGCATACTAATGAACATTTGCAGTTCAATAAAACTGCGGGAGTCTGCAAAAGTAGAAACTTGAAAATATATTTCTCTTTCTTTTTGGAAAGGATTTGTACTTATAGGAAATTGTAGAGAGACTAGACAATCATATTTTATACTACTATGAGTAAATATTTGGAGAGGGAAAAAGCACTTAAAATAAAAAGAAAGAATGCACATCAAAAAAGTACCCTGAAAACATAAAATATGATGTATTAAAAGAGTAAAATGTTGGGGCACCTGGATGGCTCAGTGGGTTAAAGCCTCTGCCTTCAGCTCAGGTCATGATCCCACGGTCCTAGGATCGAGCCCCACATCAGGCTTTCTGCTCAGTGGCAAGCCTGCTTCCTCCTCTCTCTCTCTCTCTCTCTCTGCCTGCCTCTTTCCTACTTGTGATCTCTGTCTGTCAAATAAATAAATAATATTTTTTTTAAAAAAGAGTAAAATGTTAACAACTTCTCATGTTGCAAACATGAAATTCAGTAATTCTTTATCCAAAACTATATTTTCATGACTATATAAACTTACATGCCACTATATTTTCTTTGAAGTTTATTTCTAATATATTTCTATATTTACAAGTTGTGCTTAACATGCTGAAATTATGATATTAATCAAGGATTTCTGCTTTGGCACATATTAATGAGTGAGACTTTAAGCCAAAGCTACAGTATTTGAAATGTGTATGTAAGGAGGAAAACAGGTGGCTTTGTGTGTGTGTGTGTGTGTGTTTGTATAAAATGCATTTTTTAACTAACTAATGGAAGTATTTCTAACTTCCATTATGTTTGTAAGCATTGAACTTTATCCTTGGTCCAAGTCAGAGTTAAACCATTACAAATTCTGTGGGGTCATTGTAATTTTTGTTTATTTTAAATTGTTAAATACTGACAAGTCACAGATAATACAAGATGAAATGGTGATCAAGCTGTATTGCTCTGGTCACTTTGTAAATAAATATATATCTATGTATTGACATATTGCTATATCAACATAGATAGATATAGATATATATCTTGCAGAATTTCTAACATAGTTATTATATACTACAAACTAAACAAATGAAGTAATGGCTTCCACAAAATTACAACCTTCTTTTTGTTCTTCTTTGTTAAAAGTAATTCAAAATGGTCAAACAAATATTCATAAATTTCTTTTTCCCTAAGTTTATATATATGTGTATATATACATATAAATAATAAATAATATATTATATATAAATATTAATTATCAATATTATATAATAGTAATATTAATTATTATATTATATATTATAAATGCTAAGAGTATCATTATATTTATATTATATTACATCAGATATAACATAATATATATATAATGATAATTTTTAGTTGCCAGTTTAAAATAATAGCTGTTTGAATTATAAACCTTGGTTATTTTTGAATCACTATTTTTCAGAGTTTGTGTCTAGTTTCTGGATCTTTGTACTACTCTTCCAATTATACCCAAAAGTAAGGTTACAAGTGTAAGTGTGAAAATGATTCTAAAATGCATCCTGTTTGTCCCTTTTTCCAAACTTCAATTTTTATTTTTTTTAATTTAAAAAATTTCAACATCAACCTCAACATATGCCTGAGCCTGGCTTTGGATTTTGATTTTGTTATTCTAATATTTCCTGGTTTCTGACCTTGATCTGTTTCTTGGGTATTATGTTTATGCTTTCCTGTACATTACTCTTAATATAGTTCTATATTCTCAGTTTTTATCATAGCTTCTACCATTTGTTTAAGACGTACTGCTTGTAGACTTAATGAGACTAGCTGAAAATGTATTCTGTATCCTTGTACATTTTCTAAATATATCATAAAATAATTCTGAATATTTATATAACATTTTATTGTCAACTTTTGAGATAAGCATTATAATCCTATTTCCTACTTCTTATTCCTATTTATGGGCTACATAATATGAGGTATTTGGGCTTTTTTAAACTTACACCCAATTTTTCTATAACTGGGTATAGGATTTCTTTCATCTGATCAAACACTGGTTAGAAAACTTTTTCATTACCGATGTTTCTCCTTTTTCTAAGAAGGAAAGATAACATATTTAGCCTCTGGAAAGAGTGTTAAACATTTTTTGTTTCTTTTGCATTTAAGGAAAAATTTATGTACAAAAATTTAGAATTTATTTACATGAATTGTTACAGTTTTATATGTCTATGTAACAAACACTCAAGATTACCCCAGAAAGTTCTCCCTTGCACTCTTTGGTCATCACTGCCACTCTCACCCAAAAACCACCACCTTATAACACTATAGTTAGTTTTGTCTGTGCTTGGCCTTCTTATAAAAATAATCATACAGTATGTATTCCTTTGAGTTTTACCTCTTTATCTCTCTCAATATATATAATATATATAATAATACAATAAAATACATGATACATTACAAATATACATATAATATATGCTATATATGTATATGTAATGCACTTTATAATATATAATCATATATGTATACATTGTAAGTGTACATATAATATCTATATAAATACATATATTAAATATATCTTAATGTATGTTAAAAACACATGAAATCTACTCATAATAAATGTTTAAGTATACAAGACAGTTTTGGTAATTATCTCCACATTTTTGTACAGCAGATATCTAGAACTTTTTGACCTTGCATGACTGAAACTCTGTAGTCACTGAATACACTCCATTCCCCCCACCCAACTCAGCCTCTGGCAATCACCTTGGTTCTGGCACATACCTAGACACATACATCAATAGAACAGGATAGAAAGTCCAGAACCCATATCTATATGGTCAACTAATCTTTGACAAAGGAGGAGTTAATATCCAATAGGAAAAAGACAGTCTCTTCAACAAACGGTGTTGGGAAAACTGGGCAACAATATGCGAAAGAAAGAAACTGGATTACTTCACTGCACCATACACACAAATTCAAAATGGATTGAAGCCCTAAATGGGAGACCTGAAACCATAAAAATCCTGGAAGAGAACATGGGGAATAAGTTCTTTGAAATTAGTTGTAGTTACTTGTTTCTAGATACACCTCCAGAGGCAAGAGAAACAAAAGCAAAAATAAACTTTTGAGACTACATCAAAATAAAAATCTTTGGCACAGCAAAGGAAATAAATGAACAAAACTAATAGGCAACCTTTGGAATGGGAGAAGATATTTGCAAATGACATGTCTGATAATGTGACCAAAATATATAAAGAACTAATACAACTCAACACTCAAAAAACCAAATAATCTAAATTAAAAATGGGCAGAGGACATAAATAGAAGTCTTTATATCATAAAAATAAGACACAGATGGCCAACAGGCACATGAAAAGATTCTCACCATTGCTTATCATCTAGGAAATGCAAATCAAAACCACAATGACATACAACTTCACACCTGTCAAAATGGCTAAAATCATCAACACAAGAAACAACAGGTGCTGGCAAGGATGCAGAAACACTATTAGAAAAAAGGCATAGGATAAATCTTTCCTGAAAAACAAAATATTAAGTAGATTCACTTAATATGCCTGATAGCTAACTCAAGTGAATAATCAAATACAGCAGGGGTAAAGCTATTTTATATATGCATACATATAGATACAGTTCTTCCCTTTTATTTCATGTTTTGTTTCAGTTTATGAGTTTCTTATTTTAATATTTAATATTTATTTTGTATCCTTCCTTTTTTCTTTTTTTTTTTAGTTTAAATTCCAGCTATCATACTGTGTAATATTAGTTTCAGGTGTGCAATATAGTAATTCAACAATTTCATATGTTACTGGGTGCTCTGCATGACAAATGCAGCCCTTAATACCCATTATATATTTAACCCATCCCCTCATCCATCTCCCCTTTGGTAATTATCAGTTTGTTCTGTATAATTAAAAGTCTGTTTCTTGGTTTGTCTCTTTCTTTTTCCCCCGTGTTCATTTGTTTTGTTTCTTAAATACCACATATGAGTGAAAACAACTGGTATTTATCTTTCTCTGACTGACTTATGTCACTTATCATAATACTCTCCAATGACATGGATAGCCATGTCACTGCAAATGGCAAGGTTTGATCTTTTTGTGGATGAATGATATTCCGTTGTACATATATACCATATCTTTATCCATTCATCAGTTGATGGACATTTTGGCTTTTTCCATAATTTGGCTATTATAAATAATGTTGCTATAAAAAGCAGGCTGCATGTATCCCTTTCAATTAGTGTTTTTGTATTCTTTTAGTGCAACTGTTGGAACTTAGGGCAGATCTATTTTGAACTTTTTGAGGAACTTCGATACTGGTTTTTAATTTTTTTTTTAATTTTAAGAATTTGTTTATTTATTTGATGGAGAGAGAGAGAGAGAATGCACACAAGCAGGGGGAGCAGCAGTCAGAGGGAGACACAGGCTTCTCATTGAGCAGGGAGCCTTATATGGGGCTCAATCCCAGGACCCTGGTATCATGACCTGAGCCAAAGGCAGATGCTTAACCTACCAAGCCACTCAGGTGCCCCTATACTGTTTTATAAAGGGGCTGTGCCAGTTCACATTCCCACCAACAGTGCAAGAGGGATTCCCTTTCTTCACATATATTTATAACAATGTTAGTTTAAACTACTTAATTTAAATTTTTTAAGTTTAATGTAAATTTAAAATGATAACCCATTATCAACACACAGGTTAATCATGTAATCTTTGCTTTTGTGTATATATATGGTACACAGGCAAGCTGGCCATCTGAGTTCAAGCTTGTAGTGTGACTACATGCTAGAAGATCAAATTCACTATTAGCACCTTTGTTTGACAGCAGGTGGACTGAAAGTCTCAGTAACAATGGTAGTTTCTATGTTCTGTGTTCATATACATAAAACACAGGCAGAGTGTTGATTTAAACATAAAAAGGCAACTGTAAAGACTGCTCCATAATCCAACATACATGACTGTAGAATAGATTGAAGCTGGAGCTGAAGAAATGTAAAAAAGTGAACATTAATCAAATTCCATGACAGTGGGGTACAAGAAAGCAAGTTATTCCAAATAATGGAGATTTTTAAAAAGATAGAATATTCTATCTTTTCTTTACATATTACTATGAAACTTATTGTCTTCCTTAGACTTCTATTAGGTATTTCAGACATGGCAGCAATCATTTGCTAACAGTACAATTTCTACATTACTAGCTCCAATTGTTTAATCAATAACTTCACTCTTGGTATTAAAGAATCTTTGTAACCCTAGAAATTTTTGGTGGAGTCTTTTGGGTTTGCTACATAGAGTATCATGTTGTCTGCAAATAGTGAAAGTTGGACTTCTTCCTCACCAATTTAGATGTCTTTCATTTTATTTATTTATTTATTTTTGCTGATAGCTGAGGCTAAGACTTCCAGTACTATGTTAAATAGTAACAATGAGAGTGGACATTCTTGTCTTGTTCCTGACCATAGGGGAAATGATCTCAGTTTTTCCTCATTGATGATATTAGCTGTGGATCTTTCTTATATAGCCTTTATGATGCTGAGATATGTTCCATCTATTCCTACTTTGCTGAGGGTTTTTATCAGGAAAGGATGCTGTGTTTTGTCAATTTTTTTTTTTGTTTGTTTGTTTTTTTCTGCATGTATTGACAGGATCATATGATATGGTTCTTATCTTTTCATTTATTAATATGGTATATTATGTTGATTGATTTGTGAATATTGAACCACCCCTGCAGTCCAATAGTAAATCCCACTACCATGATGGATGGCATTTGCACTGTTGAATTTCAATTTGCTACTATGTTATTAGTTAGTATGTTATTAAGAATTTTTGCATGCATGTTCATCAGGGATATTGATCTGTAATTCTCTTTTTTGTGGAGTCTTTGTCTGGTTTTGGAATCAATGCGATGCTGGTTTTTTAGAATGAGTCTGGAAGGTGCACCTGGGGGGATCAGTGGGTTAAGACTCTGCCTTCGGCTCAGTTTATGATCTCAGGGTCCTGGGATTGAGCCCCGCATCAGGCTCTCTGCTCAGCAAGGAGCCTGCTTCACCCCCCCCACCTGCCTCTCTGCCTACTTGTGATCTCTGTCTCTCTCTGTCAAATAAATAAATAAAATCTAAAAAAAAGAAGAATGAGTTTGGAAGTTTTCCATCCCTTTCTATTTTTTATAACATTTGAGAATAGATATGAACTTTTCTTTAAATGCCTGGTAGAAGTCCCCTGAAGCCATCCATCCCAGGACTTTTGTTTGTTGGGAGAATTTAGATTACTGATGCAATTTCTTTGTTGGTTATGGCTCTGTTGAAATTTTCTATTTCTTCCTATTTCAGTTCTGGTAGTTTGTCAGTTTTTAGGAATTTTTCCATTTCTTCCAGATTGCCCAGTTTGTTGGCATATAATTTTTATTCTTTTATAATTGTTCATCTTTCTGTGGTGTTGGTTGTGATCTCTCATCCATCATTTGTAATTTCATCTACTTGGGTCCTTTCTTTTTTATTTTTGATATGTCTAACTAGGGATTTATCAACTTTATTAATTATTTCAAAGAACCAACTATTAGTTTTGTTAATCAGTTCCACTGTTTTTGTTTGTTTGTTTCTATATCATTTGTTTATGTTCTAATCTTTATTATTCCCCTTCTTCTACTGGATTTAGGCTTTATTTGCTGTTCTTTTTCTAGCTCCTTTAGGTATAAGGTTAGGTTGTGTATTTGAAATGTATTCCTTGAGGAGGCCTGTGCTGACATATATTTCCCTCTTAGGACTGCTTTTGCTGCATCACATAGGTTTTGGATTGTCATGCTTTCATTTTCATTTGTTTCCATATATTTCTTAATTCTTCATTGATTTTGCGGTTAACCTGTTCATTCTTAAGTAGGATATAAACCTAAAATAATTTTAATTAATGTCAGGTCCACTTTTTTGCTAAATAGATTACTTCTAATACCACATTTATTAAACAGAAGAGTAACTGAGAAGACTTACGTTGCCCGATGTTACTGAAATAGGGATTAAAATTACAGGAGTATTAGTCAACTTTCAGATTGTAAGTAGCAAATTTCATCTTTTGTAAACGTCAGGAAGATCTCTTTAGTTTGCTTTTTCTTCCAAATTTACTTGACAGTGATCTTAATCTAGGTGCAATTTTGATGTCTTTAGAATCAAATAAAATACTGATACACATTTTTGTGAAAATATTAACATTAATCAGAATTTTGTACAATTTATGGCTAAATGGCTTTAGGATCTCCAGCACTACCTGAAGAATCCAGTTTAGAACTATAATATGTATGGTACAATATCAAAATGCAATGTTAATTTTTTAAATGTTTATTATTGAAATATAATTGTTGTACAATGTTATATTAGTTTTAGTCATACAACACAGTGATTTGACAATTTTATACATTATGCATGCTCACCATGATAAGTATAGTTACCTTCTGTCACCATACAATGTTATTATAGTATTATTGACTATATTCCCTATGCTGTACCTCTTCATGTCCATGACTTATTTACTTTTTTACTTTATAACTGAATGTTCGTACCTTTTAATCTCTTTTACCTAATTTGTCCACCTCCTCCATTTGAAAACAACAATCAACAGTTAATAAATAGAAAAGATGTGATATATCTATGATGAAATATTACTCAGCCATAAGAAAGAATGCAGTGTTAATATGCAGTGTTAATTTTAAGTCAATTTAAGAAGGGATCAGAGAGTTTATTTCCATGGCAATAAGAAATAAATAAGTAAAGAAGGTATCCATCTATAAATTTGAGTTTAAAAAACATAAAGCCAATGTAAAATAAAATAGGCTGCATAGGGAATATATTTTCTTTTTTAATTATGTTAAAACTTTGACAAATGACTACATATCTATATAAAACCATCAAACATCAAGTAATGTTAGGAAGGACAGGAAAGCAACCTCCAAGTTCTACAAAATATTCTACTATGTGAATTGCATGTATTTAGGAAAAAAAACACAGTGTATTTTGTAATTATTTTATAGTGGTAATTGGGAAGTTTTTGTAAGTTCTTCAAACAGTAAAATTTTACCAGAGGAGAATATATATATATATATATAGAGAGAGAGAAATCCATATATATAGATCTAGATCTATATATAGATTAGATCTCTCTCTCTCTCTCTCTCTCTATATATATATATATATATATATATATATATCAGTATATAATACTGAGAAAGACTCAGTATTTTAAGTTGTCAATTACCTCTAAATCTCAAAATCAATGTAACTTTTTTGAGGAGGGGGACACAGACTGATGGAAAGCTTCACATTAAATAAACTTGTAGGAAGAGTCAGAACAATCTGGGCAAAAAAAGAACATTAAAACATTATAGAGGGGCACCTGTGTGGCTCACTTGTTAAGCATTTGCCTTCAGCTCAGGTCATGATCCCAGGGTCCTGGGGTCGAGCCTCTCATCAGGCTCTCTGCTCAGTGGGAAGCTTGCCTCCCCTCTCCCTCTCTCCCTAAAAAACAAATATATATATATAGATAGATAGAGAGATATAATTTTTATATAAAATATAAAATAGATATATTTTTAAATAAATACTGATTTATTTTATTTTTATTTGATTAATGTTATTTAATTTGATTAACAACTTTTATTCTATAATGGAAAGCACATTCAAGGAAGTGAATCATGTTGAATATAGAGTGGTAGTATATTTTTCAGTACATATTTCAATAACCCACCATTAAATTCCAGTGAAGCAGATCTCTGATTTGTGACAAGAATGTAAGTGAGATGATTCTCTGAAACATCTGGGGGAACTTTGTTTTTTCTTATTCTTTTGGATCTACAAATGAGTCCATGTTTTATACATCCAGACAATTTTTAAGATTATTGTAATTAAGAAATTTGGACTGTGAAAACTCTAATCTTAGAGATGTAAAAGTTTCCAATATTTCATAGACTAATAGTTTCCACTCTAATTCTTTTTTTTTTTTTTTAAAGATTTATTTATTTATTTATTTGACAGAGCGAAATCACAAGTAGATGGAGAGGCAGGCAGAGAGAGAGAGGGAAGCAGGCTCCCTGCCGAGCAGAGAGCCCGATGCGGGACTCGATCCCAGGACCCTGAGATCATGACCTGAGCCGAAGGCAGCGGCTTAACCCACTGAGCCACCCAGGCGCCCTCCACTCTAATTCTAAAAGACTCTTTAACTCCTTCATTCTCCAGGATGGATTTTTTTTTTTTTTTGCCCCAAGGTGGATTATTATGAAACATTTGAAGGTTTTCACTCTTTGGCCTAAGACCTACAGAATTTTTTAAATGCATGTGAAAAAAAATTCATTGAATTTCTGTACATGTTTCCTTGACCATAATATTATATTTTAGTTAGATCATTTTTTTAAAATTTTATCTATTTATTTGACAGACAGAGATCACAAGTAGGCAGAGAGGCAGGCAGAGAGAGCGGAAGGGAATCAGGCTCTCCACCAAGCAGAGAGCCCAACTGAGCCCAATGGCTCAATCCCAGGACCCTGGGATCATGACCTGAGCCAAAAGCAGAGGCTTTAACCCATTGAGCCACCCAGGTGCCCCTAGATGAATTATTTTAAAAGATTGTTATAAAAAGAAAAATTATTTATGTAGATATAGCCAATTATTGTGAATATTTTAACAAGTCCATCCAAAATAACTATAATGAGCTTCACAAAACCATTTTTAGAAGCTGTACAAACTTTATCTTAGGAAGAAAAACAGATTGAAGTTTCTAATGTTAGGAAAAAGAAAGGAAAAGAAATAAGACTGTTAATTTAGCAAACATTTAAAAAATACTTACTAAAAGGCACATATATTTTAGGTTAGTTTTACCTGGGGGCTGCAAGAAATGATGGGAAAAAAAAATCTTCCTCCCTAGAAATTTATTGTTTTATACATATGGAAGTACTTACTTAAGGAAGAGAGGGATAAATAAAGAGAAGAAATAAGTACATAAGGCATACATAACTAATAGAAAGACTAGTACAGGATAGACTGTAAAAGTGCTGTAAAATAAGTATATTTACATTATACCTAGAAAAAAGCAGAGTACATCTGCTAGGGGAATAAGGTCAGGGAAAGCGCTGCAGTGGGGATTTCACATTAAGTGAAACTTCGATGATAAACAGTTTAGAAAAAGAGAATTATCTCTAAGTATCTTTATCAGTCAGGATCATCTTTCTTTTAAAGACAAAAACTCAACAAAAGCTTAAGAACAAAAAATAATTCATTTGCTCTTATTATTTTATGGTCTATGTCTATAAACTTAGCTTTACTCATTGCTGGAATTCAGTGAATTACATGATGACTTTAGACCATCTCAATGTAGTGTTCTTACTTCTCTTTTACTTAGCAACATTTTCAGTCAGGGGCCCCTAACAGGTTTACATTTCCATCATAAGTTTTCTGCCTCCAAAGGAAAGAGAGAACACAATTCTTAACATTCTCAGTATAAATATCATAATGAAATTTCATTGGCCTTGATTAGATTTTGTTCTCAAATTTTAATAAATCACTGTGGCCAAGGAAGGTAACTGATTAACCAACGTGGGCTATATCCTAAACTTTGGTGCTGAACATAGAGGTAGAAACACTATCAAACAAAATAAAATATCCATTACCAAAAGGAGGTAGAACTGAATACCTAAGAGAGAAAGAAAAATCTTCATATAATATGAACTTTGAGAAGTTGCTTAACATATCTGAACTTAAATTTTCTCATCTAAAAAAGAAAATGATATAAATAACATAAAGTTATTATTTTTTTTTAAAGATTTTATTTATTTATTTGTAAGAGAGAGAGAGAGAGTGAGAGCAAGCACAGGCAGATAGAGTGGAAGGCAGAGTCAGAGGGAGAAGCAGGCTCCCTGCGGAGCAAGGAGCCCGATGTGGGACTCGATCCCAGGACGCTGGGATCATGACCTGAGCCGAAGGCAGCTGCTTAACCAACTGAGCCACCCAGGCGTCCCAACATAAAGTTATTTTAAAGGTAAAATTTTATGTTGTGTTTAAGGCTTCAGGCACTTAGTATGTTCTGGCAAATGTTAACTTCTTTTCCCTTCTATAGTATCTAACATTCTAGTATTCTGGTTTGGCTTAATGTCAATGTCAACACAGATACACACATGCAGACTTACACTCACACAGCACACACAAACACACACACACATATACCACACACACAAACATTCAAATACAAACATGCAGAGAGCTTCCTGGATGATACAGTAAATGGGGGTAGTGCTATAATACATGGCTCAGAAGTATCACCTGAGGAAATTATTTCAGTCATTATCTTTACACTTCATTAAATTGAGGAAAAAATGATGCTTTGAGTCTCAAAAATCTCAGCTTTAGAAGCTGCTATTAGTTTAATACAAAGAAAAAAACTTTTAAAAAATGTTAGTAATTCTCAAGTTACTCTTGAAATTGATTCTATAATGGGAAGTCATCAGAGAGGGAGAAAAACCATGAAAGACTCTTATTTATAAGAAACAAACTGAGAGTTGCTGGAGGGAAAGTAGGTGGGGAGGATGGGGTAATTGCGTGATAGGCATTAAAGAGGGCATGTGATATGATGAGCACTGGTTGTTATATGCAACTGATGAATTATTGAACTCTACATCTGAAATTAATGATGTACTATATGTTGGCTAATTAAATTTAAATTAAGAAAAGAAATTGATTCTATAAAAATAGTTTCATCTTCTATGATTATTATTTTAGCCTATAATGTGGGAGCTATGGAAAGGCATATTAAGCCTAAGAAACCCTGTATATTAGGTGCTAAGGGGATGAGAATGAGTACTGAATCTTCATTTAAGAGGATATAATAAAAATTGGATACTAGACAGAGTAGAAATATTTACTCTTGTTTTCTACTGGAATTCTTTGAAATTAAGCCAATACATTTCTACATTTAATGTTAACAGGATGCGAAGTTAAAAGAGTTATAAGCAAATGGAAAGTGACTTCACAGATTGCACTGTAACACCCACAACCCTTTCAGATGCTATAATACTTTGATTGGAAATCTTATACAAAATGAGGCATGGATGCCATCCAAATTATGATCACAGACATTAAAACTATGATCTCCAGTGACCTACTTATAACACCCTATGGGTAGCTTTTGATTATGCTTACACTTAAGTCTTTTCTCATTAGTGAATCCTCAGAATTTCTAGCTATACAACCAGTTAGGTATAGATGAAAAACTATTGCAATGACTTACCCAATCAAACAAAAAAGATAAATGGGAATAAACAGAAAGCATATTAAGAAATAAAAATAACAGGGGGAGGAGTTAAGATGGCGGGGAAGTAGCAGGCTGAGATGACATCAGGTAGCAGGAGATCAGCTAGATAGTTTAACAAACCATCCCAAACACCTACCATTCCAACAGGAGATTGAAGAGAAGAAGAGCAGCAATTCTAGAAACAGAAAATTGACCACTTTCTGAAAGGTAGGACCTGCGGAGAAGTGACTCTAAAACAATGAGAAGATAGACAGTGGGGGGAGGGGTTGGCTCCTAGCAAGCTGTGGAGCATTGGAACATAAAATCAGAACTTTCAAAAATCTGCTCCACTGAGGGACATAGCGCCAGAGGCTAATCTGGGGTGAAGCCCACATGCAGACAGCATGGTCTCAGGTCCCACGGGGTCACAGAATTTTCAGGGGTATCTGAGTGTTGCAGAGCTTGCAGTATTAGAGCAGGGAAGCCAGATATAGAGACAGAGCCCAGGAATAAGCTGTCAACTCAGGGTTACCTTAAACTGTGATCTGTGGCACAGTCAGGCCACTGCTCTGAGAGCAGAGACCCCACAAGATCCAGGAAGATCCCCCTGGAAGAACACAGGGATCTGCTGGGTTTGGAGACTCAAGGCAGGGCTGTTTGCCAGAGACAGAGACACTTGGTCACAGGCTGGGTGAGCTCGGAGCGTGGCCGGAGGCCAGGGAGATGGGAGTAATTGAGCACTTTTCTCCAACAGCGCACTGAGGAGTGGGGCCCTGAGCTCTCAGCTCCTCCAGGCCAGAGATTGGGAGGCTGCTATTTTCACTCTGGTCCTCCGGAGCTCTACAGAAAGAGTTCAGTGAACAAATGCTTCTGAGCGAACCCAAGCAGATTACTTAGCTCGGCCCCTGGTAAGGACAATGCAATTCCGCCTCAGGAAAAAACACTTGAGAATCACTACAACAGGCCCCTCCCACATAATATCAATAAGAAATCCAGCCAAGACCAAGTTCACATACCAAGGAGAACAGCAGAATTCCAAAGGAGGAGAAAGCAAAGCATGGAATTCATGGCTTTTTCCACATGATTCTTTACTCTGGCAAAGTTAATTTTTTTTTAATTTTATTTTTTTCTTACACTAAGTTTCATTTAACTTTTACTCTTGCCTCTGTTAACATTTTTTAACTAGTTTATCTTAAAAATACCTTTCATTTAAAAAAAATCTTTTTTGAACCTTCATTATTTTTTTTAAAGATTTTGTTTATTTATTTGAGAGAGAGAAAGAGAGAGCATGAGAAAAGAGAGGTCAGCAGGAGAAGCAGACTCCCTGTCAAGCAGGGAGCCTGATGTGGGAGCTGATTGTGGGACTCCCGGATCATGACCTGAGCTCAAGGCAATCACTTAACCAACTGAGCCACCCAGGCACCCCATGAACTGTCATTATTATAATCATACTTTATCCTTCATTGTATATAACCTTATTTTTTGTATACTCATAGAGTTTTTTCTTCTAAAAAATTTGGGATATAACTTCTTCTAATAGATCAAAATATACCCTAAATCTAACACAGGGCTTTGTTCTAGTCTCCAGCCTGAGCAAATTCTCTCCACTTTCTATTTCTTTATTATCCCAGCCAACTTATTTTATCAACTACTTTTTTAGAAATTAAAAAAGAAAAAATTTATCTTTATAGTCATATTCCATCCCTTCAGCATGTTTACCCTATTTTGTGTGTGTGTGTCTGTGAATATATATATATATATATATGTGAATAGAACAGAGTCACCCACTTAATTTTGGGAGTATTTTTGTCTCTTAGATGGAACTACCTCCCCAAACTTTAATGATATATATATATACATATACATATTACCATTTGCAATGATGTGGATGGAACTGGAGGGTATTATGCTAAGTGAAATAAGACAATCAGAGAAAGACAGTTATTAAATTTGTATATATATATATATATCATTAAAGTTTGGGGAGGTAGTTCCATCTAAGAGACAAAAATACTCCCAAAATTAAGTGGGTGACTCTGTTCTATTCACCAGTCTAATATATATTTTTTCTTTTTTATATTTTTTCTTTATTTTTTCTTTTTTGATTTTCCTTTTTCTGAAATTCTTTTTACCCCCTTTCTTCCCCCCACAATTTTGGGTCTCTTCTGATTTGGTTAAAGCACATTTTCATGCGGCCTTGCCACCCTTTTAGTATTTTATTCGCTCCTTATTGCATTCTTATCTCGATAAAATGACAATGCGGAAAAACTCACCACAAAAACAAAAACAAAAAACAAGAGGCAGGCCTGAAGGCTAGGGACCTAATCAATACAGATATTGGTAATATGTCAGATCTAGATTTCAGAATGACAATTGTCAAGGTGCTAGCTGGGCTTGAAAAAGTCATGGAAGATATTAGAGAAACCCTATCTGGAGAAATAAAAGCCCTTTCTGGAGAAATAAAAGAACTGATAGTTAACCATGATAAAAAAAAAAACAAAAAAACAAAAAAAAAACACAAAAAACTATTAATGAGGTGAAATAACAAATGGAGGCTCTTACACTAGGATAAATGAGGCAGAAGAGAGAACTAATGATATAAAAGACAAAAAGACAGAGAATAAAGAAGCTGAGGAAAAGAGAGACAAACAACCACTGAACCATGAGGGGAGAATTCAAAAGATAAGTGATACCATAAGATGAAACAACATTAGAATAATTGGGATTTCAGAAGAAGAAGAAAGAGAGAGGGGAGCAGAAGATATATTGGAGAGAATTATTGGAGAGAATTTCCCTAATATGGCAAAGGGAACAAGCATCAAAATCCAGGAGGTGCAGAGACCCCCCCTCAAAACCAATAAGAATAGGTCCACATCATGTCATCTAATAGTAAAAATTACAATTATTAGCAACAAAGAGAAAATCCTGAAAGCAGCCCAGGACATGAAGTCTCTAATATACAGTAGTAAAAATATGAGATTGGCAGCAGACTTATCCACAAAGAACGGGCAGATCAGAAAAAAGAGGCATGATATATTCAGAGCACTAAGTGAGAAAAACATGCAGCCAAGAATACTATATCCAGCTAGGTTATCATTGAAAACAGAAGGAGAGATAAAAAGCTCCCAGGACTAACAAAAACTAAAAGAATTTGTAGACATCAAACCAGCTCTACATGAAATATTGAAAGGGGTCCTCTAAGCAAAGAGAGACCCTAAAAGTGGTAGACTAGAAAGTAACAGAGACAATATACAGTAATAGTCACGTTACATGCATACAATGACACTAAATTCATATCTCTCAATAGTTACCCTGAATGTAAATGGGCTACATGCCCCAATCAAAAGACATAGGTATCAGAGTGGATTAAAAAACAAAAAGCATCAATATGCTGTCTACAAGAAACTCATTTTAGACACAAAGACACCTCCAGATTTAAAATGAGAGGTTGGAAAACAATTTACCATGCTAATGGACAACAAAAGAATGCTGGGGTGACAATCCTTATATAAGATAAATTGGATTTTAAGCCAAAGACTATAATAAGAGATGAGAAAGGACACTATATCATACTCAAAGGGTCTGTCTAACAGGAAAATCTAATAATTTTAAATATCTATGCGCCTAACATGGGAGATGTCATCCACAAAAACCAATTAATAATAAAATCAAAGAAACACATTGACAATAATACAATAATAGTAGGGGACGTTAACACTCCTCTCACTGAAATGGACAGATCATCCAAGCAAAAGAGCAACAAGGAAATAAAGGCCTTAATGACACACTGGACCAGATGGACATCACAGATATATTCAGAACATTCCATCCCAAAGCAAGAGAACACGTATTCTTCTCTAGTGCACATGGAATATGCTCTAGAATAGATCACATCCTGGGTCATAAATCAGGTCTCAAATGATATCAAAACATTGGGATCAATCCCTGCATATCTTCAGACCACAATGCTCTGAAGCTAGAATTCAATCACAAGAGGAAATTTGGACAGAACCCAAATACATGGAGACTAAAGAGCATCCTTTTAAATAATGAATGGGTCAACCAGGAAATTAAAGAGGAATTGAAAAAATTCATGGAAACAAATGATAATGAAAACACAACCTTTCAAAATCTGTGGGACAGAGCAAAGGCAGTCCTAAGAGGAAAATATGTAGCAATACAAGCCTTTCTCAAGAAATGAGAAAGGTCTCAAATGCAAAACCTAACCCTACACTTAAAGGAGCTGGAGAAAGAACAACAAAGAAAGCTAAACCCAGCAGGAGAAGAGAAATCATAAAGATCAGAGCAGAAATCAATGAAATAGAAACCAAAAAATCAATAGAACAAATCAATGAAACTAGGAGCTGGTTCTTTAAAAGACATAATATTAATAAACCCCTGGCCAGACTTATCAAAAAGAAAAGAGAAAGGACCCAAATAAATAAAATCATGAATGAAAGAGGAGAGATCACAACCAATACCAAAGAAATGCAAACAATTATAAGAACATATTATGAGCAACTATACAGCAGCAAATTTGACAATCTGGAAGAAATGGATGCATTCCTAGAGACATATAAACTACCACAACTGAACCAGGAAGAAATAGAAAACCTGAACAGACCCATAACGAGTAAGGAGATTGAAACAGTCATTAAAAATCTCCAAACAAACAAAAGCCCAGGGCCAGACAACTTTCCAGGGGAATTCTACCAAATATTTAAAGAAGAATTAATTCCTATTCTCCAGAAACTGTTCCAAAAAATAGAAATGGAAGGAAAACTTCCAAACTCATTTTATGAGGCCAGCATCACCTTGATCCCAAAACCAGACAAGGATCCCATCAAAAAAGAGAGTTACACACCAATATCCTTGATGAACACAGATGCAAAAATTCACACCAAAATACTAGCCAATGTGATCCAACAGTCCATTAAAAGGATTATTTACCACGACAAGTAGGATTTATTCCAGGGCTGCAAAGTTGGTTCAACATCCACAAATCAATCAATGTGATACAATATATTGATAAAAGAAGAACAATAACCATATGATACTCTGTATAGTTGCTGAAAAAGCATTTGACAAAGTACAGCATTCTTTACTGATCAAAACTCTTCAAAGTGTAGGTATAGAGGTTATTTTCTTCACTATCATCAAGGCCATCTATGAAAAACAGACTGCAAATATCATTATCAATGGAGAAAAACTGAAAGCTTTTCTTCTAAGGTCAGGACCTCAGCAGGGATGTCCATTATCACCACTGCTACTCAACATAGTACTAGAAGCCCGAGCATCAGCAATCAGACAACAAAAGGAAATCAAAAGCATCCAAATCAGCAAAGAAGAAATCGAACTATCACTCTTTGCAGATGATATGCTACTCTATGTGGAAAACCCAAAAGACTCCACTCCAAAACTGCTAGAACTTGTACAGGAATTCAGTACAGTGTCAGGATATAAAATCAATGCACAGAAATCAGTTTCATTTCTTTACACCAACAACAAGACAGAAGAAAGAGAAATTAAGAAGTCAATCTCATTTACAATTGTACCTAAAACAATAAAATACCTAGAAATAAACCTAACCATAGAGGCAAATAATCTATACTCAGAAAACTATGAACTGTTCATGAAAGAAATTGAGGAAGACTCAATGAAATGGAAAAATGTTCCATGCTCCTGGATTAAAAGAACAAATATCATGAAAATGCCTATGCTACCTAAAGCAATCTACACATTTAATGCAATCCCATCATTTTTTTTCAAAGAAATGGAACAAATAATTCTAAAATTTATATGGAACCAGAAAAGACCTTGAATAGCCAGAGGAATATTGAAAAAGAAAGCCAAAGTTGGTGGCATCACAATTCCGGACTTCAAGCTCTATTACAAAGCTGCCATCATAAAGACAGCATGGTATTGGCACAAAAACAGACCCATAGATCATTGGAACAGAATAGAGAGCCCAGAAATAGATCCTCAACTGTATGGTCAACTAATCTTCGACAAAGCAGGAAAGAATGTCCAATGGAAAAAAAGACAGTCTCTTTAACAAATGATGTTGGGAAAATTGGACAGCTAAGTGCAGAAAAATGAAATTGGACCATTTCCTTACACCACACATGAAAATAGACTCAAATGGATAAAGGACCTCAATGTGAAAAAGGAATCCATCAAAATTCTTAAGGAGAGCACAAGCAGCAACCTCTTTGACCTCAGCCACAGCAACTTCTTCCTAGGAACATTTCCAAAGGCAAGGGAAGCAAGGGCAAAAATGAACTATTGTGACTTCATCAAGATCAAAAGCTTTTGCACAGCAAAGGGAACAGTCAACAAAACCTAAAGACAACTGACAGAATGGGAAAAGATATTAGAAAATGACATATCAGATAAAGGGCTAATATCCAAAATCTATAAAGAACTTTTCAAACTCAACAACCAAAAAAAAAAAAAAAAAAAAAATATATATATATATATATATATATATATATATATATATATATATATTCCAATCAAGAAATGGGCAGAGGACATGAACAGACATTTCTGCAAAGAAGACATCCAGATGGCCAACAGACACATGAAAAAGTGCTCCATATCACTCAGCATCAGGGAAATACAAATCAAAACCCCAATGAGATACCACCTCACACCAGTCAGAATGGCTAAAATTAACAAGTTAGGAAATGACAGATGCTGGCAAGGATGCAGAGAAAGGGGAACCCTCCACACTGTTGGTGGTACTGTAAGCTGGTGGAACCACTCTGGAAAACAACATGGAGGTTCCTCAAAAAGTTGAAATTAGGTCATACCCTATCACCCAGCAATTGCACTACTGGGTATTTACCCTAAAAATACAAATGTGGTGATCTGAAGGGGCATGTGCACCTGAATGTTTATAGCCACAATGTCCACAATGGCCAAACTATGGAAAGAACCTATATGTCCATCAACAGATGAATGGTTAAAGAAGTGGTATATGTACACAATGGAATACTATACAGCCATCAAATGAAACCAAATCTTGCCTTTTGTCATGATGTGTATGGAACTAGAATGTATTATGCCTAGCGAAATTTATCAATCAGAGAAAGGCAATTATCATATGTTCTCCCTGATATGAGGAAGTTGAGAGGCAATGTGGAGGGTTTGGGGGTAGGAGAAGAATAAATGAAACAAGATGGGATGAGGAGGGAGACAAACCATAATAGACTATTAATCTCACAAAACAAACTTAGGGTTGTTGGGGAGAGGGAGGAAGGGAGAGGGTGGTGGGGTTATGAACATTGGGGAAGGTATGTCCTATGAAGTGTGTAAACCTGACGATTCACAGACCTGTACCCCTGGGGCTAATACATTATATGTTAATAATTTAAAAAAATAAATAACAATAACAAAAATGACAAGAATAAGTCACCAATAAATACATTAGTAATTATAATAAATATGAATGGATTACTCTCACATGTTAAAAGGCAGATACTTTCTGATTGGTACAAAACTGGCCAACAATGACCAACAATATATTGTTTACAAGTAACACTCTTGAAATCAGATGGTTAAAAATAAAGGAATTAAAAACACATTTCAAGCAAATCAAAAAGAAAGCGAGTATACTAATATTAATAGATAATAATAAAAAACAAACAGTACCAATAATAACTAATAAGCAAATAAACAACTAGATAAGAAGAGGAAGGTCTCTTGTTGACAGTAGGATGGCAAATGCTGGCTGGTAAATATGGAGGGAGTATGGGAAATGGAAAATGAGCATTTTGCAAACATCTTAGTAAACAGGCAAGAATCACTAAAGAATGCTAAATTTAAGGGAAAATATTGATGAAGAATGGCATTTTTGCATGTTCTTAAAGACCCTCTCCACAGAATTCTTATTAATTGTAAAGAAAAATATGGTAGTACCTATACAATGAACAAATTATACAACACCACAACAGGATGATCAAAATTAATCACTAATAAGGGGAAGATGGAAGTTGTGTGCATCCAGATGTGATTCATGACATGGATACAGCACCATCTATGTAGTGTTCTGGTTGAGACTGTATAACCTGAAACTAGTCATGAGGAAACATTAAACAAATTCCAAATGAGGAACACCATATTAAAGCAAATAAACAAAAAATGGAGGGAGACTCTATTCTGATAGGCACTGTATTCTTCAAAAATATTAATGTCATAAAAGGCAAAGAAAATATGTTCCAGGTAAAGGAACCTTTAGTGACATGACAAGTAAATTTAATACCTGGCCCTAAACTGGTGACTTATTGGGTCGATTGAAAAAAAAAAAAATGTATACAGAGAAAAAGATTAAATCAGTATATCAATGTTAATTATGCTGTGTTGATCATTGTAGTGTGTACATGTAAAGGGCCAGGATATATATAAGTTATTCTAAAGCAGTTCAGAAAATAAACACACATGCATGCAAACATGTGTGTGCCTGTTGTGTATGGAGAAAGAAAGGGAGAGAGAGATTAAATAATGAAGCAAATGGTAAAATGTGATTGGGTAACAATAGGTGAATTTTGGCAAAAGGTTTATGAATGTTTTATCAAAAAATTTTATTTAAGTTCAATTAATTAGCTTATAGTGTATCATTAGTTTCAGAGGCAAAGTTCAGTTATTCATCAGTTACATATAACACCTAGTGCTCATCATATCCTGTGCCTTCCTTAATGCCCATCACCCAATTACCCCACCCCTCCACCTACTTCTCCTCCAGCAACTCTCAGTTTGTTACTATACTTGAGAATCTCTTATGGTTTGTCTCCCTTTCTGATTGCATCTTTTTTTTTATTTTTCCTTTATTTTTCCCTTCCCCTATGATCCTCTGTTTTATTTCTTAAATTCCACATACTATGGACTATTGGGTGGCTCAGTTGGTTAAGCAGCTGCCTTCAGCTCAGGTCATGATCCCAGCGTCCTGGGATCGAGTCCCACATCGGGCTCCTTGCTCAGCAGGGAGTCTGCTTCTCCCTCTGCCTCTGCCTGCCATTCTGTCTGCCTATGCTCGCTCTCCCCCCCCCCAATAAATAAATAAAATCTTTTAAAAAATTCCACATATTAGTGAAATTTCATAACTGTCTTTCTCTGATTGTCTTATTTCACTTAGCATAATACCCTCCAGTTCCATCCACATCATTGCAAATGGTAAGATTTCATTTTTTAATGGCTGGGTAATATTCCATCATATATATTCTCACATCTTCTTTATCCATTCATCTGTTGATATATATCTGGGTTCTTTCCATCAGTTGGTTACTGTAAATAATGTTATTATAGACATTGGTGTACATGTATACCTTTGAATTAGTATTTTATTATCCTTTGGGTACATGCCTAGTAGTGTGATTGCTGGATTGTAAAGTAGTTCTACTTTTAACTTTTTGAGGAACCTCCATACTGTTTTCCAGACTGACTGTTATATGTTTGCATTAGTACCAACAGTGTAAGAGGGTTCCCCTTTCTCCACATCCTCACCAATATTTGTTGTTTCCTAACTTCTTAATTTTAGCGATTCTGACTGGTGCAGTATTCTTTTTCTTTTCTTTTTTTCTTTTCTTTTCATTTTTTTTTCTTTTTTATTTCTTCTTTCTTTCTTTCTCTTTGAGAGAGAGAGTGTGTGAGTGGACTGGGGGGGGGAGAAGGAGAGGGAAAGAGAGAATTTTAAGCAGGCTTCATGTTCAGTGTGGGAAAGAGAGAATCATAATAAGGCTCCATGCCCACTGTGGAGCCCCAGAGCTCGATCTCACAACTCTGAGATCATGATCTGAGCCAAAATTAAGAGTCAGATGCTTAACCAACTGAGACACACGGGCCTTCTCTCTCTCTTTTTTATTCTTTTCAATATATGTAAACTTGAACTTATTTCATAAAAGAGGAAAAAGGTGGTGAAGAATATATGTTATATATGTAAAAACAATAATGTAAGAAAAGATACACAACATATGAATTAATATAACTTAATAACTTTGAAATGTGAAATTCTTATTATTTTCAGGCAAGAAAAGGGTGAAATAATATTGGTAATTTCATATTGTTCACCTTAATGCATTAAAAGGAAAATACATATTCTCTATTCTTCATGTCTCCATGTAAGGGACTTTACTAGACACATACTCTTAGTACTGCTTGCTTATTTCTTTCTGCAGAAAGAGAAACAAAAAGAAATTGGGATTACCACCACTGTATTTAGTTTCTGTGTCTCTTTCTTTTCTTTGTGAGCCATCCTTTCTATACACAAACGAAATGCTCTAACTTGCTCACTGATATACCATAGGGGTGTGCCCTTACAAGTGTGGCATGCAGTTGTCAAGCTGCTCTGGTGACTCAGTAGTTGTTTGAATAAAGCAGGGATGAAGTATTAAAAAGACCAGTTGGCTAAAGTTATAAATCCACATTATCCTATTGGTTTTAGCAGGAATAATTATAGCTGTGGTATTATGAACTTTATATAACGACTGTGTCTCTCAGGACGCCTGGGTGGCTCAGTCATCAGGCATCTGTCTTCACCTCGGGCCATGATCTCAAGATCCTGGGATTGAGCCCTGCTTCAGGCTCCCTGCTCAGCAGGGAGTCTGCTTCTCCTTCTCCCACTCCCCCTCCTTGTGTTTCCTTTCTCATTGTCTCTCTCTGTCAAATAGATAAATAAAATCTTTAAAAAAAAATGTCTGTGTCTCTTAATTGATTCTCAAATCAGAAAGGGTAGTTATTTATTTATGCCATAAAATGCCAAATATGTAACACAATATAAGAAACCAAAACTGCAAAATAAAGAGATACAGTTGTAGTTGGAACTATAAGGAAAAAATAAAATATGAGCATGTGTGGAAAGGGTCTAAATAAATACTACCAATCCAAATCAAAAGTCAATTTAAAACAATAATACAGGATGGCTGTCAGAATCCTAAGGATATTTTCATATGAGCAAATGAAACAATCTAATTCACTATGTGAATAGATTAGAAAAGAAAAATTATATGACAGTCTTAATATATGTTGCTGAAGAACACATTTGAAAAAAAATTATGCACTCATGGTAAAATACTACCATCAAACAAGAAAAATAAGTACCATAACTTGAAATGGGATATTTACAAAAAATACTAGAGCAAACATCATTCAAACAAAGTAATAAAACCCTCAAAAGCCCAAATAGCAGGTAAAATAAACTTCTTCTAAATGGATTAAAAGAAAGCAAAACCTAAAATTACAGAAAATCTATAGAATAACAATAATAAACACATAGCAAATCCTAATAAAATTGTACTCAGAAGAAACATTGTAGCACTAAACAATATTATTGATCATTGATACATACTGAAAATACATTAAGTATTCACAACTCAATAAATGAGGAGAGAAGCAGTAATATAAACTGGAAGAGACAGTAAAATGGATAAAAACACAAAGGTAGCTTGATATCTTGGCTTTATCACTCTAATAACTGTATGATCCTAGACAAATGACATTTTAGTGTCTCTGTATCCTAATTTGTAAAAGGGTAATAAAAGTAGTATTTATCTCCTAGAGTTGAAATCTAGTATACTTTTCAAAATAGTACACTTATATTAATACATATAATTGTTATATATGTATATACACCACAGGAGAAGAAATAAGAAATTAATAAGGATAAAACCTAATATTAATGAATTGGAGAACAGAAAAGCAGAAGTAATGAATGAACTCAAAAGCTTTTTCTTCAAAAATCATAATAATAAAAGCCTTAGCTAATCTAATTAAGAAGAAATGGAGACAGCACAAACACAATTAGGAATAGAAAAATGACTGCAAGCTTTTTCCCATTAAGGATGATATTTTCTGTGGGTCTCTCATAGATAGATTTTATGAAGTTCAGGAATGTTCCCTCTATCCCTATACTTAGAAGCGTTTTAATCAGGAACGGATGCTGGATTTTGTCAAATACTTTTTCTGCATCAATTGAGAGGACCATGTGGTTTTTCTCTTTTCTCAAATTAATTTGTTCTATCACACTGATTCATTTGTGAATGTTGAACCATCCTTGTAGCCCAGGATGAATCCCACCTGGTCATGGTGGATAATCTATTTAATGTGTTGTTGGATCCTGTAGGCTAGGATCTTGTTGAGAATCTTAGCATCCATACTCATTAGTGATATTGGTCTGAAATTCTCCTTTATGGTAGGGTCTTTGCCTGGTTTGGGGATCGAGGTAATGCTGGCTTCATAGAAAGACTGGAAGTTTTCCTTCTGCTTCAATTTTTTGAAAAATCTTCAGGAGAATAGGTGTTATTTTTTCTTTGAAAGTTTGGTAGAATTCTCCAGGGAATCCGTCAAGTCCTAGGCTCTTGTTTTTTGGTAGTTTTTTTTAATTAATTTATTTTCAGCATAACAGTATGCATTATTTTTGCACCACACCCAGTGCTTCATGCAATCCGTGCCCTCTATAATACCCACCACCTGGTACGCAATCTCCAACTCTCCCGCCACTTCAAACCCCTCAGATTGTTTTACAGAGTCTATAGTCTCTCATGATTCCCCTCCCCTTCCAATTTACCCCAACTCCCTTCTCCTCTCTAACACCCCTTGTGCTCCATGATATTTGTTATGCTCCACAAATAAGTGAAACCATATGATAATTGACTCTCTTTGTTTGACTTATTTCACTCAGCATAATCTCTTCCAGTCCTGTCCATGTTGCTACAAAAGTTGGGTATTCATCCTTTCTGATGGAGGCATAATACTTCATACTGTATATGTGCCACATTTTCCTTATCCATTTGTCCGTTGAAGGGCATCTTGGTTCTTTCCATAATTTGGCGACCATGGCCATTGCTGCTATAAACATTGGGGTACAGATGGCCCTTCTTTTCACGACATCTGTATTTTGGGGGTACTCAGGAGTGCAATTGCAGGGTCATAGGGAACTTCTATTTTTAATTTCTTGAAGAATCTCCACACTGTTCTCCAAAGAGGCTGCACCAACTTGCATTCCCACCAACAGTGTAAGAGGGTTCCCCTTTCTCCACATGCCCTCCAACACATGTTGTTTCCTGTCTTGTTAATTTTGGCCATTCTAACTGGTGTAAGGTGATATCTCAATGTGGTTTTAATTTGAATCTCCCTGAGGGCTAGTGATGATGAACATTTTTTCATGTGTCTGATAGCCATTTGTATGTCTTCATTAGAGAAGTGTCTGTTCATATGTTCTACCCATTTTTTGATATGATTGTCTGTTTTGTGTGTGTTGAGTTTGAGGAGTTCATTATAGTTCCTGGATATCAACCTTTTGTCTGTACTGTCATTTACAAATATCTCCTCCCATTCCGTGGGTTGCCTCTTTGTTTTCTTGACTGTTTCCTTGGCTGTGCAGAAGGTTTTGATTGTGATGAAGTCCCAAAAGTTCATTTTCGCTTTTGTTTCCTTGCCTTTGAAGACACATCTTGAAAGAAGTTGCTGTGGCTGATATCGAAGAGATTACTGCCTATGTTCTCCTCTAGAATTCTGATGGATTCCTGTCTTTTATCCATTTTGTGTTGATCTTTGTGTACGGTGTAAGAGAATGATCGAGTTTCATTCTTCTACATATAGCTGCCCAGTTTTCCCAGCACCATTTATTGAAAAGACTGTCTTTTTTTCCATTGTATATTGTTTCCTGTTTTGTCGAAGATTAATTGACCATAGAGTTGAAGGTCCATATCTGGGCTCTCTACTCTGTTCCACTGGTCTATGTGTCTGTTTTTATGCCAGTACCAGGGAATCCGTCAGGTCCTGGGCTCTTGTTTTTTGGGAGGTTTTTGACCACTGCTTCAATCTCGTTACTAGATATCAGTCTATTCAGGTTGTCGATTTCTTCCTGGTTCAATTTTGGGAGTTTATAGTTTTCCAGGAATGCATCCATTTCATATAGGTTGCTAAGCTTATGGGCATATAACTGTTGATAATAACTTCTTTTTTTTTTAAGATTTTATTTATTTATTTGAGAGAGAGAGACAGTGAGAGAGAACATGAGTGAAAAGAAGGTCAGAGGGAGAAACAGACTCCCCATGGAGCTGGGAGCCCAATGTGGGACTAGATCCCGGGACTCCAGGATCATGACCTGAGCCGAAGGCAGTCGTCCAACCAACTGAGCCACTCAGGCGCCCCTGATAATAACTTCTGATGATTATTTATACTTCCTTGGTGTTAGTTTTGATATCTCCATTTTCATTCATAATTTTATGAATTTGAGCTTTCTCTCTTTTCTTTTGGATTAGTGTGGCCAATGGTTTATCGATATTGATTCTTTCAAAAAACCAGCTTCTAGTTTCATTGATACATTCTATTGTATCTCTGGTTTCTACCTCATTGATCTTAGGTCTAATCTTGATGATTTCCCTTCTTATGTGTTCAGTTGGTTTGATTTGTTGTTGATTCTCCAGTTCTTTAAGGTGTAGAGACAGCTTCTGTGTTCTAGATTTTTCAAATTTTTTGAGGGAGGCTTGGATGGTTATGTATTTCCCCCTTGGGAACGCCTTTGCTGTATCCCATAGGTGTTGGACTGAAGTGTCTTCATTTTCTTTGGTTTCCATGAATTGTTTCAGATCTTCTTTGATCTCCTGGTTGATCCAAGCATTCTGAAGCAAGGTGGTCTTTAGCTTCCAGGTGTTTGAGTTCCTTCTGAAGTATCCTTGTGATTGAGCTCCAGTTTCAAAGCATTGTGATCTGAGAATGAGCAGGGAATAATCTCAGTCTTTCAATATCGGTTGAGTCTTGATTTGTGACCCAGTAAGTGGTCTATTCTTGAGAAGGTTCCATGTGCACATGAGAAGAAATAGTATTCTGTTGTTTTATGGTGCAATGTTCTGTATCTATCTATGAGGTCCATCTGGTCCAATGTGTCATTCAATGCTCTTGTTTCTTTATTGATTTTCTGCTTTGATGACCTGTCTATTTCTGAGAGAGGCGTGTTAAGATCTCCAATGATTAGTGTATTCATATCAATATGACTCTTTATCTTGATTAACAGTTTTCTTATCTAATTGGTTGCTCCCATATTGGGGGCATAGATATTTACAACTTTTAGATCATCTTGGTGGATAGTCCCTTTAATACTTTTGTAGTGTCCTTCTGTATCTCTCACTACAGTCTTTAGTTTAAAATCTAATTTGTCTGATATGAGAATCACTACCCCAGCCTTCTTTTGAGGCCCATTGGCATGAAAGATGCTTCTCCATCCCTTCACTTTCAGTCTGGGTGTATCCTTAGGTTCAAAATGGGTCTCTTGTATTTCATCCAATCTGCAACCCTGTGCTGTTTTATGGGCACATTTAGGCCATTCACATTGAGACTGATTATTGATAGATACATTTTTATTGACATCAAGTTACCTTTGAAGTCGTTCTTTCTGTAGATTGTCTCTATATTTTATTTCAAAAAGCTTGCAGCCTTCAAGTTGAGATCAGGAACATGACAAAGATGCCCACTCTCACCACTATTGTTCAACATAGTATTAGAAGTCTTAGCAACAGCAATCAGACAACAAAGAGAAATAAAAGGTATCCAAATTGGCAATGAAGAAGTCAAACCCTCTCTCTTCGCAGATGACATGATTCTTTATATGGAAAACTCAAAAGAATCTACCCCCAAACTACTAGAACTCATACAACAATTCAGGATTGTGACAGGATACAAAGTCAATGAACAGAAATCAGTGGCTTTCTTATACACTAATAATGAAAATACAGAAAGGGAAATTAGAGAATCAATTCTGTTTAGTATAGCACCAAGAACCATAAGATACCTGGGAATAAACCTAACCAAAGAGATAAAGGATCTGTACTCGAGGAACTACAGAACACTCATGAAAGAAATTGAGGAAGACACAAAAAGTTGAAAGATCATTCCATGCTCTTGGATCGGAAGAATAAACATTGTTAAAATGTCTATACTGCCTAGAGCAATCAATAATTTTAATGGCATTCCGATCAAAATTCCACCAATATTCTTCAAAGAGCTGGAGCAAATAATCTAAGAATATGTATGGAATCAGAAGATATCCCGAATCGCTAATGAAATGTTGAAAAACAAAAATAAAATGGGGGGCATCACGTTACTTGATTTCAAGCTTTATTACAAAGCTGTGATCATGAAGACAGCGTGGTACTGGCATAAAAACAGACACATAGACCAGTGGAACAGAGTAGAGAGCCCAGATATGGACCCTCAACTCTATGGGCAAATAATCTTCAATAAAACAGGAAAAAATATACAGTGGAAAAAAGACAATCTCTTCAATAAATTATGCTGGGAAAACTGGGCAGCTATATGTAGAAGAATGAAACTTGATCATTCTCTTACACTGTACACAAAGATAAACTCAAAATGGATAAAAGACCTCAACATGAGACAGGAATCCATCAGAATCCTAGAGAAGAACATAGGCAGTAATCTCTTCGATATCAGCAACTTCTTTCAAGATATGTCTCCAAAGGCAAAGGAAACAAAAGTGAAAATGAACTTTTGGGACTTCATGACAATCAAAAGCTTCTTCACAGCAAAGGAAACAGTCAAGAAAACGAAGAGGCAACCCATGGAATGGGAGGAGATATTTGCAAATGACAGTATAAACAAAAGGTTGATATCCAAGATCTGTAAAGAACTCCTCAAACTCAACACACACAAAACAGACAATATTATCAAAAAATGGGCAGAAGATATGAACAGACACTTCTCCAATGAAGACATACAAATGGCTATCAGACACATGAAAAAATGTTCATCATCACTAGCCTTCAGGGAGACTCAAATTAAAAGCACATTGAGATATCACCTTACACCAGTTAGAATGGCCAAAATTAGCAAGACAGGAAACAACATGTGTTGGAGAGGATGTGGAGAAAGGGGAATCCTCTTACACTTGTGGTGGGAATGCAAGTTGGTGCAGCCTCTTTGGAGAACAGTGTAGAGATTCTTCAAGAAATTAAAATAGAAGTTCCCTATGACCCTGCAATTGCACTCCTGGGTATTTACCCCAAAGATACAGATGTAGTGAAAAAAGGGGCATCTGTACCCCAATGTTTATAGCAGCAATGGCCATGGTTGTCAAACTGTGGATAGAACCAAGATGCCTTCAACAGATGAATGGATAAGGAAGATGTGGTCCATATACTCTGTCGAGTATTATGCCTCCATCAGAAAGGACGAATACCCAACTTTTGTAGCAACATGGACAGGACTGGAAGAGATTATGCTGAGTGAAATAAGTAAGCAGAGAGAGTCAATTATCATATGGTTTCACTTATTTGTGGAGCATAACAAGTAGCATGGAGGACATGGGGAGATAGAGAGGAGAAGGGAGTCGGGGGAAATAGGAAGGGGAGGTGAGCCATGAGAGACTATGGACTCTGAAAATCAATCTGAGGGGTTTGAAGGTGTGTGGGGTGGGAGGTTGGGGTACCAGATGGTGGGTATTATAGCAGGTACAGATTGCATAGAGCATTGGGTGTGGTGCAGAAATAATGAGTAATGTTATGTTGAAAATAAATTAAAAATAAATTTAAAAATATATAAATAAAAAAAGAAATAGAAAAATGAGAAATTGCTACAGATACAGAGAAATACAAAATAATTATATAAGTGACTTTGTTCAACCTTGTACAGATAAATTTCAAAATCTAGATGAAATAGATAAGTTTTATGAGAATGTAAATTAGCTTCAGATGAGATTTAAAACAAAAACTAAACCATTAGTTACTGAAAAAAAATATATATCTAGTCTTATTAGAGAGCTATGTCTTTCCCCCCAAATAAGCACCAGTTTCAAAGAGCTTTTGAAGGGTCTTGACTCAATCATTCAAGAAATTATTCATTCTAAAAGCCTTTCAAATGTTTCCGAACATAGGAAGAGGAAGCTACTAACTTCTATTGCAAACCCAACATAACATTGACACAAAATCTTACAAAAATAGCCTCTAAAATAAAATGAAGATTGATCTTGTTTATGTATATAAGAATTCTTTTTTTTTTAAATTTATTTATTTGACAGACAGAAATCACAAGTAGGCAGAGAGAGGGGGGAGGCAGGCTCCCTGCTGAGCAGAGAGCCCGATGCGGGGCTCGATCCCAGGACCCTGAGATCATGACCTGAGCTGAAGGCAGAAGCTTTAACCCACTGAGCCACCCAGGCACCCCGTATATAAGAATTCTTTAAAAAATCAGCAACTAGAATCTACATGTAAAGAATAATACACTGAAATGATTTCGGATTCTTATAAACCCCCCAAATAATAATGTTTAATATTAGGGAGGATTAATATAATTTTCCACATTGATAGGTTTAGTATATAGTTTGATCCTATTGTGTTGATCCTATTTACTTAGACATAGAAATTTGCAGAAGAATGTAAAAGAAACAGTGGGACTAAGAAACAAATTCAGGGTGAGGGAGGCAGGAGATATATATATGCTTTTTATATTAAAAATAGTTACTTCAAAATGTACTGCTGCCATTGTCCAGATTTGTCTCTTCTCTACTTTAACGATCTAAGGATACTTTACTTTCACTAATCATTTGTGGAAAAACACCCAAGTGATTAGACTTGGCAAACAGATAGAAAGGTGTTGCAAAAATATAACCCTGATTCCTCCTAAGGTTTCTGCATGAAAATCCTTTATAGAGATTGATATTTTTAACTTTTATGCTCTGAACTCATATAATATATATATATATATATATATATATATATATATATATATATATATTCCAAAACTTTAGGGAAATAGATTATACTAAGCTAAATTACAATGTGATATCAGTAAAGACAGAGTGTTAAAAATAAACATTAGAGTAGGGTTCATGGGTTAAGAATAGGAACTTAATAGTAAACAGATTGATTTAAATCTTATTTGTAAAATTTAGTAGCTGTTTGACTTTTTAAAGCTAAATGAAATAAAAAATTATGAAGTCACTTATTTTTGGGTGATGATGATGTATTAATAAAACAATGCAAGTATATAGAATAAAGCTTTGCATGCATTAAACTTTGGATATACAGTAAATAGATATAAGCTATTATTATTAGAAATGAAGAAATTTGTTGAACACTTGCTGTGTGAAATAGGCACCTTATAGAATACACAGACATAAAGATATGCTCTTTGTTCTCTAGGAGTTTATGGTAAACCTATGGAGATAGCAGATCTGCTTTCCTCTTAATTGTAAACTCAGAACACACAAAAATATGCTAAATACTGGCAGAGAGTAGACATACTAAAAGTGGAAGAGAGCATACATAGAGGAGAGGTAGTGAGTCCAAAAATAAATTTCAGACCTGCCTCATACATGAAATCAAAATTTAGCTCATGAAAAGGACCAGGTGTGAGAGAATGATGACAGCATATTAGTTCTGATTTCACTCTCTATTTTTTTTTTTTAAATGAAAGACAGCAAAGAGGGTCAGAGGCTATAAAACACAATTCCAGTTTATCATTTCCACATCACCAGTACATTTGCAATATAGATTTATGATCTGTTCTTTACAGACTACATTTTTCATAGTTCTTCTCTAAAGCTGTTAGCATTTAGAAGTAGATTATTTAGTTTCTTCTTTCTCAGTATTCAAAATCTCCATTATGGAAATTTCATAACCTCTACTGTGAGAAAATGTAGTGTTTATAATAATCATTTTTAAATTTACATAATAAAATAAATTTACAAAATTCAACTTATACAGTGCTCTTTGGTGTATTTTTATCTTTTTATTCCTGATGACAGACAAATCAGGTTTGCTTTCATAATACAAGAACATGTTTTTCTACTTCATTGCTCCCACTTAAGCCTTTTATCATTTCTGCATTAAGATATTTGGCACCATCAATAGAGCTTTTACAGAAAGATTGGAGAATTCTATGACTCATTATTTAAAAACGTGTCTACACACTCAGATCCTGACTTCATGTACACAAAAGAAATAAGAACAGTGGGAGAAATCATTAGTTATAATTGAGGTACTAGATCCCAACGCTGAGAAAAATTATTTTCAGATGCTGAGATGGTGAGGATCAGACTACTGATACAATTCCTGTACCTCTTGGTATTGTTTCAGGAACTAGTACAGGCTTATACTTGCAGATAAAGCTTATCAATGAGACCAGTTTCAGGGAGTAGAAGATAAAGGTAGGTAAACTAAAAAGATCCATATTAAATGTTACCTCTTTTTAAAATATTTTTCTTGTCTCTGTAACCAGATGTGAGCTCTCTATTCTTTGAACTCAACATAAAATTGTGTCTATGTATCTTGATAGCAACACTGAGTATAAATCATGTGCTCTACACTGAACTATTCAATAATATGCTTTATTTAATTTAAGTCTTCTAAAAATCATATGAGGTAAGAACTACTTTTATCTTTATTTTATAGATGGAGAAACTAAGACTTAGTAACTAGCCCACAATTGTACAGTTTAGAAATGGCAAAGCTGAAGTTATAAAACTAAACCTACTTGTAGAGCCAATGCTTTTAATATTTTTACTATGCCACCTTCCAAAGTTAGTCTATTTGATTTTGTACTATAGTTATGTGGTTTATTAGTTTCCTCTTTACAGGATTACAAATCCTTGAGGACAAGGATTATGTTCAACTTTGCCTGTAACCATGAAGTTAGCATGGAACTTTAAAAATATTCAGACCTATTTTAAAACATGGCATTAATTTAATGTCTTATTTCCATAACTACAGTATAATTCCCTGAAAAGAAAGGATTATATCACAATATAGATTCAGATGAATGAATAAATATTCTTTTAATGATTAACTAAATAAAAATATATCATACTGTCTTCATTACTGTAGCTTTTGAGTAATTCTTTAAGTTGTGTAGTGTTAGTTCTCCAATTTTATTCTTCTTCAATATCGTGTTGACTATTCTGGGTCTTTCCCTTCTCCATATAAACTTCAAAGACAGTATGTCAATAACTTGCAGGGACTTCAACTGGGATTGCATTAAGTCTATTGATCAAATTGGGAAGAACTGACATTTCAGCCTTTTTATCCATGGTTTTCTAAAGTGTTTGTTTCAGTAAATTGATTATTTGTATTTATTTCTCTTTCTAATTTTGGAGGTAGCATCTTGTCCTGTGACCTCATTTCTCTGACAGATCTAAGAGGAGTTGTTGATTTTTCAGTTTATTCAGCTTTTCACATTTTGTTAGGATGGAATGGCAACTTCCAAGATCCTTACATGCTAAATTGAAATCTGGAAGTCCCCATGTGTGCTCTCTTTTCAGCTTTGTGATGATGCTATGACTTAGGTGCTACTTTTAGCATTCTCCTAGGGATGAGAGGCTTAGGCTCAAATTGTTTATGTGACTTTTTTAAGGTCACAGAGTTACTACTGATAGAGCCAAGACTTAAAATTGTCTGCCTAATTCAAATGTTTGTATTCCAGACCTCTACCCTCTACTATGCTAACATTATTAGCTTAGAAGAGGGTTGTAGAATTAATTACAAGTTTGTTTCACTTTCACATCCAATATAAATCCTGTCCATATTTTAATCTCTCTTCAAAGTGCCATTCATGGTTTATCTCCCTCAAGAGACTTACCCAAACCTCTGATATCTTGATGTTTTGTTGATGTGAAAAGCAGAATAGTGTCCCTTCCAATCCCTGGAAGCTGTGCATATGTCAGGTTTAATGGCAAGGAGGAAATATGGTTGTAGATTAGAATTAAGTTTGCTAATCAGTTTACCTTAAATAGGTTCCCTTGGATTATTAATGTAGGACCAATGTTATTGCAAAGGTCCTTAAAAACAGAAGAGGGTGTTAGTTAAAATAAGATGGGAATATGAAAGAAAGGCACAGACAGCTGCACATTTGCTGGCTTTAAAGATGAAAGAAGTTACAATCCAAGGAATCCAGAAGACATCTAGAAGCTGGAAAAGGCAAGAAAATGAGTTCTCCATTAAAGTCTCTAGAGTGGAATGCAACTTTCTCAACACTCTGATTTCAGCCCAGTGAGACCCATATCAAACCTTTAACCTACAAAATTGTAAGATAATAAATTTGTATTGTTCTAAACCACTAAATTTGTGATACTCTTTGAGAGAAGTAAAAGGAACCTAATACACCTGAGCCTTGTGAACTCCTGCTACAGTACTGACTGTCTTAACCACATATCCATCAGGTCTTTAGTGAGACAGTCTTGCATTGATATGCAGCTTTTAAGGTATATGATTTTTCCCTCCACAATTAGAATGTACATCTTAGAAAGCAGGGGATATATTACATCTTTTGTTATCCATCACAATAAGTATACTGCTTTGCACACACACACACACACACACACACACACACCAATAATACTGGAAGTGGTGCCACCTTACATGGGTAAAGGATACTATTTATTTCCTTCTAAACAAATATTTCCCCCCCACTTCAATTTAGGTGGTTTGAGAAGTCATTATGTGAGATATTCTTCTCTTCAGTTTCTAATCTAGAGATGTGAAGACTCTTTTATGAATGATGGTTTCAGGTAGAAATGTGATGTCTGCAATTCCTTTTTCTTAAAGCTACATATAAGGCCAATTATTTTTAAAAATCAACATAAAGTGAAAAATATCAGCTTACTTTCCAGTTATTAAAGCACAAGCTAGACATTTGAATGTTTTGCCAAACTTCAACTGAAAATTCGCTCACTTAGAAAAACACAATTTTCCTGTTTGCCAGGTAGTTTTTTTTTTAAATGTGGAATACTGTCTGAGGATATTTTATATTAGGAGAGAGAATTGTTTAAACAAAATAATCACTAAATATAACCAGTAATTGCTTATCAGGACTTTAAGTTTCTTTTTGGGAGAGAGACAGAGAGAAAGAGAAATAGAGAGAGAGAATAAGATGAGAGAGGAGCAGAGGGATAAGAGACTCCCTGCTGAACAGGGAGCCCAATGCAGGACTCAATCCCAAGACCCTGAGATCATGATCTGAGCTGAAAGCAGATGCTTAACTGACGGAGCCACCCAAGCATCCCATACAATACTGATTTTCTGTGCAATTTAATTTAACATTTATGATGTTAACTATCTCATAATAACTTCAATGAAAGTCTACAGGGACCCAGATATTATGCCATTTATAATGAGAAATAAAATGGGAAAGTTCATAAGGATGCAATTCCAAAAATAATCCATTTTGATGCCAATTTGATGACACAATGAATTTGATGGCCCAACTATTACAGGGTAAGTCTTTGGATAACACACATTGAAAGGCATAATTATGAAAGGATGTTAGTATATATTGCTGTACATGTATTAGAGCTATACTGTTATGCAGTTAAATAATGGCTCATATATCAATACATAAACCACAGAAATGCTAAGACCAGGCCTCACTCTAATGCCGTTGCAAGCATCAGTGAGAAGTAAGATACCCGACAGAGAGTGGTATGTAAGTCAATCAACAGTGCTACCAAACTTCATTAATCATGAACGTGGGAGCTGAAAAGTCCTTCATGGTGGCATATATCTGTTCAACATGGTTTATATTCAAAAGTCCCATGAACTTCCTGAAATTGTATACACAATTTTATGTGAAAATGCACATAAATATTTGAAAGTGGTCGTGGGATGTGTCCTGGTAATTTTCATGAGATTCTCAAAGGGTCACTGATCCAGAAAGGTTTAAAACACTGGTGCATGAGACCTTGTCTGTTTCAAAAGTCAAGCAATAAAATTACTGAAAATCTAGAGCACAAAATATTGCCATTCATCAACTACAGATATCTAAAATGAAGGGAAATACACTTGTATGGTATAGTTTGATGTATGGAATCATTGAATGGAATTGTTGAATCACTATATTGTACACCGGAAACTAATATAACATTGTATGTTAGCTAACTGGAATTAAAATAAAAACTTGAAAACAAATAATTGCAGTGACAAAAGTGTATCCTCAGGTAGGAGCAGAATGAAATAACATACCATTATTTTTTAATGAACATTGTGTCTGGAATGTTATGACGGTATAGAGTATGAATTCCCTCCTTAAAAATGCTTTCTGATTTACTCTAAGGTTTCAAGATATAAATGGGGTCATTTTTGGATAAAAGAACCAGTTAGAACACCAGAAAAGCAAAGTCTGGTTAGTAATGAGTCAGAAGCCAGGTAGGCAATAAAAATCAAGAGTTTATAAATAGCACAGCCCAAATAAGTACAAGTTATACAGTCATCAGTCAAGAGATCTATAGATGATGTAATAGAGTAAGATAAATGATCAAATGGTTACAATAAAAAGCAAACAGAAGCCCTAAATGAATTGGAAGTAAAATAATACATCAGGCCAGCACAATACCAGCTGCATAGCACTGATTGGAGAAAATGACTACTATTATTGAGCACTGGCCAGACACTCTACATGCATTATCTCTACTGTTCTCAATAATCCTGTCAGACAGCTTTTACATCTATTTTAGATGGAAGGAAATAGAGGCTTTATGAGTCTGCTGTGGCTACCATAACAAAATACCATAAACTAGGTGGCTTAAATAACAGAAATTATTTCTCACAGTTCTAGAAGTTTGAAGTCCAAGATCAAGGTGCAAGTCTGTATTTTTGTTCCTGGTGGGGACTCTCTTCATGGCTTGCAAAGATCTCCTTCTCACTATGACCTCACATGAACTTTTACACCCATGCAGGTGTACACACACACACACAATCACTTCCACTGGTTATAAATCCATTAATTCTGTCATGAGGATGACATGCTGATATTCTAATCTAACCATAATTACCTCCCAAAGGCTTCAACTTTAAATATCATCACATTGAGAATTAAGAGCTCAATGTGTGAATTTGGGGAGATACAAATATTTAGTCCATAAGAGAGGTCCAAGCTCACGTAGCTTGTAAGGGCCTTTTCCATCCTGCAATCTCTTCCCTTGCATTTCACCTCTTTATTTCTATCTTTAAATGGTCCTTTTTTTCTAATTTTTTTTTAATGTTTGCCTTCACGTTGCTTGACCCTCTCTTGTACTTGGCATTGTTAACTTTCCTAGACCTTACTTAATCAGTATTCTTGGAACATGTGCCAAACCTTAGGTTTAGTTTGTTAAAGTAACCAAACTGAACAAGACACAGTTCTTGCTCACAAAAAAAGCTGCAATCTTGTGGGGGTAAATAATGGGGTAGGGTAGGAGAAACAGTTAATAAAACGGAAAACAAATAAGAAACAGCATATGTGGTACAATTGGAGCATTTCTCTCTGATCAAAAATTCATTTGATGGTAAATGAAATATAGCAATGGGCATGTGTTCATGAGATTCCTGGTCTTACTGTGTTTGCCATTACCCTGAAGCAGTTGGTCTGGTAGAAGAGTGGAACAGCTCTTTGAGGAATCAATTATGATTCCATCTGTGTGGTGAGGATAGCATTCTCCAGGATGCAAATTATGTTCTATTCTGGTGATCTATATGGTCCTGTTTCCCCCATAGACAAAATTCATGGGTCCATGAAATAAATTATTCCAAGTAATTTTCAAGAAAAATTTTGTTTACATTTTCATCATTTTGGGCTCTGCTGGTTTAAAAGTCTTTAGTTCCCAAGGGAGAAGTACCTCCCCCCAGAGAACAAGACAATGTTTCCATTAAACTGCAAGATGAAACTGCTCCCTCTTCCCTTTAAGCTTCTGGTGCCACTGAATATACAGTCAAAAAGATTACTATACTAGCTAGGGTATAGGATAGTGACTATCAAAGGTATATTTTGGATTTATCCTTCACAGGGAGAAGGGTAAGGAGGAATATGTCTGATATGCAGGACATCCTGATACAAAACTAGTTTAAAATTTCACCAAAAACTAAAAAAAAAAAAAAAAAAAAAAACAAAAAAAAACAAACCTCAGTGCAGGCAGTACTGCTAATGGTCTAGACACTTTACAACTGAAGGCTTTGATTCTTCACCCTACCAGGCAAAGATCAGTCAAGATGCTTACTGAGGACAAAGGGAATATTCAGTGGGTAATAGATGTAAGAAATTATAAATTCTTGCTATGACCACACAACCAATTGTAGAAAGGAGAACTATTATGAGTTTTTTTTCTAATTTGGATATTTTTTTTTTTTTTGTTATGTTCTTTTTTTTTTTTTTTTATTTTTTATAAACATATATTTTTTATATACATATATTTTTATCCCCAGGTCTGTGAATCACCAGGTTTACACACTTCACAGCACTCACCAAATCACATACCCTCCCCAATGTCCATAATCCCACCCCCTTCTCCCCAACCCCCTCCCCCCGGCAACCCTCAGTTTGTTTTGTGAGATTAAGAGTCACTTATGGTTTGTCTCCCTCCCAATCCCATCTTGTTTCATTTATTCTTCTACCCACTTAACTTCTAATCACTCTCCTATTTCTCTACCATCTAACAGAAGGTATAGTAATAGTAGTTAACCTTTAGATCTTATCATTTAATTTCCAGGAAATCAAAGGCATAGGAGGTGTATGGGCTGAATAGTGACCCCCCCCACCATTTTATATGTTGAAGTTCTACTCCCTGTACTTGAGAACATGACTGTACTTAGAGATAGGACCTTTAAAGAAGTGATTCATTTAAATGAAGTTGTTAAGGCTTTCCTTAATTTGGCATCCTTATAAAAAGAGGTCATGGGCACAAAAAGAGACATTAAACGTGTATGTGAATGGAGGAAAGACCATATAAGGTGGTAATATCCAAGCCAAGGAAAGAGGTCTCAGAAGAAACCAGACATGTTGACATCCTGCTCTTGGACTTTTAGCTCCCAAAACTGTGAAAATTATTCTGTTGTTTCAGCCACTGAGTCTATGGTACTTTGTTATGGCAGCTGGAGCTGACTAATGCAGGGTCTATGATTCAGTTAGAAGATGAATAAATATTACCCAAAGATGGTAAGTATCCTCTTTTAGCTAATCTTTTTTTTTTCCAGTGCTTTGGCAGATAGTTCAATCATGTTGCTATTATTTTTATATGGAAGATAAACGTGATTAAGAGAGATGTATATGGATGCCATGTTGACAAGGGTCAGTCTTTGGGGTTTTTTTTGTTTTTTATTTTTTTCTTGTATCGAGGAAGTACTCTACTTCCTAGAATTCCCTTCCCTGCTTGCTTCTAAGTTAGTATTGACTTCTAGGGGAAAAATGTGATATTTGGAAGGTGAAAGTAAAACAGCAGTCATCGTGCTCTCAGGGCTGGTATAGGTTTAGGGATCCAGGAACCACAGCTAATGCACATTATGGCTGATCTGCTGACCCACTTTGTTAGCTTCTGGGTATGCAGCATCTGGGTATGCAGGTAATCTACATCTTACCAGATATCCTTCAACTTCCCTGTGTCCTGGGCCAGGTACAGGTGTCCCTCCATGGCAAAAGTTGCCAGTTCCTTCTGCAAGTCCCCTGTGTTGATGAAGTCAAAGGCAGAAAAAGATGAACATGGGATCCAGTTTGTCCTCTTTGCTTTCTTTTAGTCTTTATGGATTACAATCTGCCCTAACACTCTTCTGCATCAGGTCATAGTTTCTTTCTCAAATATGACCATGTTGATCCTTAGCAAATTTAGACTCATCATCAGCTGTTGAGTTATCAACCTTAGTCTTGTGCATCAGCTCCCACAACTGCCTAAGATCCAATACATATAATAAGTATCTTATTCCATATCACTCAGGGAGGTTCTGATTCCCTGATCAAATCCTAATACACTCTGCCTTAAATCTCAACCTCTCAACACCCACATTTCACTGAGTTTCTCCACATCTGTGTTTATATCATTTACACCTTGGTGAATATCTCTAGAGAAAAATCTGCTTGAACTGTGAGATTTACTTTTCCATTCCTTCCTTTTCTTTGGGATCTTTGCCAGTCATTTATTGGATGTTTTCATAGGTGTGAGGTACATTTTTTTCTCTCTCAACCTCATGAGACTGCCAAAAATCTCTGCAGACCCTCTGACTCTTAACAGCCACTTCTACACAGCTACTTTTATCAGCCTTTGTATCCATGCCTTTTTTGAATCAGAAAATTTCTTTGAGGAAAATAGAAGGTAAAATATTTGGCATATGCAGGGAAATTTTTTTATTTTCTCTTGAATTTTGATTCCTCAATTCTGTCTTCCTTGTTAGCTCTCCAATGCCTCCAAACAGGAGGGTTGTTTTTTGTAGGTTTTATTTGTAATTTTCAGGTTTTTCTTTTTAAATTTTCTTTCTCCTTTTCTTTCAAGATTTTGCACATGCAACATTTCTCTTATCAAAGTTTCTCTAAGAACTTCCCTTTTCCCACCCAAGGCAAACAGTGGCTCAATTATTGGTATTTTAATAACACTCTGCACATGGCTCTTTTGGAATTTACCTCACTCTACTATTTTTATCTGTTTATCTATATCTATAGCCCCCATTAAAATGTGAATTTCTTCAAGGTGAAAACTATCTTATTCAACTTGCATCCCTGATCCAGTGCAGAGTATCTGGTACTTAGGATGGTTCAATATTTAGTGAAGGAATTGATGAATTATATATAAATGTTTAATAAATGGCTTTTCACTGACTTTAGAAGTTGACAAAGTTGACATTGCCATTTCCTTTTTTTTTAAAGATTTTATTTATTTATTTGACATACAGAGATCACAAGTAGGCAAAGAGGCAGGCAAAGAGAGAGAGGGAAGCAGGCTTCCCGCTGAGCAGAGATCCCCATGCGGGTCTCTATCCCAGGACCCTGGGGTCATGACCCAAGCTGAAGGCAGAGGCTTTAACCCACTGAGCCACCCAGGTGCCCCTTCCATTTCCTTTTTTAATATTTATAATTAATACTTGCTGTTTTAAAATATATTGGTAATTGAGGGAGGCAGTATCTAAAATTCCTCACGTTTTTATTTCTCTATTTTATACCTGTTAATTCCATAATAGCTTATAAAGTTTTAATGAATCAATACATTTATTAAAAAAGAATAAGCAATAGGATTTTGAGAAGAAAATAATTTTAGAGTCAAGATGGCAGAGAAGTAGCAGGCTGAGACTACTTCAGCTAGCCGGAGATCAGCTAGATAGCTTATCTAAAGATTGCAAACACCTGTAAATCCATCGGCAGATCGAAGAGAAGAAGAACAGCAATTCTGGAAACAGAAAAACAACCACTTTCTGAAAGGTAGGACTGCTGTAGAAGTGAATCCAAAGCGACGGGAAAATAGACCCCGGGGGGAGGGGCCGGCTCCAGGCAAGAAGCAGAGCAACGGCGCACAAAATCAGGAATTTTAAAAGTCTGTTCCGCTGAGGGACATCGCTCCAGAGGCTAAACCGGAGCAAAACCCACGCGGGGTCAGCGTGGCCTCAGGTCCCGCAGGGTCACAGAAGGATCGGGGTTGTCTGAGTGTTGCAGAGCTTGCGTGTATTGGAACGGGAAAGCCGGCTACAGAGAGCAGACAGTAAGCTCACAGCTCGGTGTTACCTTGAACCAGTCGCAGGCTCGGTGAGCTCCGAGCGCGGCCGGAAGGTCAGGCAGACGGGAGTTACTGGGCGCTGTTCTCTGAGGGCACACTGAGGAGTGGGGCCCTGGGCTCTCGGATCCTCCGGGCCGGAGAACAGGAGGCCGCCATTTGTATTCCTGTCCTCCAGAACGCTACGGAAAGCACTCAGGGAACAAAAGCTCCTGAAAGCAAACCCCAGCGGATTACTCATCCCGGCCCCTGGTAAGGAGGTGCAATTCCACCTGGGGCAAAGACACTTGAGAATCACTACACCAGGCCCCTCATCCAGAAGATCAACAAGATCCAGCCGAGACCAAGTTCACCAACCAAGGAATGTGGTTTCAATACCAAGGAGAGCAGCAGAATTCCAGAGGAGGAGAAAGCAAAGCACGGAACTCATGGCTTTTTCCCTGTGATTTTGTTTAGTATTGCAGTTAATTTAATTTTTTTTTCTTTTTCATTTCTTGTTTTTTTTTTCTCGCCTTCTGGTAAAATTTTTTTTAACTTTTACCTTTTTCTTTATTAACGATTTTTAACTAGTTTATCTAATATATATATATATTTTTCTTTTTTATATTTTTCTTATTCGTTTTCTTTTTTTAAATTCTTTTCATTTATTTTCTTTTTTCTTTTTTTCTTTCTTCCTTTTTGAACCTCTTTTTATCACCTTTCTCCCCCTTAAGGTTTGGGATCTCTTCTAATTTGGTTAAAGCATATGTTCCTGGGGTTATTGCCACCCTTTTAGTATTTTCCTTGCTCCTTCATATACTCTTATCTGGACAAAATGACAAGACGGAAAAATTCAACACAAAAAAAAAGAACAAGAGGCAGTACTGAAGGCTAGGGACCTAATCAATACAGACATTGGTAATATGTCAGATCTAGAGTTCAGAATGACAATTCTCAAGGTTCTAGCCGGGCTCGAAAAAAGCATGGAAGATATGAGAGAAACTCTCTCGAGAGATATAAAAGCCCCTTATGGAGAAATAAAAGAACTAAAATCTAACCAAGTTTAAATCAAAAAAGCTATTAATGAGGTGCAATCAAAAATGGAGGCTCTCACTGAGAGAGTAAATGAGGCAGAAGAAAGAATTAGTGATATAGAAGACCAAATGACAGAGAATAAAAAAGCTGAGCAAAAGAGGGACAAACAGCTACTGGGCCAGTAGGGGAGAATTTGAGAGATAAGTGACACCATAAGACGAAACAACATTAGAATAATTGGGATTCCAGAAGGAGGAGGAGGAGAGAGGGGAGCAGAAGGTATACTGGAGAGAATTATTGGGGAGAATTTCCCCAATATGGCAAAGGGAACGAGCATCAAAATTCAGGAGGTTCAGAGAATGCTCCTCAAAATCAATAAGAATAGGCCCACACCCCGTCACCTAAGAGTAAAATTTACAAGTCTCAGTGACAAAGAGAAAATCCTGAAAGCAGCAAGGGAAAAGAAGTATGTAACATACAATGGTAAAAATATTAAATTGCCAGCAGACTTATCCATAGAGACATGGCAGGCCAGAAAGAGCTGGCATGATATTTTCAGAGCACTAAACGAGAAAAACATGCAGCCAAGAATACTATATCCAGCTAGGCTATCATTGAAAATAGAAGGAGAGATTAAAGCTTCCAGGACAAACAAAAACTGAAAGAATTTGCAAACACCAAACCAGCTCTACAGGAAATATTGAAAGGGATCCTCTAAGCAAAGAGAGAGCCTACAAGTGGTAGATCAGAAAGGAACAGAGACCATATACAGTAACAGTCACCTTACAGGCAATACAATGGCACTAAATTCATATCTCTCAATAGTTACCCTGAATGTTAATGGGCTAAATGCCCCTGTCAAAAGACACAGGGTATCAGAATGGATAAAAAAACAAAACCCATTTATATGTTGCCTCCAAGAAACTCATTTTAACCCGAAGACACCTCCAGATTTAAAGTGAGGGGGTGGAAAAGAATTTACCATGCTAATGAACATAAGAAGAAAGCAGGAGTGGCAATCCTTATATCAGATCAATTGGATTTTAAGCCAAAGATTATAATAAGAGATGAGGAAGGACACTATATCATACTCAAAGAGTCTGTCCAACAAGAAGATTTAACAATTTTAAATATCTATGCCCCCAACGTGGGAGCAGCCAACTATATAAACCAATTAATAACAAAATAAAAAAAAAAAAACACGTCAACAATAAGACAATAATAGTAGGGGACTTTAACACTCCCCTCACTGAAATGGACAGATCATCCAAGCAAAAGATCAGCAAGGAAATAAAGGCCTTAAACTCTACAGCTAGAACTCAACCATAAAAGGAAGTTTGGAAAGAACCCAAATACATGGAGACTAAACAGCATCCTTCTAAAGAATGAAAGGGTCAACCGGGAAATTAAAGAAGAATTGAAAAAAATCATGGAAACAAATGATAATGAAAATACAATGGTTCAAATCTGTGGGACACAACAAAGGCAGTCCTGAGAGGAAAATATATAGCAGTACAAGCCTTTCTCAAGAAACAAGGAAGGTCTCAGGTACACAACCTAACCCTACACCTAAAGGAGCTGAAGAAAGAACAAAAAAGAAACCCTAAGCCCATCAGGAGAAGAGAAATCATAAAGATCAGAGCAGAAATCAATGAAATAGAAACCAAAAAAACAATAGAACAAATCAACGAAACTAGGAGCTGGTTCTTTGAAAGAATTAATAAAATTGATAAGCCCCTGGCCCGACTTATCAAAAAGAAAAGAGAAAGGACCCAAATAAATAAAATCATGAATGAAAGAGGAGAGATCACAACTAAAACCAAAGAAATACAAACAATTATAAGAACATACTATGAGCAACTCTACGGCAATAAATTTGACAATCTGGAAGAAATGGATGCATTCCTAGAAACATATAAACTACCACAACTGAACCTGGAAGAAATAGAAAGCCTGAACAGACCCATAACCAGTAAGGAGATTGAAACAGTCATTAAAAATCTCCAAACAAACAAAAGCCCAGGGCCCGACGGCTTTCTGGGGGAATTCTACCAAACATTTAAAGAATAACTAATTCCTATTCTCCTGAAACTGTTCCAAAAAATAGAAATGGAAGGAAACTTCCAAACTCATTTTATGAGGCCAGCATCACCTTGATCCCAAAACCAGACAAGGATCCCATCAAAAAAGAAAGCTATAGACCAATATCCTTGATGAACACAGATGCGAAAATACTCAACAAAATACTAGCCAAAAGGATTCAACAGTACATTAAAAGGATTATTCACCACGACCAAGTGGGATTTATTCCAGGGCTGCAAGGTTGGTTCAACATCCGCAAATCAGTCAATGTGATACAACACATCAATAAAAGAAAGAACAAGAACCATAGGATACTCTCAATAGATGCTGAAAAAGCATTTGACAAAGTACAGCATCCCTTCCTGATCAAAACTCTTCAAAGTGTAGGGATAGAGGGCACAAACCTCAATATCATCAAAGCCATCTATGAAAAACCCATCGCAAATATCATTCTCAATGGAGAAAAACTGAAAGCTTTTCCGCTAAGGTCAGGAACACGGCAGGGATGTCCATTATCACCACTGCTATTCAGCATAGTACTAGAGGTCCTAGCCTCAGCAATCAGACAACAAAAGGAAATTAAAGGCATCCAAATCGGCAAAGAAGAAGTCAAATTATCACTCTTCGCAGATGATATGATACTATATGTCGAAAACCCAAAAGACTGCACTCCAAAACTGCTAGAACTTGTACAGGAATTCAGTACAGTGTCAGGATATAAAATCAATGCACAGAAATCAGTTGCATTTCTCTACACCAACAGCAAGACAGAAGAAAGAGAAATTAAGGAGTCAATCCCATTTACAATTGCACCCAAAACCATAAGATACCTAGGAATAAACCTAACCAAAGAGACACAGAATCTATACTCAGAAAACTATAAAGTACTCATGAAAGAAATTGAGGAAGACACAAAGAAATGGAAAAATGTTCCATGCTCCTGGATTGGAAGAATAAATATTGTGAAAATGTCTATGCTACCTAAAGCAATCTACACATTTAATGCAATTCCTATCAAAGTACCATCCATCTTTTTCAAAGAAATGGAACAAATAATGCTAAAATTTATATGGAACCAGAAAAGACATCGAATAGCCAAAGGGATATTGAAAAAGAAAGCCAACGTTGGTGGCATCACAATTCCGGACTTCAAGCTCTATTACAAAGCTGTCATCATCAAGACAGCATGGTACTGGCACAAAAACAGACACATAGATCAATGGAACAGAATAGAGAGCCCAGAAATAGACCCTCAATTCTACAGTCAACTAATCTTCGACAAAGCAGGAAAGAATGTCCAATGGAAAAAAGCGTCTTCAATAAATGGTGCTGTGAAAATTGGACAGCCACATGCAGAAAAATGAAATTGGACCATTTCCTTACACCACACACCAAAATAGACTCAAAATGGATGAAGGACCTCAATGTGCGAAAGGAATCCATCAAAATCCTTGAGGAGAACACAGGCAGCAGCAACCTCTTGAACCTCAGCCGCAGCCACATCTTCCTAGGAACAAAGGCAAAGGCAAGGGAAGCAAGGGCAAAAATGAACTATTGGGATTTCATCAAGATCAAAAGCTTTTGCACAGCAAAGGAAACAGTTAACAAAATCAAAAGACAACTGACAGAATGGGAGAAGATATTAGCAAATGACATATCAGATAAAGGACTAGTGTCCAGAATCTATAAAGAACTTAGCAAACTCAACACCCAAAGGACAAATAATCCAATCAAGAAATGGGCAGAGGACCTGAACAGACATTTCTGCAAAGAAGACATCCAGATGGCCAACAGACACATGAAAAAGTGCTCCATATCACTCGGCATCAGGGAAATACAAATCAAAACCACAATGAGATATCACCTCACACTAGTCAGAATGGCTAAAATAAACAAGTCAAGAAATGACAGATGCTGGCGAGGATGCGGAGAAAGGGCAACCCTCCTACAGTGTTGGTGGGAATGCAAGCTGGTGCAGCCACTCTGGAAAACAGCATGGAGGTTCCTCAAAATGTTGAAAATAGAACTGCCCTATGACCCAGCAATTGCACTACTGGGTATTTACCCTAAGGATACAAACGTAGTGATACAAAGGGGCACGTGCACCCGAATGTTTATAGCAGCAATGTCCACAATAGCCAAACTATGGGAAGAACCTAGATGTCCATCAACAGATGAATGGATCAAGAAGAGGTGGTATATATACACAATGGAATACTATGCAGCCATCAAAAGAAATGAAATCTTGCCTTTTGCGACAACATGGATGGAACTAGAGCGTGTCATGCTTAGCGAAATAAGTCAAGCAGAGAAATACAACTATCATATGATCTCTCTGATATGAGGAAGTGGTGATGCAACATGGGGGCTTAAGTGGGCAGGAGAAGAATAAATGAAACAAGATGGTATTGGGATGGAGACAAACCATAAGTGACTCTTAATCTCACAAAACCAACTGAGGGTTGCTGGGGGGAGGGGGTTTGGGTGAAGGGGGTGGGATTATGGACATTGGGGAGGGTATGTGCTTTGGTGAGTGCTGTGAAGTGTGTAAACCTGGTGATTCACAGACCTGTACCCCTGGGGATAAAATATATGTTTATAAAAAATAAAAAAATTTTAAAAAAAGAAAATAATTTTAAATGCTCAACTGTTGTTTCATTACAAAACAAAGAGAATGGCACTGATCTTTAAGGATTTTATGGAACAAACTAATCATAGTTGTCATGTAATCACTTCTTCTTCTGTAAGATCTCATGAACCATCTTTTGAATTTTTATGACTGTCTACCTTCCCAGGGTGCCAGATGGAGTAATCTATTCATGTTAACTGTGAGGATGAACAATTCATTCAATCATCTGGAATCTTTGTCTAACCAACACAAAGCATCTGGATATTTAGAAACATCTAGATGATTGACTACATTTTTCACTTTGCATCCAGATGTCTTGGTATCATGTAGACACAGTCTATTGCTCACAATAATATAATCTTGGTGTAAACATTAACAAAAGAATTATGATTTACATTACTGTCATTTTCTTATGACTGAAATACATTTTTTCATGTTTCTAATGTAGGCTAAACATCAGTAAACTAAAACCATACTACGCACAAACACTAAGAACTTTGCGAATATATCAGGAAAAAATTTTGTTTCCTGAGAAACTTCATAAATCAGATGATGTTATTTATTCATGTCCTTGCTGTGTGTTTATACATATACACACACACACATATACAGCATATATATGTATGTATGTGTGTGTGTATATATATATACATATATATATATATGGCAATATGCATATATATGTGGCAATATGCATATTACCACATTTTGAGTTTGCTCAAAACATAAAAAATAACACAGTAGGAACACCATATTTTTGACAAAGAAGAGATCATCCTGTGGGTACAACATGACTACAACTTCAAACAAGAAAGATCTACAAGACTCTCAAATTCCTGTCAAAATAAATTAACACATTCTGGGAAATTTACACTCCTATTCTTTAACTTACCAAGAGAAAAGAATGAAATATCATTGAAGAAAAACCTTTGAACTATTCATGAAGCCTTTTATGTGCATAAATTGCTAAACCGACATGTTGTTTGCACTTAATACATATAAATTTATAAGAGCAACAACCTTTTCCACTTATTTTTTAGTTCTTGGAACCAATCACATAACCTGTGATGCATCATATTTCCAACTTTGTAATCTTTTCTGGGATGGACTTACTGTTAAAGTACTTTACAGTAAAGCTGACCAAATCTGTCATATAGGCAGTAGTAATAGCTGTATATAATGAAGTCCACTCATTCGCATTTCTAGGTATACAAATTTACCCTTAATCATATGACAAATGATCTCATAATTTACAGTGTGGGTGTGTAGTGTACCATTTTAGATAAATTTCATTATCTTACATTGTTTAAAGGTCCTTCATTCCCTGTGACTGTGTATCTACCCAGTAAAAATCTGTAACATATCACTTTGTTCTATAATCCATTAATTTATAATAATTTTACATATGTCAGTTTTGATAATTATGGTGCTGTACAATCTGAATCAGTTGACAGTACTTTGGCAGAAGCAGCCATTATTATTATTATTATTATTATCATTATTACATGCTAATTTCAGCTTCATTTTTATTTTCATTGCATCCACAATTATCCTCTTTGGTGATTTTTCATACAATTGAATAAAAATGGCTACTCTTACTTGATCTGCGTCATTACTAGTGAATGTAGTATTCTTCAGCAATTTAATATTTTTAAGTTAAAATAAGATTTTTTCTCATTGAGTGAGAAGTACTGAAGTTTTGCTTGAGTTTAAATCATATAAAACACTCAATATTGCTTTATATTATTTAATCCCCTTTGGTCTTCCTTCTTTAAGTTATATTTCGACAGCCTTCCTATAAGAAATTTTACTAGAAATCTTCAATGAAGTTGAGTTTTGAGATATGGGTGAGGATAAGGAAAAGACAAGTACAACAATGTGTTTGCTTTCATTATTTTCCTATAAGTCCATATCTTGCTGTTGAAATAATTAATATATTTTAATTCTAATTATTACCTAGTGCATATTTTTATGTCAGGTTATTATTGATTACTATTTGTATAACACAGTTTACTTGATTCTTCCTGAAATGGAGGGCATTATAGATTGAATACATAATTATACCTTGGCTAGAATATTGATGAATTATTTTACATGTGTAGTTGTCATACACAACAGTAAGTATTTATTGTCAGGTAGACCTCCAGGGTTGGTTGAAAGCTTTCTGCAAGCTCTTGAAACAGGTTATGAACTAGAAGTGCAGGTATATTGGATGTCGTTACCTTCTTTGTAGGAAAATATATAATCCTGTATATATATATATATATATATATATATATATATATATATCAAACTGGAAGCTCCAAATTCACAAGAATTAACAATATTTCAAAATTTATTCTCAGAATAATTAAATCAAGAGAAAAATCACAACAGTTTAGAATAATTATTTGGTATCAAGTATACAAAAGTTTAAAATGCCTTTAATATTATTTCCTTTTCAATTGACTCTTGAGATTGTAGACATACTGCCAGAGTCACATGATCCAAAGAATTTTGTGGTCAGGAATTATGTCCTCTCTCTCTCTCTCTCTCTCTCTCTCTCTCTCACACACACACACACACACACACACACAGTCCATCTGACCATTACTAATAGTCACTCAGGGAGAGTGTGCTGAAGACTGGACATGTCAAATAATGGCTGTCTCTTTCCAGTTCCAATTTTTTATTGCTAGATCTAAAGCTGATGTATTGTGCTGCTGCAGTAGAATGTTTATCATGATCCAGCCCACAGACATCCTGGTTACACTAGTGGTTAGCAAAGTATTTCAGGATCTTTATGCTTAAATGATGCCTGATAGCTCAGGTTTCATTATCACCTCAGGAAACAACTTCTTACTCTTTCCATGACCTTGGATGGTAAAAGGACATAAAGGGGAGTCTAACAACCTTTTATATCTAAAAGGAAATGACATCTTTAAAAAATGATCTCATCTCTTTCTGCAGAAAATAGAGTCATTATCCTCCCTTCTCCTCCCTTTAGCCACAGCCATTTTCTGCCCTCCAATATGTGAGGCCACCCATGGCATGTAAAATTTAGTGAAGGAAAATTCAGCTCACTCGTTGAATGACCACAAAAAAAAAAAGAAAATGCTGAATAAGCCCATTGATTTCTGGTGCACTGAAACTAAAACAGTCAGGAGAAAGAACATCAACCAGCAGAGTGCATTTCCACATTGGGAGAGCAAGAACTCTCACAGGGAGTGAGAAAATGACAGGGAAGAGTAAGAACTGCCCTCAGGGAGAAGGTTGAGGAAGAACTGAGACAATTTGTACTTCTAAGCAACAATCCAGTCAGAGAGATGTGACTATTAAGACAACTACTGGATAAACAAAGGAGACAGAAATTTACTTTGAAACTTGCCTAAATTAATTTGAGAACAAGCATGGTCATGGGGATGATCACTTGTCCAGTAGTTAGGCACCTTGGATTTGTAACTTTGTTACAAACACTAGTAAATTGCTTTTGCACTGTGCTTTGTTCTCAAGATGTTTCCAAGATGTGAGATAAGTGGGGTGCCTGGGTGACTCAGTGGTTAAGCCTCTGCCTTCAGCTCAGGCCTTGATCTCAGGGTCCTGGGTTCGAGCCCCACATCGGGCTCTTTGCTCAATGGGGAGCCTGCTTACCCCCCCCCCCGACTCTCTGCCTACTTGTGACCTCTGTCTGTCAAATAAATAAATAAAATCTTAAAAAAAAAAAAAGATGTGAAGTGTTTGAAGCTCCACAGAGAAAAGCTGTAAGTTTAAATATTCAATCCATTTTACAAATATTTTGGAGCTGTTACTAGGTAAACAGACTGGTTTGGTGTTAAGGAAAGAAGGGAATAAATAAACCTAAACTTTTATATTGAAGAAGCTAATGATTGAGTAGTAAGACCACTCACACAGTACAAATAACTGTCACTTAAGAAATATAGGGCTCGTGCGATAAGAATAATAGATAGCAGTCTGGGGAACGAAATTTGCAATTACTTTTTGCCCAGGAGAAACAGGAAAGACTATTCAGAAAAAAGGAAATTTTATGTGAACCATGAAGGGTGTTTTGGATCTCAAAGAACAAAGATGTAGAAAGGGCCTTTCCAAAGGAGAAAAATACATTGGCTGAACAGTAGTAGTGATTGAGTTATGGGATGAAAAGTAACCTAGTTTGGCTAGAAGGGAAGCATTTGGGGATAAAGTTACAAAATATAGGTTAAGATAAAACTATAAGAACTCCCATACTAGGCTAAGGAATTTGGACTATACTCATTTGGTAAGGAGAAGCCATATATTGTGTGGTATTGAGCAAAATGGCTGAAGATTTACTTCTGTAACTGAAGAGACTGGAATGTGGATACATCAGAGGTCAGGTTACAGATGTACTGGAATATGTTCAGATGTGAGGTATTAGAAAACTGAATAGAAATAATGGTAGTGAGAATGAAAATAGGAGAGATGAAGAGAAAGAGGGAGAGAAAAAGAAAGCCTTTAGAGATAGAATTAATAAGAAATTCTGATTGACCAGTATTGGTTGAGGTAGAGTGAGAAATTTATTTTTTTTTGTCTAAACATTTTATTTATTTATGTAACAGAGATTATAAATAGGCAGAGAGGCAGGCGGGGTGGGGTGGGGAGCGGAGCAGGTTCCCTGCCAAGCAGAGAGCCCAATGCAGGGCTTGATCCCAGGACCCTGGGACCATGACCTGAGCCAAAGGCAGAGGCTTTAACCCACTGAGCAAGCCAGGCACCCATAGAGTGAGAATTTTAAAGATAACTCATGAATTTATGAACCTGGGGAATATGGAAAATGTAAATAACTAAATGCAGAAAGTCTGAAGATATAACTATAGTAAGCCAACTTTTGGGCATGTTGAGTTTTAGGTTTTAACAGTTATCTAGGTGAAAACATTTAAATGTTAATTCAGCATCTGAAACTGGGGTTCTGAGATCTAAAGAAGGATGCTGTTACTGATGTTTCAAATCAGAAAAATTATTTTAAAAGAGACGATATTTGAAATCATACCTATGAATAAGATTATTATAATGGGTATTATTTAAAGATAATTGAAGAAGTCAAAAGACAGAATCTTTGGTCATACCTACAATTCAGGGACAGGAAAAAATGAATTAACAGAAGAGACAGAGACAAATGACCACAACAGTAGAAGAATTCAGAAGGCTGAGGAATTATGTGAGCCAAGAAAGTGGGATAATTTCAATAAAAAAGGGTTACTGTAAAGTATTATAGTAAAGGTTGCAGAAAGGTCAAGCAGAGTAAGGGATAAGAAAAGACTGAAATCTAGCAGTTAGGAGAATATTAGTAACTTAAAAAACTAGTTTCAGTAGAGGGTGAGGAAGAAGCAGTCTGAACATAAATGGGTTGAAAAGTAGATAGTGACAAGTAGAAGTGAGTACAGATAATAGTTTTGAGATGGTTGGTGGTGGAAAGAAGGCTAGATTTCTGCCATAAACTTCAGTGAACAGCAAGCAGTTCATTAAAAAAAGTCTCTGTTAGTTTTATTATTTTTGTTTATCTTCCTTTTGCTTTCTCCCAGATGAATGTATATTAGCAGGCATAGAAAAATACTAAAGGTGAATGAGAAAAGGAGATAATAGATTAAATAATGGTACTAAAATATAACAGAAGGAATGGGCAGATGGATTAATGTTTGAAAAGAAGAGGGACGCCTTTTCCTCACAGATAAGACGGAGGGAAAATATAATGAATAAAAATCCAGAGAAGCTTTGAGTTGAAGGTAGGGACAAGAAGTGAATTCATGCAAGGTGTGTTTTTTTTTTTTCTTAATAAAATAAGAAATTTAGTTATTTACTGTGTGAAGAAATAGAGTTGTGGTTGAAGATTTAAGGAGACTGGGGATGATTTAGAATAACCATTGCAGAGATTACAGAATGGCATCAAGAAAAGATAAAGGAAAGAATACTTGAGCTGCAACCAAGGACCAGATGAAGGCAAACCTAATCAGTACAATTTCCTGACTTTCTTTACCATTCTTTGCAACCTATCTGAAAGTGTGGAGAAAACAGACATTAGAAAGTTTTCAGTTTAGTGGCACCTGGGTGGCTCAGGTCATGATCTCAGAGTCCTGAGACCAAGCCCCACATGGGGCTCCCTGACTCTGCTTCTCCCACTTCGATGCCCCCTGTTTGCTCTCTCTCTGTCAAATGAATAGCTAAAACCTTTAAAAAAGAAAAAAAATCAGTTTAATAATCTATGCAGCAAATATGCAGAAAGCCAAGGGGACTAAGAATTCTAATGTGCTATAAAAAATATGATTTAAATGTTTGACTGTGGCTACCAGAATAAGAAACAAAGCCAATGAAACTAGAAGTAGAGTGCTATCTGAGAAAGTAGGAAGAATTTAAATGACGTTTAGCCATGATGATGGTTAAGTATTAGTTAAGTAAATATAACAATGTCAAATATAAGGGGGTTATAACATACGAAGCAGAATTTCAGAGGTCACAACTTATAAGTCACAAAATTCTAAATCACAACTGATAATGGGCTTTTACCAGATTGATGAATGAATGACTGACATAGCATAAATTATATATGTATTAATATAATTTCTATTTCCTGTTAAAAATATAAGATTATTGAAACATAAATTCAAAGTTACTGAGTTATTCCCAGTGCCATTATATATCTGAAAATAGATTATAATTCAGAAAAACGTCTTGAGGCACCAACTTCAGAACATCAAGTCACTTCACTGTTAATAAAATGAAGGTGTTAGGACATTCATGCAGTAAGTTGCCTCAACCTTTAAATAATTGGGTAAATCCCTAGGGGCATATAACACTACAGATTAAGGGAAGCTCTAAAACCTGGGGAAAAGTAATACTGCTATGAGAGTTCTCTGACAAGCCGGTAAGTGTTGCTTTGCCAACCCAAAAGTTCAAAATCATGTATTTCATGTGTAAATGTCATTGTATGCATCTATGTGTTTTTAAAATTAAGATATATCTTCTTTTTTAAATAAATGAATTTAAGTAACTTGACCAAATGCTTATAGTTATTAAGTGGACAATGCAATTTGAGATCAGGTTGGAATTTATGTTATTATTTATCAAGTAGGCTATGTTTTCTTAAATAATTTGCCCTAGCATAAACTGGGTATAAATAGACTGATGATCCCACAGTTGTTTCTGTCCCCATTATATCTGGTGTATACAGTAGAGGTAGAAACTATGGTCAGTATGTCATTTCCTTGCCTTACCTGGAGATATTTGGCAATCTAATGTAACCTGTAAATATGAGCTTTACTATGCTTACAGGGTCATGGAGATGGATAATGATGAATTGAACCTGGTGAAAAAGTGACTCTCCAGAGAATCACTTTGCACTTTGAAAGAATATTTAGATTTAGCCTTAGGTAGATGACAGTTTTGGGTTTTTTTGTTTTTTGTTTTAATTTTTTATTTTTTATAAACATATATTTTTATCCCCAGGGGTACAGGTCTGTGAATCACCAGGTTTACACACTTCACAGCACTCACCAAAGCACATACCCTCCCCAATGTCCATAATCCCACCCCCTTCTCCCAACCCCCCTCTCCCCAGCAACCCTCAGTTTGTTTTGTGAGATTAAGAGTCACTTATGGTTTGTCTCCCTCCCAATCCCATCTTGTTTCATTGATTCTTCTTCTACCCACTTAAGCCCCCATGTTGCATCACCACTTCCTCATATCAGGGAGATCATATGATAGTTGTCTTTCTCTGCTTGACTTATGACAGTTTTAATTGTTTAGCTCAACCTGTTTGAATTTAGTCTGCATCTATATGACCCCAGAGATAAGAAAGAATTGAAAAGTTTTCCAAATATATTATAAACTCAGTAGCTCATTTCCTCCACATGTTAGCATGACAGGAAAAGCAAATATTTCTGGGTTTTCAACTGATCTTGCACAGAGAAGATAGAGCATTTTGGTTGATTTGACAAAAAAAAAAAAAATTGCTAAAGTATCCCTAAACCTTAAATCCTATTATTGGCATATGAACAACCATAACTTTAACTTCACAGAACTGTGTTCATTTTCAAACACTCTTGACATGGCTGTAATTTCAAGTCAGATTTTAATGCAATTGATATGAATATATACATAGTCACAAACAAAAATTGTTCTATTTCAGCTTTGTTCTTCTTATCAAAAGGAATGATACTTGATCTGAGGCTTATAGAACACCTCTAACTCAATTAACTGGTCAGTTGAGTCACTCAGTCATTAGTCAAACTATAGGTTTAATGATTTTTTTTTCCTCACTTAAATGACTGGTTATTTGATCAAAGTCACAATTAATATTTCAGGTTTGAGTGAACAAAGGTTGAGCAGGCAAATTACCCTGATATTTATGTAAAAAGATATATATATATATATACTTATTGATATAATTAATTCTATATTATATATAGAATAATAAATTATGCAAATATATATTATATAAGACATTTGCATATATAATATATAGATATATATGTATATATTAGATTATAGATTAGATTAGATATATATATAGAGAGAGATCTAATATATAGATAGATATATTCTGATATATATTAAAGAAGCAGCCAGACAAATGCAAAACTAGTCCTTAAAATGTATCAGTGTAGGAATGGTCTTTGTTTCAGTTTATTCTATTTGGATTCATTGCCGCCTTTAACTTTTATAAGCTTACATTTCTCAACAATGTATTTGGCAACCAGCAAAGATAAAATATTTATGAGCATTTACACAGTCATAAGTTATGGACATTAAGTACATGTAATGATGCCAAATTACAGAACGAAAAAAAAAAAAAAAACACAGTTTGCATATTTATCTGAAGTTTTGCACCACTAGTAAAAAGTAAAGTTATTAGATAAGTTATTTGCACACATGGAAGATTTATCTTAAGCTTAGGAATGAACCAGTGCATTTATTGATTCCAGTGACTGTTCCATTCATTAAATGCCTCCTAATAGTCTGTGTTTCTAGTTGCAAAGTTATCATGTGTCATTAAGGTCTATGGAAAATGTCAGCATACTATGATTCAACATTAAAATGCTAAAAACAAGGACAAGTAGAAAAATGAATCAAAACCAAATTTAAAAAAATCTCTAATAAATTTGAGATCCTAAATTTAATTAACTTCAATCAAATGACATAAATAAAATTTAAGTTTGGTGCTAGTGCTGTCATTTCAGTCTCAAAAAAAAAAAAAAACTGTAGTAATTCTTTCCAGATTTGGCCAATCTAATGGTTTCTTGAATATGGGGTTACTGAAATAATAATCTGCATGCCAGCTACATGTGTTGTGGCTCATCTAACTCCCAAATCTTTGGTTCATACTGGCTTTGTTATTGTCATGTATTGTACAACTCGATTTCTTTTCTCTGAACTAAAACTGGACTTCTTTGCCTTCAGAGTAGTCTTTGAAGGTCTCCATAATGCTTTTCATGTCCCGTGAAAAGCATTTTTCCTTTCAGTATTTTAGCCCCTCTAAGAATTGCACTATGAAATACAATGGCCAGTATATTTAATTTAATAAATTAAGAATTTATTAAATCATTAAATTAATTAAATTTAAATAAAATCCAAAATTTTGTTTCTCATTTATACTAACAACATTTTTATGGCTACAAAAATATTCTACTGGACAATGCTGCTCTAGAATTTTATTTGTATATGTCATTGTTTAGGACTCATATTTCTAATAAGGTGGAAAGTGTGTTAACATATTACTTTACCAAGATACATTTGCGTAATCATAATAGAGCTTTAGAACAGCAAATGGTCTTCATAATCCAGACTGTAAATAGTGGAAAACTAGATCTCCCCTCAAAAAATTGGTGAGGGAATTATTTTAGGGAAAAGATTTGTTCTAGCACTGTTTAAATTATATCACAACAAAGGTGGCCTTGCAGTTACTGATATGTGGAACTCTTTGATTGTTTATGTATTCTTTTATCCTTTCCATCATTCCATTAATTTCATTTACTGTGTGGATATGCGTCTTTCTGTGCTGGGGACACAGTGATAGTCAAAACAGATGTTTTTATCCTCAATGAGCTTATAGTTTAATAAAGGGATAACAGCATTGAAAACAATTATAATATCATATGGTATATGGTGTGAGATAGTAAGAGGGAGCACAAAGGAAACCCAGCCAGCATGGCCTTGGAGCAACAGAGAGATGGAGGTAGCCAAAGAAGGATTTGTTGTTGTTATTGTTGTTGTTGTTGTTGTTGTCATTGTTGTTTGAAAGTGAAATCTAACATAGGGCTTGAGAGATGCTCAAGAGTTGATAATAGAAGTGAGGGAAGAAATAATTCAGAACATATACAAAGGCTTAGAGGCAAGGGAACATTGAACATATCAGTTTGTGGTTAAGTTTGTACTGACAAAGCACTCTATGAATAGAGAGGAGAAGGCACCAGATTTTTATTTTTTCCTATTTCCTTTGATGATAAGGTTAAATGTTCTCTACTATTTGTTATGATATCTCAAAGCATTGTGTCTAGCAGACTTCAGAGGCATGTATTTGTCATTTATATTTAATGCATCTATTATGCCTATAATAGGTGCTATATTATCTATTTAGAAATTGCTTCCAAGAGTTAGCCTTTCAAACTTAGGACTTTTTAAAAGTTTGGAAACACGTTAGGATAACCTGTTACAAGCCTTCCTATATATTGAGATGTTGTTATTTCCCCTTGTTTATTGATCTGATCAAATCTAAGAATGCTTCTCTAACACCTTTTCTTGGTTTACATGACATTTTGATATACTTTTGTGACATGAGCCATATACATAGTTCCAACTTAAATCACTTTAGAGTTCTTCCTTTATATGAAATACAGAAAAAAAAATGAATTTCTTTTCATCATGAAGTTGTCAGAAGAAAATATATGTGGTGGCAAATTATTTTGAGGGACTTCAAACTTTCTTTATCAACCTATTTGCATTTTTTCTTGCCTAGCACATCCATTCAACTTCTAGCTATCTTTGTTCCTTATATTGGAGCTTGCCAGGCCTGTTCTAGACATTACCAAGTTTTCCAATTTGCTTGATAACAGTTCCCTTTCTAATTAAAATTTGCTTGTCTTGTGTCTTGCTTTTCATTGTCTTTTGCTAGGAGAACAGTTAAATAATTTAATTATGGATATAGAAGTGTAAAATAGCCTACTGTATTATAATTTTAGTATAATATATGCATTTAGAAGGGCTTCTTGTGTTCTAGACTAAAGAAAGGACCCGAAAAGTGGGGTTTTGTGGGGCGCCTGGGTGGCTCAGTGGGTTAAGCCTCTGCCTTCGGCCCAGGTCATGATCTCAAGGTCCTGGGATGGAGCCCTGGATAGGGATCTCTGCTCAGCAGGGAGCCTGCTTCCTCCTCTCTGCCTGACTCTTTCTCAACTTGTGATCTCTCTCTCTCTCTCTCTCTGTCAAATAAATAAAATCTTTAAAAAAAAGTGGGTTTTGTGCAAACTGTCTTTACAACAGACTAAGTCTGTGGTTTTCAAACTTTGTTTCGTAAAATTTAAAGGCAGTGGAGGTGCCAGTGGGCACTCTGGAATGGGTGAAAGATAAGGAAACACTAAGAAAATATGGTTTCATGTCATTTTTCTTCCTGTTTAACAAGAGAAACTTCTCTTTTTTCTGTTTTCAATCAGGATTCCATGTAAGATTTCATAAAATTCACAAATCTCTGGGCTACAATTCTCTTTAGGGTACAAACTTTCTTGTATATATTCTGTTCTTCTCCCCATGCTAGTACAGTCTGTTGAATTGCAGGTACTCAAAAAATATATTGAAAGGGTGAGTGAATGAGAAAATTAATAAAATAAATGTTATAAGAATTTTAGCCCTCTTACTACTTAACTGAGTTACTGAATTTGCACTATAGTTCTTATGAACTTTAGGTAACATATATCTTCCTCAAATTCATTTCCTGAGTTTTTCCTTCTAATATTTAAGTGACTTTACCTAATTTCTTTTTCTGTAACATTTCAGATCTAAGTAAACTTGAGGATTATCATCAAGTTCAGTATCATGCATGTTATTGCTGTTTCTACTAATAGTAACAAAGTTATCATTGAATGCTTATTTTACATATGTTATTTCCTTTAATATTTGTAAAAAATCTATAGAATAAGTGGCATCTCCATTTTACAGATGGAAATAAAGATAAAATAATATGTCCAAATTATATATATCTAGTAAAAGGAGAATCTGGGATTCAAATCCAGATTCATCCAATTCCAAATCACATGGTCTAAATGACTACAGTAAACTAAAGAGGCTTCCTCTACACTACACTGCTTTTTACCCGTTTTAAACGGGTATCAACAAATGTTTTCTGTAAAAAGACAGATAGTAAATATTTTAGATTTTATGGGCCACATATGGTCTCTGTCACACATTCTCTCTCTCTTTCTTCTTTTTTTAAACAACCCATTAATAATGCAGAAGTCATTCTTGGTTTGAGGGTTGTATAAAAACAGGCCACAAGCTGAATTTGGTCTGTGGATGTTTCCTGACCCTTATTTTAGATAAAGATTAGACATAGCATTGTTTCTTCTTTCAGATTCCTTTCTCTTTGTTTTCCTACTTGGCCTACAGTCTCCCTCTTCCTTCTCAATTTTTCACAGTTCATGCTAGATTCTAACCTATCTCTGTTAATGAAAATTGTAAGAACCTAGGTAAGTCACTTCTGTTGATAGGACTTCTTTGTTGGGAGAATAAATAGATTGAACTCTACAATTGTTAAGGTACTCCCTATTTCTAACATTCTTTGATTGTATTTTTAACCAATGGATGGAATAATAAACAGAACATTTTCAGAGATATATGCTGGGAAAACCAAAGTTTCTAAAGGGGAAAATGGATTTTACTAAGGATTTAATCCCCAAAATGTATTTATTTCCTCTTACATGGGATTCAGAAATACTTACTCTGCTAAAGAAAAAGAGGAGACAATATGTTACTATATTATTGAAATAGGCCATTCCATATGCCTTATTTTAAGCTTGTTATTTTCTTCAAGATTCAGTGGAAATCATGTCTTCTGCCCATTTTTTGACTTCATTATCTGTTTTATGAGTGTTGAGTTTGAGAAGTTATTTATAGATCTTGGATATCAGCCCTTTATCTGTAATGTCATTTGCAAATATCTTCACCCATTCTGTGGGTTGCCTCTTAGTTTTATTAACTGTTTCTTTTGCTGTGCAGAAGCTTTTTATCTTGATAAAGTCCCAAAATTTCATTTTTACTTTTGTTTCTCCTGCCTTTGGTAATGTGTCTTGGAAAAGTTCCTGTGGCTGATGTTAAAGAGGTTACCGCCTACTTTCTCCTCTAGGATTTTGATGGATTCCTCTCTCACATTGAGGTCTTTCATCCATTTTGAGTTTATCTTTGTGTATGGTGTAAGAGAATGGTCCAGTTTCATTCTTCTGCATGTGGCTGTCCAGTTTTCTCAGTAACATTTATTGAAGAGACTGTATTTCTTTCTTCCATTGGATATTTTTTCCTGATTTGTCAAAGATTAGTTGACCAGGGCGCCTGGGTGGCTCACTAGGTTAAGCCTCTGCCTTCGGCTCAGGTCATGGTCTCAGGGTCTTGGGATGGAGCCCTGCATTAGACTGTCTTCTCAGCAGGGAGCCTGCTTCCCTTCCTGTCTCTCTGCCTACTTGTGATCTTTGTCTGTCAAATTAAAAAAAAAAAAAAAGATTAGTTGACCATAGGGAGGGTCCATTTCTGTAAATTCTCTTCTGTTCCACTGATTTATGTGTCTGTTTTTGTGCCAATACTATGCTGTCTTTGTGATCACTGATTTGTAATGTAGCATGGGGTCAGACAAGGTGATGCCACATGATGCCCCCAGATTTGTTTTCCTTTTTCAATATCCCATTGGCAATTTAGGGTCTTTTCTCGCTCCATACAAATTTTAGGATTGTTTGTTACAGCTCTTTGAAAAATGCCAATGGTACGTTAATAGGGATGGCATTGAAAGTGTAGATTGCTCTGGGCAGCATAGACATTTTAACAAAGTTTATTCTTCCAATCCATGAACATGCAGCATTTTTCCATCTTATTGTGTCTTCCTCAATTTCTTTCCTAATAGTTCTGTAGTTTCTTGAATATAGATCTTTTATCTCTTTGGTTAGGTTTATTCTTAGGGATCTTATGATTTTCGGTGCTGTTGTAAATGGAATCAATTCCCTAATTTCTCTTTCTATAGTTACCTTGTTAAGGTATAGAAAAACAACTGATTTATTTGCATTGATCTTGTATCCTGCCACATTGCTGAATTACTGTATAAGTTCTAGTAATTTGGGGTTGGGTCTTTTGGGTTCTCCACATAAAGTATCATGTCATCTGGGAAGAGAGAGAATTTGACGACTTCTTTGCCAATTTGAATGTCTTTTCTTTTTGTTGTTTGATTACTGAGGCTAAGACTTAACAAGAGTGGGCATCCCTTTTGTGTTCCTGATTTTAAGGGAAAAGTTCTCAGTTTTTCCCCATCGAGAATGATATTCACTGTGGACTTTTCACTGATTTTTTTTTCATAGTACTGAGGAAATTTCCCTCTATCCTTACACTCTAAAGAGTTTCATTCAGGAAAGGATGCTGTATTTTGTCAAATGTTTTTCTGCATCAATTGAGAGGATAATATAGTTCCTGTCTTTTCTTTTATTAATGTGCTCTCTCATGTTGATTGACTTGTGAATATTGAACAGACACTTCTCCAAAGAAGATATACAAATGGCTAACAGGCACATGAAAAAATGTTCAACATCACTAATCATCATGGAAAATTCAAATCAAAACCACAGTGAGATACCTCCTTACACCAATTAGAATGGCAAAAATTAACAAGGCAGGAAGCAACAAATGTTGGCAAGGATGTAGAGAAAGGGAATCCTCTTACATTATTGGTGGGAATGCAAGCTGGTAAAGCCACTTTGGAAAACAGTATGGAGGTTCCTTGAGACATTAAAAATAGAGCTACTCTATGGCCTAGTAACTGCTGTACTAGATATTTACCCCAAAGATACAGTCATAGTGAACAAAAGGGGTACATTCACCCAATGTTCATAGCAGCAATGTCCACAATAGTCAAACTGTAGAAGGAACCAAGATGCCCTTCAGCAGATAAATGGATAAAGAAGACATGATTCATATATACAATGAAATATTACTTAGCCATCGTAAAGGACTGATACCCACCATTTACATCCACATGGATGGAACTGGTGGGGTTTATGCTAAATGAAATAAGTGAAGCAGAGAAAAACATTTATCATGTAGTTTCACTTGTATGTGGAACATAAGGAATAGCACAGAAGACATTAAGGAAAGGAACAGAAAAGAAATGGGGGGATCAGAAAGGGAGACAGACCACAAGACACTATGGATTCTGGAAAACAAAGTGAAGGTTTCATAGGGGAATGAGTTGTGGAAGGGAGAGCTGAATGATGGATATTAATGAGGGCACATATTATAATGAGCATTGGATGTTATATGCAACTAATGAATCATTGAACACTACATAAAAAATTAATGATGAACAGTATGCCCAGAAGAGACCCCAAATTGTTAAGAAAATGTTGAAAAAGAAAAACAAAACTAGGGGCATCACATTGCCTGATTTCAAGCTTTACTACAAAGCTGTGATTAGCAAGATGGCATGGGACTGGCACAGGAACAGACACATAGACAAGTGGAACAGAGTGGAGAGCCCAGATATGGACCCTCAACTCTAAGGTCAAATAATATTTGACAAAGCATGAAAAAATACAGTACAGTATACAGTAGAAAAAAGACAATCTCTTCAATAAATGGTGCTGGGAAAATTGGACAGCTATGTGTAAAAGAATGAAACTTGACCATTCGCTTACACCATACACAAAGATAAACTCGAAATGGATAAAAGACCTCAATGTCTTTTATCTATCAACAAGAAGGCAGGAATCTATCAACATCCTAGAGGAGAACATAGGCAATAACCTCTTCGACATCGGGCACAGTAACTTCTTTCAAGATATGTCTCCAAAGACAAAGGAAACAAAAGTGAAATGTACTTTTGGGACTTTCATCAAGATAAAAGCTTTTGCACAACAAAGGAAGCAGTCAACAAAACAAAGAGGCAACCCACGGAATAGGAGAAGATACTCACAAATGACAATACAGACAAAGGGCTGATATCCAGGATCTGTAAAGAACTCCCCAATCTCAACACCCACAAAACAGATAATCATGTCACAAAATGGGCAGAAGACATGAACAGACACTTCTCCAAAGAAGTGGCTAACATACATATGAAAAAAATGTTCATCATCACTAGCCATCAGGGAGATTCAAATCAAAACCACATTGTGATACCACCTTACACAAGTTAGAATGGCCAAAATTGGGGTGCTAGGTGGCTCAGTGGGTTAAAGCCTCTGCCTTCTTCTCAGATCATGACCCCAGGGTCTTGGGATCAAGCCCCACATAGGGCTCTCTACTCAGCAGGGAGCCTGCTTTCTCCTCTCTCTCTCTGCCTGCCTCTCTGCCTTCTTGTGATCTCTGTCTATCAAATAAATAAATAATACCTAAAAAAGGAATGGCCAAAATTAATAAGACAGTAAGAAAACAAGTGTTGGAGAGGATGTGGAGAAAGGGGAACCCTCTTATACTGTTGGTTGGAATGCAAGTTGGTGCAGCCACTTTGGAAAACAGTGTGGAGATTCCTTAAGAAATTAAAAATGGAGCTACCCTATGACTCTGCAGTTGTACTACTGGGTATTTACCCCAAAGATACAGATGTAGTGGAAAGAAGGACCATCTGTACCCCAATGTTCATAGCAACAATGACCACAGTCACCAAACTGTGGAAAGAGCCAATATGCCCTTCAACAGACTAATGGATAAAGAAGATATGGTCCATATATACAGTGGAGTATTATGCCTCCATCAGAAAGGATGAATACCCAACTTTTGTATCAACATGGATGGGAATGGAAGAGATTATGCAGAGTGAAATATGTCAGTCAGAGAGAGTCAATTATATGGTCTCACTTACTTGTGAAGCATAAGGAATAATATGGGAGATACTGGGAGATGAAGAGAAGTGAGTTGAGGGAACCTGGAGGGGGAGACAAACCATGAGAAACTGTGGACTCTGAAAAACAAACTGAAGGTTTGGGGGTGTGTGGGGAGTGGGGTGAACCTGGTGGTGGGTATTATGGAGGGCACGTATTGCATGGAGCACTGGGTGTGGTGCATAAATAATGAATTTTGGAACACTGAAAAATAATATTTTTTTTTAAGAAAAGGAACTTACGGTTCCAGAATGGCATAGTTTTTCATAGATGGTGTATTCAAATAATATTTTATCATCCAGAATTGAAACAGATACTAAAAATGTGAGAGGCTGATGACCAGCCTCTGAACTTATTACAACTGGAAAGTTAATATTATAAATCAATCATACAATGCTTTTCCTCTATGAATTAAACATCTGTCAATTGTTCTATTTTAAAACAATGATGTATTGCTTAGTGGTTAACTTAACATAATAAAAAAATAATTTTTTTAAAAAGATTCAGTGGAAGTCTTCCAACTGGACCCTTTCCATTTGCTGCTCACCATGGTACCCAAAAGAAATTTGATAGGTTCAGATGTTCTCCTCCTTTCATTCTAGAAAACAAAGTAAAATATATTTCTAATTATTTTAGTTGGAAAGATACCCTATTCCCCAAATTTTACATTTGAAGCCATATTTGTTGTCCAGAATGTAAAATTAAATCCTAGCTTGTCAATTTTATCTTTAGTTATTATTCTTGAACAAAAAACTCATTCCTTTTAGGCTCCTAGATTACATTTTTTTTTCAATCTTAGTTAGATCACTAGTTGATTTTTTTTTAATATCAGGCTTCAAAAGTGCTTATTACCCATATTTCAGAATAAATTATGAATACACCGAATAAAAAATTATGTATCCCCTCATCTTTAACTGTCTCTTAGATCACTGTGCAACTTCTACATGGTATCAGTTCACATGTAGTTCAGTGGAATATTAAAACTGAAAAATTTGTAACTCCAGTTTCTTTATTTTGAGGTGATACTAAAGCTAAGATGTAATGGTTCTACTTAACCATTTATTTAGGGTTTGAGCCAGGACTAAAATCCAGGTCTTCTAACTTTCAGTTTGAACTTTACCCATCATACCATGCCACATGGTTACTCAAAGTAACTTAACAAACTATCTACAAGACTCATAAGTCCATGATTGTGAGTAACAGAGAGTGTGTGTATATATATATATATATATATATATATATATATATATATATATGCTTATGACTTGTTTTTTAATAGAAGTGTAAAAATCTACCTCAAAGATTCTAGGGTAAAATGTATGGGGGGTAGTTGTTCTTTCAAACAGTAAGCTCTAGGTCTCCACAAAGATTAATGTTCTCTTCCTTTGGCTGCTGATATTAATAAAAAATGCTCTATGGAATTTCTAGTTAATACATCAGATGCTTAGACACTTCTGCAAATAATTAGTAGTAGAAAGGCGCAGATAGTGAACTTGCCACATCTGCATCTCTCACCCAGCCTAGCACATAAAGAGTAACCTCAATAGCCTATCCTTCAGGGAGAGATATATAACCTTCATGATCTGATTTGGCCTTTTAAGCACTCTGTTACAGAATTTGAATCAAAGGAAGATGTAAACTGGCAGATAACAGGGACCACATCTATTTAATTTGTATTGTGAAGTACTTAGCATGGCACCATGCATATATGGGCACTTGATAAATATCACTCGAGGAGAAATACATTCCAAATGCATTTGTTGGCAATAGACTTAGTTTTCATCCCTTTACTGATTGGAAATCTAAACGTCACATCCTTTCCACTTTATGCTTCTTAAAGACTTCACTCTTCCTTTTGGTACAAGAGAAGATTTTTAATAAGAGTAAATCAGTCTTAAAAGTAAGAGAGCTTTTCAAGGAAGCAGAATGAGAATAAGTCCTAAAAGATTTGTCTCAACTACCCGTCACCCAAAACAGAAGATTTGGAAACCGTAGCTGAAATCCCTCAGGGAAATTACATTTACCTTTCACTTTTCTCAGCAGTAGGCAAGGAATTTTCTCAGTTTCAACAACATATAGAACATAAATTATTAAATAAAATTTATTATTAAGGAAATATTTACCAATTTTACTGAGATCCATTTTTTTTCCTTTGTCTTAGCTATCTACATCCATTAGCTTGAGTGGGGACTCAATTACAGACAATAAGGAATTGGTTACATAAGTGAATAAAAACATTTTCATATTTTTTTCTTAGATCTCTGTAAGTCAGTGTGGGTCACTGTAGAGAAGCCAAATTTTAATGACATCAAACCAAGTGGACTCTGAAATAAAAAAGGAAAACACCAAAGTGAAATAACCAATCTCATTTAATTATCCAACCTACAGACAGAGTAGAATAGTAAGAAGTTATTTTGATTTAAAATGTTCCTTCCTTAGTAATATAAGCTAGAATACTTCTGGGACACCTGAGTGGCTCAGTGGGTTAAAGCCTCTGCCTTCAGCTCAGGTCATGATCTCAGGGTCCTGGGATAGAGCCCCACATCGGGCTCTCTGCTCAGCAGGGAGCCTGCTTCCCCCCTTCTCTGTCTCTGCCTGCCTTTCTGCCCACTTGTGATCTCTGTCAAATAAATAAATAAAATCATAAAAATTTTTAAAAAATAAGCAGGGATACTTCCAAATAGGGACTTCTTATTTCACTTATCTCTTTAAATAGCTTTTGAAAAAGAATCAGTGAAACAGCTATCATCAGTTTTGAACAAATATACCTAATCCCAAGTCAATGTTGACAGAAGCCTCACTGCAGTGCCTGCTATTACATTCATGTGAGTAACACAGCTATACAAGACAAATATTTTGTCCTTGTAAAATCTATCTATCTACCTATCATCATCTATCATCATTATCTATCATGAATTTATTTAATGTTCTTTTGCAATGAGCAGCTGGTACAGAGTCCAGCTATCTTCTATAGAATGCAAACCAATAGTCCCTTGTGATAGTCATACTACATTAAGCATTATAGATGATTTGGGAAAGAAATTTACAGGTAGATAAATGTAGAAGACAAGCTTGCTCATGGGAGAATTTCTTTTACTAAATGGCCTCTAGAATGCGGAGGGAGTTTTCAGAGCTTTTGCCCTAAGTCATTTATTCCCCAATGCATATTAGATATGAAACACATTGTAAAAACCTATTTTATAATTGAATTAATCTCACTCATATTATGACTAGAAATGAAACTGCATAAGTGATGCTATTTATCAAAGCTATTTCTCCCCTCTCCCGAGGAACAAATGGCTAAGTCCTCGTTGTTATCCATGGGGGAAAAAAAATCCAAAAAGGAAGCATAGGCCAATTAGCAGACTGAAGAAAACAGTGAAATGTGGCAAAAATCCAGACAGAAAGTTACAGAAATTAATCTGCTTTGGCTGAGTACATAGCTTTAATTGGCAATTTAAGCCAATACTGTCCATTAAGAATGTGCTTAACACATCCCAGTAGTATGGCATGGTGCATAGTCATAGAATGGGCTCCTTAAGCTCCTTAAGCCACATTTCCAACTTTGTGAATTCCTGCATCTGCTCTTGCAGGATATTTCTTCCAGATCTGGGTTCAAGGCCACAATGCCTCTGCAATAAAGGTGGAGAAGCTTCAACTCCTAAAAGCCTACCCAGAAGGCAAAGCATCAGAACCAGACATAGAAGAATAATTACATCTGCTTCCATGTCACCAGGAGATCATTTAACAGAATAATTAATAGAATGTGTTTCTGACTTCTCTGTGTTTGTCAGAGATCTAACATCCTCTTAGGATCAAAATTGTTACCTGACTCTTTGTTCTTTTGTTTGTTTGTTTGTTTAGCTTTTTGTTTCTGTTTTTGTTGTTTTTGTTTGTTTATCTTCCACACTGAGGTCATTTAAAAATTTCTGTTGGTTTTCCCTTCATTTCTTTTTTCCTGACACTAGTCTCTCTTTTCGCACTAAAACTCTAATCCAGGGTCTTGTTATCTTAGGTCCAGATTACTAACTAATCTTTTAGCTAGTTGTTCTGTTCAGTCTTTCCCAAACTTAACAACATGCTCCATTACTGTGTTCCTTACTATTCACCCTACTGTTTATCATGTTACTCCCCTGATAATAAATAAATAAATAAATAAATAAATAAATAATAATTCCAACTGGCCAACACAAACCTTTCCATTTGACTTTTAAGGTACTTGATAACATTCTCTGCACAAATGTTTTAGTGTGTATGTGTGAATATGTTTTCTCATTTTCATATCCCTGTGTATATTTAACCAACCACTTAGAACTTCTCTGTACCTTAGTTCCTCTATAACATGAGGTTGATAATTTTTTCTAAAAATTAAACTACTTGGTGTGTCTGGGCGACTCAGTCAGTTAAGTGTCCAACTTTTGGTTTTGGCTCAGGTCATTATCTCATGGGTCCTGGGATTGAGCCCTGTATCAGACTCTGCACTCTGTCTCGCTCTGCTAGAATACTCTCTCCTTTTTGCCCTCCCCCCACCCTACTTGGTCTCTCAGACATTCTCTCTAACATAAATAAATATATCTTTAAAAAAAAGTTTAAAAAACTAAAAAAAAAAAAGAAAGAAAAGAAAAACTTAAACACGTTGCCTGAAATAGTGCCTGGAATATTCTAAGTGCTATATTAATGTTTCTTAAATACATAAATAAAATGACTGACCATTTCCCTTTTCCATATGTTTATTAGAACCCTATTAACTCAGGGCTCCTGGATGGCTCAGTTGGTTAAGCATCCGAATTTAGCTCAGGTTATGATCCCAGAGTCTGGGAATGGGGCCCTACATGAGCATCCCTGCTCAGCGGGGAAAACTGTTTCTCCTTCTGCCTCTCCCCCTGCTCATATTTGCATTCTTTCCCTGAAACAGATAAAATCATTTTAAAAATCCTATTAACTACAGACCCACATCCTCTATAACTGATTATACATTTGCTACTTCATTGTTCACCAAGCTGAGGGCCCTTGAACCCTTACCTGTATTACCAAATATAGTGTTCAATTATATTCAAATATAGAGTTCAAATATAGTGTTCAATTATATATAAAATTATATATTATATATTATATATACATATACATACATTTATGTGCATAATATATACATATATGTATATAATATAGATAAATTATATATATTATATATATATAGTTTTGTATATATCAGTGTTGCTTCAATGATAAGTATTTGATCATTCTGAACCAATTATAAGTTATTTGAGGTCAGAGATTTTTTATTCTCCAACTTTCTTTAGTGCAATATTTAGTAAACAGTGGACACAAAAATATCTAATGACTATTAGAGTAAGAGACAAATGTATAAAATTACTGGTCATTTAATACAAGACAGGGTACATCCTGAACCAGTTTCCCCTCCTTTTCCCTATGAAATCTTTGTGAAACTTATCTGAAAGTCAACACAATTTACATGCTTCTCAACTTCATCCTTTTCCTCTGGGAAAATTCTATTTATTTATTTATTTATTTATTTATTTATTATTTTTGAGATTTCTATTTAAATTCAGGCTAGTTAATATATAGTGCTATATTTGTTTCAGGAGTAGAACTTAGTGATTTATCACTTACATATAACACCCAGTGCCCCTCACAAACACCTTCCTTAATACCCATCATCCATTTAGCACATTCCCTGCCCACCTCCCCTCTAGCAGCCCTCAGTTTGTTCTGTATGATTAAGAGTCTTTTATAGATTACTTCCCTCTCCTTTTTCCTTCTCCTATGTTCATCTTGTTTCTTAAATTCTGCTGTGGGAAAATTTTAAAAGATACAGAACAGAAAGCAGTAGACCAAAATCAACATTTAAGATATTGGCAAGACTTGCCATTATTGTTCTCTTTTTCATTATTAAAGACCAAGTGGACATCATTGACTATCCTTCGAAAGTAGTTCTGCCTCCATTTTGCCTATCAACTGATACCAACTCTGCTTAACAGAAGACTCGTCTTAGAAACTCTATAATCTTACAGTACACTAAGTGCCTTGATCTTTTCCATTTTGCTCATGTAGATCATATATTACATTGATATTAAATGATGGCACATGAAACCATACTAAAAGGATGTTTAGTTATGCGGCTTAGGAACTACACTGAGGATGAGTTCTACCAATGTTTCAGATATAGCACTATGTAAGTCATATTATTTCATCTTTGTATCAATTCACCCCATTAATATACCACACCAAGTAGATATCTGCGGCAGTTCAATGCTCAGAGAGATTAAGAAACTCTCGAAGTCACACAGCAAGTAGAGCTGGGCTTTTGTACTGGAAAAAATTATTTTTAATAATAGATCATAGTTTTTGAGAACTCATTATGTGGCAGGCACTGTGTTAATTAATTTATATGTGCTTTCTGTTTAACATTAACTATGGTCTCCCTGACCCCTGCAACATATCACCTTCCATGTATAGCTAACAGTTACTACTGAATGTTTTGAAGAGGGTGCTTTGAGAAAATGAATTTTAGTAAGTTTTTTTAAAATTTCACTAAGTTTTAACATTTGTACAGATTTGTGCATTAGTATAAGTGACTGAAATTGTGCAAAGACAACTAATGACTTATTTTAATGTTAAAACTATGCAATTTACAGAGTTGATTTATCTAACACGGATTGGTGTGGAAATCTCTGAGATATGAGTCAGTATTCAAATGTAGAATATGGTCAACAGATCATGCAACACAGAGAGTGAAGGAGGAATACTTGACAAAAGTGGAACAAAATCATTTACCTTGGTCATACCAAAATACTCAATTCCCTACTGAGGAAGAAGTAACATTTATATTAGATTTACACTTTAGCTATCTCTTATTTTAATAGTACTTAAGTTAATAATAAAATAAATTAATTACCAATAAGTCATGTATAGTTTATTCAGTAGTATGACTTCTGCTATTATAAAAAGTTCTCTTTGCTGGTATTTATATAAACCTTTCAGTTTAGAAAGAGTGTTTCAGATTTGATGAAAAAAGAGTATCTGAATGAGGTGAACCTGACTAACTATCCAGGATTCTAACACCCTGAGGAGTCTATTTAGGTAAGCAGTATAACTTAAAAATAATACCTTAGGACAGGTTATTTCTCTTGGATGAGCCACAAGTGATATTGACCTAGGATCATTGTTTATCTTGTATATTTATAGTAACACAGAAATTAATTTTATTGTTTTAGATCTCTGATTTGTGACAAAGGCAACAAATGTTTATTTCCCTATAGAAAGTGTGTTTCACACTGTTGGAGTTAGCAGAAAGGTAAACATATTGAAACGCTTCAGTTGTGTGCCCTTTGCTCTTTTTTATACATATGCTTGCTCTAAATGAACCCATTTATTTCCACAATCTCATATTCAACAAATGTCTTTGGATAGGTGATTTTTTTTTAACATAAAACAAATGTATCAGAATGAATACTTCCCCACTTCAGTAACCACACTCACTTCTGTTTAATTTTATTCTCAGCTACCCTCTGGCCATTGCTGGATAACTGCCAAAATGCACACTGGTGAGGTGCAATTTTTTTTTCCCAGCTTGCTCTACTTAAGTGCCTTAGAAAAAAAATAAAGTGTAATTAACATACAATATTATATTAGTCTCAGATGCACAGCATAATGATTTGACCTTTGCATACATCACAAAATTATCACCTCAATAAGCCCAGTTACCATGTGTTACCATACAAAGTTAATACAATATTATCCACTATATTCCCTATGTTGCACATTGCATCACCATAACTTATTTATTTTATAACTGGAAGGTGGTATTTCTTGATCCCTTTCACCCATTTTAACTCTAACAACCTCCTTCTTCTCTGGCTTTCCTTCTTCACCAGTCTGTTTTCTATCAGTAAGACTGGGTTTTGTTTTGTTTTAGAATCCTCATGTAAGTGAAATCACGTGGCATTTATCTTTCTCTGTCTGACTTATTTCATTTAGCATAACACCCTCAAGGTCCATCCATGCTGCAATAATAAGATTTCACTTGTTTTTATGGCTGAGTAGTGTTTCATTGTATATACAGTTGATCTGTGAACAACATAGATTTGGACCTTACAGATCCACTTACATGTGGATTCTTTTTCAGTATAGTACTATAAATGTATTTCTCTTCTTTACGATTTTCTTAATAACATTTTATTTTCCCTAGCTTACTTCACTATAAGAATACAGTATATGATGAATATATAATCTATGTGTTAAATGACTTTATGTTATCAGTAAATCTGCTCAGTAATAGGCTATTAGTAGTTAAGTTTTTGGAAAGTCAAAGTTGTACATGGTTTTTCACTGTACAAGAGGTTGGCACACTGACCCCCATGTTGTTCAAGGGTCAACTTCATACCACTTCTTTTGTATATAACTTATGCACTGATGGACACATAAGTTGTTTCTATATCTTAACTATTACAAATAATGCTGTAACGAGCATAGGGTGCATACATCTTTTTGAATTTATGTTTCTGCTTTATTTAGCTAAGTACCCAGAGGTAGAATTGCTCGATCATAGGGTAGTTCTGTTTTTAATCTTATGAGGAATATCCATACTGTTTTCCATAGTGGCTGTACCAATTTACATTCTCACCAACAATGCCCAAGTGTTCCCTTTCCTTCACATCCCTGTCAGTACTCGTTTTTTCTTGTGTTTCTTTGTTTTGCTTTGTTATGTTTTGCTTTTAATAATAGCTATTCTGACCAGTGTGAGGTAGTATCTTATTGTGGTTTTTATTTGCATTTCCTTGATGATTAGTGATAGTGAGCATCTTTTCATGTGCCTGGTGGGCATCTGTGTGTCTTCTTTAGAAAAAAAAGTCTATTCAGGTCCTCTGTCCATTTTTTTTTTCTTCTCTATTTTTTTAATCAGATTCAGTAGTATGTGTATGTGTGTGTGTGAGAGAGAGAGTGTGTGTGTGTGGGGGGGAGTTGAGTTTTTCACATATTTTGGATGTTAACCCTTTATCAGATATATGATTTGCAAATATCTTCTCCCATTCTGTGGGTTGCATTTTATTTTGTTCATGGTTTCCTTTACTATGCAGAATTTTTTTAGTTTAATGTAGCTCCACTTGTTTATTTTTCCTTTTATGCCATTGCCACTGAAGTCTGATTCCCCCACCCAAAAAAAATCACAAAAATTGTTGTCAAGGATTTTACTGCTCATGTTTTCTTCTAGCAGTTTCATGACTTCAGGTCTTACATTCAAGTTTTTAATCCATTCTGAGTTACACAATTTTTTGTGTATGATGTGAAATAGTGGTCCAGTTTCATTCTTTTGCATGAAGCTATTCAGTTTTATCAATACCATCAATAGAAGATAATATCCTTTCTCCATTGTATATTATTGTCTTTTTGTCATAAATTAATTGATATTGATAATATCAATTATTGATATCATAATACATCAACTGTCAGTATCAAAATAGTCGTAAATTAAAGGATATTAATAATATCCTTTCTCCATTGTATATTATTAACTTCTTTGTCATAAATTAATTGCCCATATATATATGGTTTTATTTCTGGGCTCTCTTTTCTGTCCCATTGATCTAGGTGTCTGTTTTAATGCCAATACCATACTGTTTTTACTATAGCTCTGTAGTATAGCTTGAACATTGTTGATTGATTGATTGACGATTGATTTTCAAGAGTAAGAGAGAGTCAGAGGTGGGAGAGGCAAAGGGAGAGGGAGAGAGAATCTCAAGCTGGCTTTCCACTGAGCATGAAACCCAATGCAGGGCTCAAACTCATGACCCTGAGATCCTGACCTGAACTAAATGCTCAACTGACTGAGCCACCCAGGCACCCCATGTACTATAGTTTGAAATTCATAGGTATGACACCTCCATTTAGTTCTTCTTTCTCAAGAATACTTTGGCTATTTGGAGTCTTTTGTGATTCCATACATACTTTAGAATTATTTGTTCTAGTTTTGTAAAAACAATACCACTGGAATTTTGATAGGGATCCCACTGAATCTGCAGATTGCTTTGGGTACTATGATCATTTTAACAATATTAATTCTTTAATCTATGAACACAGAATGTCTTTCAATTTATTTGAGTGTTCTTCAATTGCTTTATTCAATTTCTTATAGTTTTGAGCGTATAAGTCTTTTACCTCCTTGCTTAAATTTATTCCTGGGTATTTATTCAGTTGTAAATGAGATTGATTTCTTTATTTATTTTTCTGATGCTTTGTTGGTAGTGCATAGAAATGCAACAGATTTTCATATGTTAATTTGGTATCATGAAAATTTCCTAAATTCATTCATTAGTTCTAACAATGTTTTGGTGGAGTCTTTAGTTGTTTTTTTTTTTTTTTTTTAATAGTTTCATATTATCTGCAAGTAGTGACAGTTTTACCTCTTCCTTTCCAATTCAGATGACTTTTATTTCTTTTCCTTGCTCAATTGTTATGGCCAGGACTTTCCAAACTACGTTGAATAAAGGTGGGAACAGTGAGCATTCTTGCCTTATTCCTGATCCTAAAGGAACATTTTTCAGATTTTCACCATTGAGTATAATGGTAGCTATGGGTTTGTTATATAAGACCTTTACTGTGTTGAGGTATGTTTCTTCCATGCCTATTTTATTAAGAGTTTTTATCATATAAGTGTGTTGAATTTTGTCAAATGCCTTTCTGAATTTATCAAAGTGATCATATAACTTATCTTTCTTTTGTTAATGTGGTATATCATATTGGTTTGCAGATGTTGAACCATTCTTGCATCTCTGGGATAAATCCGACTGATCATGTGTATGATCCTTTGAATATATAGTTGAATTCAGTTTGCTGCTATATTTTAGGACTTTTGCATTCATGTTCATCAGGGATATTGACACATCATTTCCTTTTTTTGTGGCGTCCTTGTCTGGCTTTGGTATCAGAGTAATGTTAGCTTTGTAAAATGAGTTTGGAAGTCTTAAGTTTTAATTTAAAAAAAAGTTTGAGAGATATAGGTATCAAATCTTCTTTTAATATTTGGTGGAATTTACCAGTGAAGACATTTGGTCCTGTATATTTATTTTTTGGGAGGTTTTGATTACTGATTATATCCCATTACTAGTAACTGTTCTATTCCACTTTTTCTATTCCTTCCTGATTCAGAATTAGAATTGTTTCTTGAAATTTTTCCATTTCTTTTAGTCCATCTAATTTGTTGGCATATAATTTTATAATAGTTTCTTGTAATCCTTTACATTTCTGTTTTATCAGTTGTAACTTCTCTTTATTTCTGATGTTATTTATTTGAAACTTCTCTGTTTTGTTCTTGGTGAATCTAACTAAAAATTTTATCAATTTTTCTTATCTTTTCAAAGAAATATCTCTTAGTTTCATTGATTATTTTGATTTTCATTTTAGTGTCTATTTCATTTATTTCCTCTTCGATATTTATTATTTTCTTCCTTCTACTAAAGTTATATTTTGTTTGTTCTTTGTTCTCAAGTTCCTTAGAGTATAAAGTTAGCATATTTGATTTTTTTTTTTTTGTTTCTTCAGGTAGGCATATGCTGCTATGAACTTCCCTTTTAGAACAGCTTCTGCTCCATTCCATTGATTTTAGTAGGTCATAATTCTGTTTCCATTTGTCTCTAGATTTTTTAAAATATTGTATCTATTTATTTGAGAAAAAGAGAGAGAGCGCACAAGTGGGGGGAAGTCAGAGGAAGAAGGAGAAGTAGACTCCCCACTGAGCAAGGAGCCTAACACGAGGCTCAATCCTGGGACTCTGGAATCATGACCTGAGCTAAAGGCAGACCCTTAACAGACTGAGTCACCCAAGAACTCAGATTTTTTTTTTTTTCATTTCTCCTTTGATTTCTTCAAGGACTCAGTGGCTGTTCAGTAACATGCTGTTTAACCACCATGTATTTGGTGTTTTTCCACTTTTCTTCTTACAATTGATTCCTACTTTCATCCATTGTTGTTGGAAAAGTTGTTTGATATGATTTTAGTCTTCTTGAATTTATCAAGACTGGCTTTGTGGCCTCACATGCAATCTATCTTGGAGAATATTCCATGTGCTCTTGGGAAGAATATGCATTCTGCTGCTGTGGGATAAACTGTTCTGTATACATCTATTAAGACTATCTGGTTTAATGCCATTAATGCTGAAGTTTCCTTACTGAGTTTCTGTCTCACTGTGTTCAAATATAAGTTGCTATCAACCTATGCATACAAAAGTTTATTTTAGGTCGATAGCAACTTATATTTGAACACATTTTAAAACTTTGAGTTTTTACTCCTCTCACCCACATTTTATTTTTTATTTTTTTTAAAGATTTTATTTATTTTATTTGACAGACAAAGATTACAAGTAGGCAGAGAGGCAGGCAGAGAGAGAGAGAGAGAGAAGAGGAAGCAGGCTCCCTACTGAGCAGATAGCCTGATGCAGGACTCGATCCCAGGACCCTGAGATCATGACCTGAGCCGAAGGCAGCAGCTTAACCCACTGAGCCACCCAGGCACCCCCACATTTTATTTATTTATTTATTTTAGATTTTATTTATTTATTTGACAGAGAGAGATCACAAGTAGGCAGAGAGGCAGGCAGAGAGAGAGAGAGGAGGAAGCAGGCCCCCTGCTGAGCAGAGAGCCCGATGCGGGACTCGATCCCAGGACCCTGAGATCATGACCTGAGCCGAAGGCAGCGGCCTAACCCACTGAGCCACCCAGGCACCCCCCACATTTTATTTTTGATGTCACATTTTACCCCTTATTATTTTATGTATCCCTTAACTAATTATTATAGTTTTAGTTAATTTTACTACTTTCATGTTTTAACCATTATACTACTCTTATAAGTGATTTATACACTATCCTTACTATATATTTACCTTTTCCAGTGAAATTTTTAATTTTGAATGATTTCTTATTTTTAATTAGTATCATTTCTTTACAACGTAAAAAGTTCCTTTGACATTTCTTGTGAAGTTAATTTAGGTGTGATTTTCTTTTGCTTTGCTTATATGGAAAGTCCATTTTTCAAAATTTTCTTTTTTATATTATTTTGTTTATTTTTTTCAGTGTTCCAAGACTCATTGTTTATGCACCACACCCATTGCTCCATGCAATATGTGCCCTCCGTAATATTCACCACCAGGCTCACCCCACCCCACCTCCAAAACCCTCTGTTTTTTTTGTTTGTTTGTTTGTTTTGTTTCGTTTTTTGTTTTGGTTGTTGTTTTTGTTTTTGTTTTGTTTTGTTTTGTTTTGTTTTGTTGGGTTTTTTGGCCAACACATTGCATGATTCTATTGTTATGAGGTTTCTATAGAGACACAAAGTAGACGAGTGGTGGCCCTGGTGGTGGTGTTAAGGTGGAGGGTGGGATGATGAGCATTTGCTTAATGGGTGTGGGGTTTCCTCTTAGGGTAACAAAAATGTTCTGGATCTGGAAGGAGGTGATAGTTGCATAATATCGTGAATGTACTAAGTGCCATGGAATTTTCCAATCTGAAACAGTTAATATTATGAAATATGAATTTCATCTTTGTGGAAAAGGAGATGTTGATCACCTGAGGTAGTTCCTTAATAAAGCTTGGTTTGTTAAGGGAAAAGAGCCAACAGGTACACAAAATATCCTCCACCAAGCAGGTCACCTCCAAGGAACAAAAATAAAAGGCCACCAAAGTCCCAAATATCCTGGTTTTCTTTCCTAACTGAAATTAAATAAATAAAACTTTCTAGAGAAGACCCAGTCAGGGTCAGTAACTGGCACTTCTCTCTTCAAGAAGGTTCTGTTTTCTCTTCCCAGGAAGGTTCCAAATGGTTGATTTAAAGTTTCTGGAGTGCAAGTTCCCTGGGGATGAGACTAAAGAGTTGGTCGCTAAGGACCTTCCAAGATCAGGAGTACAAGACAAAGATGCCCAAAAATTCTAGGTGGACCTCCCCTTCACTGAGCCATGGCATTCTAAAATGAAATGCCAGAATCTTTCTCTCAGCATCTCAGACTCCTGGGAAGAGTGGAGTTAGTCCTGTGAGCCATCTGGGGGATCAGGGTAACTCAAGGATCAAAGTATATGTAGACATCTCCCCCAGTCTGATGAGGTGGAAGCTCTGGAAATGGCTGGTGTTCACAGTCTCTCATTGTTTGTTGGTCCCCCTCCAATTTCCCCCAACTCACTTCTCTCCTTCTCCCAGTGTCCTCCATGTTATTCCTTATGCTCCATAAGTAAGTGAAATCATATGATAACTGACTCTCTCTGCTTGACTTATTTCACTCAGCATAATTTCTTCCAGTCCCGTCCATGTTGATACAGAAGTTGGGTATTCATCCTTTCTGATGGAGGCATAATACTCCATTGTATATATCAACCATATCTTCTTTATCCACTTGTCTGTAGAAGGGCGTCTTGGTTCTTTCCACAGTTTGGTGACTGTGGCCATTACTGCTATGAATATTGGGGTACAGATGGCTATTCTTTTCATTGCATCTGTATCTTTGGGGTGAATACCCATTAGTGCAACCGCAGAGTCATAGGGTAGCTCTATTTTTAATTTCTAAAGGAATCTCCACACTGTTTTCCAAAGTGACTGCACCAACATGCATTCCCACTAACAGTGGAAAAGGGTTCCCCTTTCTCCATATACTCTCCAAAACTTGTTGTTTATTGTCTTATTAATTTTGGCCATTCTAACTGGTGTAAGCTGGTACCTCGATGTGGTTTTGATGTGAATTTCCCTGATGGCTAGTGATGATGAACCTTTTTTCATGTGTCCATTAGCCATTTGTATGTCTTCATTCGAGAAGTATCTATTCATGTCTTCTGCCCATTTTTTGGACGTGAATATCTGTTTTGCGTGTGTTGAGTTTGAGGAGTTCTTAATAGATCTTGGATATCAGCCTTTTGTCTGTACTGTCATTTCCAAATATCTTCTCCCATTCCGTGGGTTGCCTTTTTGTTTTGTTGACTGTTCCCTTGGCTGTGCAGAAGCTTTTGATCTTGAGGAAGTCCCAAAAGTTCGTTTTCACTTTCGTTTCCTTTGCCTTCAGAGACATGTCCTGAAAGAAGTTGCTGTGGCCAATGTTGAAGACGTTACTGCCTATGTTCTCCTCTAGGATTTTGATGGATTCCTGCCTCACCTTGAGGTCTTTCATTCATTTCAAATTTATCTTTGTGTAGCGTGTAAGAGGATGGTCAAGTTTCATTCCTCTCTATATAGCTGTCCAATATCCCCAGAACCATTTTTTTAAAAAGATTTTATTTATTTAACAGACAGAGATCACAATTAGGCAGGGAGTCAGGCAGAGGGAGAGGAGGAAGCATGCTCCCCGCCAAGCAGAGAGCCCAACATGGGGCTCAATCCCAGGACCCTGGGATCACGACCTAAGCCAAAGGCAGAAGCTTTAACCCACTGAGCCACCCAGGCGCCCCCAAGCACCATTTAATAAGAGATTTTGTCCACTGTATATTTTTTCCTGCTTTGTTGAAGATTATTTGACCATAAAGTTGAGGGTCCATATTTGGGCTCTCTACTCTGTTCCACTGGTCTATGTGTCTGGTTTTGTACCAGTATCATGCCATCTTGGTGATAACAGATTTGTAGCCAAGCTTGAAATCAGGCAACGTGATATCCCCAGTTTGTTTTTCTTTTTCAACAATTCAGGGTCTCTTCTGGTTCCATACAAATTTTAGGATTGTTTGTTCCAGCTATTTGAAAAATGCCAGTGGAATTTTGATTGGGATGACATTGAAAGTATAGATTGCTCTATGCAGTATACACATTTTAACAATGTTTATTCTTCTGATCCATGAGCATGGAATGCTTTTCCATCATTTTGTGTCTTCTTCAATTACTTTCATAAGTGTCTGTAGTTCCTCAAGTACAAATCCTTTACCTCTTTGGTTAGGTTTATTCCCAGGTATCTCATGGTTCTTGGTGCTTTACTAAATGGAATCAATTCTCTAATTTTCCTTTCTACAGTTTCATTGTTAGTGAACAAGAAAGCAACCAATTACATTTATTTTGTATACTTGTAAATTCTTAATTTCTCTTTCTATTCTGGATGATAATCTTGCTGTGTGACATATTCTTGGTTGGAAGCTTTTATCTTTCAACACTTTGAATATGTCATACTGCTCCCTTTTAGCCTGCAAAATTTCTGCTAAAAAATCTGTTTATAGACTTACAGGGTTTCCTTTGTATGTAAGAATTACCTTTTTTTCTTGCTCCTTTTAAGATTTTCCCTTTATTCAATTATTTATATTTAATGTATCTTGGTGTAAATCTTTTTGGATTCATTTCATTTTAAACTCCCTGGGTTTCCTGGGCCTGGGTGTCTAATTTCTTCCCCAAATTATGGAATTTTTCAGCCATTACATATTCAAATAAGTTTTCTGACACGTTCTCTTTCTCTCTTGGACTTAAAAATCCAAATTTTATTCCACTTGATGTTATCCTATGGGTCACATAAGTTATCTTTCTTCGCCCTGCTTTGTCTATGTGAATTTTAATGGTTTGTCTTCCAGCTCACTGATTCATTCTTCTGTTTCTTGCAGCCTGTTGTTGAACACTTCTAGTGTATTTTTTTCAGGTCTGTTAATGTATTATTCAGCTTCATGACTTCTGTTTGGTATTTTATTTTTTTAACATTTTCTATCTCTTTACTAAATTCTTAATGTGTTCATCCATTCCTCCATTGAATTCAGTGACAAGCATTATGACAATTACTTTGAAATCTTTAACTGATAGATCATTCACCCTTGTCTCATTAAGGTCCTTTTCTGAGTTTTTCCTTGTTATTTCATTTTGAACATATTTTTATGCTTTTAATTTTTGTTGACTTTCAGTATTTGCTTCTATGCATTAGGCAAAGCTACCTCGCTTATTTGTAAAGGAGTGGCCTGGTGTGACTGATGATTCGTCTCACTCACCCTTGTTTCTAGTTCTTGATAGTCTATCAAACCTCTGTGATTACCTAAACAATGTGATTTATTCTTGATATGTTTCCACTGTTGGGTTTATGCCAAGATCTGTCAGTGTTCTACGTGGAGAAATCTCATTTAGCACCTACTTTCCATCTGCTTGGAACCCAAACCCCAAGCAGCAACTTTTAAAGTATTCAATATAGGCAGTCCTATGGAACTGTAAACATAAACTTTCCTGCCTCCAGATTGAAAGATCTACAGATGACCCTTGGGTGAATGTTGAAAAAAAAAATAAAGGCTCCAAATGAGTGTATAAACTTCTTTCTCAAAAGTTTTATCAAGGTGCCGTAAGGCCAAGGGGGTAGACAAGAATGGAGACACCATACTTGGTATCTCCTTGCTTATATTTCCTGGGAGTGCTTCCTTAGCCTCTAGATAAGTGGGAAACCTGAAAACTATCCCTTAGGATGAAGTTCCAGTTTAAGTAACTAGGGCTTCTTTTTTTAACAGGAAGACTGGACATTTGTTACCTTCTGCTGTGATGTGAGGATTACTGCAATTTCTCATGTTCAGCGTGCACAGCAAGACAACAGGACAGTGCCACACTGCTCTTCCTTGTTCATTTTGATAAAACAGTGGAAGTGTGTCATGCCTGTGCTAGCAGGCAGAGAGGAAAAAATGAAATCCAACAGCATCTCCATCTTTGGAGAAGGCCCCAACTATTCTCTGCCCTTCCTGATGTCCCCAGATCACCAAATAAATCTAATTTACATATGATGCTTGCACTTTTCAAATTGGTGACTTTACACTGGATCCTGACGTGAGTGAGACTGTATCCTAGCCCCTTAAAAGGAGAATCTGTTTCCTATAGCCTATAGAACTTTGGGTCTCCTGGATGTCAGCCCCATTGGTCTTCTAATTCATATGTTTTGGAGAGCTTGTCTTTCCAGTGTATATCCCAAGGATTCAGTTGCCTGATGTGGGGACACGAATCTTTCAGTCATCTGAGAGAAGTGTTGAGCTGGTGATATCTTACCCTATTCTCTGTCACTGCACTGGGCTGGGGGTTTTGCAAAATTGCTCCTGTACCTCTCCAATCCATGTTGATATAGTCCTTTTATCCTTTGTTGTGGAGAAGCAGTTCATCTGGTTTTACAAATTTTTTTAAAGAAATGATACACAACACACACAAAACATACAATCATATCAAAAAGTGGGCAGAAGATATGAACAGACACTTCTCCAATGAAGACATACAAATGGCTATCAGACACATGAAAAAATGTTTATCATCACTAGCCATCAGAGAGATTCAAATTAAAACCACATTGAGATATCACCTTATACCAGTTAGAATGACCAAAATTAGCAAGACAGGAAACAACATGTGTTGGAGGGGATGTGGAGAAAGGGGAACCCTCTTCCACTGTTGGTGGGAATGCAAGTTGGTGCAGCCTCTTTGGAGAACAGTGTGGAGATTCCTCAAGAAATTAAAAATAGAACTTCCCTATGACCCTGCCATTGCACTCCTGGGTATTTACCCCAAAGATAAAGACATAGTGAAAAGAAGGGCCATCTATACCTCAATGTTTATAGCAGCAATAGCCACAGTCACCAAACTGTGGAAAGAACCAAGATGCCCTTCAACGGACAAATGGATACAGAAGATGTGGTCCATATACCCTATGGAGTATTATGCCTCCATCAGAAAGGATGAATACCCAACTATTGTGGCAACATGGATGGGACTGGAAGAGATTATGCTGAGTGAAATAAGTCAAGCAGAGAGAGTCAATTATCATATGGTTTCACTTATTTGTGGAGCATAACAAATAGCATGGAGGAGGGAGATGGAGGGGAGGAGGGAGTTGAGGGAAATTGGAGGGGGAGATGAACCATGAGAGACTATGGACTCTGAAAAACAATCTGATGGTTTTGAAGGGGTGGGAAGTGGGAGGTTGGGGTACCAGGTGGTGGGTATTATAGAGGGCACGGATTGCATGGAGCAATGGGTGTGGTACAAAAACAATGAATACTGTTATGCTGAAAATAAATAAATACAAACAAACAAATAAATAAATAAATAAAATGATAAGAAATTAATAAAAAAGAAAAAAAGCAAATGATTCATATATAGCTGTAAATTTGGTGTGTTCCTAGAAGCAGGTATGTTTAGGATCTTGTCATGCCACCATATTAGACACCATCTCTAAGATGCAATAGTTTGTTAAATAATTAAAACCTTTTTTTCCATATAATTAGAGGGAAAAAATGATCAAAAGATCAGCAATAGCTTAACAACTTTCAGAAATTCATATGAAAGCAGAAAAAAACTAACTTATAAGATATTGAGCAAACTGCATGTATAACAGACTTGGTCTCATGCTGAGACACAGCAGGAGATTTGCAGAGGAAGATTTAGTCCTAATTTAGATGCTACCATGATAGTTATGCTTTATGTCTCCACATCACACTACTTATGGGAATCATTTTTCCTTTAGCAATCACGACTGGCCAGTAGTCTCTCTGTTTATGACAGAACCATAAATAGTTGCAATATAAAAAGTGGGCTTAGGAGGAAGTGGCTATTTCCCTAGGAAGTTAAAATGAAACATTTAACAATATTATTGATTAGACTTTGGTAACAAATTGCAATTAGTTAAGCAAAGTTTCAGGTATGTCTAAAACATACATTCATATGTGTTAGAAAACTGAATTTTCAATTTTTTACAGGAAAACAACCTCACATATGTGATTTGTTCAGCTAATCTCAGGAGATACATCAAACAAAGATTAATTCCTAGTCTTCAAGTCTTATTTAAATAGGGTAATACAGTAATCTTTCCATACTCTTGAAGATTTAAGATGAAACTAGAAAATACATAGTATTTCTCCACATTTTATCTATTTAGATGCCCATGGAATTGATAACATGGTACATTGTTCTCTGCATTTTTCTATACCAAGAGATATCAGAACCATTAAAAAAAAAAAAAAAACTTGGCTTTCTTTGGGATCAGTTATTATGTTTATTTTTATGCTGCCATTTGCAGAATATACTTTAGTATACACAAATATGAGTAGCACAATAAGACTTTCCTCAAATAAATGAGGAAATCATGGTGAAGGGTTTAGAAAGTTTAGTAAAGTAAAATTAGTACAGAGGTGAGATTCGTTCCAAAATTGTATGATATGAAGTACAGAAAGAAACATAACATGTTACATGAAGTGTAGCTCATAAAAACAAAGCAAAATAAAACAAAAAAGCCCTCCCCCCCAAAACAAAACTAAACTAAACCAAACTAAGATTGGCAAGGATACTGTGAAAGGAGAACCCTCTTATACTGTTGGTAGGAATGCAAACTGGCACAGCCACTCTGGAAAACAGTATGGAATTTCCTCAAAAAGTTAAAAATAGAACTACCATATGATTCAGCAATTGAACTTCTAGGTATTTACCCAAATAATACAAAAATACTAATTCAAAGGAATACTTTGATAATATAATTGAATAAACACAAATTAAGTATGTTTATAGCAACATTACCTACAATAGATAGCCAATGTTTGTAGCAGCATTATCTTCAATAGCCAAAATATGGAAAAAGCCCAAATGCCTGCTGACTAGTGAATGGATAAATATGTGGTATATACATGTATGTATGTATGTATGTAGTGTATAATATGTATATATACACATATATACATATTATCCACATAATATCCACACATACATATGTATGTATGTATGTGTATATATACACATATTTATACACACATACATACATACATGTATATACAATGGAATATTTTAACCATAAAATGAATGGAATATTGCCATTTGCAATGATGTGGATGGAGCTAGAGAATACTCTGCTAAGGGAAATAAGTCAGAGAAAGAGAAATACCATATGATTTCACTCTTATGTAGAAACAAACAATCATAGGAGGAAAAATTAGAGGAGGAAGGCAAACCAGAAAGCATATTTTTCCTTTTTTTTAATTTAAATTAGCCAAGGTATTGTACATTAGTTTTTGATATCATGTTCAATGATTCATTAGTTGAATATATCACCCAGTGCTCATCATGTCACTGAAACAGAATCTTAACTATAAAGAACAAACTGATGGATACCAAAGAGAAGGTGGGGGATGAAGTGGTGGGTTAAATAGGTGATGGGGATTAAGGAGGGCACTTCTTTTGATGAACAGCTGGTGTTGTATGTAAGTGTTGGATCACTAAATTGTACAGCAGAACCTAATATTACACTGTATGTTAACTAACTGGAATTTAAATAAAAACTAAAATAGAAAAAAAAACTAACAGAATTAAAATCATTTTCAAAAATATAACCAGATTGAAAATTTTATTGTGATTTTTTATATATATTACAGTGTATAATGTCCTCAACAGTTTTAAATAAAACAACAAACACCACTAAGGTGTTTTGTAGTATCTTTCATGTATAACACTGGTATTATGCAATTATGCTTAAACCTAGTTACATAAAAGAAATTTTGCCTGTGTTTTGGACTAGATGAGAGGGGTAATAGAGCAAGCAATAGTGTCAGTTCTGGCTTAAACCATAATGAAATCAAATATTATCTAGAAGAATGGGTTGCCTTTAGTTCTTTCAAGCAGTCTTCCAGAGATATTCCCTTATCTAAATTTTGACATATATTTCATGATAGATATTTTTAGGTAATACTCTCTGGCAAGTGATATTGAAGCTAATCTGATTGCTTTTTAGATGTAAGCAGATATGTGTTAAATAATCCACTGAACTGTGATAGAATCTAAATCCTCTTACTAAAATTGAGGACACTTACCTGAACAGGAGTTCTTTGACATGTTTTACAAAAATGAGTCAAAAGAGAACCTGTGAAAAGGAGCAAAATTTCCCCCCACCAAATAGTTAAAGTTTGCTTTATCCCATAATTGAACAAGCAGTCAAGTCTCCAAAGTTCTGTATCATAGTGCATGTACTTACTATTTGTTCACTTGGATTATTTTTTTAAATAGGATATAAGCAAATATTTACTCATCTATAAACCAAAACTCATTAATAACACTCATAAAACTTGAGCAGTGTCATTCTCTGGTGACCTCTCTAAGACTGGTTGCCTATACAGCAATATAGGGTGATTATCAATAAGCCTGTAAAATATTAGTAAATTCTTACCAAAAAATGATGAGTTTTTCAATAGTGGATTTTATACCACCTACTTGGAAGCATAGAGACACAGGAGCATATTTATCTTTTCAGCTTCTATAGGAACAAGAGGGTATGTGTTTGAGCATTATAAACAAGTATATTTTGTGTGCTTAAAATAGTACTTTGATTAGAATAAGCATGAAATAATTTTATATGATTAGATAGCTTTGTGAGATAATGGGAAGAATCACCTACTTCCCAAAAGGACTGTTTCCTCCATTTTGGGCCATGGTACCTTTAAATCTGTCACTAGAGGTTGACTTTAGGTATTTATTAAGTGAGGAAGGGAAATACCATAAGTCAGTAGTTCCCAAACTGTATTTCACACCAGAATTACCTGGAGAACCTAGGAAGGTTTTGTATCATACCTCCAAATCTTCTGATTCAGAAGTTCTGAGGTTAGACACAAGGAGTTGAATTTTAACAGAAAACTTAGAGATAATTCTAATGTAAGGAATCAACAGACCTCGCTGTGAGAAACACTTTTTAGGAAATGATTCCCTGGAACCATAATGGAGATAAAAAACCATGCCCTGGAAAAATGGGGCACAGAAGACATCTAAAGTATGAAAGTAGTGAACACTAAGAATGGTTATAGAAAAGTTGCAAATGGCATCACCTACTTCATAATATAGCTCATGGTAATCTCTGGCTACTTGAGCACCCAGAATTCTGCTGTTACCAAGAACTCTATGATCTAATTTTTCACATTTTTATTTAAATTCTAGTTAGTTAACATATAGAGTAATATTGGTTTCAGGAGTAGAATTTAGTGATTCATCATTATGTATAACACTCAGTGTTCAATATGACAAATGCACTCTTTAATACACATCAACCATTTAGTCCATCCCCACCCATCTCCCCTCCATCAATCCTCAGTTTGTTTTCTATGGTTAAGAATATCTAATGGTTTGTGTACCTCTCTTTTTTCCTCTTTCCCTATATTCATTTGTTTTATTTATTAAGTTCCATATATGAGTGAGATCATGTTATTTGTCTTTCTCTTATTGACTTATTTCATAAGTCATTATCATACACACTAGCTCCATCTACATCATTGCAATTAGCAGGACTTCATTGTTTTAATGGCTGAGTAATATTCCATTGTCTGTATACACCACATCTTCTTTATCCCTTCATTAGTTGATGGATATTTGGTCTCTTTCCATAATTTGGCTATTGTTGGTAATGCTGCTATAAACTTTGGGGTACATGTGTCCCTTTGAATCAGTATTTATGTATCATTTGGGTAAAGACTCAATATAATTGCTTGATCATAGGGTAGTTCTATTTTTAACTTTATGAGGAACCTATATAGTGGCTTCCAGGGTGGCTGAAACAATTTGCATTCCTAACAACAGTGTAAGAGTATTCCCCTTTCTCTGCATCCTTACCAATATCTGTTATTTCCTGTGTTGTTAATTTTACCCATTTTGACAGGTCTGAGGTAATATCTCATCATAGTTTTGATTTGTATTTCCCTGATGGTGAGCAATGTTGAGCATCTCTTCATGTGTCTGTTGCCATCTGGATGTCTTCTTTGGGAAATAAAAAAAAAAGCCTAGTCATGTCTTTTGTCCATTTAACTGGATTTTTTTTGAATGTTCAGTTTGATAAATTTCTTATAGATTTTGAATACTAACCCTTTGTTAGATATGTCATTTGCAAATATATTCTCCCATTCCATAGGTTGCCTTTTATTTTGTTGATTGTTTCCATCGTTGTACAGGACTTTTTATCTGGATGAAGTCCCAATAGTTCACTTTTGATTTGTTTCTATTGTCTCTGAGGACATGTCTAGTAAGAAGCTGCTATGACAGAGATCAAAGAGGTTGTTGACTGTATTGTCCTCTAGGATTTTAATGGTTTCCTGTCTCACATTTAAGTCTTTCATCCATTTTGAACCTATTTTTGCATATGATGTCAGAAAGTGGTCTAGTTTCATTTTTCTGCATGTTTTGTCCAGTTTCCCCAAAACCATTTGTTGAAGAGAATCTCATTTTCCCACTGGATAATCTTTTCTGCTTTGTCAAATATTAACTGACCATATAATTGTGGGTTCATTACTGGGTTTCCTGTTTTGTTCTACCAATCTATGGATATGTTTTGTGCCAGTACCATACTGTCTTGATCACTACCACTTTGTAATAGTGCTTGAAGTCCAGAACTGGTGATGCCTCCAGCTTTGTTTTTCTTTCTTTCTTTTTTTTTTAATAAACATGTAATGTATATTTATCCCCAGGGGTACAGTTCTGTGAATCGCCAGGTTTACATAGTTCACAGCACTCACCATAGCACATACCCTCCCCGATGTACATAACCCCACCCCTCTCTCCCAAAATCCCTCCCCCCAGCAACACTCAGTTTGTTCTCTGAGATTAAGAGTCACTTGTGCTTTGTCTCCCTCCCAATCCCATCTTGTTTCATTCATTCCTCTCCTATCCCCTTAACCACCACCCCCGTTAAGATTACTTAACGCTCCCACATTAGGGGCATGTTGCACCTTCACATCCTCATATCAGGGAGATCATATGATAGTTGTCTTTCTCCGATTAACTTATTTCACTAAGCATGATACCCTCTAGTTCGATCCACGTCATTGCAAATGGCAAGATTTCATTTCTTTTGGTGGCTAGATAGTATTCCAATGTGTATATATACTACCTCTTTGTTATCCACTCATCTGTGGATGGACATCTAGGTTCTTTCCATGGTTTGGCTATTGTTGACATTGCTGCTATAAACATTCAGGTGCACGTGCCCCTTCGGATCACTACATTTGTATCTTTCGGAAAAATACCCAGTAGTACAATTGCTGGGTAATAGGGTAGTTCTATTTTCAACATTTTGAGGAAAGCTGTTTTCCAGGGTGGCTGCACTAGCTTGCATTCCAACCAACAGTGTAGGAGGGTTCCCCTTTCTCCACATCCTCACCAGCATCTGTCATTTCCTGACTTGTTAATTTTACCATTCTTACTGGTGTGAGGTGATATCTCATTGTGGTTTTGATGTGTATTTCCCTGATGACGACTGATGTGGAGCACTTTTTCATGTATCTGTTGGCCATCTGGATGTCTTCTTTGCAGAAATGTCTGTTCATGTCCTCTGCCCATTTCTTGATTGGATTATTTGTTCTTTGGGTGTTGAGTTTGCCAAGCTTTTTATAGATTTTGGACACTAGCCCTTTATCTGATATGTCGTTTGCAAATATCTTCTCCAATTCTGTCAGTTGTCTTTTGGTTTTGTTAACTGTTTCCTTTGTTGTGCAAGAGCTTTTGATCTTGATGAAATCCCAATAGTTCATTTTAGTCCTTGCTTTGCTTGCCTTTGGCAATGTTCCTAGGAAGATGTTACTGTGGCTGAGGTTGAAGAGGCTGCTGCCCGTGTTCTCCTCAAGGATTTTGATGGATTCCTCTCTCACATTGAGGTCCTTCATCCATTTTGAGTTTATTTTTATGTGTGATGTAAGGAAATGCTCCAATTTCATATTTCTACATGTGGCTGTCCAATTTCCCCAACATCATTTGTTGAAGAGACTGTCTTTTTTCCATTGGACATTCTTTCCTGCTTTGTCAAAGATTAGTTGACCATATTGTTGAGGGTCTGTTTATGGGCTCTCTATTCTGTTCCATTGATCTATGTGTCTGTTTTTGTGCCAGTACCATGCTGTCTAGATTATGAGAGATTTGTAATAGAGCTTGAAGTCCATAATTGTGATGCCACCAACGTTGGATTCCTTTTTCAATATTCCTTTGAATATTCGAGGTCTTTTCTGGTTCCATATAAATTTTAGGATGATTTGTTCCAATTCCTTGAAAAAAATGGATGGTATTTTGATAGGAATTGCATTAAATATGTAGATTGTTTTAGGTAGCATAGCCATTTTCACAATATTTGTTCTTCCAATCCAGGAGGATGGAACATTTTTCCATTTCTTTGTGTCTTCTTCAATTTCTTTCATGAGTACTTTATAGTTTTCTGAGTATAGATTCTTGGTCTCTTTGGTTAGGTTTATTCCTAGGTATCTTATGGATTTGGGTGCAATTGTAAATGGGATTGGATCCTTAATTTCTCTTTCTTATGTCTTGTTGGTGTAGAAAAATGAAACTGATTTTTTTGCACTGATTTTATATCCTGAGACTTTACTGAATTCCTGTACGAGTTCTAGCAGTTTTGGAGTGGAGTCTTTTAGGTTTTCCACATATTAGTATCATATCATCTGCGAAGAGTGATAGTTCAATTTCTCTTTTGCTGATTTGGATGCTTTTAATTTCCTTTTGTTGTCTGATTGCTGAGGCTAGGACTTCAAGTACTATGTTGAATAGCAGTGGTGATAATGGACATCCCTGCCATGTTCCTGAGATTAGCGGAAAAGCTCTCAGTTTTTCCCCATTGACAATGATATTTCCAGTGGGTTTTTCATAGATGGCTTTGATAATATTGAGGTATGTGCCCTCTATCCCGAAACTTTGAAGAGTTTTGACCAGGAAGGGATGCTGTATTTTGTCAAATGCTTTTTCAGCATCTATTGAGAGTATGATATGGTTCTTGTTCTTTCTTTTTTTTATGTATTGTATCACATTGATTGATTTGCGGATGTTGAACCAACCTTGCAGACCTGGAAGAAATCCCATTTGGTTATGGTGAATAATCCTTTTAATGTACTGTTGAATCCTATTGGCTAGTATTTTGGTGAGAATTTTCGCATCTGTGTTCATCAAGGATATTGGTCTGTAGTTATCTTTTTTGATGGGATCCTTGTCTGGTTTTGGGATCAAGGTGATGCTGGCCTCATAAAAATGAGTTTGGAAGTTTTCCTTCCATTTCTATTTTTTCAAATAGTTTCAGGACAATAAGAATTAGTTCTTCTTTAAATGTTTGGTAGAATTCCCCTGTGAAATCTTCTGGCCCTGGGCTTTTGTTTGTTTGGAGATTTTTGATGAGTGTTTCAATCTCCTTACTAGTTATGGGTCTGTTCAGGCTTTCTATTACTTCCTGGTTCAGTTGTGGTAGTTTATATATCTCTAGGAATGCATCCATTTCTTCCAGATAGTCAAATTTGTTAGCGTAGACTTGCTCATAGTATGTTCTTATAATTGTTTCTATTTCTCTAGTGTTAGTTGTGATCTCTCCTCTTTCATTCATGATTTTATTTATTTGGGCCCTTTCTCTTTTCTTTTTCATAAGTCTGGCTAGGGGTTTATCAATCTTATTAAATCTTTCAGAGAACTAACTCCTATTTTTATTGATTTGTTCTATTGTTTTGGTTTTTTTTTTGTTTTGTTTTGTTTTGTTTCTATTTCATTGATTTCTGCTCTGATCTTTATGATTTCTATTCTCCTGCTGTGTTTAGGGTTTTTTTCTTGTTCTTTCTCCAGCTCCTTTAGGTGTAGGGTTAGGTTGTGTACTTGAGACCTTTCTTGTTTCTTGAGAAAGGCTTGTACAGCTATATATTTTCCTCTCAGGACTGCCTTTGCTGTGTCCCACAGATTTTGAACCATTGTGTTTTCATTATCATTTGTTTCATGAGTGTCTTAAATTCTTCTTTAATTTCCTGGTTGACCCATTCATTCTTTAGAAGGATGCTGTTTAGTCTCCGTGTATTTGGGTTCTTTTCAAATTTCCTATTGTGATTGAGTTCTAGCTTCAGAGCATTGCGGTCTGAAAATATGCAGGGAATGATCCCAATCTTTTGATACCTGTTGAGACCTGATTAAGGACCCAGGATGTGATCTATTCTGGAGAATGTTCCATATGCACCAGAGAAGAATGTGTATTCTGTTGCTTTGGGATGGAATGTTCTGAATATATCTGAGATGTCACTCTGGTCAAGTGTGTCATTTAAGGCCTTTATTTCATTGTGTATCTTTTGCTTGGATGATCTGTCTATTTCAGTGAGGAGAGTGTTAAAGTCCTCTACTATTATTGTATTATTGTATTATTATTGTATTATTGTATTATTATTGTATTATTGTTGATGTGTTTCTTTAATTTTGTTATTAATTGGTTTATATAGTTGGCTGCTCCCACGTTGGGGGCATAGATATTTAAAATTGTTAGATCTTCTTGTTGGACAGACCCTTTGAGTATGATATAGTGTCCTTCCTCATTTCCTATTATAGTCTTTGGCTTAAAATCTAATTGATCTGATATAAGGATTGCCACCCCTGCTTTCTTTTGATGTCCATTAGCATGGTAAATTGTTTTCCACCCCATCACTTTAAATCTGTAGGTGTCTTCGGGTTTAAAATGAGTTTCTTGTAGGCAACATATGGATGGGTTTTGTTTTTTTATTCTTTCTGATACCTTGTGTCTTTTGATTGGGACATTTAGACCATTAACATTCAGGGTAACTATTGAGAGATATGAATTTAGTGCCATTGTATTTCCTATAAGGTGTCTGTTACTGTATATTGTCTCTGTTCCTTTCTGATCTACTACTTTTAGGGTCTCTCTTTGCTTAGAGGACTGCTTTCAATATTTCCTGTAGAGCTGATTTGGTGTTTGCAACTTCTTTCAGTTTTTGTTTGTCCTGGAAGCTTTTAATCTCTCCTTCTATTTCCAATGATAGCCCAGCTGGATATAGTATTCTTGGTTGCATGTTTTTCTCGTTTAGTACTCTGAATATATCATGTCAACTCCTTCAGGCCTGCCAGGTCTCTGTCGATAAGTCTGCTGGCAATTTAATATTTTTACCATTGTATGTTACAGACTTCTTTTCCTGGGCTGCTTTCAAGATTTTCTCTTTGTCACTAAGACTTGTAAATTTTACTATTAGGTGACGGGGTGTGGACATATTCTTATTGATTTTGAGGGGGGTTCTCTGCACCTCTTGGATTTTGATGCTTGTTCATTTTGCCATATTAGGGAAATTCTCTCCAATAATTCTCTCCAGTATACCTTCTGCTCCCCTCTCTCTTTCTTCTTCTTCTAGAATCTCAATTATTCTAATGTTGTTTCGTCTTATGGTGTCACTTATCTCTCAAATTCTCCCCTACTAGTCCAGTAGCTGTTTGTCCCTCTTTTACTCAGCTTCTTTATTCTCTGTCATTTGGTCTTCTATATCATTAATTCTTTCTTCTGCCTTATTTATCCTAGCAGTAAGAGCCTCCATTTTTGATTGCACCTCATTAATAGCTCTTTTGATTTCAACTTGGTTAGATTTTAGTTCTTTTATTTTTCCAGAAAGGGCTTTTATATCTCCCGAGAGTTTTTCTCTAATATCTTCCATGCCTTTTTAGAGCCTGGCTAGAACCTTGATAATTGTCATTCTGAACTCTAGATCTGACATATTACCAATGTCCGTATTGATTAGGTCCCGAGCCTTCGGTACTGCCTCTTGTTCTTTTTTTTGTGGTGAATTTTTCCGCCTTGTCATTTTGTCCAGATAAGCGTATATGAAGGAACAAATAAAATACTAATAGGGTGGCAAAGACCCCAGGAAAATACTTTTTAAGCAAATCAGTAGAGACCCCAAATTGTGGGGGGAGAAATGGGATAAAAATAGGTTTAGAAAAAAAATAAACAATTAAAACAAAAATAAAGAAAAAATATAAAAAAGAAAATATATGTATATTAGATAAACTAGTTAAAAGACGTTAAAAAATAAAAGGGTAAAAGTTAAAAAAAAATTTAGGAGAAGAAGAAAAGAAAATTGAAAAAAAAATTAAATTAACTGCAAGACTAATGAATCATGGGGAGAAAGACCTGAATTCTGTTCTTTGCTTTCTCCCCCTCTGGAATTCCATTGTTCTCCTTGGTATTGAACCTGAACTTCTTGGTAGGTGAACTTGGTCCTGGCTGGATTTCTTGTTGATCTTCTGGGGGAGGAGCCTGTTGTAGTGATTCTCAAGTTTCTTTGCCCCAGGCGGAATTGCACCAGCCTTACCATGGGCCAGGCTGAGTAATCCGCTCGGGTGCGCTTTGGGGAGCTTTTGTTCCTGAATGCTTTCCGTAGAGTTCTGGAAGACAGGAATGAAAATGGCGGCCTCCCAGTCTCCGGCCCAGAGGAGCCAAGAGCTCGGGGCCCCACGCCTCAGTTTGCCCTCAGAGAATAGCGCCCAATAACCTTCAGCCATGCTCCAAGCTCACACAGGCTGCGAACAGTTCAAGGTAACCCCAAGCTGAGAGCTCACTCCTTGGCTCTGTCTCTGTAACTGGCTTTCCCGTTCTAATACCTGAAAGCTCTGTGACACTCAGACACCCCCGATCCTTTTGTGACCCTGTAGGACCTGGGGCCACATTGACCCTGCATGGGCTTCACCCCAGTTTAGCCTCTGGAGCGATGTCCCTCAGTGGAACAGACTTTTAAAAGTCCCGATTTTGTGCTCTGTTGCTCTGCCACTTGCCAGGAGCCGGCCCCTCCCCCAAGGGTCTATCTTTCCATCGCTTTGGATTCACTTCTCTACCAGTCGTGTACCTTTCAGAAAATGGTTGATTTTTTGTTTCTAGAATTGCTGTTCTTCTTCTCTTCGATCTCCCATTGAATTTGTAGGTGTTTGAAATCTTTAGATAAGCTATCTAGCTGATCTCCTGCTACCTGATGTAGCTTCAGCCAGCTACTTCTCCGCCATCTTGACTCCTCCCCAGATTTGAGTCTTTGTTTTTCTTTTTTAAGATTGCTTTGGGATCTTTGTATTTGGGATCTTTTGTAGTTACATACAAATTTTATTTTTGTTCTAGCTCTGTGAAAAAAGTGCTGGTAGATTTTGATAGGGATTTCATTAAGTGTGTAGACTGCTTTGGGTACTATAGACATTTTAACAATATTTGTTCTTCCAATCCATGAACATGGAATATCTTTCCATTGCTTTGTGTCCTCTTCAATTTCTTTCACAAGTGTTCTATAGTTTTCAGAGTACAAATCTAATACATCTTTGATTAGGTTTATTACTTCATATCCTACGGTTTTGGTGCAATTGTAAATGGCATCAATTCTGCAATTTCTTTTTCTACCTCTTCATGATTGATGTATAGAAATACAACAGATTTCTCTGTGTGTCCTGTGACTTTCTTGAATTAATCTAGCAATTTTAACAATTTTTGGTGGAGTCCTTCAGGTTTTTTACATAGAGTATCATGTCATCTGTGAATAGTGAAAGTTTCATTTCTTCCTTGCTGACTTGGATGTCTTTAGTTCCTTTTTCATTGTCTGATTGCAGAAGCTAGGACTTCCAGTAATGGTGACAGTGAACATCGTTGACTTGTTCATGACTGTAGAGGAAGAGCTCTCAGTATTTTCCTGTTGAGGATGATACTACTTGTGGGCCTTTCATATATGGACTGTATGATTTTGAGGTATGTTCCTTCTATCCCTATTTTGTTGAGGGTTTTTATCAAGAATGGATGCTGTGGGGCACCTGTGTGGCTCAATGGGTTAAGCCTCTGCTTTCAGCTCAGGTCATGATCTCAGAGTCCTGGGATCAAGCCCTGCATCGGGCTCTCTGCTCAGCAGGGAGCCTGCTTCCCCTCTCTCTTTGCCTGCCTACCTGTGATCTTTTTCAAATGAATAAATAATAATAATTAAAAAAAGAATGGATGCTGTTCTCTGTCAAATGCGTCTTCTGCATTAAGAAAATCATATTGTTCTTCACCTTTATTTCATTAATGCAGTGTATCACATTGATTCATTTGCAAATATTGAACCATAATTTCAGCCCAGGAATAAATTCCACTTGAATGTGGTGAAAATTCTTTTAATGTACTGTTAGATTTGATTAGCTAGTATCTTCTTGAGAATATTCGCATCCACGTTTATCAGGGATAGTGGCCTGTAATTCTCTCTGTTAGAGGGGTCTTTGAATGGTTTTAGAACCAACGCAATGCTGGCCTTTCATGAGTTTGGAAATTTTCCTTCCATTTCTATTTTTTTTAATAGTTTGAGAAGAATAGATATTAACTCTTATTTAAATATCTGGTAGAATTCTCCTGGGAAGCCATCTTCCCAAAGACTTTTGTTTGTTGGAAGATTTTTTATTACTGATCCAATTTATTTGTTGGTTATGGTTCTATTAAAATTTTCTATTTCTTCCTATTTCAGGAAATATATTGGTTATGTAAACAAAATATAAAATGTTTTTGTTACATCTCAAAAGTTCTGGACTGCTGTGTTTACATTTTCATTTGCTTCCATGTATGTACTTGTGTGTGTATATATGTATGTGTGTGTGTGTGTGTGTGTGTGTATAATTTCTCAATTTACTAGTTAACATAGTCATTCTTTAGTAAGATCTTCTTTATCCTCCTAGTATTTGTGGTCTTTCTAAAATTTTTCTCATGGTTGACTCAAGTTTCATTGTGCTATGGTTTAAACATATCCATGGTATGATCTCAATTTTTTTGTTCTTGTTGAGGCCTGGTTTGTGACCCAGCATGTGATCTATTCTGGGATGTGCACTTGAAAAAATAATGTGTATTCTCCTGCTTTAGGATGAAAATGTTACAAATATATCTGTTAAGCCCGTGTTGTCCATTGTATCACTCAAAGCCACTGCTTCTTTGTCATTTTCTGTTCAGATGACCTTTCCACTGATGTAACTGGGGAGTTAAAGTCCCTTATTATTATTGTATTATTAACAATGAGTTTCATTATGTTTGTTTTTAATTGATTTTTATGCTTGGGTGCATAAATGTTTACCACAGTTAAATCTCCTTGTTGGATAGAACCTTTTATTATGATATAGGGTCCTTCTTCATCTCTTATTATGGTCTTTGGTTTAAAATATAGTTTGCCTGATATAAGTATGGCTACTCTGTCTTTCTTTTAATGTCCATTAACATGATAGATGGTTTTCAAACCCTTTACTTTCAATATGATGGTATCTTTAGTTATAAATAAGTCTCTTGCAGGAAGCATATAGATTGATCTCTCTCTCTCTCTCTCTTTTATCCATTCTGATGTCCAGTGTCTTTCAATTTTAGTAATTAGTGTATTTACATTCAGAGTGATTATTGATAGATATGAATTTACTTTCATTGTATTACCTGTAAAGTCTGCTTCTAGAGATTTTCTCTGTTCCTTTCTAGTCTTTGTCATTTTTTTTCCCCTTCCCACTCAAAGAGTCCCATTTAATATTGCTTCCAGAGCTTATTTAGTGGTCATAAACTCCTTTAGTTTTTGTTTGTCTTGGAAACTCTTTCTCTCTCCTTTTATTCTGAATGGTAGCCTTGCTAAATGAAGTATTCTTCATTGTAGATTTTTCCCTTTCAGCACATTCAATGTATTCTGTTCTACCAGGTTTCTGTGGAGAGATCTGCTGCTAACCTGATTCGTCTTCTCTTGTAGGTTTGGGATTTCTTTTCTCTTGTTGTTTTCAGGATTCTTTCCTTATCTCTGTATTTTGCACATTTTACTATGATATGCAATGGTGTTGGCCAGCTTTTGTTGATTTTGATGGGAGTTCCCTCTGTCTCCTTGAAATAGATGTCTGTTTCTTTCCCCAGATGACGTAAGTCTTCAGCTATAATTTCCTCATATAAACCTTCTGCTTCTTTTTCCCTTTCTTCTTCTGGGAATTCTATGATACAAATGTTATTATGTTTCATATAATTGGTGAATTCCCTAAGTATGTATTCAGGATCCAATATATTTATTTCCCTCTTCTTTTTAGCTTCATTGTTTTCCATAATTTTAACTTCTATTTCACTTAGCCATTCCTGTGTTTCTTCTATTTTTGTAGTCATTACATACAGTCAGTTTTGCGTGTTAGTTATAGCACTTTTTATTTCAGGCTGACTAGCTTTTAGTTCTTCTATCTCTGCAATAAAGATCTCTCTGCTTTTTTTCTGTGCTTTTCTCAAGCCTTGGTGGTATCCTTATGGTTTTTGTTTTAAATTCTGGTTCAGGGGTATTACCTATATCTATTTTGATTAGCTCCTTGGTGATGACCTCTTCTTGCTCTTTCTTTGGGGATGAATTCCTCTGTCTTGACATTTTGTCTAGGTCTCTGTTTTTTTTTTTATTTATTTTTTATTTTTGGTTTGTTTATTTGTTTTGTTTTGTTGTCATTGCTGTTTTTAATGTTAGGAAAGCCTGTGTCTGGTCCTATTCCCACTAGAACTGTAGCTTGCTGCAATGTGTGATTACTAGGCCTGTTATGTGTGTGTGAGGGGGTGGGGGTTGTGCTGGTCTTCTGTGGGAGAGGCCCACTGCTGCTCTGACTCTCAATCATAGTTGCCATATTAAAAAGACACCTGCAAAGTGCAGGGACAGAACTTGGTGTAAGTGGCTCAAGACTCTGCTGTGTGTACTATGCCATTTGCTGAAGTCCATCTGTTCTGATGGCGGAGGTTGTGAAAATGTCATTGGCCTACTTTTTTCATTGATGAAGGATGTTCATGTCTGCTGCTTTTCAAGAAACCCTCACAGATGAGTGAGTAATCTTTCCTATTCTGTCCAAGGCTACTGTCCCATCCCCACTTTCACTCTGTTTCTACACTGTCCACCTGCCTAGTGATGGCATTGTGCTCCTGTGTTTTATCTCAGTCTCATGGGTGGGTTTCAAAAATCCTAATTTTAGGGATCTGGCATAGCAGAGACCTGCCTGATTCTTCAGGAGAGGGCTTGCCATGCTATTCCTGGTACAGGTTTGTCCCAGAAAATTAGTTGCAGGATATTCAGGGGCTTGAAGTTTGTGGGAAAGCATAACAAACAAACAAACAAACAAACAAAAAACCAAAACAGCATTCAGGTTAGCTGTCCTCAGCAGGTGTCTCTGCTTATATTCTAATGAATGATGACTGGGAGCCCTTTTGTCTCCTAAGAGGCAGTGCATCTTCTCCCAAGTGCACCCCAAGAGGGGGAACTGTCTCTACCAGTGTGACCAAGGGATCCTCAGAACATGCCTTCTGCCCCCAGGTCTCTGTCCTCCTTATCCAAATGAGTATCACTACAACTGCCAGGCTCGACCCTGGCAATGGTGTGGACCTCTAAATTTCAGACTTTCAGCTCCACTGCAAGTAAAATCTCGCAATAATCAGCCTGTCTTGTTTTCCCAGTCAATGGTTTTGGGGAAATGTTTTTCTTGTGCAATCCCCTGTGTGGTGTCCTACTTTCTCTTGGTCACTCTTTCTCTCTCTCTTTTCTCCATGATCAGGGCTCTCTACCTTCCAAAGCACCCATTTCCTTTCTCCCCCAAGTCACATCACCACACTCCTACCTTCATGATATGACCTCTTTTCTCCCTCTAGTAGTGCAGTTTGTTCTCTCAGTCCTCAGATAAGTTTGTGGTGTTCAGAATGATTTGATGATTATCTACCTGTGTTTAAGGGACAAAGAAAGAATAAAGTCTTCCTACTATTCCACCATCTTAACTCCTTGTTTTTATTCTGACAAATACATGAATTTGAAGCATAATTTCTCTTGGTATTTGCATACACTTTCAAAATCAGGAGAGCAGGTATGAACAGTGTAGTCATGCAAAAATATGTGTATATCCACTATGGAGTATTATGCCTCCATCAGAAAGGATGAATATCCAACTTTGGTAGCAACATGGACAGGACTGGAAGAGATTATGCTGAGTGAAATAAGTCAAGCAGAGAAAGTCAATTATCATATGGTTTCATTTATTTGTGGAGCATAATAAATAACATGGAGGACATAGGGAGATGGAGAGAAGAAGGGAGTTGAGGGAAACTGGAGGAAGAGGTGAGCCATGTGGACTCTGAAAAACAATCTAAGGGTTTTGAAGGGGCAGGGGTTGGGAGGTTGGGGGGATCCAGGTGGTGGGTATTGAGGAGGGCACATATTGAATGGAGCACTGGGTGTGGTACAAAAAACAATGAATTCTGTTGTGCTGAAAAGAAATTTAAACAAAATTTAAAAATATGTATATCAGAACCTTCTATACTTCACTATAGCAAATGCCATAAGAAAGATTTAATAATGATAACAATTCCTTAACAGTATGTTTCTCCTCTTATCCTTCAGAATAAGAATCAGTTCATTTACTCCTTACTGATAAGATAGTTTCGTATTTTTTTTTTATTTTCTTCAATGTAGTAAAAATACTTAATAACACACCTTATTAGATATTTTTCATGCCAGTCATGTGATAGATCAATACAGCTAAAATATTCTTGCAACAGGCCTTTCTGCAATATGCATCCATTTTCAAACCTTGGACTATAATGTGAAATATAAAAATACAATAAAATGAAAAAGTGGTATTATTTGTCATCACAAATAATGAAGTGATGAAGTAGTTGGTGTAATATATCTAGTAATTCAGGAAATGAGATTTTAAAGAGAAGGGTATAATGGAAAGACAGGAAGAAGTCTTAATGTTTGCAGACATAATGATAAAGTGCCCTTTAAAATAAGGACTACACAAAAGTAAATGCCCAATTTTTCAGGTTATACTACACCAGTTTACATTTTAGACAAGACCAGTGCTCTTAGTCTATAACATCTCTTGGGAGAAACCTGAAAACCTAAAAAATGAAAAAACTCAAACCATAAGTAATGGATAATGATTCCTTTAAACATTGAAATTCTTCACTTTGTCAAGTGTAGTCATCAGTTCAGAATTGGTATATATATATATATATATATATATATATGGCAATATATATATACATAAATATATATAAAGATATAAACATATATTTATATAATATATAAAGATATATATAAATATAAGAGTTTATTATTAATATATAATTAATTATAAATACAAATATTCATAATTAATAATTAATATATAGTTAAATATAAGCATTATATTTATATATTTATTTAAATTTATATATCTTTATATATTATATAAAGATATCTTTATATATAATATGATATATAATACAATATATATATTTTATATAAATTTATTTTATAAATTATATTTTATATAAATATAAATTCTATTTTTATATAAAATATAAAGATATTTACAAATATAAATATAAATCTACATATAATATATAATTTATTTATATATAAATAAATTTATATAAAATACAAAGATATTTATAAATATAAATATTTATATTTAAAAATATTTATATTTATAAATATCTTTGTATTTTATATAAATTTAGATATAATATATGAATATGAATATAAATATAAATAGATATATAATATATAATATAAAATATATATATTATAAATTTCTTTTAATATATTTTTATTTTATATTTATAAATATAAAGATATTTATAAATATATTTATAAATATAATTATAAATCCTTAATAGATATATATCTATTAATATATTTATGTATAAATATTTACATGAATAAATAAATATTTATTTATTAATTATTATTATTATATATTTATTATTTATATATTTATTATATATTTATTTATATTATTAATATAAATAAATATTTATTCATATAAATATTTATATAGATATATATCTATAAATATGTTTATGTAGAAATATTTATATGGAGAAATATTTATTCATATAAATATCTCAACTTGCTTATATATATAAATATAAATTTATATAAATATATATCTATAAATATATTTATGTAGAAATATTTATATGGAGAAATAAATAAATAATAAATAAATATTTAAAAATTTTAAATATTTTAAAATTTATTTAATAAATAAATAAATATTTCTCCATATAAATATTTCTACATAAATATATTTATAGATATATATTTATATAAATTTATATTTATATATATAAGCAGGTTGAGATTTATATATAAATATATTTATAAATATAAGGATATATATATATATTTATATAAAGATATATATCTTCTGCCGCAAAAGAGAAGTTAGTCTATTGGAGGAGACAAAGAAGATGACAAATAATTATACCACAGTGTTATTAGTATAGTTGTAGAGACTCAGAACTTATAGTCAAGCTCAGAACCAGGAAATAATTACACTGTGTATGAAGAGAGTAGGGTAAGGATTTATCATTAGAGAATTTAGCTTTTGAATGCTGACCAGGAATTTGTAAAGTGTACAATGCTTGAGGAAGGGCATAATCCCATGGTACTATAACAAAGAATAGCTGGTATCAAGATGTGGACTGGAATCTATAAGAATAGGACAAATAGTGGTGTGTCTGGGTGGCTCAGTTCATTAAACATCCAACTCTTGATTTGGCTCAGGTCATGATCTCTGTGTCCTGGGATCAAGAAGTGTGTGGAGCTTCATGCACAGTGCAGAGTCTGCTTGAGGATTTCTCTCTCCCCCCCTCTGTTCTCCTCCCTTCTGCTCATGGTCATGTGTTGTCTTTAATATTAATAATTAAATCTTAAAAAAAATAAGACAGAGGGAGGAGTCAAGATGGCAGAGAAGTAGCAGGCTGAGACAACATCAGGTAACAAGAGATCAGCTAGATAGCTTATCAAACCATTCTGAACACCTACATATCCAACAGGAGATTGAAGAGAAGAAGAGCAACAATTTTAGAAACAGAAAATCGACCACTTATTGAAAGGTAGTACTGGTAGAGAAGTGAATCCAAACTGATGGGAAGATAAACTGCAGGGGGAGGGCCCCGCTCCCGGCAAGCTGTGGAGAAATGGAGCACAAAATCAGAACTTTTAAAAGTCTGTTCCACTGAGGGACATCTCTACAGAGGCTAAACCAAGATGAAGCCTACTCAGGGTCAGTGTGGCCCCAGGTCCCATGGGGTCACAGAAGGATCAGAGGTGTCTGAGTGTTGCAGAGCTTGCAGGTATTACAGTGAGGAAGTCAGCTACTGAGACAGAGCCGAGGAGTGAGCTCTCAACTCGGTGTTACCTTAAATAAGTCACAGGCTGGGTGAACTTGGAGTGAAGCTGGAGGCCAGGGAGATGGGAATGATTGAGCACTTTTCTTTGAGGGCGAATGAGGAGTGGGGTCCCAAACTCTCAGATCCTCCAGGTCAGAGACTGGAAAGCTGCCATTGTCATTGCTGTCCTCCAGAAATCGACAGAAAGCATTCAGGGAACAAAAGCTCCCCAAAACAAACCTAAACAGATTACTTAGCCCGGCCCCTGGTAAGGGCAGTGCAATTCCGCCTCCAACAAAGACACTTGAGAATCACTACAACAGACCCATCCCCCAGAAGAACAACAATAAATTCAGCCAGCACCAAGTTCACTTACCAAGGAGAACAGAGGAATTCCAGAGGAGGAGAAAGCAAAGCATGAAATTCATGGATTTCTCCCATGATTCCTCAGTCAGGCAGTTAATTAACTTTTGTTAATTTTATTTATTTTTTCTTCTGCTAATTTTTTTAACTTTTACCCTTTCCACATTTAACATTATTTAACTAGTTTATCTTAATACATTTCATTAAAAACATTATTTTTGGGGGAGGAGTCAAGATGGCGGAGAAGTAGCAGGCTGAGACTACTTCAGCTAGCTAGAGATCAGTGAGATAGCTTATGTGAATATTGCAAACACCTGCAAATCCATCGTCAGATAGAAGAGAAGAAGAACAGCAATTCTGGAAACAGAAAAACAACCACTTTCTGAAAGGTAGGACTGGTGGAGAAGTGAATCCAAAGCGATGGGAAGATAGACCCCAGGGGTGGGGCTGGCACCCGGCAAGCAGCGGAGCAACGGAGCAGGAAATCAGGAAATTTAAAAATCTGATCCACTGAGGGTCATCGCTCCAGAGGCTAAACCAGGACAAAGACCAGGCGGGGTCAGCATGGCCTCAGGTACCGCAGGGTCACAGAAGGATCAGGGGTGTCTGAGTGTCGCAGAGCTTGTGGGTATTGGAACAGGAAAGCTGGCTACAGAGACAGAGCTGACAGTAAGATCACAGCTCAGGGTTACCTTGAACCGGTCGCAGGCTCGGTGAGCTTGGAGCGCAGCCAGAGGTCAGGCAGACGGGAGTAACTGGGTGCTCTTCTCTGAGGACACACTGAGGAGTGGGGCCCCGGGCTCTCGGCTCCTCTGGGCCAGAGACCAGGAGGCAGCCATTTGTATTCCCATACTTTGGAACTCTATGGAAATCGTTCAGGGAACAAAAGATCCTGAAAGCAAACCCAAGCAGATAATTCAGCCCCTGGTAAGGGCGGTGCAATTCCTCCTGGGGCAAAGACACATGAGAATCACTACACCAGGCCCCTCCCCCAGAAGATCTACAAGAAACCCAGCCAAGACCAAGTTCACCTACCAAGGAGTGCGGTTTCAATACCAAGGAGAGCAGCATAATTCCAGAGGAGGAGAAAGCAAAGCACAGAACTCATGGCTTACTCCCTGTGATTTTTTTTTATTCTTGCAGATAATTTAATGTTTTTCTTTTTCTTTTTTTTCCCTTCTTCTGCTAATTTTTTTTAACTTTTACCTATCTTTTTTAACGTTTTTTTAACTAGTTTATCTAATATATATATGTTTTTTGTCTTTTTAATATATTTCTATATTCATTTTCTTTTTTTTTTTTAATTCTTTTCTTTTCTTTTTCTTCCTTTTTTTCTTTCGTTCTTTTTGAACCTCTTTTATCCCCTTTCCCCCCCTCACGATTTGGGGTCTCTTCTAATTTGGTTAAAGCATATTTTCCTGGGGTTGTTGACATCCTTGTAGTATTTTACTTGCTCCTTCATATTCTCTTATCTGGAAAAAATGACAAGGCAGAAAAATTCACCAAAAAAAAAAAAAAAAAAAAAAAAAAGAACAAGAGGCAGTACCAAGGCCAGGGACCTAAACAATACAGACATTGGTAATATATCACATCTAGAGTTCAGAATGACAATTCTCAAGGTTCCAGCCGGGCTCGAAAAAGGCATGGAAGATAATAAAGAAACCCTCTTGAGAGATATAAAAGCCCTTTCTGGAGAAATAAAAGAACTAAAATCTAACCAAGTTGAAATCAAAAAAGCTATTAATGAGGTGCAATCAAAAATGGAGGCTCTCACTGCTAGGATAAATGAGGCAGAAGAAAGAATTAGTGATATAGAAGACCAAATGACAGAGAATAAAGAAGCTGAGCAAAAGAGGGACAAACAGCTACTGGGACAGTAGGGGAGAATTTGAGAGATAAGTGACACCATATGATGAAACAACATTAGAATAATTGGGATTCCAGAAGAAGAAGAAAGAGAGAGGGGAGCAGGAGGTATACTGGAGAAAATTACGGGGGAGAATTTCCCCAATATGGCAAAGAGAACAAGCATCAAATTTCAGGAGGTTCAGAGAACGCTCCTGAAAATCAATAAGAATAGGCCCACACCCTGTCACCTAAGAGTAAAATTTACAAGTCTCAGTGACAAAGAGAAAATCCTGAAAGCAGCCCGGGAAAAGAAGTCTATAACATACAATGGTAAAAATATTAGATTGGCAGCTGACTTATCCACAGAGACCTGGCAGGCCAGAAAGAGTTGGCATGACATTTTCAGAGCACTAAACGAGAAAAACATGCAGCGAAGAAAATTATTATCCAGCTAGGCTATCATTGAAAATAGAAGGAGAGATTAAAAGCTTCCAGGACAAACAAAAACTGAAAGAATTTGCAAACATCAAACTATCTCTACAGGAAATATTGAAAGGGGTCCTTTAAGCAAAGAGAGAGCCTACAAGTGGTACTTCAGAAAGGAACAGAGATCAAATACAATAACAGTCACCTTACAGGCAATACAATGGCACTAAATTCATATCTCTCAATAGTTACCCTGAATGTTAGTGGGCTAAATGCCCCTGTCAAAAGACACAGGGTATCAGAATGGATAAAAAAAAAAAATCTCTATGTTGCCTACAAGAAAGTCATTTTAAGCCCAAAGACACCTCCAGATTTAAAGTGAGGGGGTGGAAAAGAATTTACCATGCAAATGGACATCAGAAGAAAGCAGGAGTGGCAATCCTTATATCAGATCAATTAGATTTTAAGCCAAAGACTATAATAAGAGATGAGGAAGGACACTATATCGTACTCAAGGGGTCTGTCCAACAAGAAGATCTAACAGTTTTAAATATCTATGCCCCCAACGTGGGAGCAGCCAACTATATAAACAAATTAATAACAAAATCAAAGAAACACATCAACAATAATACAATAATAGTAGGGGAGTTTAACACTCCACTGACTGAAATGGACAGATCAAGCAAGCAAAAGATCAGCAAGGAAATAAAGGCCTTAAATGACACGCTGGACCAGATGGACACACAGATATATTCAGAACATTACATCCCAAAGCAACTGAACACACATTCTTCTCTAGTGCACATGTAACATTCTCCAGAATAAATCACATCCTTCCCCTAAATCAGGACTCAACTGGTATCAAAAGATTGGGATCATTCCCTGCATATTTTCAGACCACAATGCTCTGAAGCTAGAACTCAACCACAAGAGGAAGTTTGGAAAGAAGCCAAATACATGGAGACTAAACAACATCCTTCTAAAGAATGAATGGGTCAACCGGGAAATTAAAGAAGAATTGAAAATTATCATGGAAACAAATGATAATGAAAATACAATGGTTCAAAATGTGTGGGATACAACAAAGGCAGTCCTGAGAGGAAAATATATAGCGGTACAAGCCTTTCTCAAGAAACAAGAAAGGTCTCAGGTACACAACCTAACCCTACACCTAAATAAGCTGGAGAAAGAACAAGAAAGAAACCCTAAGACCAGGAGGAGAAGAGGAATCATAAAGATCAAAGCAGAAATCAATGAAATAGAAACCAAAAAACAATAGAGCAAATCAATGAAACTAGGAGCTGTTTCTTTGAAAGAATTAATAAAATTGATAAGCCTCTGGCCAGACTTATCAAAAAGAAAAGAGAAAGAACCCCAATAAATAAAAATATGAATGAAAGAGGAGAGATCACAACTAACACCAAAGAAATAAAAACAATTATAAGAACATACTATAAGCAGCTCTATGCCAACAAATTTGACCATCTGGAAGAAATGAATGCATTACTAGAAACATATAAACTACCACTTCCGAACCAAGAAGAAAAAGAAAGCTTGAACAGACCCATAACCAGTAAGGAGATTGAAACAGTCATTAAAAATTTCCAAACAAACAAAAGCCCAGTTCCAGACGGCTTCTCGGGGGAATTCTACCAAACATTTAAAGAAGAAATAATTCCAATTCTCCTGAAACTGTTCCAAAAAATAGAAATGGAAGGAAAACGTCCAAACTCATTTTATGAGGCCAGCATCACCTGGATCCCAAAACCACACAAGGATTCCATCAAAAAAGAGAGCTATAGACCAATATCCTTGATGAACACAGATGCGAAATTTCTCACCAAAATACTAGCCAATAGGATTCAACAGTACATTAAAAGGATTATTCACCACAACCAAGTGGGATTTATTCTGGGGCTGCAAGTTTGGTTCAACATCTGCAAATGAGTCATTGTGATATAACACATCAATAAAAGAAATAACAAGAACCAGATGATAATCTCAATAGATGCTGAAAAAACATTTGACAAAGTACAGCATCCTTTCCGGATCAAAACTCTTCAAAGTGTAGGGATAGAAGGCACATACCTCAATATCATCAAAGCCATCTATGGAAAACCCACCGCAAATATCATTCTCAATGGAGAAAAACTGAAAGCTTTTCCGCTAAGGTCAGGAACACGGCAGGGATGTCCATTATCACCACTGCTCTTCAACATAGTACTAGAAGTCCTAGCCTCAGCTATCAGACAACAAAAGGAAATTAAAGGCATCCAAATTGGCAAAGAAGAAGTCAAGTTATCACTCTTTGCAGATGATATGATACTATATGTGGAAAACCCAAAAGACTCCACTCCAAAACTGCTAGAACTTATACAGGAATTCAGTAAAGTGTCAGGATATAAAATCAATGCACAGAAACCAGTTGCATTTCTCTACACCAACAACAAGTCAGAAAAAAGAGAAATTATGGAGACAATCCCATTTACAATTGCACCCCAAACCATAAGATACCTAGGAATAAACCTAACCAAAGAGGCACAGAATCTATACTCAGAAAACTATAAAGTACTCATGAAAGAAATTGAGGAAGACACAAAGAAATGGAAAAATGTTCCATGCTCCTGAATGGAAGAATAATTATTGTCAAAATGTCTATGCTATCTAAAGCAATCTACACATTTAATGCAATTCCTATCAAAGTACCGTCCATCTTTTTCAAAGAAATGGAACAAATAATTCTAAAATTTATATGGAACCAGAAAAGCCCTCAAATAGCCAAAAAGATATTGAAAAAGAAAGCCAACGTTGGTGGCATCACAATTCCAGACTTCAAGCTCTATTACAAAGCTGTCATCTTCAAGACAGCATAGTACTGGCACAAAAACAGACACATAGATCAATTGAACAGAATAGAGACCCCAGAAATAGACCCTCAACTCTATGGTCAACTAATCTTCGACAAAGCAGGAAAGCATGTCCAATGGAAAAAAAAAAAAAAAAAAACAGCCTCTTCAACAAATTATGTTGGGAAAATTAGACAGCCACATGCAGAGAAATGAAATTGAACCATTTCTTTACACCACACACGAAAATAGACTCAAAATGGATGAAGGACCTCAATGTGTGAAAGGAATCCATCAAAATCCTTGAAGAGAACACAGGCAGCAACGTCTTCGACCTCAGCCGCAGCAACATCTTCCTAGGAACATCTCCAAATGCAAGGGAAGCAAGGGCAAAAATGAACTATTGGGATTTCATCAAGATCAAAAGCTTTTGCACAGCAAAGGAAACAGTTAACAAAATCAAAAGACTACTGACAGAATGGGAGAAGATATTTGCAAACAACATATCAGATAAAGGGCTAGTGTCCAAAATCTATAAAGAACTTAGCATACTCAACACCCAAAGAACAAATAATCCAATCAAGAAATGGGCAGAGGACATGAACAGACATTTCTGCAAAGAAGACATCCAGATGGCCAACAGATACATGAAAAAGTGCTCCATATCACTCGGCATCAGGGAAATACAAATCAAAACCAACATGAGATATCACCTCACACCAGTCAGAATGGCTAAAATCAACAAGTCAGGAAATGACAGATTCTAGCGAGGATGTGGAGAAAGAGGAACCCTCCTACACTGTTGGTGGGAATGCAATCTGGTGCAACCACTCTGGAAAACAGCATGGAGGTTCCGCAAAATGTTGAAAATAGAGCTGCTGTATGACCCAGCAATTGCACTACTGGTTATTTACCCTAATGACACAAACGTAGTGATCCAAAGGGGCACGTGCACCCGAGTGTTTATAGCAGCAATGTCCACAATAGCCAAACTATTGAAAGAACCTAGATGTCCATCAACAGATGCATAGAGAAGAGGTGGTATATATACACAATGGAATACTATGCAGCCATCAAAAGAAATGAATTCTTGCCATTTGCGACAACTTGGATGGAACTATAGCATATCATGCCTAGCGAAATAAGTCAAGCAGACAAAGACAACTATCATATTCTCTCCCTGATATGAGGAAGTGGTGATGCAACATGGAGGCTTAAGTGGGTAGGAGAAGAATCAATGAAACAAGATGGGATTGGGAGGGAGACAAACCATAAGTGACTCTTAATCTCACAAATCAAACTGAGGGTTGCTGGGGGGTGGGGGGTTGGGAGAAGGGGGGTGGGCTTATGGACATTGGGGAGGGTATGTGCTTTGGTGAGTGCTGTGAAGTGTGTAAACCTGGTGATTCACAGACCTGTACCCCTGGGGATAAAAATATATGTTTATAAAAGATAAAAAATTCAAAAATAATTCTTTTTTAAACCTTCATTATTATAGTCATATTTTATCTTCACTTTATCTAACTAATTTTTTGTACACACATAGGGTTTTTTCTTCTAAAAATTTGGGGTTCAACTTTTTCTAAAATATCAAATTATACCCTAAATCTAGAGCCAGGCTTGTTCTAGTCTCCAGCCCGAGAAAATTCTCTCCATTTTCTTATTTTTTATTCTCCCAACTAACTTTCAATTCCTTTCTCAGAAATATAATTTTTTTTATCTTTATAGTAATGTTCCATCTTTTATTGTGTTTACCCTGATATATGTTTTCATTCTTTAAAATTTTGGGAGGTAGTTTCTTCTAAGAGACCAAAATACTCCCAAAATTAAGTTGGTGACGCTGTTCTAGTCACCAGTCTAATATATATATATATATATCTGTTTTATATATTTATTTGTGTTCTTTTTTTAATTTTTTTCATTACTTCTTTTTACCCCCTTTCTTCCCTCCACACTGATTTAGAGTCTCTTCTGATTTGGTTAAAGCATATTTTCCTTGGGTCTTTGCTACCATTTTAGTATTTTATTTGCTCCTTCATATATTCTTACCCGGACAAAATGACAAGGCAGAAAAACTCACGACAGAAAAGAAAAGTAAAAACAAACAAACAAACAAACAAACAACAACAACAAAAAACAATAGGCCGTACAGAAGATCAGGGTTGTAATCAATACAGACATTGGTAATGTGTCAGATCTGGAGTTCAAATGACAATTCTCAAGGTTCTAGGCGGGCTCAAAAAATGATGGAAGATATTAAAGAAACCCTCTCCAGAGAGATAAAAGCCCTTTCTGGAGAAATAAAAGAACTAAAATCTAACCAAGTTGAAATCAAAAAAGCTATTAATGAGGTGCAATAAAAAATGGAGGCTCTTACTGCTAGGATAAATGAGGCAGAAGAAAGAATTAGTGATATAGAAAACCAAATGACAGCGAATAAAGAAGCTGAGCAAAAAAGAGACAAATACTGGACCACGAGGGGAGAATTCGAGAGATAGGTGAAACCAGAAAATGAAACAACATTAGAAAAATTAGGATTCCAGAAGAAGAAGAAAGAGAGAGGGGAGCAGAAGGTATACTGGAGAGAATTATTGGAGAGAAATTCCCTATTATGGCAAAGGGAACAAGCATCAAAATCTAAGAGGTGCAGAGAACCCCCCTCAAAATCAAAAAGAATATGTCCACACCCCATCACCTAATAGTAAAATTTACAAGTCTTAAAATTTACAAGTCTTAAATTTTACAAAGTCTTAAAATCCTGAAAGTAGCCCAAGACAAGAAGTCTGTAACATACAATGGTAAAAATATTAGATTGGCAGCAGACTTACCCACAGAGACCTGGCAGGCCAGAAAGAGCTGGTATGATATATTGAGAGCACTAAAGATGAAAAACATGCAGCCAAGAATACTAAATCCAGCTAAACTATCATTGATAATAGAAGGAGACATTAAAAGCTTCCATGACAAACAGGAACTGAAAGAATTTGCAAAGACCTAACCAGCTCTACAGGAATTATTGAAAGGGTCCTCTAAGCAAAGAGAGACACTAAAAGTAGTAGATCAGAAAGGAACAGAGAAAATACACAGTAACAGGCACATTAAAGGCAATACAATGGCACTAAATTCGTATCTCTCAATAGTTACCCAGAATGTAAATGGGCTAAGTGCCCCAATCGAAGACACACAGTATCAGAATAGATTAAAAAAAAAATCACTATGCTGCCTACAAGAAACTCATTTTACACCCAAAGACACCTCCAGATTTAAAATGAGAGGGTAGAAAACAATTTACCATGCTAATGAAAAACAAAAGAAAGCTGGCGTGGCAATCCTTATATAAGATAAATTATATTTTAAGCCAAGACTATAATAAGAGATGAGGAAGGACACTATCTCATACTCAAAGGGTCTATCCAACAAGAAAATATAACAATTTTAAATATCTATGCCCCTAACGTGGAAGCAGCCAACTATATAAACCAATTAATAACAAAATAAAAAAAACACATTGATAATAATACAATAATAGTAGGGAACTTTAACACCCCCTCACTGAAATGGACAGATCATCAAAGCAAAAGATCCACAAGGAAATGAAGGACTTAAATGATACACTTGACCAGAGGGACATCACAGATGTATTCAGAACATTACATCACAAAGCAACAGAACACACATTCTTCTCTAGTACACATGGAATATTCTCCAGAATAGATCACATCCTGGGTCCTAAATCAGGTCTCAACTGGTATCAAAAGATTGGGATCATTCCCTGCATATTTTCAGACCACAATGCTCTGAAGCTAGAACTCAATCACATTAGGAAATTTGGAAAGAACCCAAATACATGGAGATTAAACAGCATCCTTCTAAAGAATGAATGGGTCAACCAGGAAATTAAAGAAGAATTTAAAACACTCATGAAACAAATGATAATGAAAACACAATGGTTCAAAATCTGTGGGACTTAGCAAAGGCAGTCCTGATAGGAAAATAGATAGCGGTACAAGCCTTTCTCAAGATACAGGAAAGGTTTAAAATACACAACATAACTCTACATGTAAGGGAGCTGTAGAAAGGACAGCAAAGATAGCCTAAACCCAGCAGAAGAAGAGAAATCATAAAGATCAGAGCAGATATCAATGAAATAGAAACCAAAAAAACAATAGAACAAATCATAAAAACTAAAAGCTGGTTCTTCGAAAGAATTAATAAGATTGATAAACCCCTGGACAGACTTTTCAAAAAGAAAAGATAAAGGACCCAAATAAATAAAATCTTAAATGAAAGAGGAGAGATCACATCCAACACCAAAAATAAATAAATAAATAAATAAATAACATACAATGAGTAACTCTATGTCAACAAATTTGACAATCTGGAAAAAAATGGATGCATTCCTAGAGACATATAAACTACCAGAACTGAACCAGGAAGAAAGAGAAAACCTGAACAGACCCATAAACAGTAAGGAGAGTGAAACAGTCATCAAAAATTTCCAAATAAACAAAAGCCCAGGGCCAGAAGACTTCCCAGGGGAAATCTACCAAACATATAAAAGAGAATTAATTCCTATTCTCCCAAAACTGTTCCAAAAAAATAGAAATGGAAGGAAAATTTCCAACCTCATTTTATGAGGCCAGCATCACCTTAATCTCAAAACCAGACAAGGATCCCATCGAAAAAGACAATTACAGACCAATATCCTTGATGAACACAGATGCAAAAATTCTCACCAAAATTAGCCAATAGAATTCAACAGTCCATTAAAAGGATTATTCACCACGACCAAGTGGGATTTATTCCAGAGCTGTAAGGTTGTTTCAACATCTGCAAATCAACCAATGTGATACAATACTTTAATAAAAGAAAGAACGAGAACCATATCATCCTCTCAATAGATGCTGAAAAAGCATTTGACAAAATACAGCACCCCTTCCTGATCAAAACTCTTCAAAGTGCAGGGATAGAGGGCACATACCTCAATATCACCATAGCCATCTATATAAAACAGACTGCAAATATCATTCTCAATGAAGAAAAATTGAGAGCTTTTCCCAAAGGTCAGGGACATGGCAGGGATGTCCATTATCACCACTGTTATTCAACATAGTACCAGAAGTTCTAGCCTCAGCAATGAGACAACAGAAAGAAATGAAAGGCATCCAAATTGGCAAGAAGAAATTGAACTATCACTCTTCGCAGATGATATGATACTATATGTGGAAAACCCAAAAGACTCGACTCCAAAACTGCTAGAACTTGTACAGGAATTCAGGAAAGTGTCAGGATATAAAATCAATGCACAGAAATCAGTTACATTTCTTTACATGAACAACAAGACAGAAAAAAGAGAAATTAAGGAGTCAATCCCATTTACAATTGCACCCAAATCCATAAGATACCTAGGAATAAACCTAACCAAAGAGGCCAAGAATCTATACTCAGAAAACTATAAAGTACTAATGAAAGAAATTGAGGAAGACACAAAGAAATGGAAAAATGTTCCATGCTCCTGGGTTGGAAGAACAAATATTGTGAAAATGTCTATGCTACCTAAAGCAATCTACATGTTTACTGCAATCCCTATCAAAATCCCATCCATTTTTTTTCAAAGAAATGGAACAAATCATCCTAAAATTTATATGGAACCAGAAAAGTCCTCGAATAGCCAAAGGAATATTGAAAAAGAAAGCCAAAGTTGGTGGCATCACAATTCTGGACCTCAAGCTCTATTACAAAGTTGTCATCATCAAGACAGTATGGTATTGGCACAAAAACAGACACATAGATCAATGGAACAGAATAGAGAGCCGAGAAATAGACCCTCAACACTGTGGTCAACTAATCTTCAACAAAGCAGGAAAGAATATCCAATGGAAAAAAGACAGCCTCTTCAACAAATGGTGTTGGGAAAATTGGACAGCCACATGCAGAAAAATGAAATTGGACCATTTCCTTACATCACACATGAAAATAGATTCAAAATGGATGAAGGACCTCAATGTGAGAAAGAAATCCATCAAAATCCTTGAGGAGAACATAGGCAACAACTTCTTCAACCTCAGCCACAGCAACTTCTTCCTAGGAACATCATCAAAGGCAAGGGAAGCAAGGGCAAAAATGAACTATTGGGATTTCATCAAGATCAAAAGCTCTTGCACAGCAAAGAAAACAGTTAAGAAAACCCAAAGACAACTGAGAGAATGCGAGAAGATATTTGAAAATGACATATCAGATAAAGGGCTAGTGTCCAAAATCTATAAAGAGCTTAGCAAACTCAATCCCCAAAGAACAAATAATCCAATCAAGAAATGGTCAGAGGACATGAACAGACATTTCTGCAGAGAAGACATCCACATAGCCAATAGACACATGAAAAAATGCTCCACATCACTCGGCACCAGGGAAATGAAATCAAAACCACAATGAGATATGGCTAAAATTATCAAGTCAGGAATGACAGATGCTGGCGAGGATGTGGAGAAAGGGAAACCCTCCTACACTGTTTGTGGGGATGCAAGCTGGTGCAGCCAATCTGGAAAACAGCATGGAAGCTCCTCAAAAAGTTGAAAATAGAGCTACCCTATGACCCAGCATTTGCACTACTGGGTATTTACCCTAAAGATACAAATCCATTGATCCAAAGGGGCACATATACCCAAATGTTTATAGCAGCAATGTCAACAATAGCCAAACTATGGAAAGAACCTAGATGTCCATCCACAGATGAGTGGATAACGAAGAGGTAGTATATATATATAATGGAATACTATGCAACCATCAAAAGAAATGAAATCTTGCCATTTGCGACGATGTGGATGAAACTAGAGGGTATTATATTTAGTAAAATAAGTCAATCGGAGAAAGGCAACTATTATATGATCTCCCTGATATGAGGAAGTGGAGATGCAACATGAGTGGTTTTGGGGGTAATGAAAGAATAAATGAAACAAGATGGGATCAGGAGGGAGACAAACCATAAGAGACTCTTAATCTCACAAAACAAACTGAGGATTGCTGGGGGGAGGGGGTTGGCAGAGGGTGATGGGTTTATGGACATTGGGGAGGGTATGTGCTACAGTGAGTGCTGTAAAGTGTGTAAACCTGGCAATTCACAGACCTTTACTTCTGGGGCTAAAAATATATTATATGTTTATTAAAAATTTTAAAAAATTAAAAGAAAAAAAATAAGACAAAGGATACTCCTAAGTTTTAGAAATGCTCTTCTAATCAGCACTTAGAAGTGAAATAAGAAAGTGAAAATGACATCATCTATTTCATAATGTGGCTTAGGCCTGCTGTATGCAGACATTTTTCCATTATTAACAAGGGTATTTACATTATTATTTTTAAGAATAATTATATCTTATATGGGAGTAAATTATTAAATCTAGATTTCTACTATTGCAACACATTAGTTTTCTTCCCACCAACTTGGCAACTTTTTTCCCTATCCCAACACATGTTTTTCTTCCCATTGGCTTGGCAATATTTTTCCCATGTGGATGTGTGTGTGTGTGTGTGTGTGTGTGTGTGTGTGTGTACGTATGCATATGTGCACATGTTTTGGAAGGTTTTTTACTCTTCCAGTCTTCAGATGGAATTACTTCCTATATTCTGTGATAGATGTACATTTTTATTCTCTGGCATCACTAAAATATCCCTTCTAATATTATTTCCCTGTCCTTCCTTATTTTTTATTATCTGTTTTCAACAAATTAATTTTACTTAAGGAAATTTTCAGAGCTCTTTGCCTTTCCATGCATTATAAGAACATCAACAATAGAGAATATGAATAAGCTCGTCTGAGTTGGGACAGGTGGGAACAATGGTAAGCTTGGAGAACAGGAGAGGATTGCTTTAGAATGGGGTTTTAGGAGGCAAAGTAGGCAGAAAAGATCTTCGGAAGAATTAGTGCAGCAAGAAAATCTAAAATGTATCACATTCTTTGATCAACCTACCACAAGATTACTCTCTCCATGGTGTCTATTGCCCACCAGGTTAAATCCTTTAGATAACTGGTATTTCCCTTCTCAATGTGGAACCATCTTTGATGTGAAATACCCCTATTACTCCCCAAGTGCTCTATTTCCCCTCTACACCGTAAACATTGACCACTTTTCATCTGTTTATTTAAATATTGATCTAATAGAACTACAAACTTCTCTTCTTACCTTCTTAATTTGCTGATCCTCAAATAATCAAGAAACATTGTAAAAATTTACACAGTCTTGAGGACAGATGTTGTATTCCTTATCCTGGTATTGCACGTGTCTATGGGAAATAGGAAAATGCTTAAAATGGTTCCAGATAATTTCAAAGAGAAAGGCATAAACTGCTGCTTGAAGCACAAGGCTGGAAAAGTCTGCCTATGTCATCACAAGCAGCTGTTCTCATCCAAAACGGTAGAATGAGGAAGAATTCAGATTCCAGCTGGGTAATGGAAGTGGAGATATTAAATATGTAATTTTGATTAAAATCTTTCTTCTATAATTTTCACACATTTTTTAACAAACATTTTTCTTTTTGGCCTCAATTAAGAGTCAACATAGCTCAGTGAAAAAACACACACATACACCAGACACAAATATAACTGGGACTATGGGTTTTAGCCTTGTGCAAGATTACTTTTTATGACCTTCGGTAAGAATATTCACTTCCATGGATTATATGATGCTCACCTAAAAATTGTTGCAAAGTAATCAATTTTGGTATATCTCAGTGAAAGAGAAAACATTGTCATTGTTCTGATGAAAGGGTGTTGTATAAATTCATAAAGGATGTCATATCTCTACCTTTAAATAGGGACTATTACCTGAAAGTAGAGAAGGAGCAGATGGTATTTAACAGATTAGAAATAATATAATTTTGAGTATATAATAATTATAAAATTAACTTCTCACATGGTACATATTTACAGAAGATATGTGACTATGGTCTGTTGCAAGAAACAATAGTTTTAAAAATTTAGAGTTATTAGAAGAAATTAAGACGTATAAAGAAGAATAAACTTAGTAACAAAAGCATTTTGAAACAAGGAAATAAATCTATAAATCTATAAACCATAAAGGAAAAGACTGACTAATTGAACTATAGAATTTTAAAATTTCTTTATGGCTTAAACACCATCAGCACAACCAATTATATAATTAGAATGTGTATTTTAATAATGTATAACAAAAGGAATTAAAGTCCATATATAAAGAATTTATATAATTCAATAAAAATAAAACTACCTGATGGAAAATTTGTCACATACATGAAAAGACTATAAAAGAAATATAAACAAAGTTATATAATACATGCAACAAACAAATATAAAGTCAATAAACATGACAAGGAAATCATTCCCACCAATAATAAGGAAATTAAAATTAAAACATCATAGTATTTTTCATCTATAAGTAAAGAGGTACTCTCATAAAGTACTGACAGATATGTAAATGATTACAGTTTTTTGGCATATAAATGAATACATTTAAAAAGAACAACATGTCTAAGAATGGTCTGTCCTGCAGAAAAGCACTAATCAGTTAAATTTAATCTTCTAGCAAAAGTTTGGAAGAGCAGCACAAGGGCATTTTCATTCATGACAAAGAATCCAGTGGTGGTTCTGAAAGACTTAAAAAAAAAAAAAAAACACAATATTTCTCGGTCTCTCTTATCTTTTAGCATGTAAGGCATTCTTCTTCTCCATCTTTACAATATCAGTATATTCTATTCCTGTAATCATACTTTACCTTTTCAAAAATTATCTCCTATTCACACCCAGACCTTTCACATGGAATAGTCAGATTCAACAGGGAAAAGGATATTTTTATAAAATTTAATCAGAATTACATTTGAATCCTCTTTTGTCTAGGCTGTCACCTGGAGTGTGCATCAATTATGTCAGCATAGGTCTATTTTTGGAGGAAAGAATGGCATACCATATTCAGGAATGGTCAGAAAAGAATCCTGAATTTTCAATACAGAGCATTATAATGATTCCCTACCCCTTTGTCCTGATTATTTTCCAGAAATCTGTTGAGAAGAAATGATCTCTTTGTAGGAAAAGGTGATTTTAGTGACAAAACGGCCTTACTAAAATGGGCAGATCAGAAGTAGATAAGATTGAAAAATCTTTTTGAGATGGTTTTTGAGGAAGTCAACAGTAACAGATATCTGTGGATGGTAAGAAGCATGAAACATCCATCAGTTCATTGTTGAATCACTTTTTGTGATAAAAATAGTACATTATTGTCAGACTTAAAATGATCCAGAAAGCTGAATGTATGACACACATTAATCTGAAGGGCTATGATGGCATGACTAGAATCATCTAATCAAAGTGGAGCAGAAACTCTATAATTTGAGAAAGTGTAAACAGACATGAGGTAATACACTTGGCTTTGAGAAAGGTTCAAAAGTTCATATAGGCATTCTACTATGAGTGGGCAGGGAAATGTGACTTGTGATATGTGGAGTCTCCCACCATGAAACAACCAGGTTGACTTTTGGCAGGGATCACAAGTTTGGCATGCAGCGGTAGTTTCCACAACAAAAAAATAGATTCTTTGATTTCATACCCAGCCTTTGATGGTGGATGTGTTACCTTCTACAGCATGATGGCAGATTCAGGCCGCATTGCTGGCAATGTGATCAATACAGACTTAAACAGCAGCTTAATTTTAGTCTCATGAGAGAATGGACCCTTCCACAGCATCACATGAATGACTGTCACAGTTTGTTCAGTAGTCTTCACTTGTTTCTATAGCTTGCAGCTCCACAGAAGGAAGTCTTTAATCTGTCAGTCTCTAATTTTCTAAGTGACAACTCAACACCTAGGCTATTGGCAATAGTAAAAATATAGCAAGTTTCATCCAGAAGACTATTGGCCAGAGGCACGAGAACAGACTTTAGTTTTACCTTCTGAATGGGGTAACCCTATCCATTTTAAATTCTATATAGGTGGAGTTGAGGTTTAACAGGTACCATGTCCAGTGGATCCTATTGTTTCAGATGAGCAATAAATTATCTCCCAAAAGGAGAGCTGCCACTATTTAAATGTAAAAGCAAGAATCTACTGGGACCAGACTGGCTGCATTATTGAACAAACTAAATGGAAATAATTTAAAAAGTGAGTCTTGTTGAGGTTTCCTTACCATATTAGTCATCAAGTCTGACTTGATCCACCCAAATGGGTGGAAAATAAAAACTATCAGACTGGAGAGTCACAGGATCTCCTTGGATCAAGTATTAAGTTTTGACAAAAGCCCAATAGCAACTTATTAGCTGTTTTTCAAAAGAAGAGATGAATCCAAAACCCCAATGGTATCTCCACATGGATACTGCTGCCCTTTCTCAGATGGTCTGATTGGAAAAATCATGAGTCATAGAGACTTACAGCTCAAAGGTGTCAATAAGTCTATGGGCCTTAAATGTACTAACACTACTCTATGTGTAGTGTGTGGCTTTTATTCTAGTTGGGATAATCTCTGATAAAAGAGGAAAGGAAGTACAAGCATGTAACATCAATCTATTATACATGTAAATGTAGAGGCAAGAGTAACATTAAACTAACCAAAAGGACCCTACACATAAAGCCATGTTAGCTTTGTTTTCCTATTGTAAACCCAATCAAAAAGCCATCAGTTAAATCTGAACCCCTTTTCCCCCAATACCCTGATCAGGAAGGATGTTGTGTTGGGTTCCTGTATTCAATGGAGACATCAAAGTTTTAATCTTTCTCCTTTATAAAGATCCCTGGCAAGTTACTTGGATGCATATAGCCTTTGGTCCTTCTTGAGGTCAAGCTCCATGCTGAATTATCTTTGCACCTGAAGAAACTATGGCTACAGTTAAAGGAGAAGGAGGAAACAGGATATGGAGGAAAGGAATGGCTGCGTGTAAGTATAGAAGACACTCAGTTTTGAGAAGTGGGAGGGTACTTATGGCTTAACTAAATGAACGTATGTTTTTGTATGTTTTAGATCCACCCAAAACTCTGTACTTCATTGTTGACATCATTTATTTCACCTTTGGAGATCTCCTGACTCAGTTGCTATATCCACATTGCTTTTCAGCTGGGGTCTGGGTTTTTTGCTCCACTGTAGTGATAAAATCCATTCTTCCTCCCTCCTGGAGGAGAGTAGGGACAATAAAAATATCATTTTGTGGTTTCGTTCAATATTACCACTTATTTCTGTGTCTCTAAACACTCAGTAACAAGCAGGATAGTGATGGTATTTTACTATTTGTCTCTGTCATCTGTGCAGCAACATGGACTATTGCATCTTAGATAATCATTTCACATCCCAAACTTGACTTGCAAGAACCTCATCCTTTCTCTTCCAAAAAGCCATTCCTCTATCAGTGTCCTATCTCTATCATCAAAAGCTGTCAAAAACATTTGAAGGTCTGAGATCTTACTACTTGCCATCTAAGAAGTTACCCCACTATAGTTTCATGGATACTGGCAAAAGACATGAGACTTCAGGGTCAGAGACAAAGTTCTTGATAACTCACAATGTAGTAAACAGGATGAACTTCCTGTTTGTGTCTGTTGCCCTTGACCCCAAGTCCCACAGGAACAACACAGAGCAGTGCAGGTGGATGCCATGCATATAGTGGGTTTGTGTCATGCCTGAAAAAGTGCAAGGTTAGGAACCAGAATATTTTAAAATGAGTTGCAAGGAAACCTGCTTGAAAAGTTCCGAGGGACACATTATCTTTATCATACCAAACAGTGAAAAACAAACAAATAAACTGCCTTTTGCTCTGGAGAGACATTGTTATTATCTTTCAAGGCTCTTTACAAATTTTCTTGGGAAAAAATGAGAACAAAATGGCAGTTAGTGCCTCTGTTCACAGAAACATGAGACCTTTTGAAACGTGCCTCCCCTAAAATATTTATATTGTAATGTAACAATATATAAGTCATAGTGTTAAATAATAATGTTTCAAAGCAATATGTATAGCATGATCTTGATTATGCAAGGAAATATGCTTGGGTTGTGCTCTTCTTAAAGTTTCTACACTGCTTAAATCTTAAATAATAAGAATATTTTCAGGTATTATTAATATAATAATAAGTTAAGTAATATAAAATAAATTGAATAGAAAGAAGAACCTATAAAATATTAAGATTGTTTTTAAGTACAGGAATGTTTCTCTACAAGTTATTGTAACTATTATTAATATATTAATTAAATAATTTGAAACTCCTGCTAAGACAAAGTCTAGCTGTTTAAATAGATTCTATTTTAATTTATAAGGTGCATTTTACTGAGGTAAGATTTGAAAAGCTGCTGCATTTCTAGAAAGAGCATTTAAATTTCAAGTAACAAAGCAGTTACAATACAAATATCTATTGTTAAGTTTTTTTCTTCTTCTTCAGAACAGAAAAAAGTTCACGTCTTTCTGATTGAAAAAGAAAATGTGTGTATATGGTTTACACACACACACACACTTTAAATAAATATATACACATAGGCAAACATGGATTTATGTGTTTTTTTATATCCAAATACAAAGACATGATTTCTATTTTTTTAACACCTATTTTTTGTCTCTCTATCTCCACTTTCTTTTATGTGAAAAATAACAAGGGACTTTAATAAAACCGGCAGCTGAGTAAATGACTTCAAAGAGCCATTTGCTTATTTTCCTTTCTTTCTTTCATTCATTCATGAAGTATTTTTTTCCAATACTTAAAATATGCCAAGCACTCTTCTAGATACTAACCATGCAGTGGTTAACAACAGTCTGCTATCCTAAAATCGATACTCTAATTTTGGAAAACCAACAAAAAACAAATATACACTCTAATGTGCTACAAATGATAAAAAGTAAAGAAACACAACTTCATAAGTATTTTTTCTTAGAAAGGTAAGAGAAAGCTCTTACCTTTGGGGAACAAACACACGTAAGAAGTGGGATAATATGTCATGCAATGTTGATAAAGAAGGCATTCCCCTCAAAAATGATATCTTAAACTTACCACAAAGGTTTTAAAATCCCAGTAGTCTTAACTTGCATACAAGAATATCAGCCCAATAGTTATTTTTCCAGATAAGGTTGAAGGAATGACAAGAACAAAGTTATGTTGAGCCACGATGATTTGAAAGACAATAGATTTATATAAGTTACTTACCTCTTCAAACAGTATAGACTCTCTTTTTGAAGTTTTATATTGGAATATTTCATATTTAATGTGATAGAGAATAATTTTGAAAACAGCATGAACACTCATCTATGTACCACCCAGCTTTCTCAAATCTAAACATTTTATTTTTCTCACATGTGATTTTTTTAAATTTTTTATTTTTTAATAAACATATATTTTTATCCCCAGGGGTACAGGTCTGTCTCACATGTGATTTTAAAGAAATAAAATATTACATATTCAGTTGAAAAAATAAAATATTACATATACAGTTGAAGACTCCTACATACCTTTCTACTCTCCTGAATTCATTTCCCCTACCTCTTTCTCTAGAAATTACCACTATCCCATATTTTGTGTTTGGGTGCAAGGTGTAGACTATATCAAATACCTCATACATAATTCATCTTGGCCTCACCAGTTTCTTATGCTTGCCACTGCTGTGGATACAATTATTGTGCCAGATCTGACCAGTTTTATGTAAAAGACATTTGATAGCACTTTAATTCAGGCCCAAATTGTATACCTCTGGTTTCCATCCTCTATTTTATCCTTCTGGTTTCTCTATTGCAGCAGTGACCATGAGACTCTGCAAGAACCCATGCAGGTTTCATGCAGATACAACCTGGAAATATGAAAAAGTAAATGATCTGTTAGGCAAAACTTTGATCATCAGAATGGAGCTTAATGGATAAATTCCATCCTCTAACTCTCCCTAAACAGAGTTCTGAGATATGCTTCATATGGGTAATCAGATGGTCCTGTGAGATAAAGTAACCAGTGACCTATAGAGGTTGCCAACTTTATAATGCATCCTTGTCTTGGTTGTTTTACATTTTCTGCTTTGTTTTCCCTGTCTCTCACTCATGCCCCCTAAGATCATATAGACAAACTACTTACATATAAACTTTTGTCACATGCTTTGTTTTCTAAGTAATTCAGGGTATGATAATTGTCTTTTGATGCATCAGAGCATTTTTAATTTTAATATAGTCAGTTTATACACTTTTCCCCTCTTGTGGTAAGCTTTATGCAATAAGTATAAGAAATTCTCCCCTAACTCAAGTCATGAATATATTCTTCTGTATTTTCTTCTAAATGTTGTGTAAAGTTTAAGAATCTACTTTTGTTTTCCCTAAATGGATAATCAGTTATCTTAACTACATTTACTCAATGAATAATCCATCCTTTCCCAAATTTTATTATGAAAATTTTCAAATATATGGAGAAGTTAAATAAAAAGAATGGTGTTTAATGTGTCAATTATCCTTTGCTTAAAAAATGGCATACTTGCTTGAGCTGTATATCTCTGTATAAATGAATTGTATAACAGCTTTTTTAAACTAAAGTCCAATCAAGGTTAATGCATTGTAAGTCTTTAATTTTAAATGTAGAGTAATACTATTATCTTTATTTCATAACAGTGATAATTTGAAAACATCAAACCAGTTGTCAGATACAATACCCTCATTCTAGATCTGATTTTTTCCTCTGTGTGTTGTTTAACATTGTCCTCTATCCCCTACTCTACTCTGGAAGGGAGATATAAAGGCTGGATTTGGATCAGGTTAACTAATTTTGTTAAAAAATAAGTGATGCTGTGTTCTTTGTATTGTATTATGTCAGGATATATGCAATGTTAGTTTTTACTATTATTCATGATACTAAATTTGATTACTTGGTTGATATGATAACTCCCAGTTGCAGCAATTTTAATAGGTAAATTTTCCTGTTGTAATTGCCAATGACATTTCCCTTAGTGCATTACCCTTATTAAATAACCATTATTCTGTATTTGGTGTGTTTCCTAAAATATTGATTACATGCTTATCTTGCCAAAAAATATATAGAATTATATACATTGCAATGTATAGAGTTTACAATTTTATATAAATGTCATTATCCTTTGTGCTTCCTTATACAATGCTTTTCAAATTGACTATTTGTGAGATTCATCTATACTGACTCATAAAACTCTATTTTATCAGTATGGACAAGGATGCATGATCATATTGGCAACCTCTGTTACATAAGATTCTAATATAAAGACCACTAAGAAATTGAAAAAAAAAAAAGCCCTAGGAATAATAGTGCATTGGTTTGAAACATGTAATGAAATTGGTCATTATCCTTGTATTCAAAAGCGAGTATAAAAGAGAAGGCTTTGGGATAATTTTTATTTTTATTTATTTATTTGTTTGTTTATTTATTTAAATTCAATTAACCAACATATAGTACATATCATTAGTTTCAGATGTAGAGTGCAATGACTCATCAGTTGCACATAAAACCCGATGCTCATTACATCATGTCCCCTCCTTAATGCCCATCACACAATTAACCCATCTTCCCACCTACCTCCTCTCCAGGACCCTCAGTTTTGTTTTGTTTTGTTTGTCTATAGTTAAGAGTCTCTCATGATTTGTCTAACTCTCTGATTTATTTTCATTCTGTTTTCCTTCGCTTCCCCTGTTTTCTGTTCTGTTTCTTTTTTTTTTTTAAGATTTTATTTATTTTATTTGACAGACAGAGATTACAAGTAGGCAGAGAGGCAGACAGAGAGAGAAGGGAGGAAGCAGGCTCCCTGCTGAGCAAAGAGCCCAATGCGGGGCTCCATCCCAGGACTCTGGGATCGTGACCTGAGCCGAAGGCAGAGGCTTTAACCCACTGAGCCACCCAGGCGCCCCTCTGTTCTGTTTCTTATATTCCACATATAAGTGAAACCACATAATTGTCTTTCCCCAGTTGACTTATTTCACTTAGCATAATACCCTCCACTTACGTCCACATCAATATAGATGGTAAGTCTTCATTCTTTCTTTTTTTCAAAGATTTTCTTTATTTATTTGACAGGACAGAGAGAGATCACAAGTAGGCATAGAGGCAGACAGAAAGAGAGGAGGAAGCAGGCTCCCTGCTGAGCAGAGAGCTTGATGCGGGGTTCAATCCCAGGACCCTGAGATCATGACCTGAGCTGAAAGCAGAGGCTTAACCCACTGAGCCACCCAGTTGTCCTGCATTCATACTTTCTAATGACTGAGTAATATGCCATTTTATATATATACATATGTATACATATATATATGTATACATATGTATATATATATACATACATTATGTATACACACACACACACACACAGTGGAACAGATCAACAAAACTAGAAGCTGGTTCTTTGTAAGAATTATTAAGATCAATAAACCTCTGGTCAGACTTACCCAAAAGAAAAGAGAAAGGACCCAAGTTAATAAAATCATGAATGAAAGAGGAGAAATCACAGCCAATACAGAGGAAATAGAGACAATTATTGGAACGTATTACCAGAAGCCATACACCAACAAATTAGGCAATCTGGAAGAAATGAATGCATTTCTGGAAACTTATAAACTACCAAGACTGAAACTGGAAGAAATAGACAATCTGAACAGACTCATAACCAGCAAGGAAATTGAAGCAGTAATTAAAAGCCTCCCTGAAAACAAGAGCCCAGGGCCAGGTAGCTTCCCAGTGGAATTCTACCAAACATTTAAAGAAGAAAGCATACCTATTCTATGGAAGCTGTTTCAAAAAATAGAAACGGAAGGAAAACTTCCAAACTCATTCAGTGAGGAGAGCACTATCCTGATCCCCAAAACGGACAAATGTCCCATCAAAAAGGAGAATTACAGACCAATGTCCCTGATGAACATGGATGACAAAATACTCAACAAGATCCTAGCCAATAGGATCCCATGGTACATTAAAAGAATTATCCAACACAGCCAGGTTGGATTTATTCCTGGGATGCAACAGTGGTTCAACATTCAAAAATGAATCATCGTGATAGATCACATTAACAAAAGAAGAGACAGGAACCATAGGATCCTCTCAATTGATGCAGGAAAAACACTTGACAAAATACAGCATCTTTTTTTTTTTTTTTATTAAAACTCTTCGAAATGTAGGAATACAGGGCACATAGCTCAATATCATAAAAGTCATCGACAAAGCCCACAGAGAACATTATTCTTAATAGGGAAAAACTAAAAGTTTTTCCCCTAAGGTCAGGAACATGACAGAGATGCTCACTCTCACCACTTTTGTTCAACGTAGTACCAGAATTCCTAGCCTCAGCAATCAGACAACAAAACGAAACAAAATGTATTCAAGTTGGCAAAGAAGATGCAAGCTCTCTCTCTCTCTCTTTTTTAAAGATTTAATTTATTTATTTAACAGAAAGAGAGATCACGAGAATGCAGAACAGCAGGCAGAGAGAAAGGAGGAAGCAGGCTCCTTGCTGAGCAGAGACTCTGATGCAGGGCTTGATTCCAGGACCCTGAGATCATGACCTGAGCTGAAGGCAGAGGCTTAACCCACTGAGCCAACCAGGTGCCCTAAACTCACTCTCTTCACAGATGATATGATACTTTATGTGGAAAACCCAAAAGACTCCACTCCAAAATTGCTAGAACTCATACAGCAATTCAGCAATGTAGTAGGATATAAAATCAATGCATAGAAATCAGTTGCATCTCTATACACTAACAGAGTGACTACAGAAAGATAAATTAAGGAATTGATCCAATTTACAATTGCAGTAAACCCCATAAGATTCCTAGGAATAACCCTAACCAAAGAGGTAAAAGGTCTGTATTCTAGAAAATACAGGACACTTATGAAAAAATTGTGAGGCACAAAGAGATGAAAAAGCAATCCATGCTCATGGTTTAGAAGAATAAACATTGTGAAAATGTCTATGCTGCCTAGAGCAATCAACACTCTCAGTGCATTCCCTATCAAAATAGTATCTCAATTTTTCACAGAGGTGGAACAAACAACCCTGAAATTTTTACGGAAACAGAAGAGACCCTGAAATGCCAGGGGAATGTTGAAAAGGAAAACCGAAGCTGGGGCCATCAGGATGTCTGAGTTCAAGCTCTATTGTGAAGCTGTGATCATTGAGACAGCATGATGATGACTCAAAACTAGAGACACAGATCAATTGAAGATGATAGATACCCCAGAAATGGGTCCTCACCTTTATGGTCAACTAATGTTTAACAAGCAGGAAAGAATATGCAATGGAAAAAACAAAAACAAAAACAGTCTCTTCAACAAATCATCCTGGAAAAACTGAACAGACACATGTGGAAGAATGAAACTAGACCATTCTCTTACACCATAACTCAAAATGAATGAAAGATCAAAATGTGAGTCAGGAAACTGTCAAAATTGTAGAGGAGGACACAGCTATCAACTTCTTTTACCATCGACAAAGCAAATTTTTGCAAGACACATTTCTAAAAGCAATGGAAACTAAAACAAAAATGAACTTTTTTGACGTCATCAAAATAAGAAGTTTCTGGGGCTCTTGGGTGGTTCAATTGGTTAAGTATCTGCCTTTGCCTCAGGTCATGATTCAAGGATCCTGGGACTGAGCCTCACATCGGGCTCACTGATGGTGGAGAATCTTCTTCTCCCTCTCCACCTGCCACTCCCCTAGCTCATCCTTTCTCTCTCTTTCTCTTTATTCCTCAAATAAATAAGTAAAACTTAAAAATAGAGAGATAGATAAATATCTTCTTCACAGCAAAGGAACCATTCAGCAAAACTAAAAGGCAACCTATGGAATGGGAGAATATATTTGTAAATGACATTACAGATAACGGGCTGGTATCCAAGATCTGTAAAGAACTTCTCAAACTCAACACTGAAAAACAAGTAATCCAGTCAAAAATGAGAAGAAGACATGAAAACAAACACTTCTCCAAAGAAGACATACAAATAGCCAACAGACACATTAAAAAATTCCCCACATCTCTTGTCATCAGTGAAATACAAATCAAAACCACAATGAGATACCAGGTTACTCAAGGCAGAATGGCTAAAATTAACAAGGGAGGGAACAACAAATGTTGGCAAGGATGTGGAGAAAGGGAATAGCCACTCCGGAAAACAGTATGGAGGTTCCTCTGGACATTAAAAATAGAGCTACCCTCCAACCTAGCAATTGCACAACAGGCATTTATCCAAAGGATACAGATGTAGTGATAAGAAGGTGCACATGTCCACTAATGTTCATATCAGCCATGTCCATGATAATGAAAGATGGTAGCCAAGAGCTCAGATGCTCTTCAACAGATAAATGAATAAAGAAGATGTGGTTCATATATACAATGGAATATTACTCAGGTCTCAGAAAGGATTAGTATCTACCATTTACAGCAACATGGATAGAATTAGAGGGTATTACACTACATGAAATAAGTCAACAGAGAAACACCATTATCATATGGTTTCACACTTATGTGGAACACAAGGAATAGTACAATTGACAGTTAGGTTATGGGATGAAACAAATGGGAAGAAGTCAGAGAAGTGGGTGGGTGAGGGGGTGAGGGGATGGGATAACTGGGTGACGGTCATTAAGGAGGGCACATGATATGATGATCAGTGAGTGGGTGAGGTGGGTGAGGGGATGGGATAACTGGGTGACGGTCATTAAGGAGGGCACATGATATGATGATCAGTGAGTGTTATACTGTGTTATACTGAACTGATGAATCATTGAACATTATATCAAAAACTGTTGATGTGCTATACCTTGGCCAATTGAATTTAAATAAACAAAAATAAAGAAATGAATGAATAAATAAATACATACATAAATACATAATATCTTTAAAAATAAAAGTTCTATGCATAAATAAGTACTCAATAATCTTGAACCTTTTCTGGGAGATTGCAAATTTTCAGCTTTCCTTATCAAGATGTATATCAGACACTTCTGGTTCTTTTGCTGTCCTTTTGGCTTTTGTTAGCCAATAGAATATGACAGAAACAATATTGAGGTAGTTTTGGTCTTAGACTTCAAAAAATCTTGCACACTTTTACTCTTTTAGAATCCTGCCAGGTCTGTGTACTAGATAATGATAAACACATACAGTAGTTATACCCACTGTACCCCCACTTCCAGACCCAACATTCAACCACCCACCAAAAGTGGAAATGCTTTGTTAACAGACAGCTGGTTGCATACACATGTTTGAGAAGTCAGAGGAACTGCCCAGCTTCCCAACCCAACCTACCCACAGAGAGACTCATGAACTGAACAATTTTTTAAAATATTTTATTTATTTATTTGACAGAGAGAGAGAGAGATTACAAGTAGGCAGAAAGGCAGAGCAGAGAGAGAGAGCAGAAGCAGGCTCCCTGCTGAGCAGAGAGCCCCATGCCGGGCTTGATCCCAGGACCCTGAGATCATGACCTGAACTGAAGGTAGAGGCTTACCCCACTGAACCACCCAGGCACCCCAAACAAATGGTTTTTGATTGAAATCACTAAATTTGGGATTTAAAAAAATTATTTAAGTACTATTTATTTAATATACAATGCAATATTGGTTTTAGGAGTAGATTTCAGTGATTTATCACTTACATACAACAGTCAGTGCTCATCACAAATTACCCTTCTTATTTTTTTAAAGTTTTTATTTGTTTATTTGACAGAGAGAGAGAGGTCACAAGTAGACAGAGAGGCAGACAGAGATAGAGGGAAAATCAGGCTCCCTGCTGAACAGAGAGCCCAATGCGGGCCTCAATCTCAGGACTCTGAGATCATGACCTGAGCTGAAATCAGAGGCTTAACCCACTGAGCCACCCAGGTGCCCAACAAATTACTCTTCTTTTTTTTTTTTTTTTTTAAGATTTTATTTATTTATTTGACAGAGAGAGATCACAAGCAGGCAGAGAGGCAGGCAGAGAGAGAGGAGGAAGCAGGCTCCCTGCTGAGCAGAGAGCCCGATGTGGGGCTCGATCCCAGGACCCTGGGATCATGACCTGAGCCGAAGGCAGCGGCTTAACCCACTGAGCCACCCAGGCGCCCCCAAATTACTCTTCTTAATATCCAACATCATCTAGCCCATCTCCTACCCACCTCCCTCCATTAATACTCGGTTTGTTCTCTATCAATCTCTTAATCAACCAAGTCAAGTCCTCATGCAACAGTATGCCACCAGTTAGGAGAGGGAGAATACAAAGGAATTTTAAAGAATATCTCAAGCTCTCAAATATTTGTGGGTTTTTTTTAAAGATTTATTTCTTTATTTTAAAGAGAGAGAGAGAGAGAGAGAGAGAGAGCATGAGGGCGGGACAGAGGGAGAAAAATCCTTAAGCAGAATCCATGCTGAGCATGGAGGCTTATGGGGGACTTAATCTCATAAAACAGAGATCAAGGCCCTGAGATCATGACCTAAGCTGAAAGCTTAATTGACTATACCACCCAGGCACACTGAAATTGCTAATATTCTTGCACATAAGATAAGAATGACACATATGGAAAAATTATATGCCAGGCAGAAGATAAGATATAATAAGATGATATTTCTCCATATATATGGGCTCCTCTGCAGGAAGATTAGATTATTAAGGAAGCAGGCTACTCAATTCATGATTAATGGAGGTACATGGAGACAGTTATCATCTTTATTCCTGTGCTTCCATAATAGTAACTGAGAGCGCTGGATTTGTGTCAGTTGATTTGAAAAATAATTGGTGAGTAGATAAAACCCTTTCTGGTTCTCAATAGAAAGCTCCCCATTGGTATAACTTCTGACTGGATTACTGAAAAAAATTATGTGAGAAACACAAATAAACTGACAGAAAGGAGGAAAAGGAAGGTAGCCCTTTCCATTAGTAAGCATGCTATGGAAGTATAAAATCTTGTATTTATTTTTAATTTTTAAACATTTTTAAAGGATTTTATTTATTTATTTGATACAGAGAGATACAGAGAGAGAAAACATGAGCAGGGAGAGAGGGAGAGGGGGAAGCAGACTCCCTACCAAGCCAGGATCCCAATATAGGGTTCCATCCCAGGACTCGGATCATGACACAAGCTGATGTCAGATGCTTAACCATCTGAGTCACCTAAGTGCACCTTTTTTTTTTTTTTAAAGTATGAAATCTTTTAACCATACGTATGTTGACAAGCTGTTTTCAATGGACAATTAGGTGCAAGAATTAATGTCTACAGTAGCCAGAGTAGAGAGGCAGATGCAATTTAAAACTGAGTTTTTAAGTCAGCTAGATCCAGTTTCAAATTAAAATTATCCCATTTCCTTACTGTATGATTTGGAGGATGTTAAATAAATTATCTTCAGTTCAGGATCCTTATTTGTAAAAACAGGATAACTATGGCATCTACCTCAAGGTGTATTGTGAGTATAAAACAAGGTACACACACACATACACCATCATCATCACCATCACCACCACCACCATCACCATCATCATCATGTAGCCCAATAACTGGCATATTGTAGATGATCACTAAACTAAATAAGCATTACTTTTTGAAAACTGTTTATTGTTTATTTTTTTGTGTGTGTAGTGTTTTCTAAATTTAAGGGGAAGAAAGATTATTGAGAGGGAAAAACCCAAATACAGGGTTTTGTACAATTTGTCTCTGAAAAACTAGTTCAATTTGGTTTTTCCACTCACTGAAGGAAAAGAAAACAAGCTGTTCTCAATTGTATTTAAGTATTTGCCATTTTAAAAATGTCATGCTTTTCCCTTTTTTATTTGAAGATTGATGCACTTTTCTTTCTGGAGTGACACTTGCCAGTCAGAATTCCCAGTTTGACTGTCTCAAATGCAAAGCATATTAGAATGAAAAAAAGTAGTCCACTGTGGCCAATTGTGCATTTAGTATGTGGGCTGTGGAAGGGTTTCTAAAACATACTGGGAATCTTTCAAATCACTCCCCATTATGTAAACAGTAAGTGGTGCTAACTAATGGGCCCATCTCTGACTTATAATTCTCTAGGCAGCACCACCCCATTTCCAGTTTCTGTTCTTTGTGAATTACTAGCTAGGAGCAGGATAATGAGTACTTTGCCTCACACACTTTCTGTCTTAAAAGAAAATTGAGAAGTTGTTAAGTTTTGATTATATTATTTTTTAATTAATTTGTCCATTTCTTTCTTTTTTGCTTTCTTGTTTTCTGCTAATGATTTTCCTTTTTTAGAAGAATCTTATCTCTGGTCATGTTTTTATTCAAGCTGCAGTCATATTTCTTTGACTAGAGTTCCTTTTGTCATCAAGTGAAGAAGAGACAGGATTTATAGCTCATCTTCTCAAATGGACTCAGGAGTATTTTGTTGGTCGGTGGTGGCTGTTAAATTGAAAAAGAAATTTTAGAAACATTGATTGACAGAGCCCTTTTATGTTTGCTTCATTTCTTGAATGCTGGCAGATTTCTTTCCACTGCATATGTTGTCATTCCCTGACCTTCCTCCATTGCATAGGCTCTTCAGCCAATTGCATGTGGAGGCACTTTTAATAAGCTAAGATATAGAAAGGGTTAATGTATAAACTTCATTACATTTCTCATTTTTTTCTTGTACCTCTCCTACATATCTTTAGTTTGTATCCTAGGAAATATTCAGTGGTAAGAATAAAAATGATTCACTGTAAAAATTCTGAAAGGATTGCTTTGAAATTATATGTGTTCCCAAAGGACATATGCTGAAGAAGTCAGGAGGTCTCAGAGCTCTTCATAGCCTATCTGCATCCTCTTCATGCTTCTTGCTTCTGTCACCCTGGCCCTAATTTCTTTAATTTCTTTCACTGCATGCAGGCACCTTGAATTATCAATCTCCTTCTCCTCTCAGGTTGCTGCATTGTTAGAAGCAGAGACAGAAGCAGACACAAGGGAAAAGATGGAAAATATGCATGTCTGGTTGGATTCTAAGACAAAAATACATGTTTCCAGAGCACCCTTTATTTTCTATGAGCTATAGATCCTCTATTTTATCTTTTCTTTTGACAAGAGTTACCAAGTGGTAACTCTTTATATATATATGTGTGTGTATATATATATATATACATATATATACATATATATATACCAAGTGGTAACTCTTTATATATATATATATGTGTATATATATATATATACATATATATACATATATATGTACATATATATATGTGTATATATATACACACACATATATATATAATATTATATATATAAATATATAAAGTATAGACCTAAAATTATTAATTAGATACCTTTTAATGTTATGTAGGCAATGTACCTATTAAAATAATAACAACCAACATTTCTGGAGCACCTAACATTACTAAGAATATTATGTACATTATCTCATTTATTCTTCATAGTAACTTGATACAGAAAATGTTATTATTCCCACTTTGTTAACAGGAAAACTGAGGCTAAGAATGTTTATATAAGTTACCTAAGATAAAATAGGTAAGAAGCATAACTGTGATTTAAGCTCACTTCTATTTTATTCCAGAGTCAGAGTCCACAAAAATTATGGATTTTGTGTAACCTAAGTTGTTCAAGATTCAACCTTTATTTTTAATTAAATTCAATTATCCAACATACAGTACATCATTAGTATCAGATGTGGAGTTCAACAATTCATCAGTTGCATATAACACCCAGTGTTCATCATATCATGTGCCCTCCTTAATGCTCATCACCCAATTACCTCATTCTCCACACCCACCTCCCCTCCAGTAACTCTCAGTTTGTTTCCTATGGTTAATAGTCTCTCATTACTTTTGTCCCTCTCTGATACTTCCCATTCTGTTTTCCTTCCCTTCTTATAGCACCTACACTGGCTGCCTAACTTACTTACACCAAACAAAACTTCCCTGTGCTCTGGTGGGACTGCCCTTCTCAGTCAAGCTTACCTCAGTCTCATCACAGTGGGCTCCTCCCCCAGAAAAACCAGCATAAGCCCCTGTCCACACATCTCTAAAACCTGGAGTTTTACATATCAGCAGGCTTGGCTGAGATAGAGACAGAAAGGCACTAAAATGTTCCTGGAAAGAAGGCAGGTAAACAACAGGGTGGAGGGTGGAAGGGTGGGAGGAGGTGGTACACAGCATGGAAACAGCAATCTGAAAAACACCTGGGGCACACAAGGGGAAGTTATTTGCTATTTCACTCCTCTGAGAAGCAGTATTCACAGAGACACTTCTCTAGAACAAAGGAGCTGGTTGGCACCATCCTCCCCCCTCGCCCGTTCAGGATAGACACAGAGCCATTTGAGGGAAGCAACTCAGTGTGGGAACTGGCTGCCCAACTTATACAAAGGTCCACACTCCTGTGCTCTGGTGGGACTGTCCTTCTCAGTCAAACTTGGTTCAGTCCCAGTGCAGTAGGCCCCTTCCCCAGAAGACCAGCACAGACACCTGCCCACACCAAATCTACCAGAGAATTCTACAGGGCCTCAGTTCTGGTGGTAGAGGTATCAGGTCTCATTTCACAAGTAGATCAGAGCACACCTGGTTAATATTTGCCACATTCAGGCCAGAAACAAACACTGCCCACAACAGGCAAGGAGGGGCTCTGCAGTAGACTGGCCTGAAGGACAGAAGAGCCAAAACACAAGAGCAGAACACACATAGTGCATAACAGAGAGACTCACTGAAGCATAATGACCATGGGAATTATATAACCTCTTCTTCATAAGGCCATTACTTTCAGGAACAGCAGACATAGCTAGCTGTCATAACATAGAGAAGGCAAGGACTTAAACAAAATGCCAAGATGAAGGAATTTATCCCATATGAAAAAATAAGATAAGACCATGGTCAGAGATCTAAGTAAAACAGATATAAGTAACATGTCTGATGGAGAATTTAAAGCAACAATCATAAGAATAATCTCAGGGCTTCAGAAAACAATAGAAGACATCAGTGAGAACTTACCCTCAGAGATAAAAGAGTTAAAAAGGAATCATTCAGAGATTAAGGATATTAATGGGGTTGGAAACAGGCTTGATGCAATGAACCATAGCACAGAAGAAACAGAGGGATGAATTTGTGACCCAGAAGACAAAATAATGGAAAATGATAAATCTGACAAAATAGAGAAAGAAGAATTACACAACACAAAAATAAACCTAGGGAACTCAGTGACTTCATCAAATGTAAAAAATTTGTTTTATAGGAGATTCAGAAGAAAAGGAAGCATAAAATTTATTTGAGGGAATAATAACTGAAAAACTTCCCTAAACTGGAGAATGAAACAGAAATGCAAATCCAAAAGGCACAGAAAACTCCCAACAAAATTTTTAAAAATCCATAGAAAGTTATAATTAAATTTGCAAAATATGTGGTAAAGAAAAATAAATAAATAAAAACAGCAAGACAAAAGAAATCCTTAACTTACAAGGGAAACCCCATATGCCTGGCTGGAGATTTCTGCACAGAAACATGCAAACAAGAAGGGAGTGGCATGATATAGTCAAAGTGATGAATGGGAAAAATACAGCCTGCAGGCAATAATACTCTATGCATGTGGTTCTCTCATCTCTTATTGATTTGTTCTATCACATTGATTGATTTGCAAATGTTGAACCATCCTTGCAACCCAGGGATGAATCCCACCTGTTCATGGTGGAAAATCTTTTTAATGTGCTATCTGAGGGAAGCTATCCTATTAGCTAGGATCTTGTTGAGAATCTTAGCATATATTTTCATCAGGGATATTGGTCTGAAATTCTCCTTTTTGGTGTGGTCTTTGCCTGGTTTGGGGATAAGGGTAATGCTGGCTTCATAAAAAGAGTCTGGAACATTTCCTTCTGCTTCAATTTTTTGAAACAACTTCAGGAGAATAGGTATTATTTCTTCTTTGAAATTTGGTAGAATTCCCCAGGGAATCCCCATCAGGTCCTGGGCTCTTGTTTTTTTTGGAAAACAATGAAAAAACAACTAATAAAATGGCAATAAATACATATCTATCAACTATTATTTTGAATGTAAATGAACTATATACTCAATCAAAAGACAAAGAATGTCAGAAAGGATTAAAAAAAAAAGTTCCATTTATATGCTGCCTACAAGAGACTGTTTTAGATGTAGACGCCTGCAGATTGATGTGAAGTGGTGGATAAATATTTACCAGGCATATATAGGCTGAAAGAAAACTTGAGGAGCAGTATTTATATCTGACAAACTAGACTTCTTTGTCCTTGTGTTGTTTTTATCCTGCTTTGGTATCAGGGGTAAGCATGCCTCCTAGAATAGTTTCAAATGTTTTCCCTCTATTCCATTATTTGTAAGAGTTTGATAAATATTATCATTACGTTTTTAAGTGTTTTGTAGAATTTAACAATGAAACCATGTGGTCTTGGGCTTTTCTGTGCTGGGAGATTTTTTGATTTTTTAAATTTTTTTTAATGTTTTATTTTTTATAAACATATATTTTTATCCCCAGGGGTACAGGTCTGTGAATCACCAGGTTTACACACTTCACAGCACTCACCAAAGCACATACCCTCCCCAATGTCCATAATCCTACCCCTTTCTCCCAAACCCCCCTCCCCGCAGCAACCCTCAGTTTGTTTTGTGAGATTAAGAGTCACTTATGGTTTGTCTCCATCCCAATCCCATCTTGTTTCATTTATTCTTCTCCTGCCCACTTAAGCCCCCATGTTGCATCACCACTTCCTCATATCAGGGAGATCATATGATAGTTGTCTTTCTCTGCTTGACATATTTCGCTAAGCATGATACGCTCTAGTTCCATCCATGTTGTCGCAAATGGCAAGATTTCATTTATTTTGATGGCTGCATAGTATTCCATTGTGTATATATACCACCTCTTCTTGATCCATTCATCTGTTGATGGACATCTAGGTTCTTTCCATAGTTTGGCTATTGTGGATATTGCTGCTATAAACATACGGGTGCACGTGCCCCTTTGGATCACTATGTTTGTATCTTTAGGGTAAATACCCAATAGTGCAATTGCTGGGTCATAGGGCAGTTCTATTTTCAAAATTTTGAGGAACCTCCATGCTGTTTTCCAGAGTGGCTGCACCAGCTTGCATTCCCACCAACAGTGTAGGAGGGTTCCCCTTTCTCTGAATCCTCGCCAGCATCTGTCATTTCCTGACTTGTTGATTTTAGCCATTCTGACTGGTGTGAGGTGATATCTCATTGTGGTTTTGATTTGTATTTCCCTGATGCTGAGTGATATGGAGCACATTTTCATGTGTCTGTTGGCCATCTGGATGTCTTCTTTGCAGAAATGTCTGTTCATGTCCTCTGCCCATTTCTTGATTGGATTATTTGTTCTTTGGGTGTTGAGTTTGCTAAGTTCTTTAAGATTCTGGACACTAGTCCTTTATCTGATATGTCGTTTGCAAATATCTTCTCCCATTCTTTCAGATGTCTTTTGACTTTGTTAACTGTTTCCTTTGCTGTGCAAAAGCTTTTGATCTTGATGAAATCCCAATAGTTCATTTTTGCCCTTACTTCCCTTGTCTTTGGTGTTGTACCTAGGAAGGTGTTGCTGTGGCTGAGGTCGAAGAGGTTGCTGCCTGTGTTCTCCTCAATGATTCTGATGGATTCCTTTCACACATTGAGGGCCTTCATCCATTTTGAGTCTATTTTTGTGTGTGGTGTAAAGAAATGGTCCAATTTCATTTTTCTGCATGTGGCTGTCCAGTTTTCCCAGCACCATTTATTGAAGAGGCTGGGTTTTTTCCATTGGACATTTCTTCCTGCTTTGATGAAGATTAGTTGACCATAGAGTTGAGGGTCTATTTCTGGGCTCTCTATTTTGTTCCATTGATCTATGTGTCTGTTTTTGTGCCAGTACCATGCTGTCGTGATGATGACAGCTTTGTAATAGAGCTTGAAGTCCGGAATTGTGATGCCACCAACGTTGGCTTTCTTTTTCAATATCCCTTTGGCTATTCCATGTCTTCTCTGGTTCCATATAAATTTTAGGATTATTTGTTCCATTTCTTTGAAAAAGATGGATGGTACTTTGATAGGAATTGCATAAATGAGTAGATTGCTTTAGGTAGCATAGACATTTTCACAATATTTATTCTTCCAATCCAGGAGCATGGAACATTTTTCCATTTCTTTGTGTCTTCCTCAATTTCTTTCATGAGTACTTTGAGTACTTTATAAGTTTCTGAGTTAGATTCTGTGCCTGTTTGGTTAGGTTTATACCTAGTTATCTTATGGTTTTGGGTGCAATTTTAAATGGGAATGACTCCTTAATTTCTCTTTCTTCTGTCTTGTTGTTGGTGTAGAGAAATGCAACTAATTTCTGTGCATTGATTTTATATCCTGACACTTTACTGAATTCCTGTATAAGTTCTAGCAGTTTTGGAGTGGAGTCTTTTGGGTTTTCCACATATAGTATCATATCATCTGCGAAGAGTGATCATTTGACTTCTTCTTTGCCGATTTGGATGCCTTTAATTTCCTTTTGTTGTCTTATTGCTGAGGCTAGGACCTCTAATACTATGTTGAATAGCAGTGGTAATAATGGACATCCCTGCCGTGTTCCTGACCTTAGCGGAAAAGCTTTCAGTTTTTCTCCATTGAGAATGATATTTGCAGTGGGTTTTTCATAGATGGCTTTGATTATATTGAGGTGTGTGCCCTCTATCCCTACACTATGAAGGGTTTTGATCAGGAAGGGATGCTGTATTTGTCAAATGCTTTTTCAGCATCTATTGAGAGGATCATATGGTTCTTGTTCTTTCTTTTATTGATGTGTTGTATCACATTGACTGATTTGCGAATGTTGAACCAACCTTGCAGCCCTGGAATAAATTCCACTTGGTTGTGGTGAATAATCCTTTTAATGTACTGTTGAATCCTATTGGCTAGTATTTCGGTGAGAATTTTCGCATCTGTGTTCATCAAGGATATTGGTCTATAGCTCTCTTTCTTGATGGGATCCTTGTCTGGTTTTGGGATCAAGGTGATGCTGGCCTCATAAAATGAGTTTGGAAGTTTTCCTTCCATTTCTATTTTTTGGAACAGTTTCAGGAGAATAGGAATTAGTTCTTCTTTAAATGTTTGGTAGAATTCCCCTGGGAAGCCGTCTGGCCCTGGGCTTTTGTTTGTTTGGAGATTTTTAATGACTGTTTCAATCTCCTTACTGGTTCTGGGTCTGTTCAGGCTTTCTATTTCTTCCTGGTTCAGTTGTGGTTGTTTATATGTTTCTAGGAATGCATCCATTTCTTACGGATTGTCAAATTTATTGGCGTAGAGTTGCTCATTGTATGTTCATATAATAGTTTGTATTTCTTTGGTGTTAGTTATGATCTCTCCTCTTTCATTCATGATTTTATTTATTTGGGTCCTTTCTCTTTTCTTTTTGATAATTCTGGCCAGGGGCTTATCAATTTTATTAATTCTTTCAAAGAACCAGCTCCTACTTTTGTTGATTTGTTCTATTGTTTTTTTCGTTTCTATTTCATTGATTTCTCCTCTGATCCTTAGCATTTCTCTTCTCCTGCTAGGTTTAGGGTTTCTTTCTTGTTCTTTCTCCAGCTCCTTTAGGTGTAGGTTTAGGTTGTGTACCTGAGAGCTTTCTTGCTTCTTGAGAAAGGCTTGTAACGCTATATATTTTCCTCTCAGGACTGGCTTTGTTGTATCCCACAGATTTTGAACCATTGTATTTTCATTATCATTTGTTTCCAAGATTTTTTTCAATTCTTCTTTAATTTCCCGGTTGACCCATTCGTTCTTTAGAAGGATGCTGTTTAGTCTCCATATATTTGGCTTCTTTTCAAACTTCCTTTTGTGGTTGAGTTCTAGCTTTAGAGCATTGTGGTCTGAAAATATGCAGGGAATGATCTCAATCTTTTGATACCGGTTGAGTCCTGATTTAGAACCGAGGATGTGATCTATTCTGGAGAATGTTCCATGTGCACTAGAGAAGAATGTGTATTCTGTTGCTTTGGGATGAAATGTTCTGAATATATCTGTGATGTCCATCTGGTCCATTGTGTCATTTAAGGCCTTTATTTCCTTGCTGATCTTTTGCTTGGATGATCTGTCCATTTCAGTGAGGGGAGTGTTAAAGTCCCCTACTATTATTGTATTATTTTTGATGTGTTTCTTTGATTTTGTTATTAATTGGTTTATATAGTTGGCTGCTCCCACGTTGGGGGCATAGATATTTAAAATTGTTAAATCTTCTTGTTGGACAGACCCTTTGAGTATGATCTAGTGTCCTTCCTCATCTCTTATTATAGTCTTTGGCTTAAAATCTAATTGAGCTGATATAAGGATTGCCACTCCGGCTTTCTTCTGATGTCCATTAGCATGGTAAATTCTTTTCCACCCCCTCACTTTAAGTCTGGAGGTGTCTTCGGGCTTAAAATGAGTTTCTTGGAGGCAACATATAGATGGGTTTTGTTTTTTTATCCATTCTGATACCCTGTGTCTTTTGACAGGGGCATTTAGCCCATTAACATTCAGGGTAACTATTGAGAGATATGAATTTAGGGCCATTGTATTGCCTGTAAGGTGACTGTTACTGTATATGGTCTCTGTTCCTTTCTGATCTACAACTTGTAGGCTCTCTCTTTGCTTAGAGGACCCCTTTCAATATTTCCTGTAGAGCTGGTTTGGTGTTTGCAAATTCTTTCAATTTTTTGTTTTTTTTTTTTTTCCTGGAAGCTTTTAATCTCTCCTTCTATTTTCAATGATAGCCTAGCTGGATATAGCATTCTTGGCTGCATGTTTTTCTCGTTTAGTGCTCTGAAAATATCATGCCAGCTCTTTCTGGCCTGCCAGGTCTCCGTGGATAAGTCAGCTGCCAATCAAATAATTTTACCATTGTATGATACAGACTTCTTTTCCCGGGCTGCTTTCATGATTTTCTCTTTGTCACTGAGACTTGTAAATTTTACTATTAGGTGACGGGGTGTGGGCCTATTCTTATTGATTTTGGAGCATTCTCTGAACCTCCTGAATTTTGATGCTCGTTCCCTTTGCCATATTGGGGAAATTCTCCCCAATAATTCTCTCCAGTATACCTTCTGCTCCCCTCTCTCCTCCTTCTTCTTCTGGAATCCCAATTATTCTAATGTTGTTTCGTCTTATGGTGTCACTTATCTCTCGAATTCTCCCCTCGTGGTCCAGTAGCTGTTTGTCCCTCTTTTGCTCAGCTTTTTTATTCTCTGTCATTTGGTCTTCTATATCACTAATTCTTTCTTCTGCCTCATTTATCCTAGCAGTGAGAGCCTCCATTTTTTTATTGCACCTCATTAATAGCTTTTTTGATTTCAACTTGGTTAGATTTTAGTTCTTTGATTTCTCCAGAAAGGGCTTTTATATCTCTGAAGGGTTTTCTCTAATATCTTCCATGCCTTTTTCGAGCCCGTCTAGAACCTTGAGAATTGTCATTCTGAACTCTAGATCTGACATATTACCAATGTCTGTATTGATTAGGTCCCTAGCCTTCGGTACTGCCTCTTGTTCTTTTTTTTTTTGTGTGTTGAATTTTTCCGTCTTGTCATTTTGTCCAGATAAGAGTATATGAAAGAGCAAGGAAAATACTAAAGGGTGGCAACAACCCCAGGAAAATATGCTTTAACCAAATTAGAAGAGATTCCAAATTGTGAGGGGGGAGGAAGGGGATAAAATGAGGTTCAAAAAGGAAGAAAGAAAAAAAAGAAAAAAGGAAAAAATAGAATTAAAAAAAAAAGAAAACAAATAAAGAAAAATATAAAAAAGAAAAAATATCTATATTAGATAAACTAGTTAAAAAACGTTAAAAAAGAAAAAGGTGGGGGGCGCCTGGGTGGCTCAGTGGGTTAAGCCGCTGCCTTCAGCTCAGGTTATGATCTCAGGGTCCTGGGATAGAGTCCCGCATTGGGCTCTCTTCTCAGCAGGGAGCCTGCTTCCCCCTCTCTCTCTCTGCCTCCCTCTCCATCTACTGTGATTTCTCTCTGTCAAATAAAAAAAATTAAAAAAAAAAGAAAAAGAAAAAGGTAAAAGTTAAAAAAAAAATTACCAGAAGGCGAAAAAAAAAAAAAATGAAAAAGAATAAAATTAAATTAACTGCAAGACTAAAAAAAAATCACAGGGAGAAAGCCTTGAGTTCCGTGCTTTGCTTACTCCTCCTCTGGAATTCTGCTGCTCTCCTTGGTGTTGAAACCGCACTCCTTGGTAGGTGAACTTGGTCTCGGCTGGATTTCTTGTTGATCTTCTGGTGGAGGGGCCTGGTGTAGTGATTCTCAAGTGTCTTTGCCCCAGGCAGAATTGCACCGCCCTTACCAGGGATCGGGGTGAGTAATCTGCTCTGGTTTGCTTTCAGGAGATTTTGTTCTCTGAGCGCTTTCCGTAGAGTTCCGGAGGATGGGAATAGAAATGGCAGCCTCCTGGTCTCCGGCCTGGAGGAGCGGAGACTCCAGGGCCCAACTCCTCAGTGCGCCCTCAGAGAACAGCGCCCAGTTACTCCCGTCTGCCTGACCTCCGGCCGCGCTCCGAGCTCACCGAGCCTGCGACCGGTTCAAAGTAACACCGAGCTGTGAGCTTACTGTCTGCTCTGTCTCTGTAGCCGGCTTTCCTGTTCCAATACCCGCAAGCTCTGCGACACTCAGACACCCCCGATCCTTCTGTGAACCTGTGGCACCTGAGGCCACGCTGACCCTGCGTGGGCTTCACCCCAGTTTAGCCTCTGGAGCGATGTCCCTCAGTGGAACAGACTTTTAAAAGTCTTGATTTTGTGCTCTGTTGCTCTGCCTCTTACCGGGAGCCGGCCCCTCCCCCCGGTGTCTATCTTCCCGTCACTTTGGATTCACTTCTTTGCCGGTCCTACCTTTCAGAAAGTGGTTGTTTTTATGTTTCTAGAATTACTGTTCTTCTCTTCGATCTGCCTATGATTTTCAGGTGTTTTCAATCTTTAGATAAGCTATCTAGCTGATCTCCGGCTAGCTGAAGTAGTCTCAGCCTGCTACTTCTCTGCCATCTTGACTCCTCCCCCACCTTGTGTCTTATAGTTGGACCAAAGCTTGTGGGTGCTAGGGGGTAGTTGCATTTTTGCTAGAATGCCAAGTCAGGCTTACCTCTAAATGGAGGATAGAGAATTTCTCTGTACATGAAAATATTAAATAATACTGTTACAATGATAATGAAGATTCATTGAACACTTAGTATATGCCAAACACTATGCCAGATAATTTACATGTATGATCTCTTTTAGTTCACCCTATAGTTTTATGAAGTATTTACTGACATTATTACCCTCATTTTACAAGTGAGAAAACCAGGATCCCACAACTAGCAGTGTTAGAAGTGGGGTTTTTCTGGGTCTTTCCAGTGCTAAGCTCCTGTTGGTAATCATTATGTTGTCCTTTCACCACCAAATCCTAGAGGAAGGGATTCTTGAGATGGTGCGTAATCTTCTTTTAGTCAATAGGTCAGTAATACTGCTGAAAGTTGTCACTTCCCTTCTCAACCTCTTACGTAGCCGAGAGGCAGCACTTGACATTGGAAAGGGCATACATAGATTTTGCATTCACACAGAACTGGTCTAATCCTTCCTGTACAATTTGACGTGAGCATAAATAAGTGACTTAACCTCCCTGTCAGTTGCCAAATCTATAAAGGAAAGGTCATGATGTCTACTTGCAAGACTGCTTTAAGGATTAAATGCAACAAGACAAGCAAAATGTATAACAGAGTCTTTTGAGTCACAGGTACCCAATAATGGTGGCTGTTTCAGTAATTGGAAATGGTCCTTTTAGATTATTGAGTTGTCAGATGTTCTGGAGATGGGTACTTAATATCTTTATTCAGAGCCAAGGGAATAAAAAACAGCAACTGTATGTAGCTCTTCAAGCAGGTCCTATTCAATGTGGCTTCTAATCTCTCCAACCTCTAACTGCTACATCCAATAGATTAGCCTTAATGTAACTAATAGAAGTTCATATTCCTAAATTGTGGTCTTAACCTAAACTCAATTAAAGCCCCATATTGCATTACTGCACTCCTCCACACATTTGTGATTGCACACCACTCAAATAGATGCTGGTTTTCATGGCATTGTTTCAAAGCAGCACATTTCATACATGGAAATCCAACTGCAGTGCAGAGGGAGACATGGTGAGAAGTTACTTTTAGGTTCAGAAAAAACAGAATATCATTAATTTATACCCCATTCATAATACACAACCATTTGTTCAGCAAAAATCTCTGCTGCATTTAGACTATAAAATATTTGTTGGAAATCTGAACTACAGAAAAAGCTGAATTCAGTTTCTTTGAATTCAGTAGCAGCAAAGCCACTTATTGTCACTCTTTTGTCTGGGAAAGTAAATCCTGAGTACAGTGCATTTCCCATATGGTCAGAGTTTGTTGGTTATTTATGTTTCAGTGTTGAATTTTCATCTCCCTACTTTTTATCGAAAGCAATTATGAAGCCACAATTATGAAAATAATGAGTACACAAATACGTGGTTCAACATGTCTGCACTATGATTCTTCAGCCGATTCAAATAAAGCTCTAGGGTTAATTTCTTTACATGTAATTTGTGATTTGTCCTCTTTGGCCCCATATATGCTAAGAGTCAGTATCGTTACACAGCCCTGCCTTCCATGTCCTCTGAGGTTTGAATATGATGAATAAAACAAAAGAATGAGGAAAAAAACCGAAGGTAAAGGTCCCAGGAAAAAGAATCTCAAGGTGATTCATACAGCTGAGTCTCGAGGAAGAACCTGGTTCCCACCTTCACAAACACTGACAATTGTTTGGAAAATATCACCAAGTCAAGAATATTCAGAAAGGAGGATCAGGGAAGTTTCATTTCTACCAACCAACAAAAGGACTTGGGAAGTTCTAAAATTTTCCTCAGCCATTGAAATTAGTCCCAAAGAACAGGACATGTTCTATTTCTTAGTAGAATTATATGCCAGGAAGCATAAAATCCAACAACAAACAAAGAACAGTTAGGAGACTTGAAGGAGATAATACATTTGAACACCCACCATAGTGACTGATCAGGCACACTCAATGGAAGTTAAAAATCTGATTGAGAACTTTGTATTGGCACAGCATTATGCTAAAGGGCTATCAAGAAGTTTAGGGTATAGTCTTAGACCTTATGATGAGCTTTATCTTATCATAAACTGGGTGAGACCGGATCCACAGATGAAAAAACCAGCAATATGAGACAGTGTAGGTAAGTGTTAAATGATGGATGCAAACAATGAGGAAGTCAACTAGCATTTGAGGAGTATTTACTGTGCCATTGATTCCTCATAACAATCATAAGATTGTTATGCTATCATTATTTCCAACTTACTGATGAGTAAACTGAAGTTCAGAGCAGTAGAGTAATTCTGATGTAGTCACACCGGTAGTAAGTGACATATCTGGGATTTCTCCCCCTGCTCCAAGTTCTATATTCTTTTGTGGTGTGTATTATACTTTTTCTTATGGTCAACAAAAGTTCATCCCTCTTGATCACACATTATTTGCTAGACTCCTTATTAAATACTGTACATATAGCATATCATTACAATGTAGAGGTTAAGTTCATGGACTCCCTAGATTTAATTCTTCTCTCCACTCATCAGCTATGTGAACTTAATCTCTCTGTGCCTCAGAAGCAAGTGAATTAATACATGCAACAGACTTATAAAAGATTTTGGCATATTTTAAGTCAAATATAAGTGTTGATTGTTATTATTTTTGTTATTTAATACTTTTAAATCTTTATGAAGTAGGGATTATGGTTATGTTCACTTTACAGATGAGGGAACTGAGCCTTAGAGCAAAGAAATGGCTTTTCCAAAGTTACCTGGGTGGTAAATTCTGGGTGGTAAATTCAGGTGTTCAAGTATAAGCTTGTTGACTCTAAACTTTTTTTTTCCCTTCACTATGGCACATTACTTTCCTAAGTGCAATAGCTGCTCAAGAGAGGGAGACATCTATATGAGCTGAAGGCTTCATTAAGGATGTGGGACTAGAGGTTGAAAAAGAGTAATGAGAAAAAGATTCTGTATAGGAAGCTTGGATAAAGAAGGAAGGATAGTGTGTGTTGAGGGGAGGAGGAGAGAGGACCAAACATTTCTCCTTCTAGAAGACTTTTAGAGAATGAGGGGATTCAGTCCTGCTATTAGTGACAGGAAAGCAAGTGCAGGCCTGTTCAAAGGAGCCTGTCCTACAGTCCAGTCACAAGAAGGCCCTGAGGGCAGGAAGCAGACCACACCTTCGCAAGAAAAATAAATCTGAGTAAAGCTGTAAATGAATCTCAGGGTAATCTCCTACAACGGCATGCCTAGAATCATAAGCCTGTTTACAACAGCCTTGTCTACCTGCAGGTGAATCTTATAGTCATGCCCTCTACAGACGGTCATATGGCAGAAGAATTTCCAGAGGAGAAACTAGCACTTGAATACCGAATTAGGAAGAAAAGAATCCAATTGCTTAATTGAAAATTTATAAAAATATGTACAATTATAAGTGCATTACATTGTGTGGCACAAACCCCCCACTGTAGAACGATTTAACTGCTGTTTGCTTCCTGCTCTGCCTAACTGACTCTCCTGGGGGCCATTGCTTTAGTAGTTTAGCTATCTCAGCTGCCACTGTGCCTCCTCATTTTCCTCTATTACTGAGTTTTAAGAGGTGTGACTTAGGAAGCCAACCATCTCTTTTGCAAAGTCTGGCAGTTTGCCTATGTAGCTGGTAAGAGCTGGTGAGTTATGTATGTGAGTCTGTTTAACTGGGGTTTCTGCCTGCCTGAAGCTTCTAGTGGTAATAGCCCTACTAATTAACTCTGTTATTCTTTATTCTTCACTCTTTGAGCTTCCTTTGAAACTCTCCCAACTTTGGATGACTCCAACTTTTAGAGAAACATTTTCCTTTCACTTAAACAATTTCACTTAAACTCCATCCAGTCCTTCAAGTCTCACATCAGCACCTGTGCCTGCATGTATTTTGAAGTGAGTCCCGGTGTTCCAGTAGAGAATTTTTTTGATGTATCACAATTACACAGGCTATAGCTAAAGGACTCTGTGGCAATCTACTGGGAACATTTCACTGGTTCAGGAGCTTAGAAATGGACTTAATTTACTCTGCCTAAACAAAGTGTACCTGTGCCCACTGACTCTTAAAAGGATAGTCTGCTGAGCAATGGGATTCTGAATTAAAAAATCCTTGAGCAACTGTCTTTTTCCACTGTATATTTTTTCCTGTTTTGTCGAAGATTAATTGACCATAGAGTTGAGGGTCCATATCTGGGCTCTCTACTCTGTTCCACTGGTCTATGTGTCTGTTTTTATGCCAGTACCATGCTGTCGTGGTCATCACAGCTTTGTAATAAAGCCTGAAATCAGGTAATGTGATGCCCCCAGTTTTATTTTTGTTTTTCAACATTTCCTTAGCGATTCAAACTCAACACACACGAAACAGGCAAACATATCAAAAACATGGGCAGAAGATATGAACAGACACTTCTCCAATCAAGATATACAAATGGCTGGGAGGAGGAGTCAAGATGGCGGAGAAGTAGCAGGCTGAGACTGCTTCAGCTAGATAGCTTATCTAAAGATTGAAAACACCTGAAAATCCATCGGCAGATCAAAGAGAAGAAGAACAGCAATTCTGGAAACAGAAAAACAACCACTTTCTGAAAGGTAGGACTGGAGGAGAAGTGAATACAAAGCGATGGGAAGATAGACCCCGGGGGGAGGGGCCGGCTCCCTGCAAGCGGGGGAGCAACGGCGCACAAAATCAGGACTTTTAAAAGTCTGTTCCGCTGAGGGACATTGCTCCAGAGGCTAAACCGGGGCGAAGCCCACGCGGGGTCAGCATGGCCTCAGGTCCCGCAGGGTCACAGAAGGATCGGGGGTGTCTGAGTGTCGCAGAGCTTGCGGGTATTAGAACGGGAAAGCCGGCTACAGAGACAGAGCAGATAGTAAGCTCACAGCTCGGTGTTACTTTGAACCAGTCTCAGGCTCAGTGAGCTCGGAGCGCGGCCGGAGGTCAGGCAGACGGGAGTAACTGGGCGCTGTTCTCTGAGGGTGCACTGAGGAGTGTGGCCCTGGGCTCTCGGCTCCTCCGGGCCGGAAACCAGGAGGCTGCCATTTGTATTCCCATCCTCTGGAACTCTACGGAAAGCGCTCAGGGAACAAAAGCTCCTGAAAGCAAACCAGAGCGATTACTCACCCCGGCCCCTGGTAAGGGCAGTACAATTCCGCCTGGAGCAAAGGCACTTGAGAATCACTACACCAGGCCCCTCCCCCAGAAGATCAACAAGAAATCCAGCCGAGACCAAGTTCACCTACCAAGGAGTGCGGTTCCAATACCAAGGAGAACAGCAGAATTCCAGAGGAGGAGAAAGCAAAGCACGGAACTCATGGCTTTTTCCCTGTGATTTTTTTTAGTCTTGCAGTTAATTTAATTTTTTTTCTTTTTCATTTTTTTTTTTTTAAATTCTCGCCTTCTGGTAAAATTTTTTTTTTTAACTTTTACCTTTTTATTTTTTAACGTTTTTTAACTACTTTATCTAATATAGATTTTTTTCGTTTTTATATTTTTCTTTATTTGTTTTCTTTTTTAATACTTTTCTTTTTTTTTCTTTTTTCTTTTTTTTTTTCTTTCTTCCTTTTTGAACCTCTTTTTATCCCCTTTCTCCCCCCTCACGATTTGGGATCTCTTCTAATTTGGTTAAAGCATATTTTCCTGGGGTTGTTGACATCCTTGTAGTATTTTACTTGCTGCTTCATATACTCTTATCTGGACAAAATGACAAGACGGAAAAATTCAACACACAAAAAAGGAACAAGAGGCAGTACCGAAGGATAGGGACCTAATGAATACAGACATTGGTAATATGTCAGATCTAGAGTTCAGAATGACAATTCTCAAGGTTCTAGACGGGCTCGAAAAAGGCATGGAAGATATTAGAGAAAACCTCTTCAGAGATATAAAAGCCCTTTCTGGAGAAATCAAAGAACTAAAATCTAACCAAGTTGAAATCAAAAAAGCTATTAATGAGGTGCAATAAAAAATGGAGGCTCTCACTGCTAGGATAAATGAGGCAGAAGAAAGAATTAGTGATATAGAAGACCAAATGACAGAGAATAAAAAAGCTGAGCAAAAGAGGGACAAACAGCTACTGGACCACGAGGGGAGAAATCGAGAGATAAGTGACACCATAAGACAAAACAACATTAGAATAATTGGGATTCCAGAAGAAGAAGGAGGAGAGAGGGGAGCAGAAGGTATACTGGAGAGAATTATTGGGGAGAATTTCCCCAATATGGCAAAGGGAACGAGCATCAAAATTCAGGAGGTTCAGAGAATGTTCCTCAAAATCAATAAGAATAGGCCCACACCCCGTCACCTAATAGTAAAATTTACAAGTCTCAGTGACAAAGAGAAAATCATGAAAGCAGCCCGGGAAAAGAAGTCTGTATCATACAATGGTAAAATTATTTGATTGGCAGCTGACTTATCCACGGAGACCTGGCAGGCCAGAAAGAGCTGGCATGATATTTTCAGAGCACTAAACGAGAAAAACATGCAGCCAAGAATGCTATATCCAGCTAGGCTATCATTGAAAATAGAAGGAGAGATTAAAAGCTTCCAGGACAAACAAAAACTGAAAGAATTTGCAAACACCAAACCAGCTCTACAGGAAATATTGAAAGGGGTCCTCTAAGCAAAGAGAGAGCCTACAAGTGGTAGATCAGAAAGGAACAGAGACCATATACAGTAACAGTCACCTTACAGGCAAACAATGGCCCTAAATTCATATCTCTCAATAGTTACCCTGAATGTTAATGGGCTAAATGCCCCTGTCAAAAGACACAGGGTATCAGAATGGATAAAAAAAGAAAACCCATCTATATGTTGCCTCCAAGAAACTCATTTTAATCCATGAGACCTCCAGATTTAAAGTGAGGGGGTAGAAAAGAATTTACCATGCTAATGGACATCAGAAGAAAGCAGGAGTGGCAATCCTTATATCAGCTCAATTAGATTTTAAGCCAAAGACTATAATAAGAGATGAGGAAGGACACTATATCATACTCAAAGGGTCTGTCCAATAATGAGATTTAACAATTTTAAATATCTATGCCCCCAACGTGGGAGTGGCCAACTATATAAACCAATTAATAACAAAATAAAAGAAATACATCAACAATAATACAATAATAGTAGGGGACTTTAACACTCCCCTCACTGAAACGGACAGATCATCCAAGCAAAAGATCAGCAAGGAATAAAGGCCTTAAATGACACACTGGACCAGATGGACATCACAGATATATTCAGAACATTTCATCCTAAAGCAACAGAATACACATTCTTCTCTAGTGCACATGGAACATTCTCCAGAATAAATCACATCCTCGGTCCTAAATCAGGACTCAACTGGTATCAAAAGATTGGGATCATTCCCTGCATATTTTCAGACCACAATGCTCTAAAGCTAGAACTCAACCACAAAAGGAAGTTTGGAAAGAAGCCAAATACATGGAGACTAAACAGCATCCTTCTAAAGAATGAATGGGTCAACTGGGAAATAAAGAGGAAGTGAATAAAATCTTGGAAACAAATGATAATGAAAATACAACGGTTCAAAATCTGTGGGACACAACAAAGATTGGGAGATTTTTTTATTCCTAACTCAATTTTCATTCTTGTTTTTGGTCTAAGAAGATTTCTTACTTTCTGAATTCAAGTTTCATGATTCAATGTTGATAACCTGTGCATTTCTAAAATTGTCTATTTTTTCCTAAGTTATCTATTTTGTAAGTATATAATTGTTTATAGTAATGTCATCATGTTATGTTTTTTTGTGATTATTTGCTGTATTGTTTTCTCTTTCTTGATTTGCTTATTGAGTCTTCTCTCTTCTTTCTTAATGTTGTTTTTTAGCACTGCCATTTTTTTTAAATGGTCATTACCTTCAATGTTATGTTGTCATTTATTTTATTTTATTTTATTTATTTTTTTAAAGATTTTATTTATTTATTTGACAGAGAGAAATCACAAGTAGATGGAGAGGTAGGCAGAGAGAGAGAGAGGGAGGCAGGCTCTCTGCTGAGCAGAGAGCCCAATGCGGGACATGATCCCAGGACTCTGAGATCATGACCTGAGCTGAAGGCAGCAGCTTAACCCACTGAGCCACCCAAGCGCCCCTGTTGTCATTTATTTTAGTCTCCATTTTATTTGTTTCTAATTTTTATGTCTTATTTTTCTACTTTATTAAATTTACGCTATATCTTCTTCATTTTCTAGTTCCTTGTGGTGTAATATTAAGCTGTTTATTTGAACTTCACTTCCTAATACAAACATTTATAGCATAAATTTCACTGTAACATCTGCTTTTGTTGCATTCGATAGGTTTTGGAATATTGTGTTTTCTTTTATATTTTGAGACATACTGGATTTGCCATTTGATTTTGTATTTGTCCCATTGCTTGTACAGTAGCGAATTACTTAATATTTACATATTAAATATTTAATATTTACATTGTAGGTTTTCCACCTCATTTTATTGTTCGTCTTTGCTTTTTTACCACTGTGGTTGGAATATATGCTTGGTATGATTTCAGTCATCTTAAATTTGTAATATTTGTCATCTCTCTTTTCATGTGATTTAACCAGAGGATTCTTCTGTGTGTACATGAGGAATATATGTATTCTATTTTTATTGGATGACGTGCTTTTTGTTTGTTTGTCTTTAATTTATCTATTTGACACAGATAGAGAGATCACAAGTAGGCAGAGAGGCTTGCAGAGAGAGAGGGGGAAGCAGGCTCCCTGCTGAGCAGAGAGCGCAATTCAGGGCTCAATCCCAGGACCCTGAAATCATGACCTGAGCCAAAGGCAGAGGCTTAACCTGATGAGACACTCAGGTGTCCCAGAATGTTTTGTATATCTTATAAGATATATCTTATATATCTTTTAGAACCATGAATTCTGAAATATACATCAAGTTAAAAATGTTCCTTTTGGGGAAAAATGAATATAAAGAACTTACACAACTCAATAACATAAATAAATAAATAAATAAATAAATAAATAACAAAATGGGCAGAAGACATAAATAGTCATCTCTCCAAAGAAAGCGTAGAGGTAGCCAACAGACACATGAAAAGATTCTCAGTATCACTAATTATTAGAGAAATGCAAATCAAACCACATTGAGATACCACTTCATGCATGTCAGAATGGCGAAGATCAAAAACACAAGAGACAAGTATTGGTGGGAATGTGGAGTAAAAGGAATGCTTCTGCTTTGTTGGAAGAAGTGCAAACTGGACAACCACTATAGAAAAGAGTATGGAAGTTCTTCCAAAAATTGGAAACAGAATTACCATATGGTCCAGTAATTTCATTTCTGTGTATTTACACTAATTTGAGAAAATACATACACCCCCATATTTATTGAAGTATTATTTACAATAGTCAAGTTATGGAAGTGAAGCAAGTGTCCATCAAAAGATGAATAGATAAAGATGAAGTGGTATATATATATATATATGTATATATATGTATATATATATATATGAATATCACTTAGCCACGAAAAAGAATGAAATATTTCCATATGAAAGAGCATAGATGGATCTAGGGAATATAATGGTAAGTGAAATAAACCAGTCAGAGAAAGATAAATACCACAACATTTCACCTGTATGTGGAATTTGAGAAAGAAAAGTAACAGACAAAGAAACAAAGAGACAAATAAGAAAAAAACAAAAACAAAAACAAAACAACAAAAAAAAAATCCCTAGACTCTTAAATATAGAGAACTGGTGGTTACCATTGGGGAAAATGATGGGAGGATGGGCCACATAGGTGATGGGGGAAAAATGATTCAACCATTTCTTTCTGAGCCCTATAATTTACTAGACATTATGCTAAACTATTTTATCTGCATAAAACCAGTTATGATATTACTATCCCTATTTTATATATAAAAAAGAAATAAATGAAAGTTAATAAAGAAAGTGAATAGTAAAACCAGGATTAAAATCTAGGTTTTCTGTTCCTTCTACACAGTATCCCTGAATGGTATAGATACTGCAACACCAGTATATAGGATTGCTCATTCTACCTGATAACAGCATCTACAACTCTAAGGTATTTATAGAATTTCTGCATTAGAGTTCTCTAGGAAAATAGAACAAATAGAATATATAGATATACATATACACATACATATATGCAAACATTTTCAAATTATTAATTGTGTTTTAACTCTAATGTGTCTTAGATAAATGTTTTTTTGTGTTTTCATATAATTGAACTTATCAATCTCTTATGCATAAATATATAAAATATTTATATATGTAACTGTATATTAAATATAAGGAGATTTATTATAAAGAATTGGCTCATGTAATTATACATGCTGAGATGTACTAACACGTATAGTCAGCAATCTGGAGATCCAGGAGAGCTGAGGGTTTAGTTCCCATCTGAATCCAAAGGACTGAAAACCAAGAAAGCAAATAGTGTAAGCTCCAGTCTAGGTTTAAAGTCAGGAGAAGAACAATGTCTCATCTCAAAACCCATTAGGCAGATAGAACAAATTTTCCTTTATTCTGCCTCTTTGTTTTGTCTAGGACTTCAGTTGGTTAGATGAGGCTTACTCACATTGAGGAAGGAAAATGCTTTATTCAGTCTTATGATTTAAATGTTAATCTCACCCAGAAACTTTCTTGCAGACCTACTCAGAATGTGTAACCAAATAATGGGGCACAATTTGATCAAATCAAGTTGACACATAAAATTATCCATCATACTTTCTTCTTGAAAAAGGATAACTTTTGAGATCATGGTAAGGTATGTAAAGGATCTGATAATATAAAACAGTTAAGCATATATGGGGGGAATGTCCTTTTTTTTAAAGATTCATTTGTTTATTTAAGAGAGGGAGTAAAATAGTGAGAGCATGAGCAGGGAAAGGGACAAAGGGAAAGGAGGAGAGAATCCTCAAGCAGACTCCTGACTAAGCATGGAGCCTAACTTGGGGCTCAATCCCAGGACTCTGAGATCATGACCTGGGCCAAAACCAAGAGTTGGCTACTTAACTAACTGAGCCACCCAGTTGTCCCAGGGAGGGTATGTTCTTTAAATTCAAAATTGCTTCAGGATTTATTTTCACCTATATTTCCACATCAAAACCTCTTGGGATAGACAAATGTTTTAGGGGTAATCTAATCCAAATATTCACCTAGTCCATAAATCTCTTCCTTAATATTCCTATCCTTATATATCTCTAGTGACTCTAAACTCACTGTTACTTGGAGTTGCCCATTTCCATTTCAGAAAGCATCATACTGAAGGAAAGTAGGAGACTATCTTTACAACCTTGGGATAAAAAAGGACTTCTTACTCAGAATGTGCAACAATAAAGGAGTAGATTGATAAGTTAAATTAGTTAAAACAAAAACAAACTTGCTCATCTAAGACACATTAGAGTTAAAACACAAGTAATAATCTATGAAAATATTTGGATTACCTATAATTTATATAACACATCACATATAACCTACTTGAAAAATACAAAGAAAATATAACTAGACATTTCAGAGAGAATAGAATATAATTAGCCTATTAATATATAAAATATCCTTAACATCATTAATAATCTGTGTCCTATAATTAATAATTATTAAATAAAATTTATATTCACTAAGTTGCCAAAATTAAACAATCTGGCAATATCAAGTGTTGACAAGAATATGAAGATGCTTCAAAGAACATGAAGCCATACTCTGCTATGGGAAAAATAAATTTCTGATGAATAAAAAGTTTGACAATATCTAGAAAAACTGAACATATGAATATTTTATGACCCAATAATTCTAAGCTTTTCTGTCAAGATGTACTACCAAAAAAGCTCATACAAGAAAGCTCATAACAGCAATGTTCATGACAGCAAAAACTGAATAAAACCTAATAGTCCATAAGAAGTTGACAGGAAAAAGAAATACTCTTAATACTCTTATACTCAGACTGCTATATGCCAGTCTGCCAGTCCGTTAATTAACCATGGATACAGGAAAAGAAAAAAAGAGACAGAAAGTTATATATAGCATCATAATATTCATATCAATTCTAAAGCCAAGCAAAAGTGAACAATATAGTGTTTAAAATTGCATACATATGTACTAAAATATTAAAGAAAACCAACAGAATCAGTATATAACACAAAACTTAAGATTGTAGTTACCTCTGCAGTGGAGGTCGTATTACGTGATTGGAAGTAAATACAAGGGGGTACTAAAATACTAATATTCTTGTTTCTTCAATTGAGTGTAGGAAAATTGAGGTGCTTGGGGTTTTTTTTTTAATAGTCTCAGAGGCAGAATTTAATGGTTCATCAGTTGCAAATAACACCCAGTGCTCATTATATCAAATGCCTTTTTTAATACCCATCACCCAGTTACCCTATCTTCCTAACCTGTTCCCCTCCAGCTACCCTCAGTTAGTTTCCTAGATTTCATTGTCTCTTGTGGCTTTCCTCCTTGTCAATTTTCATCTTGTTTTATTTTTCCTTTCCTTCTGCTATGTTTATCTGTTTTGTTTCTTGAATTCCACATATGAGTGAAATCATATGGTATTTGTCTTTCTCTGATGGACTTATTCTACTTAGCATAATATGCTTTAGTTCCATCCATGTTGTTGTAAATGGCAAGATTAATTTCTTTTTGATATCTGAGTAATATTCCATTGTATACATATACCACCCTTGATGGATATCTTGGCTCTTTCCATATTTTGGCTGTTGTGAACATTGTTGCTATAAACACTGAGGTGCATGTGTCCCTTTAAATCACTATGTTTTTACACTTTGGATAAATAATTATTAGTATAAATGCTTGGTCATAGGGTAGGTCTAGTTTTAACTTTTTGAAGGAACTTCATACAGTTTTCCAGAGTGGCTACACCAGTCTGCATTCCCACCAACAATGTAAGAGTGTTCTCCTTTCTCTGCATCCTCACCAACACTTGTTTCCTGAGTTGTTCATTTTAGCCATTCTGACCATTGTGAGGTGGTATCTTATTGTGGTTTTGATTTGTATTTCCCTGATGCCAAGTGATGTGGAGCATTTTTTTCATGTGTCTGTTGGCCAACCTCAATACCTTACTCCCCTATGGCAATCATCAATTTGTTCTCAGTATTTAAGAGTCTGTCTTTTAGATTCGTTTTTTCTTTGTTCTTTTAATATTATCTTTTTGAAACCACACAATGCTTTGTATATACTCTCTTTTCATGAATGACATACTTCATAGTAAAAAGAAAAATCCTATAGTAGTCTCCTTTTACCTTCTAATTCAAATACAAAATTTCAGCAGGCGTTGGTGGTATAGTGGTGAGCATAGCTGCCTTCCAAATACAAAATTTCTGACATGATTTCTAGGTCCCAAATAATGTGATCCTTCTCTAACAAATTATTACCTACCTGTATGTATTTTACCTTCCATGTACTTTCTTATGTGATTTCCATTAACCGGAATGTTTTCCCTGCTCAGTTCTGCTTATCTAAGCCAAACTTACTCTTGAAGATTGATTTTATGCCCCAGCACCTTCATGAAAAGATTTGAGAATATCCAGTCCAATATTTACTTCATTCTTTTTTGCATCTCTTTTGCTTTTTAAAAATAGTAGCTCTGTACCACAGAATGTACCACTTCATTAGTTTTATGTGTTTTTACATTTGTCTTATCAGTACTGTGCTTCTTTTTGCATTTTGTTAGAACCTGACAGTTATGGAATCACCAAACATAGTCAATAAATAACTTGCAGTTAGTGAAATTGGTTAGAAATGCGTATTACATGGACTTTACATAAAGCTATATAGACCTAATGCTTTGAAAAACGTACAGGAAGATAAACACAAAATTAGTCAAGTAGAGGTTCTGCTGTAATACATCAGGAATTTTCACCTTTGACACAACCTTTATAGGCAAATAGACCAAAAAATTATTTTTAAAATTTATTATTATTATTATTGTTATTATTTTATTATGTTATATAAGTCACCATACAGTACCTCATTAGTTTTTGATATAACATTCCATTGGTTCATTGCAAAACAATATATCTAATTGAATCATCTGAATATATTATGTGCTGGAATTAGAAACTCTGAATGAGTGGGTTCCACATTAGTGAAGTTTTGAGTGACTGCTTAAGATTAGATTAAATTAATAAATGGCATCTTATCTCCCACAGGTACTTAAATTTGCTTGCAAAGCCCCTGTCTGCAAACCCCCACTCTTCTTAAGCTACAATATTACTCAGATATATGCATAAGCAAACTTCATATTATAAAATGGTAGCACATGCACAGAGGTATTGCTGCACTTGTTGCTTTTATATAGCTACAAAATCAACAAATTGAAGCAAGATTAGTTCATAGACAAAAAAAAAAAAAATGTCTTTTGTCTTTCCTAAAACTATTTATCTAGTCCAATTGTAAACATTGTAATGAGCTCTCACACAGTAGTGTCAATTCTCTTGAAGTCTTTCTGAAATCTGCAGAATTCAATCTCTATGAATTTGGATGTAAAAATTTTAGTTTGTTGGGCACGACAATTATTCTATTGTTGTCTCCAGGCTTGCTTTCTCTAGGATATCTCTCTGTAGATGTAAAGAAAGCTGATCAAATATTTGGCTTATAAATAATATTTGGAAACACCACATGATATAGTACCAGTTGGTTTGTATTTGTGATGAAAGGAAATGAAAGAATTTCAGACAAGCTCCCCTTCATCAGGGTTCCAACATTTCTTTCTGTGTTTTCAGCTTACCCAACTGTTTTATCTTTATTATATCAGCATTGTGCTCTCACCCAAAAAGTCACATACCAGATAATGTGCTTTAATCCAAATTGGGACCTGAAAGCCAAGTCTACTTACAAAGTAGTTGTCCACATCTGGATGCCAAATCTGAAACTACTTATTTTGAACTTATTGCTAAATCAAAGATGATTTAGAGAATAAGTCTTGAAAGTATTGACAAACAAAAAAATTAGGGCTTGTTTTGTGGGGTGTTGAATGTGTTTTTTTTCTTTTTCTCCAGCTTCTATAAAGTCATTGCTCTATTGGTCTTATACTCTCATCCATTCTTCTATAGGAAAGGCTATTTTAGTATGTTATATGAAATTCTTATAAATTCTGTTTTTAATTAACTTTCATATTGTTTATAAGCAAAAATAATATCTATAATTCAGAAAGTTTTGTTCTTATTTTGTTTTATTTTATATTATGAAAGATTATATTTTGCATCATTTTTTAAAAATTTCTGTAAGTTAATCTTATTGCTTTCAAGAACAAAGGGAGGATTTATAAATGGGAAACAATAATAAAAAATAAAAGCACATTTTAGATGGCGTTACTATACATACAACTGAACATTACATACTACATACTATATTCTGAATTAAGTTACTTAAACTATGAAATTTTCTTAAAGAGATAAAGAGATTTAAGGTCAAAAGGAAGTCATTTTTAGGATTCTTTTCCCATATAGTATGACACATTACTAGGAAATGAAATATTTGCTAATCAGAAAAGTGAGTCAGATGAAGTGCTTCAAGTACAATAATCTAAATAAATTTTTGGCTTGTCGTCAGCATCAACAAAGCAGTTGGGTGAATTTAGATTTTATGTAATGATGTTTTTGAGATTTATTCTCACTTTGAACTTTTTTTAACCTTCTCTTAGATTCCAGAACAATAGCCCCTTCCTACCTCAGAGCAATAAGGTGAAAAAGACACTGCAATTAAGAATTGTTCTTTATAGCAATGGGGGCATTTAGAAAATACCCATGAAGATATTCAGGATAAGGTGAAAGACTATTCTACTTGGCACTTTATTTCTTTTTAAATTTTTATTATTAACATATAATGTATTGTTTGTTCCAAGGGTACAGGTCTGTGATTCATTGGTTTTACACAATTCACAGCACTCACCTTAGCACATGGCACTTCTTTCAGATCCTGAAACTCTTGGTGTGGTATGAGTGTGTGTGTTTGGGCTGAGAGGGTGTGATGGAAGTGGAAGGTGGAGTGGACAGTGAGACAGGGGATGGATGGTGAGACCTGGACATGATGTAAGGGTAAGAGCAAAATTTCACTGCAGGTTTTATCAAAAAATATTTCCATAGTAAAATACATCCTCACAGGAATCATTGACAGATGGAATAAAGTCTAACAATCCACCACGCTTGAGAATCTTGCACCATGCCAGCTGCACCCATTTAGAGGCTGTGAAGAAATGTCAACCATTATTAAAGAAAATCCTCTGAGACCAGGAAGCAGAAGATTGATTTGCAAATGTCTCTCTTTCAGGGCTCTGATAATACAGTGTTATCTGAACCAGTAATCATCATTTGTTAACTCAAGTACTAGGAGATCATTTCGTTTACTATAGCTACAACTAATACTGATGATCCATTAATTGTATTTCATGAACCTACCTAATTCACTGGAAAATACAAGGGTTGCATATTTGCTCCAGGTATATGTAACACTTCTCTCCTGAGAATCAGTCTGTTAGTATTTGTAATGCACACTGAAGATGGAAATTGCTGTATAAAATAGCCATTATCCTGTGGTACATACAGCAGCAGCTACTCCATTAGGAAGGGAAGATAGCAATATATTACCATAATATAAAAGACAGATGCACACTTCCATTCCATCATACCCTCGATTCTACCATGCATTGAAATAAGGTGGGTGCCTAGAATGCACCAAACTTCATAAACCATATCTTATACTAAGGAAGACTTCATGATTAAAAGAAAACCAGATATCTCTACAGCTCTACTACATTTGCAGGGTTGCAGGTAGGGAAATATTGTAATCTTAACTGGTGAGGGAACAGAATACTCCCTGAGGACAAAGCAAAATCAGGCTTCTTCCACCCCCACTCCTGGGTGGGACATATGTGACATTCTTTAGGAATCTCCCACCTATCTTAGTGTTAATACCTTCCTAGAGGGAAAAATGACCATGACAATGGCAAGGCCTCAATGCCTTCTATATCTTGAAGATCACCTTTAGCATATGAAAGTTCTATTGAAACCTCCTTTTTCTTTACCTCCTCAACCCTGCCACCTTTCATATCCCCAGGGCAACATCTCTTCCTGCCCATGGGTCCTGTCCAACACTTTAATAAATCACCTTTTTGCACCAGAGACATCCTAAGAATTCTTAAGAATTCCTTCTTAAGACCTATCTGGTGCAATAAGATGGTTCAGTAATGTGACAGGATACAAATTCAATGAACAGAAATCAGTTGCTTTCTTAGACACTAACAATGAAAATACAGAAAGGAAAATTAAAGAATCAATTCCATTTACTATAGCAAAAAGAACCATAAGATACGTGGGAATAAACATAACCAGAGAGGTAAAGGATCTGTACTCGAGGAACTACAGAAAACTCATGAAAGAAATTGAAGAAGACACAAAAAGATGGAAGACAATTCCATGCTCATGAATTGAAAGAAAAAACATTGTTAAAATGTTCATACTGCCTAGAGCAATCTATACTTTCAATGCCAATCTGATCAAAATTCCACCAGCATTTTTCAAAGAGCTGGAGCGAACAATTCTAAAATTTGTATGGAATCAGAAGAGACCCTGAATTGCTAAGGAAATGTTGAAAACGAAAAATAAAACTGGGGGCATCACGTTGCCGGACTTCAAGCTTTACTACAAAGCTGTGATCACCAAGATGGCATGGTACTGGCACAGGAATAGACACATAGACCAGTGGAACAGAGTAGAGAGCCCAGATATGGACCCACAACTTTATGGTCAACTAATCTTTGACAAAGCAGGAAAAAAATATACAGTGGAAAAAAGACAGTCTCTTCAATAAATGGTGCTGGGAAAATTGGACAGATATGTGTAGAAGAATGATAATTGACCATTCTCTTACACCATACACATAGATAAACTTGAAATGGTTAAAAGACCTCCACGTGGGAGCCTGGGTGGCTCAGTGGGTTAAGCCACTGCCTTCGGCTCAGGTCATGATCTCAGGGTCCTGGACTGAGTCCCGCATCAGGCTCTCTGCTCAACAGGGAGCCTTCTTCCCTCTCTCTCTCTCTCTGCCTGCGTCTCCGTCTACTTGTGATTTCTCTCTGTCAAATAAATAAATAAAATCTTAAAAAAAAAAAAAGACCTCCACGTGAGGCAGGAATCCTTCAAAATCCTAAAATCCTAGAGGAGAACATAGGCAATAACCTCTTAACATTGGCCACAGCAACTTCTTTTAAGATATGTTTCCAAAGGTAAAGGAAACAAAAGTGAAAATGAATTTTTAGGACTTCATCAAGATCAAAAGCTTCTGCATAGCAAGGGAAACAGTCAACAAAACAAAGAGGCAACCCCCAGAATGGCAGAAGATATTTGCAAATGACAGTACAGACAAAAGGTTGATATACAAAATCTATAAAGAACTCCTCAAAGTCAACACACACAAAACAGATAATCATGTCAAAAAATGGGCAGAAGACTTGAACAGACACTTCTCCAATGAAAACATGCAAATGGCTATCAGACACATGAAAAAATGTTCATCATCACTAGTCGTCAGGGATATTCAAATCAAAACCACATTGAGATACCACCTTACACCAGTTAGAATGACCAAAATTAACAATACAGTAAACAACGTGTGTTGGAGAGGATGTGGAGAAAGGGGAACCCTCTTAAACTGTTGGTGTTAATGCAAGTTGGTGCAGCCACTTTGGAAAACAGCATGGAGGTTCCTTAAGAAACTAAAAATAGTGCTTCCTTATGACCCTGCAATTGCACTACTGGGTATTTACCCCAAAGATACAGATGTAGTGAAATGACGGGCCATCTGTACCCCAATGTTCAGAGCAGCAATGGCCACAGTCACCAAACTGTGGAAAAAAACAAGATGCCCTTCAACAGAAGAATGGGTAAAAAAGATGTGGTCCATATATAATATGGAGTACTATGCCTCCACCAGAAAGGATGAATACCCAATTTTTGTATCAACATGGATGGGACTGGAAAAGATAATGCTGAGTGAAATGAGTCAAGCAGAGAGAGTCAATTATCATATGGTTTTGCTTATTTATGGAGCATAAGGAATAACATGGATACATGGGAAGATAGAGAGGAGAAGGGAGTTGGGGGAAATTGGAGGGGGAGATGAACCATGAGAGACTGTGGACTCTGAGGAAATAGCTTAGGGTTTTGGAGGGGCTGGAGTTGGGAGATTGGTTGAGTCTGGTTGTGGGTATTGTGTAGGGCGTGTATTGCATGGAGCATTGGGTGTGGTGCATAAACAATGAATTCTGGAACACTGAAAAGAAACAAAAAAATAAAAATAAAAATAAATAGAAAATAAATAAAAAGAATTCTTTCTTGGCCATCAGCTCTGAACCAAACTTTCATTCTAAAGCTTCATCATTAACCATGCTGCCAACCAGAAGATTGGCATAAGAATGCTTCACTCTGTTGCTGTTGCTAATCCAGTGCTGTGGTAACTGGGAAAGGCCCTTTCCATGTTCACTCACTCCCCAAATCTTTTGAATGACCACTGTGGCAACTGGCTCAAGTTACAAATGATAAAACTAAGCTCAAAGTTAAGTGTCAGTTCACTTGAAATTAAAACAAAAATTGAAATAGAAATTTACATGAAAATGTGTCATTCAAAAAAGAATATTAATATGTCTCTAATTCCATGAGTAAACCATGAGAAAACTCAAAGAAGCAGCTGTGTGTTTTAAAAAGATTTTATTAATGTATAAATTAGTTTCAGGTATGCAACATAGTGATTTGACATTTGCATATTTTGTGAATTTGTAAACATAATAAATTTAGTTATCATCTATCACCTTAGAAATATTGACTGTACCTCTTATGCTGTACATTATATCCCTGTGACTTATCTATTTTATAACTGAAAGTTTGTACTTCTTCATTCCATTTACCTATTTTGCCTCTCAAACCCCTTCCCTTCTGGAAGTCACCAATTTATTTACTTTATCTATGAATCTAAATGTTGTTTTGTTATTTTTGTTTCTTTTGTTTTCTTTTTATATTTCACATATAAATGAAATATGCAACATTTCATTATCTAACTTTGCATAATACTCTCAAGATCCATCCATGTCATAAGTGGTTAATTTGCAAAATCTTGTGTTTTTATGGCTTAGTACTATTCCTCTGTGTGTGTGTGTGTGTGTGTGTGTGTGTGTGTGTACTTATTATCCATCAGTGGATGCTTAGGTTGCTTCTATATCTTGGCTATAATAAATAATCTTTCAGTGAATATATTTTTTTGAATTAGTGTTTTCAATTTCTTCAGATAGATACCCAGTATTAAAACTGTTGGATCATATTGTATTTCTATTTTTAATTTTCTGAGAAACCTCCATACCATTTTTCATGGAGGCTGCACCAATTTACAATCCTACCAACAGTGCACTAGGGCTTCCTTTTCTCCATATCCTCACCACACTTGTTATTTCATGTCTTTTTGATAATAGCCATTCTGATAGGTGTAAAGTGATAGCTCACTGTGATTTTGATTTGCATTTCTCTCATGATTAATGATGTTGAGCATCTTTTCATATGCCTGCTGGCCATATCTTCTTAGAAAAAAAAATGCCATTTAGATCTTACGTTCATTTTTAAATTTTTTTTCATGTTATTGAGTTTTATGAGTTCTTTATATATTTTGGAAGCATTAGCCACTGTAATTAGGCAAGAAAGAGATTAAATGCACCCAAATTGGAAAGGAAGTTGTAAAACTGTCACTATTTGCAGATGACATGACACTAAATACAGATAACCCTAAAGACTCACCCCAAACAACTGTTAGAACTAAGAAATCAATTCAGTTTTTTTAATTGAATTCTATCAGTTGTAGGATGCAAAATTAATTTATTAAAGTTTGTTGTGCTTTTATACACTAATAAATAACTATCAGAAAGAGAAATTATGAATACAATCCAATTTATAATCACATCAAAAAGAATAAAATACCTAGGGTTAAATTTAACCAAGATGTTGAAAGACTTGTCACTGAACACTATAGGACAGTGATAAAAGAAATTAAAGATGACATAAACAAATGGAAAGATATTTCATGGTCTTGGATTGGAAGAATTAATATTTTAAAATGTGCATACTACACAAATTGATATACAGATTCACTACAATTTCTACCACAATACCAATGGAATTTTTTTTCATAAAACTAAAGCAAATAATTATAAAAATTATATGGAACTACAAAAAACCCTGAATAACCAAAATAATATTGAAAAAAATGGAGAATACATTAGGATGTATCACACTCCTGGATTTCAAATTATACTACAAAGCTATAATAATCAACTCAGTATGGTTCTGGCATAAAAAGAGACACATAGATCAATACAATAGAATAGAGAGTCCAGAAAAGTGCCCATGTATATATGGTCAATTATTTAACGATAAAGAAGACAATAACATACAATGTGGAAAGGACAGTTTCTTCAATAAATGATGTTGGGAAAACTGGGCAGCTACAAGCAAAAGAATGAAATTGGACTACTATCATACAACATACACAAAATGGATTAACGACTTGAATGTAAGACCTGAAACCATAAAACATCTAGAAGAAAACAGATGATAAAGTCTTTGATATCAGTCTTTGCGATGTATTTTTTTGTCTTTGTTTTTGTTTTTTATTTTTGTCTTGTTTCATTTTGTTTTGTTTTTGATCTGACTCCAAGCACAAGAGCAACGGAAAAGAAATAGACAAATGGTAACACATTAAACTAAAAACTTCTGCATAATGAAGAAAATTGTCAACAAAATGAAAAGGCACCTACTGAATGGGAGAAGACATTTGCAAATCAAAATTTTAAAGCTTCTTAATGCTAAGGAGCACTTAAGACCTCAGCCTCAAATCTCAGGGAGGTTCTAGACTGGAATACATTTTTAAAGGAGTTGTTTCCAGATTTTTGGATTTCAAATACCTTTAGAATGTTAGCATATATTTATCATGTACTACTATAACCATTTCAAAAAGTAAAGTACATTTAAAAATATAGTACAAAACACTTAAACACAGAATAAGTAAACTGCTCTAAGAAAGGACACATAGCAAAGTTAGAACCACATTATATATTTTGTGTGTATTGGGTAAGTTACCTAACCTGTCAATTCCTTTGGGTTCTCCATCTCTAAGAGAAGGCAATATCTTTGTTATGAGGAACATAGGAATTAACATATAAAGTTCTTAGAATAGAATGTGTCAACCTATATTCAAGATGTAAGAATTTAATTATCTCTATATATAAATTCCTTATTAATTAAAAAAATTTCTTACTACCGTAGACTGCTGATAACCTTATCTTGGACCCACAGTGGCCCTCAGATCTGCATTTATAGACTCTGGTCTAGAAGACTCACAGTGCTCTATGATACCAGAGAGTGTTACTAGGGAACTGCATTAGTTTGTAATAATTAAAGCCCCTCAAAGGAGAATAAAATGCTTCATCTTAACAACTGTTGATTAAGGATGGTTATCAATATGTTTAAAAAGTCTCAAAAAAACCCAAAAACGAAAACAAAACAATAAAATAAATAAAATAAAAAAATAAAAAGTTTTGGTGCCATATATCATATATTTTGGTTATTTGCATGAAGATATAGATAATAATGCTTCCCTAAATTAATTGAACACTTGAAAAGAACCATCCATTCATGTTTTTTTAATTCTCTGATACTAATCCATTAGTGAATTCAGTCAAACCTAATTCCAAAACATAATCTAAATTTACAAACTCCCTTAATTTACATTGCTACCACTATTGCACTAGCAATCATGGCCTTTTGACTTTTTGCTGAACTTCCATCCTAACTGGCCTTTCTATTTCCACTCTTGCTATATCTACATCATTCTCCACACAACAATCACAGTGATTTTTTTTTTTAAGATTTTATTTACTTACTTGACACAGAAAGAAAGCATAAGCAGGTGGAGTGGCAAGCAAAGGGATAAAGAAGCAGGCTCCCCACTGAGCAGAGAGCCTGATGTGGGGCTTGATCTCAGGACCATGAGATCATGACCTGACCTGAAGGCAGACACTTAAGGTGCCCCAATCACAGTGATCTTTAAACAAAAATATAAACCATCTAATGTCTTCCCATTTCACTTAAAATCCAAAATCTTACCATAGCATAAAATGCCCTGAATGATTTAGTCCCTGTCTATCTCTCTGACAACTTCTTCCCCTCCTCTCCTTCATGCTCTCAAGGCACTAATGACACTGACACTCATGATGTCACTTGACTGCTATAAGTTTTCTATGAAATGTCTTTATCTGCCATGTTTAATAGTATAACATCTCTTAGGTTTAGAAGAATGTCTGAATTAATGAATGATTTTTTCAGGTATCATGTTAAATTATTTATAAACATTATTACATGTCATGCACATAATAACACCAAAAAGTACATTTATTATTGTCTTCATTTTACATATAAATAACCTGAGATTATACAGTTAAATAAATTCCCAAAGGCAATGGAGATAATAAATATCAATGTCAGTATCCAGATACATAATTTAACTATATTTCACTCCTTCTCTTAGTCTCATATGATACTTCTCCTTATCTAATTTAGGAAACTGTTATCAATATTTCAGGTTAAAGGAGTATAAAAAACAAGGAAATATATTGAAAGACTGAATTACAATACCAAAAGTTTATTACTATAGATTGGAAACTAGACAAAAAATGAATAAAATGAAACATAATAGAAATAAATTTGAAGTCCTTCTCTTAGTGCTTAAATATCATATGAGAAAGAATGATGAGTGTCACCTTGGTTTATAAACAGCATTTGTTTAAAAAAAAATAAAAAGGCCTGGAAGCTAACAGGGTGATGTGACTCCTACAAAACAAAACAAAACAAAACAAAACAAAAAATCTGCTACAAATGGTTTGTATTAATATAAGTCTAGTCTCCAAGTACAGCCATACTGGAATTTTCACTGGTCAAAGTGTCACAGTGAATTATGGAAGTCAAGTTTTAAAAGGGATACTAGGCAAATTAGAGCTTAATCAGTGGAAATAGACCAAGAACAAGAAGGATCTGAAATAAATGCAAAACAAGTAACAGTAGGAGAAGCTACGTATGCATAGCCAAATCAGAAAAGTAATAGGTTATAAGTTCTAAAGGACAATTATTTCAATTTCAATTATGCATCATTTTTCTATAATGATGAATTGTGACCAGTGAATAGAAATTAAGAGGAACTACATTGCAGATCAGCATATGGAACAACTTTTTAAAATATTTTGTGTTAAAAAGAAACCCAGTTTTCTCACAAAGGATGAGATTCTGTCACTAGAAGTTTTCAAATATAGGCAAGAGAGCACTTAACAGGAATATTATAAATAAGGAGTGGAGTTGGAGAAACCAGTGATTCCCAAGCCTCAGTCCAATAACTGGTGCTACAATGTAAAACAAAACAAAACAAAACAAAAAACACAGATGACAGGGAAACACCCAGTATTTCTGTCAAGGGAACATAGTGATATGCCTTTCTTAAAAAGATCCATAATATATCATGAAACAGGGAAATTTCTCAGATAAATATTTCCCAAGTCCCTAACATCTGTGTCTGTCTGACTCCTAAAATCTCATTCATAGTAGCTAAACTAATAGACTGTAAACTCCTTTATGATAAGAAATGTACCAATGCTTCCAGTATAATGTCTTAGACATTACTGTTAATAAATGTTTGTTTAATTAACATTTTTATTAAGTTTTAAATTTTAATTCCAGTACAGTTAATAGTGTTATAATAGTTTCAGGTGTACAATATAGTGATTCAACAATTCTTCACATTACTCAGTGCTCACCATGTTAAATGTTCTCCAAATCCCATCACTTATTTCACCTATCCCTTCTTCCACCACCTTTCTGATAGTTTCAGTTTGTTCACTATAGCTAAGAATTTGTTTCTTGGTTTCTTTCTCTCTCTTTCTCTGTATCCCTCCCTCTCTCCCTTTTCCCCCCTTCGTGTTTAATTTCTTTCTTAAATTCTACATCTGAGTGAAATCATAGGGTATCTGTCTTTCTCTGGCTGACTTATTTTTCTTAGCATTGTATTGCATTATATTGTCTAGCACCATTCATGTCACTACAAATGGCAAGATTGCATTATTTTTTATGGCTGAATAATTATATATGTATGTATGTGTGTGTGTGTGTGTGTGTATTCACAATTTTTTATGCATCCATCCATCAGTGGACATTTGAGCCACATCCATAATTTAGTTACTATAATAATGCTGCATTAAACATGGGGTGCATGTATCACTTTGAATTATGTTTTTGACTTTTTTGGGTAAATATTCAGTAGTGTAAATGCTGGATCACAGGGTAGTTGCATTTTTAACTTTGTAAGAAACCTCCAAACTGTTTTCCACAGTGGCTATACCAGTTTGCATTCCCACCAAGAGTGGACAAGGGTTCAACTTTCTCCATGTTGTCACCAGAAGTCACTGTTTCTTGTTTCTGATTTTAGCCGTTCTGACAGGCATGAGATATCTCATTGTAATTTTGATTTTTTATTTTTCTGATCATGAGTGATGAACAACTTTTGATGTGTCTGTTGGTCGTCTGGATATCTTCTTTGAAAAAATGTCTGTTCATCTCTATTCCCCATTTTTAATTGGGTTATTTGGATTATTTGATGTTGAGTAGTATCAGTCCATTATATATTGTGCATACTAACCCTTTATCAGATATACCATTTGCAAATAATTTCTCCCTTTCCGTAGGTTGCTTTTTAGTTTTATTGACTGTTTTCTATGCTATGCGGAAGCTTTTTACTTTGATGTAGTCCCAATAGTTAATGTTTGCTTTTATTTATTTTGCCTCAGGAGACGTATAAAAAAATGTTGCTACAGCTGGTGTCAGAAAAATTACTGTCTGTGCTTACTTCTAGGATTTTTATTGTTTCAGGCCTCACATTTAAGTCTTTAATTCATATTGAGTTTATTTTTGTGTGTGGTGTAAGAAAGTGAGCCATTTTTGTTTTTCTGCATTGTAGCTGTCCAGTTTTCCCTGTACCACCTGATGAACAGATTCTCTTCTTCCCCTTTCATTTTATTTCCTACTTTGTTAAAGATTAATTGGTCATATAATCATGGGTTTATTCCTGGGTTTTCTATTCTGTTTTATTGATCTATGTGTCTATGTTTGTAACAGTTATCAGTCTGTTTTGATTATTACAGTTTATAATATAACCTGAAGTCAGGAATTGTGGTACTTCCAGTTTTGTCTTTCTTTTTTTTTTAAATATTTATGTTTATTTTTTTAATTTTTTATTTTTTATAAACATATATTTTATCCCCAGGGGCACAGGTCTGTGAATCACCAGGTACACACTTCACAGCATTCACCAAAGCACATACCCTCCCCAATGTCCATAATCCCACCCCCTTCTCCCAACCCCCCTCCCCCCAGCAACCCTCAGTTTGTTTTGTGAGATTAAGAGTCACTTATGGTTTGTCTCCCTCCCAATTCCATCTTGTTTCATTGATTCTTCTTCTACCCACTTAAGCCCCCAAGTTGCATCACCACTTCCTCATATCAGGGTTTTTCAGGATCTCTTTGGCTCTTGAGGATCTCTTGTGGTTCCATATAAATTTTAAGATTATTTGTTCTAGTACTGTGAAAAATGCTGCTGGCATATTAAAAGGAATTGCATTTAATCTGTAGAATACTTTGGGTAGTATAGACATTTTAATAGTAATTGTTTTTCTGACCCATGTTTTTCTTTCCATTTCTTTAGATCACCCTGAATTTCATTCGTCAGTGACTTCTCATGTCCAGAGTACAGGTCTTTCACTTGTTTGGTTAAGTTTATTTCTGGATATTTAATTGTTTTAGTGTAATTGTAAATTGAATTATTTTAATCTTTCTTTTAGATGTTTCATTATTGGTGTATAGAAATTCAACAGACTTTTGTACATTGATTTTGTATTTTGTGACTTTACTGAATTGATTTATCAGTTCTGGTAGTTTTTTGGTGGCATCTTTAGGATTATTTTATATACAGTATCATGCCATGCATAAATAATGAAAATATTATTTCTTCCTTACTGATTCAGAGGCATTTATTTATTTATTAAATTTATTATTTTGCTATCTAATATCTGTGGCTAGTATGTCTAGTCCCTTGCATCCTGGGGAAAAAGCCCTACTTGGTAGTGGTGCACGATTATTTTAATATATTGTTGGATTCAATTTGCTAGTGTTTTGTTGAGAATTTTTGCATCTATGTTTATCAGAGACATTGACCTTTGTTTCTTTTTTTTTTTTTTTTATGGTGTCTTTGTCTGGTTTTCCAGCCTGTTCAAATTTTGTAATTCTTCCTGTTTCAATTTTGGTGGGTTACATATTTCTAGGAATTTATCCATTCCTTCTGGGTTGTCCAATTTTCTGGCATATGATTTTTCATAATATTCTCATACAATTTGTATTTATACAGTGTTGGTTGTTATTTCTCCTTTTTCACTTTTGATATTGCTTATTCAAGTCCTCTCTCTCTCTCTTTATGAGATTAGCTAGAGGTTTATCAATTGTGCTGATCTTTTCAAAGAACTAGCTCCTGGTTTCATTGATCTGTTTTGTTTGTTTTAGTTTCTGTATATCATTTATTTCTGCTCTAATCTTTATTATTATTTTTCCTTCTGGTGGTTTTGGCTTTTACTTTCTTGTTCTAGCTCCTTTAATTATAAAGTTAGGATTTTTATTTGAAATTGTCCTTTTTCCTTCAGGTAAGCCTGTATTGCTATGAACTTTCCTGTTAGAACTGCTTTTGCTACATCCCAAAGGTTTGAACTGTTGTATTTTCATTTTAATTTCTTGCCATGTAATTTTTTTTTAATTTCTCCTTTGATTTCTTGGATTATCGATTCATTGTTTGGTACCATGTTATTTAATCTCCATGTATTTGTGTTCTTTCTATATTTTTGCTTGTGGTTGATTTCTAGTTTCATAATATTGCGGGTAGAAAAAATGCATGGGGGCCACCTGGGTGGCTCAGTGGGTTAAAGCCTCTGCCTTTGGCTCAGGTCATGATCCCAGGGTCCTGGGATCAAGCCCTGCATCAGACTCTTTGCTCAGGGGAGAGCCTGTTTCCAACCATCCTCCCCCCCCCTCCTGCCTCTTTGCCTACTTGTGATCTCTGCCTGTCAGATAAATAAATAAAATCTTTAAAAAGAAAAAAAAAAGATGCATGGTATAACTTTGATCTTTTTAAATTTGTTTAGAATTGTTTTGTGGCCTAATGTGTGATGTATTCTGGAGAATGTTCCATAAGAATTTGAGGAGAATGTGTATTCTGTTGTTTTAGGAAGGAATGTTCTGAATATATCTCTTAAATCCATCTGGTTTAGGGTATCATTCAAAACCATTGTTTTCTTGATGATTTTCTCTTTGGATGATCTGTCCATTGATGTAAATGGAGTGTTAGAATCTCCTACTGTTATTGCACTATTATCAATTAGTTACTTCATGTTTGTTAACTGTTTTATGTGAGTGTTCCCATGATGGATAAATAAATATTTACAATTGTTATATCTTCTTATTGGATTGCCCCCCTTATTATTATATTATATAACATCCTTCTTGGTTTCTTGTTACATTCTTTGTTTTAAATTCTATTTTTTCTGATTTAAGTTTTACTATCCCAGTTTTCTTTTAACATCCTTTCATATGATACATGGCTATCTATCTGCAGGGTTTTATGTCTGAAATGAGTCTCCTATAGGAAACATTAGATGGGTTTTGTGTTTTTATCTGCTTTATCAACCTACATATTTTGATAGGAGTATTTTGTCCATTTATATTCATGTTTATTATTGATAAATGTGTATTTATTTCTATTTTATTCCTTATTTTGTTGTTTTCCTCTGATCCCTTTTTCTCTTGATCTCTTTCATGACTTTTTGGGCTTTTTTTGGTGGTAATACTTGATTCCTTTCTCTTTATTCTTTGCATATCTATTTTGGTTTTTGATTTGTGGTTACCATTAGGTTTGTATGAAACACCTTCTGCATATAGCAGTCTATATGAAGTTGATGATTTCTTAAGTTTGAACCCATTCTTTACTCTTCTCCTTCCCATGTTTTAGGGATATGCTGTCATATTTTGCATCATTTTATTCTGTGAGTCCCTTGACTGATTTTTACAGATATATTTATTTTTACTGCTTTGTTGTGGGTTTTTTGGGTTGTTTTTTGTTTGCTTGCTTGTTTTTTGTTTTACTTTTCATACTCTTATGGTGTTTCTTTTCCACCCAAAGAGTTTCCTTTAACATTTCTTTTTGGGCTGGTTTAGTAGTCATGACCATTTTGAGTTTTTATTTGTCTGACAAAATTTATCTCTTCTTCTATTCTGAATGATAGCCTTGCTGGATATAGTATTTTTGGCTGCAGATTTTTCCTTTTCAGCACTTTGAATGTATCATTTCACTGCCTTCTGGACTGCACGTTTTTTGCTAAAAAATCTGAAAGCATTATGGTGTTTCTTTTGTATGGAACTGTCTTCTTTTCTCTTACTGTTTTTTAAATTTTTCATCAGAACTTTTTGCCATTTTAATTACTATATATCTGGGTATGGACCTCCTTGTGTTGGTTTTTGAGGCACTCTGTGCCTACTGGATCTGTTTTCTCCCCAGATTAGAGAAGTTTTCTGCTATTATTTCTTCAAATAAATTTTCTTCCCCTTTTCTTTTTTATCTTCTTCTGGCATTCCTATAATGTAAATGTGATTATGCTTAATGAAGTCACTGAATTCCCTAAGTATATTCTCATTTTGCATAATTCTTTTCTTCTTACTTGTTCAGCTTTATTACTTTCCATTCCAGAACATTAATTTGTCTCTTTGCTTCCTCTACCCTTCTATTTATTCCATCAAGTGTATTTCTAATTTCAATTACTCTGTTCATCTCTGATTTTTTCTTTATTATTTCTGTGTTGAGTCTCACTCATGTCCTCTACTGTTTTCTCAAGTCCAGTGAGTATGTTTATGATGATTACTTTAAACTCTTTATCAGGCATATTATATATTTTTGTTTTTCCTAGGTCCTTTGTTGTGGTATATTCTTGTCCTTTCATTTGAGACATATTACTCTGTCTCTTCATTTTGACTAACTCTCTGTGTTTCTTTCTGTGTCTTAGGAAAGTCATTGATGTTTCTTGCTCTTGAAAGCAGTGATTGGGGAATGCACTTTTAATAAAGTGGCACCAGTCCTCTTTTACAGGGGACACACAGCTGTGACCAAGACTGTTTCATCCTGGTCTTCTCTGCAAAGCCTGAATGGGTAGGAGTGTGGTACCATAAGCTTTGAGAACAGGCCCACTCCTACAGGGAATGCATAGCCACTATGGGGTCTAAGACTGGCTGGACTGCATCAGGAATCATGTGAGAGTTGGAACCGTACAATTTTGATAATGTGTGTGTGTGTCCTCCATATGAGGTTGGGAGATACATTTTGCCAAGATTTGACCCTGTCTTCTGGGGGAAGGAACCCACAACATGGTGACTGAGGCAGGTTCAGTTGGAGGGGACAGGGTATGGTATAGCAAGTTTACTATGATGGAAATGGCACCTGTCAGCTCCTTTGTTCTTGGAATAGCCCCTCATAGAACCCTATAATAATAATAGCTAACAATTAGCAAGGGCATTTCATGGGCAAAACATTCTATAAAGCACTTTCAATGCATCAATCCATCTAGTTCTTGTGATGACTAGATAAGATGGAAACAAATACAAAGAGGTATTTTACTTTTCCAGTATCACATAGTGGTAAATGGTAGATCTAAAATTCAAAACCATTCTGGCTCTAGCACTCATGCTCTTAATTTCTCTACTATGTTGTTTCCTAATTATTGTTAATGCTATAATAATAGTAATATACTACTAATAATAATAATAAAAGTAGCTATCTTTATTGAAAGCTACTAAGCAGACATTGAGCTTAGTACTTTACATGGATTATGTAACCTATCCCTCACAACAACCTCATGAGATAATTACTTTTGTGATTTCCACTTTATAGTCAAGAAAACTGAAACACGGATAGTTTAAGTAAAGTTTCCAATGTTATACATAGGTATAACCTTACATGGGTTTGAAATTGAGTGACCTGACTCTAGAGTTGGTGTGCTTAACAACAATATGACACTGACTCTGATTGAAACTTTATTTTTTTAAAGATTTTATTTATTTATTTGTCAGAGAGAGAGAGAGAGAACACAAGCAGGGGAGGGGGCAGACAGAGGGAGAAGCAGAGTCCCCACTGAGCAAGGATCCTGATGAAGACTCCATCCCAGGACCCTGGGATCATGATCTGAGCTGAGAGCAGACACTTAACCAGGTATCCCAAGATTGAAACTTTCATGTACTAATCATTCATCTCCCTCTTCCATAGTACCTCTGCATATCATATGTTCAGTGAAATTTGGCTGAGGGAATTAATTGGATTAATTATGTCACAATAATCATATTTTGTCCAGAGTCTCAGCCTGTTTTCCTGTTCTTGCTTAGCGTGCCAATCTCTGTCTGACTCCACGTCTTTTCATGCCTTTATGTCAGAATTGACATGTATGCCCTTCTTTAAGGACTTCTGTAATGCAGCTAGATGGATCTATGGAAGGGAGATATTTATTTATTTATTTATTTATTTATTTATTTATTTATTTATTTATTTGACAGAGAGAGAGAGATCACAAGTAGGCAGAGAGGCAGACAGAGGGCGAAGCAGACTCCCTGCTGAGCAGAGAGCTCAATGTGGGACTTGATCCTAGGACCCTGAGATAATGATCTGAGTCAAAGGCACAGGCTTAAGTCACTGAGCCATTAAGGCACCCCTGGAAGGGAGATTCTTAAAAGACATTTCCACAGAGAGGAATGCTTCAAACAAGTATTCTCTTTAGGCCAGTCCAATTCAAATCATAGGTTTATTAAACAGTTTCTGAGAACACACTAAAAACAAGCCCAAATATGCTGAAAATGTTCCACCAGGTTAGTGCATATGCAAAAACCTCTGTGTGTCAACATCTTCCCTACTGTGTTCCCGTTTCAACTGTCAAGTTGATATATATTTTTAAAAAGTATCTAATTACTGTCTAAAGAGGAAATTAAAGTAAAATGCTAGCCACAAGTCTTGATTTACCTTATCATTTGAAACTAATAATTGGTGTTAAGATCTAACTCTACATACAGATATCATTTAAAAAATACTAATAAGAAAGTAAAGGTCAAATTTAAACTTGCAACAGTATTCTCAATCCCAAATGTCTATGGACATGTAAAGTGCACAACCTGCAGGGCAGTATCAAGAGATCTTGGTCAGAAGAACTGATTCAGAGCAAAAAAAGGGCCAAAGCAAAATAGTAACTGATTACAAGGAGTGCTGATCCACACCAATGATATTTTGAGTTTTAGAAAAGTCAAAGAGACTACTATACTTACAGCTTGTTACTTGAATACTAGTCTGATGTGGCTTTGATGAGCTGAGGGAATTCTAGTGAAGAGCAAAGCTCAAAAATTTAGCTTTATCTGAAGCTTTTTCGACTCAAACCACCAGGTGCTAGATACCTGATGGGAACTAGCTTTCTTATGAGATATTGTTGTAATTTCCATTTGAGATTGTTAAGAAGAAAAAGAATATCTTAAGAGACTTAACTAAAGGTATTCCGGTGCTTCTAATAACAACAGGAAACCTGGTCATGCATAAGGACCTAGAAGATCAAAGCCATATAAAAGCAAATTAGGAGATCCTTGTGCTGGTCATTGAATTTTACTGCCTGAGTACTTCCTCTCTCTCTCTTTCTCTCTCAATCCTGCCATTTGGAGACAACTGCGGTTTATTTCACCCAGTTTTTGTTATTCCAATTATGTGTTATATTTGACTTACTGCTTCTGCCTGGAAACTCTTTTTCAATGGCTCGTTGGCATTTAGTTTATATCTACAAATACCTTTGGCTTGATGTATTTTTTTTTTTTTTAGATAAGAAACTAACTTTATTACTTGGATTTCTAAATCCAAATTATCGTTTTAAAAAGAGAAACCAGAGAAATGATAATCTAGTAGTACAGTAAGGTGGAGACATTTTTTTTAATTTAATTTTTTATTTTTTATGAACATATATTTTTATCCCCAGGGGTACAGGTCTGTGAATCATCAGGTTTACACACTTCACAGCACTCACCAAAGCACATACCCTCCCCAATGTCCATAATCCCACCCCCTTCTCCCAAACCCCCTCTCCCCAGCAACCCTCAGTTTGTTTTGTGAGATTAAGAGTCACTTATGGTTTGTCTCCCTCCCAATCCCATCTTGTTTCATTTATTCTTCTCGTACCCACTTAAGCCCACATGTTGCATCACCACTTCCTCATATCAGGGAGATCATATGATAGTTGTCTTTCTCTGCATGACTTATTTTGCTAAGCATGATACGCTCTAGTTCCATCCATGTTGTCACAAATGGTAAGATTTCATTTCTTTTGATGGCTGCATAGTATTCCATTGTGTATATATACCACCTCTTCTTGATCCATTCATCTGTTGATGGACATCTAGGTTCTTTCCATAGTTTGGCTATTGTGGACATTGCTGCTATAAATATTCGGGTGCACGTGCCCCTTTGGAACACTACGTTTGTATCTTTAGGGTAAGTACCCAATAGTGCAATTGCTGGGTCATAGGGCAGTTCTATTTTCAACATTTTGAGGAACCTCCATGCGGTTTTCCAGAGTGGCTGCACCAGCTTGCATTCCCACCAACAGTGTAGGAGGGTTCCCCTTTCTCCGCATCCTCGCCAGCATCTGTCATTTCCTGACTTGTTTATTTTAGCCATTCTGACTGTTGTGAGGTGATATCCAACTGTGGTTTTGATTTGTATTTCCCTGATGCCGAGTGATATGGAGCACTTTTTCATGTGTCTCTTGGCCATCTGGATGTCTTCTTTGCAGAAATGTCTGTTCATGTCCTCTGCCCATTTCTTGAATGGATTATTTGTTCTTTGGGTGTTGAGTTTGCTAAGTTCTTTATAGATTTTGGATACTAGCCCTTTATCTGATATGTTGCTTGCAAATATCTTCTCCCATTCTGTCAGTTGTCTTTTGATTTTGTTAACTGTTTCCTTTGCTGTGCAAAAGCATTTGATCTTGATGAAATCCCAATAGTTCATTTTTGCCCTTGCTTCCCTTGCCTTTGATGATGTTCCTAGGAAGATGTTGCTGCGGCTGAGGTCGAAGAGGTTGCTGCCTGTGTTCTCCTCAAGGATTTTGATGGATTCCTTTCGCACATTGAGGTCCTTCATCCATTTTGAGTCTATTTTGGTGTGTGGTGTAAGGAAATGGTCCAATTTCATTTTTCTGCATGTGGCTGTCCAATTTTCCCAGCACCATTTATTGAAGAAGCTGTCTTTTTTCCATTGGACATTCTTTCCTGCTTTGTCGAAGATTAGTTGACCATAGAGTTGAGGGTCGATTTCTGGGCTCTCTATTCTGTTTCATTGATCTATGTGTCTTTTTTTCAGTACCAGTACCATGCTGTCTTGATGATGACAGCTTTGTATTAGAGCTTGAAGTCCGGGATTGTGATGCCACCAACGTTGGCTTTCTTTTTCAATATCCCTTTGGCTATTCGATGTCTTTTCTGGTTCCATATAAATTTTAGAATTATTTGTTCCATTTCTTTGAAAAAGATGGATGGTACTTTGATAGGAATTGCATTAAATGTTTAGATTGCTTTAGGTAGCATAGACATTTTCACAATATTTATTCTTCCAATCCAGGAGGATGGAACATTTTTCCATTTCTTTGTGTCTTCCTCAATTTCTTTCATGAGTACTTTATAGTTTTCTGAGTATAGATTCTGTGTCTCTTTGGTTAGGTTTATTCCTAGGTATCTTATGGTTTTGGGTGCAATTGTAAATGGGATTGACTCCTTAATTTCTCTTTCTTCTTTCTTGTTGTTGGTGTAGATAAATGCAACTGATTTCTGTGCATTGATTTTATGTCCTGACACTTTACTGAATTCCTGTATAAGTTCTAGCAGTTTTGGAGTGGAGTCTTTTGGGTTTTCGACATATAGTATCATATCATCTGCGAAGAGTGATAATTTGACTTCTTCTTTGCCGATATGGATGCCTTTAATTTCCTTCTGTTGTCTGATTGCTGAGGCTAGGACCTCTAGTACTATGCTGAATAGCAGTGGTGATAATGGACATCCCTGCCGTGTTCCTGACCTTAGCAGAAAAGCTTTCAGTTTTTCTCCATTGACAATGATATTTGCGGTGGGTTTTTCATAGATGGCTTTGATAATATTGAGGTATGTGCCCTCTTTCCCTACATTTTGAAGAGTTTTGATCAGGAAGGAATCTGTACTTTTTCAAATGCTTTTTCAGCATCTATAGAGAGTATCCTATGGTTCTTGTTCTTTCTTTTATTGATGTGTTGTATCACATTGACTGATTTGCGGATGTTGAACCAACCTTGCAGCCCTGGAATAAATCCCACTTGGTTTTGGTGAATAATCCTTTTAATGTACTGTTGAATCCTATTGGCTAGTATTTTGTTGAGTATTTTCGCATCTCTGTTCATCAGGGATATTGGTCTGCAGCTCTCTTTTTTGGTGGGATCCTTGTCTGGTTTTGGGATCAAGGTGATGCTGGCCTCATAAAATGAGTTTGGAAGTTTTCCTTCCATTTCTATTTTTTAGAACAGTTTCAGGAGAATAGGAATTAGTTCTTCTTTAAATGTTTGGTAGAATTCCCCTGGGAAGCCGTCGGGCCCTGGGCTTTTGTTTGTTTGGAGATTTTTAATGACTGTTTCAATCTCCTTACTGGTTATGGGTCTGTTCAGGCTTTCTATTTCTTCCTGGTTCAGTTGTGGTAGTTTATATGTTTCTAGGAAGGCATCAATTTCTTCCAGATTGTCAAGTTTATTGCCATAGAGTTGCTCATAGTATGTTCTTATAATAGTTTGTATTTCTTTGGTGTTAGTTGTGATCTCTCCTCTTTCATTCATGATTTTATTTATTTGGGTCCTTTCTCTTTTCCTTTTGAAAAGTCGGGCCAGGGGTTTATCAATTTTATTAATTCTTTTAAAGAACGAGCTCCTACTTTCGTTGATTTTTCTATTGTTTTTTTGGTTTCTATTTCATTGATTTCTGCTCTGATCTTTATGATTTCTCTTCTCCTGCTGGGCTTAGGGTTTCTTTCTTGTTCTTTCTCCAGCTCCTATAGGTGTAGGGTTAGGTTGTGTACCTGAGACCTTTCTTGTTTCTTGAGAAAGGCTTGTACCGCTATATATTTTCCTCTCAGGACTGCCTTTGTTGTATCCCACAGATTTTGAACCGTTGTATTTTCATTATCATTTGTTTCCATGATTTTTTTCAATTCTTCTTTAATTTTCTGGTTGACCCATTCATTCTTTAGAAGGATGCTGTTTAGTCTCCATATATTTGGCTTCTTTTCAAACTTCATTTTGTGGTTGAGTTCTACCTTTAGAGCATTGTGGTCTGAAAAATGCAGGGAATGATCTCAATCTTTTGATACTGGTTGAGTCCTGATTTAGGACCGAGGATGTGATCTATTCTGGAGAATGTTCCATGTGCACTAGAGAAGAATGTGTATTCTGTTGCTTTGGGATGAAATGTTCTGAATATATCTGTGATGTCCATCTGGTCCATTGTGTCGCTTAAGGCCTTTATTTCCTTGCTGATCTTTTGCTTGGATGATCTGTCCATTTCAGTGAGGGGAGTGTTAAAGTCCCCTACTATTATTGTATTATTGTTGATGTGTTTCTTTGATTTTGTTATTATTTGGTTTATATAGTTGGCCCTCCCACGTTGGGGGCATAGATATTTAAAATTGTTAAATCTTCTTTTTGGACAGACCCTTTGAGTATGATATAGTGTCCTTCCTCATCTCTTATTATAGTTTTTGGCTTAAAATCTAATTGATCTGATATAAGGATTGCCATTCCTGCTTTCTTCTGATGTCCATTAGCATGGTAAATTCTTTTCCACCCCCTCACTTTAAATCTGGAGGTCTCTTGGCTTAAAATGAGTTTCTTGGAGGCAACATATAGATGGATTTTCTTTTTTTATCCATTCTGATAGCCTGTGTCTTTTGACAGGGGCATTTAGCCCATTAACATTCAGGATAACTATGGAGAGATATGAATTTAGGGCCATTGTATTGCCTGTAAGGTGCCTGTTACTGTATATGGTTTCTGTTCCTTTCTGATTTGCCACTTGTATGCTCTCTCTTTGCTTAGAGGACCCCTTTCAAGATTTCCTGTAGAGCTGGTTTGGTGTTTGCAAATTCTTTTAGTTATTGTTTGTCCTGGAAGCTTTTAATCTCTCCTTCTATTTTCAATGATGGCCTAGCTGGATATAGTATTCTTGGCTGCATGTTTTTCTCGTTTAGTGCTCTGAAATTATCATGCCAGCTCTTTCTGGCCTGCCAGGTCTCTGTGGATAAGTCAGCTGCCAATCTAATATTTTTACCATTGTATGTGACAGACTTCTTTTCCCGGGCTCCTTTCAGGATTTTTCTTTGTCACTGAGACTTGTAAATTTTACTATTAGGTGACGGGGTGTGGGCCTATTCTTATTGATTTTGAGGGGCGTTCTCTGAACTTCCTGAATTTTGATGCTCGTTCCCTTTGCCATATTGGGGAAATTCTCCCCAATAATTCTCTCCAGTATACCTTCTGCTCCCCTCTCTCCTCCTTCTTCTTCTGGAATCCCAATTATTCTAATGTTGTTTTGTCTTATGGTGTCACTTATCTCTCAAATTCTCCCCTACTGGCCCAGTAGCTCTTTGTCCCTCTTTTGCTCAGCTTCGTTATTCTCTGTCATTTGGTCTTCTATATCACTAATTCTTTCTTCTGTCTCATTTATCCTAGCAGTAAGAGCCTCCATTTTTTATTGCACGTCATTAATAGCTTTTTTTATTTCAACTTGGTTAGATTTTTAGTTCTTTTATTTCTCCAGAAAGGGCTTTTATATCTCTCGATAGGGTTTCTCTAATATCTTCCATGCCTTTTTCAAGCCCGGCTAGAACCTTGAGAATTGTCATTCTGAACTCTAGATCTGACATATTACCAATGTCTGTATTGATTAGATCTCTAGCCTTCGGTACTGCCTCTTGTTCTTTTTTTTTGTGTGTGTTGAATTTTTCCGTCTTGTCATTTTGTCCAGATAAGAGTATATGAAGGGGCAATTAAAATACTAAAAGGGTGGCAACAATACCAGGAAAATATGCTTTAACCAAATTAGAAGAGATGCAAAATCGTGAGGGGGGAGAAAGGGGATAAAAAGAGTTTCAAAAAGGAAGAAAGAAAAAAAAAAAGAGAAAAGAAAAAAAAAAAGAATTAAAAAAAGAAAACACCTAAGAAAAACCTTAAAAAGAAAAAATATATATATATTAGATAAACTAGTAAAAAATCGTTAAACAAGAAAAAGGTAACAGTTAAAAAAAAAAATTTACCCGAAGGCGAGAAAAAAAAACAAAAAATGTAAAAGAAAAAAATTAATTTAACTGCAAGACTAAAAAAAAATACAGGGAAAAAGCCATGAGTTCCGTGCTTGGCTTTCCTCTCCTCCGGAATTCTGCTGCTGTCCTTGCTATTGAAACCGCATTCCTTGGTAGGTGAACTTGGTCTCCGCTGGATTTCTTGTTGATCTTCTGGGGGAGGGGCCTGGTGTAGTGATTATCAATTGTCTTTGCCCCAGGCGGAATTGTACTGCCCTTAGCAGGGGCCGGGTGAGTAATCAGCTCTGGTTTGCTTTCAGGAGCTTTTTTTCCCTGAGCGCTTTCCATGGAGTTCCGGAGGACGGGAATACAAATGGCAGACGCCTGGTCTCCGGCCTGGAGGAGCCGAGAGCCCAGGGCCGCACTCCTCAGTGCACCCTCAGAGAACAGCGCCCAGTTACTCCCGCCTGCCTGACCTCCGGCAGCGCTCTGATCTCACCGAGCCTGCGACCGGTTCAAGGTCACCCCGAGCTGCGAGCTACTGTTGGCTCTGTCTCTGTAGCCGGCTTTCCCGTTCCAATACCCGCAAGCTCTGCGACACTCAGACACCCCCGATCCTTCTGTGACCCTGAGGGACCTGAGGCCACGCTGACCCCGTGTGGGCTTTGCCCTGGGTAGCCTCTGGTGCGATGTCCCTCAGCGGAACAGACTTTTAAAAGTCCTGATTTTGTGCGTGGTTGCTCCGCCTCTTGCCGGGAGCCGGCCTCTCCCCGTGGGGTCTATCTTCCCATTGCTTTGGATTCACTTCTCTGCCGGTCCTACCTTTCAGAAAGTGGTTGTTTTTTCTGTTTCCAGAATTGCTGTTCTTCTTCTCTTCGATCTGCCGATGGATTTTCAGGTGTTTGCAATCTTGAGATAAGCTGTCTAGCTGATCTCCGGTTAGCTGAAGTAGTCTCAGCCTGCTACTTTTCGGCCATCTTGACTCCTCCCCTCCTTTGGCTTGTTTTTGTTGGGAATTTAGTGTGCCATAAATGGTGAAGGTGAGAAACAGACTTTAGAAGATGTTACATTTCACTGAATGCTACTGTGTGCCAGAAAGAGATTTAAATAATCTTGTTCATTGTCTCAGTGCAGAGAATCAAACCCAGGTTTGGATGATACCAGAGCTCATGTTATTAACTACTAAACCATACCACCTTTTTACAAGTATGCTTAAAAAATTTTTAAGTTAATTAACGTGCCCTAGTCACACCCAAAATATATAACCTGACTTTCTCTCTCTTTTCCATCTCCCTCTTTATTTCACCTTAGTCATTAGGTGAAGAGTACATGGGACCATCACAAATAGCTCAGGACCTTTTCTAAGAATACATTACCACTTAAAAAAAATTGAAAGGAGAAACCAGAAATCTTAAATTCCTCTTGAGCTATGACTATCTTTTGATCAATTCCTATCTTTAAAACTAATTTCTGGGGCACCTGCATGTCTCAGTTGGTTAAGTGTCTGTCTTCAGTAGAGGTCATGACCTCATAATTCTGGGGTTGAGCCCTGCATAGGGCTTCTTGTCAGCAGGGAGTCTGTGTCTCCTGCTCCCTCTATCTCTCCCCCTGCTGTGCTCTTTCTCTCAAATAATATTTATGAATAAATATATAAATACATTATACACACATAAATAAATCTCTAATTTCTGTACATTTTTTGATGTGGAAAAAATGAGAGGTTTATTTTCATGATTTGATTATCATCTTTAATCCTTATCATAAAAATAAAATTTACAGGGTTGCCTGGGTGGATCAGTCAGTTGAGTGTCTGCCTTTGGCTCGGGTCATGATCCCAGGGTCCTGGGACTGAGCCTTGCCTCAGGCTCCCTGCTCAATGGGGCATCTGCTTCTCCCTTTCCTGCTCCCCTGCTTGCACTCTCTCTGTCTCTGTCTCTCTCTCTGTCAAATAAATAAATAAAATTTTAAAAAGATAAAATTTAAAAAATCCTTTGTAAAGAAGAGCCAGAGAGTCATTGTTATTTTTCATTTTACAGAAAAAGAAACAGATAGAGTGAGGCAAAATTCCCTCATCCATTTTTGAAAGGAATCATAGCCTCAATGAGCCATCTGGGCTGCAAATACCTTAAAAAGGCTTCATCCTAGAGAAGGTAAGATGACAGAGTAGGGGAATCCTAAGTTTGTCTGGTCCTTTGAATACACCTAGATAGTTTTCAATCATTCTGAACAGCTGCAAAATCAGAGATCTGAGAAAAGAAATGATGCATGTGTACAAGTAGAAAAGTAACCACCATTTGGAAGGTAGGAGGTGTGGAGACATGAATACATTGTGATATAACTAAGGATCTGGTGGACGGGAGGAAGCCTGCTTAAGGAGGCTATTGCAAATTGTTATAAGTAGAGTAATGCAAAATCAGAACTATAAGAGCTCTGCTACAGTGGGGAATGTCCCTGGCTTAAAAGTACTCAGGTGGTAAAGTGGGCATAATCCCAGGTGTGACAGTGTGGTCTCAGGATCCCAGGGGTCACAGGAAGAATGGGTGGTGCCTGAATGCAGCAGAGATCTTAGCATAGGAGTGAGGAAGCTGGCTGAAAACAGAGATTCTAGGTGCAGGCTTTCTGCTCTATGCTGACATAAACTGTGAACTGTTGCATGGTCATGTCACTGCTTTTTTGGCAGGAGTCCATCAAAAAGCAGAAGTGTGGCAAGAACCATCACTCTTTCCCCAGGAGAAAGAGCATGGGTCCACAGGAATCTGTAAAATTTGCAGTTCTGAAACTCAGTTGTGTGCCTGATATAAAAATTATCAGTCACAGGCCAGGGGAACACAGAATTCTGACAGAAACAGAGGAGACAAGAGTGATTGATTCCTCTGTTGTGAGGGATCCCTGAAGAGTGTGGGGGGGGTGAATTTTCAGTTCCTGGGCTAGAGACTGGGGCACATTCATATTCATCCTGCCATTGATGCTAAAAACCTTCAGGGAGCAAAATAGCATCACAAGGTAGAATCCAGAGCTGCTGACACTGAGTCCTGTCTCTGGCATGGGAGGTGCAGCTGCACTAGGGCAAGTCCACCTGAGAATCAGTGCAACAGCCCCCCACCCCCGTGAGAAGACCAGCAGAAACAACTCACTTCCACCATGTTTACTGATCACAGAGGGCTGCAAAGCTTCAGTTTTTGGGGAGAAACAGTATATAACATTCCTTGTATTTTTACTCTTTAGACATTTAACATTATCTGTTGTTATTTTTTTTTCAATTATTTTCCCATAAACTCTTGTTTTATTTATTTTTATTTTTTATTATGTTATGTTAGTCACTGAACAGTACATAATTAGTTTTTGATGTAATGTTCCAAGATTCATTGTTTACATATAACACCAAGTGCTCCATGCAATATGTGGTCTCCTTAATAACCAACACCAGGGTCACTCATTCCCTTTTCAATTATTTTTTATTCATTTTTAATTTTAATTTTTATATATAATATATATTTATTTATTGTTTCCTTTTATTTTATTTTATCATATATATGGAAGTATATATATATAATATTTAAATTATATGATAAATATTATATATAAATATATAATATTTTAATATATTTAACTATATATATAGTTAAGCTATTTATATAGCAATAAAGAAATTCTTATTTTGGGATCTAGTTTCTTTTAACAAGCAGACAAGAACACACCCAGAATCTAGTTTTATTTTGTTTTATTTATTTTATTATTTCCTTTCTGCTGTCACTGTTGTTTTTTTCTCTTCCTTCTTTTATTTTTCTGGACAAGATGACAAAATGGAGAAGTTCACACTAAAAGAAAGAACCAAAGGTAGTACTCATTCTCAGGGATTTAATCAATACAGATAGAAGTAAAACTAGAATTTAAAACAACAATTATAAAGATACAGCTGGGCTTAAAAAATGCATTGGAGGGATGCCTGGATGACTCAGTCACTGGACATCTACCTTTGGCTCAGGTCATGATCTCAGGGTCTTGGGAGAGAGCCCTTCATCAGGCTCCCCACTCGATGAGAAGCCTGCTTCTCCCTCTCACTCTGTCTGCTCTCCCCCTTCTAGTGCTCACTCTTTGTCAAATAAATAACCAAAATCTTAAAAGAAAAAAAAAAAGAAGAAGGAGGAAGAGGAGGAGGGGGGCAAAATGGCAGAGAACTAGGAGACCATGTTTCAAACAGTCCCCTGAATTGAGCTAAAAATCTACCACAATACTCTGAGCACAAATGAAATCAGCCTGAGATGTAAGATTATACACTTCTGGATATCTACCTGAGCAAGAGATCATCTGTGGAGAAGTAAAACAGAGTAGGAATGTTCAGACTGATATTGGAGCATAAACAGAAGGGGGAGGGGGCCACCAGGAGTGACCCATTACAAAGTAATACCCCAATAAAAAAGTGTCCTGTAGTTGGGGACCAGCATTAAGTTGAAGTCTGGTTAAAAGCACACAAAAAGAACAAAGAGTCTTAAGGGGCAGTTGCTGGAATTGGGTGGCCTAATGGAACTAAGCCCACAGTCCAAAGGCAGTCACAGCTGGTGCCTGCCCATGTCAGAGAGAGCTCAGTGGGTGATCCAGTTGGTGGTCCCTGAGCTTATGGCTTTCTGCTGTTTGCACCACCACTGGGGCTCCATGCACCCCTCCCTGGACCTCCAGCATTCCACAACCTGCACAAAAGCCATGGAGTCTGAAGGCATCTGGCATGGGTTTGATCTCCAGACAGCAGTCCTTGCAATGGCAGCCACTGGGTTTGGGTTCATCGAGACCAGTATTGCTCACAATTTTAGTGACATGGGGGTCCAGAGGCAAGCAGAGGCCTCAGATGACCACTGAGACTGTGGCTGGAAGTGCACACTGCCTGTGGGAGGTTGTAGTGTTCAGCAGAGTTTGCAGAAAGGGAGTCTGTGTGTTCTGGACCATCCAGAGGAGGGTTGACTGAGGTTTCTCTCTGAAGTGGAGGACTGGGTGCTGACAGTTTACTTTGCACTAACCCTCTGAAAAGCCAAAAAAGACACCAAAGGAAAAAACCTCCAGAGAAAAAAAAAGCCTGAAAAATCAGTTGCCACAGACCCTAACCCATTGATAGGGGGTCAGGGCACCTCAGTCCAAGCAAGACTGACTGAAAAACAAGCCAGTAGGTCCCAACCCCAGAAGACAAGCCAAAAGAACAAGAGGACAATAACCACAAGGTCCCCATAAAACTGGAAAACCACAACATTAGGGGAAAAATATATATATTAAAATATATATATATATATATATATATATATATATATATATATATAAAACCCCTGATATTGCCCCAATACCTGTATATTTCATAGATACAACTTTCCTTTATTTTTTTAAATTTGTTCTCATGTTCTTGTTCTTTTATTTTTAACCCACTTACTATTACAACTAGATGTTTAATACATATTCCATAATAACTTTCAAACTTGATCTTTTTTCATACATATAACTGTGTTTAATTTTTTGATATACATATAGATATAAGCTTCAAAGTAATCCCTTTTCCCTATTCAATATTACCCCTATATATGAACCAATTTTATTTTCCCTACATCTCTGGAAAGTTGAGTCTTTTAACAGAAATAACAGATACTCCCAGGAAGAAATGAAATAACATTTCTCACCCACATCAAGTGTTTATAACCACCTTCCATCTTATTCTACCAGTGCTCCTGTGTATTTGGTTTTGTACTGTATAAATCTTATCCTTGAAATTAATTTTGGCTGGGTTTTTCTTTTTTGTTTTTTCTTTCCTTTTTTTTTTTTTTTTTTTTTTTTTTTTTTTTTTTTTTTACTTCTTGCCTTTTATTTTGTCAGTCTTTTTGTTTGTTCATTTTTGTTTTTGTACCTTATAAATCTTACCTTTGGGGTTTATTTGGGTGGGTTTTTTTTTTCTGTTTTTTTTTTCTCCTTTTCTATTTCTTTTTTTTCCTTTTTTCCTTTCTTCTTGGTAGTGACTTTTGATTGCTCTGAAACTTTCCAAGGTGCACCTTGACTGGATCATGGTTGATATATTCAGCTATACATCCCCTCAAACATTGTTCACCAAAATGACTAGCAGGAGGAACACCCAACAGAGGAAAAATTCAGAGACTGTGCTCTCTCCCACAGAACCATTAGATATAGACATAAAGAGTATGTCAGAAAGAGAATTCAGGATAACAATTATCCAGGCAATGTCTAGGTTGGAAAAACTATTAGTGACAACATAGAATCTCTAAGGGTTGAAGTGAAAGCCAACCTAGCAGAAGTGAAAAAAAAAATGCTAACATAGGACCAGATGGACCTCATAGATAAACACAGAACATTCCACCCTGAAACAAGAGAATACTCATTCCTCTCAAGCACAAATAGATATTTTTTTCCAGAATAGATCACATACTGGGTCACAAATCAGGGCTCAATTGATAGCAAAAGACTGATATTTATTCCCTGCACATTCTCAGACCACAATGCTTTGAAACTGGAACTCAACCACAAGAAAAAATTTGGAAGGAATTGAAACACTTGGAAGCTAAAGACCATCCTGTTCAAGAATGTTTAGAACAACCAGGAAATCAAAAAACTTTAACAATTCATAGAAACCAACGACAATGAAGACACATCAGTGAAAAAAAAAAAAAACTATGGGGTATGGCAAAGGTGGTCCTAAAGGGGAAATACATAGCCATCCAAGCCTCCCTCAAAAAAATTGAAAAATTCTGAATACAACAGCTCTCTTTACACCTTAAGGAACTGGGAAATCAACAACAAATTGAGCCAACCCCGTGTACAAGAAGGGAAATAATCAAGAGCAGAGCAGAGATTGATGACTTAGAAACTAGAGATACAGTAGAACACATCATTGAAGCTAGAAGCTCCTTCTTTGAATAAATTAATAAGATTGATAAACCACTGGCCAAACTAATGCAAAAGAAAAGAGAGAGGACCCAAATTAATAAAATTATGAATGAAAGGGGAGAAATCACGACAATCACCAAGGAAACAGAAACAATCATCAGAAATTATTATCCACAGCTATATGCCAGTAAGTTAAGCAAACTGGAGGAAATGGATGCATTCCTAGAAACCAATAAACTTCCAAGACTGAAACTGGAAGAAATTGACAACCTGAATAGACCAATATCTAGTAATGAGATTCAAGCAGTGATCAAAAACCTCCCAGAAAACAAGAGTCCATGACCTGAGATATCCTCTGGGGAATTCTACCAAACATTCAAAGAAGAAATAATACATATTGTCCCAAAACTGAAGGACAAAAAAATAGAAACAGAAGGAAAAACTTCCAGACTCTTTCTATGAAGCCAGCATTAACTTGATCCCAAAACCAGGCAATGACCCCATCAAAAAGGAGAATTTCAGACCAATATCCCTGATGAATATGCATGATAAGATTCTCAGCAAGACCCTAGCTAATAGGATCCAACAGTATGTTAAAAAGATTATCCACCATGATAAGGTGGGATTTATCTCTGGTATGTAAGCATGGTTCAGCTTTCACAAATCAATCAATGTGATAGAACAAATCAATAAGAGAAAAGAGAAGAACCACATGGTCCTCTCAATTGATGCAGAAAAAGCATTGACAAAATAGAGCAACCATTACTGATTAAAAGTCTTCAGAGTATAAAGATAGAGAGAACATTCCACAACTACATAAAATCCATCTATGAAAAACCAGCAGCAAATATCATTCTCAATGGAGAAAAGCTGACAGCCTTCCCATTGAAATCAGGAACACAAGGATGCCTACACTTGCCACTGTTGTTCAAGATAATACTAGAAGTCTTAGCAACAGCCATCAGAAAACAAAAAGAAATAAAATGTATTCAAATTGGCAAAGAAGAAATCAAACTCTCTTCACAGATGACATGATATGTTATATGGAAAACCCAAAAGATTCCACCCCCAAAACTACTATAACTCATACAGCAATTCAGTAATATAACAGGACACAAAATCAATGTACAGAATCAGTTGCTTTCTTATACACTGACAATAAAAATATAGAAGGAGAAATGAGAGAATTGACTCCATTCATTATAGCACCAAGAACCATGAAATACCTGGGAATAAACCTAATCGAAGAGGTAAAGGATCTGTACTCAAAGAACTACAGAACACTCATGAATGAAATTGAAGAAGACACAAAAAGATGGAAGACCATTCCATGCTCATGGATCGGAAGAATAAACATTGTTAAAATGTCTATACTGCCTAGAGCAGTCTATACTTTCAATGCCATCCTGATATAAAATTCGACGAGCATTTTTCAAGGAGCTGAAGCAAACAATCCTAAAATTTGTATGGAACCAGAAAAGACCCTGAATTGCTAAGGAAATGTTGAAAAAGAAAAACAAAACTGGGGCCATCATGTTGCCCAATTTCAAGCTTTACTACAAAGCTGTGATCACCAACGCAGCATGGTACTGGCACAAAAAGAGACACATAGATCAGTGGAAAAGAGTAGAGAGCTCAGATGTGCACCCACAACTCTATGGTAAAATAATCTTCGACAAAACAGGAAAAAATATACAGTGGAAAAAAGACAGTCTCTTCAAATAAATGGTGCTGGGAAAATTGGACAGATGTATATAAAAAAATGAAATTTGACCATTCTCTTATACCATACACAAAGATAAACTCAGAATGGATGAAAGACCTCAAGGTGAGGCAGGAATCCATCAAAATCCTAGAGGAGAAAATAGGCAGTAACTTCTTCAACACTGGCCAAAGCAACTTCTTTCAAGACATGTCTCCAAAGACAAAGGAAACAAAATAAAAAATGAACCTTTGGGACTTCATCAAGATCAAAAGTTTCTGCACAGGAAAGGAAACAGTCAACAAAACAAAGAGGCAATACACTGAATGGGAGAAGATATTTGCAAATGACAGTACAGACAAAGGGCTGATATCCAAGATCTATAAAGAACTCCTCAACACCCACAAAACAGATAATCACATCACAAAATGGGCAGACGACATGAACAGACACTTCGCCAATGAAGACATACAAATGGTTAACAGATACATGAAAAATGTTCACCATCACTAGTCATCAGAGAAATTCAAATCAAAACCACATTAAGATACCACCTTACACCAATTAGAATTGGAAAAAAAATAACTAGACAGTAAAAAACAGGTGTTAAAGAGGATGTGGAGAAAGGGGAACCCTCTTACACTGTTGGGGGGAATGCAAGTTGGTGGAGCCACTTTGGAAACAGTGTGGAGTTTCCTCAAAAATTAAAAATAGAGCTACCCTATGAGCCTGCAGTTGTACTACTGGGTTTATACCCCAAAGATACAGATGTAGTGAAAAGATGTAGTGAAAAGGGCCATCTGTACCCCAATATTCATAGCAGCAATGGCTACAATAGAAAATATGGTCCTTATATGCAATGGAATATTATGCCCATAACTGAAAGGATGTATACCCAACTTTTCTGTCAACATGGACAGGACTGGAGGAGATTATGCTGGGTCAAATAAATCAAGCAGAGAGAATCAATTATCATATGGTTTCACTTACTTGTGCAGCAGAAAGAATAACATGGAGGATATTAGGAAAAGGAAAGCAAAAGTGAAGTGGAATATATCCATGTGGGAGATGAAGCATGAAAGACTGTGGACTATGAAATGCAAATGGAAGGTTTTGGAGGTGAGGGAGTGGAGAAGTGGGCAAGTCTGGTGGCAGGTATTAAATAGGAGAGCATGTACTGGATGGAGCACTGGATGTGGCACATAAACAATGAAACTTGGAACACTGAAAAAAAGAGTAGAAATTAAAAAAAAAAGAAAAGAAAAAGAAAAAGACACTGAAGACACTAAAGAATCCCTTAGTATAGGGATTTTAAAAAATGCTATAATCTGGATAAGCCAAAATTAAAAATTCTAGTATCAATATGTAGTCCCAAGTGGAACCATAAAAGTAAGGATGAAAGAATCAGAATAGCACATCAGTGATGAAAAATAATGAACCTGAAAAAAAAAGTGAAAGAAAACTATTGGATCATGAGGGGAGACTTAGAGAGCTCAGCAATTCCATAAAGTGTGATAATATCTGTATTATAGTGAACCCAATTAATGAGGAGTTAGAGAAATGGATAGGAAGTTTATTTGAACAAATTATAGTAGAGAACTTCCCTAATATGGGGAAGGAAACAGGCATTTAAATCCAGGAGACACAGAGAAACCCCCTTGAAACCAACAAAACCAGGTCAATACCTCAACATATTATAGAGAAGCTTGAAAATTTTAAACATAAAGAGAAATTCCTGAATGCAGATCAGGACAAGAAGTCTTTAACCTATTAGTGTATACACATAAGGCTGGCAGCAGACCTGTCCACAGACACCTGATAGACCACAAAGGACTAGCATGATATATTCAATGTGTTAAATGAGAAAAATATGCAGTCAGGAATACCTTATCCAGTAAGACAGTAACTCTGAATAAAGGAAGAAAAAAAAAATTTCTAGGATAATTGAAAACTAAACCAGCCCTACAAGAAATATTAAGGGGACCGTTTGAGCAGAGGGAGAGCAAAAGTAACAAAGTCTAGAAAGAAATATAGACAATCTACAGAAATAGTTATTATGCAGGTAATACAATGGCCTTAAATTCTATCTTTCAATAATTATTCTGAATGTAAATGGACTCAATGTTCTAATCAAAAGACATAGGATATAGGAATGGATTAAAAAAAAAGATCTCTGCTTATAAGAGACTCATTTGAGACACAATGTGACCTCCATATTAAAAGTGAGGGGGTGGAAAACCAGTTATCATGCTAATAGACAGCAAAAGAAAGCTGGAGTAGTCACCCTTCTATCAAACTGTGTTTTAAAGCAAAGACTGTAATAAGAGATGAAATACAGTATATCATAATAAAAGGATTTATCCAATAAGAAGATCTAACCATTGTAAATATTTATGCCCTTAACTTGGGAGCAGCCAAATATATAAACAAATTAATAACAAAATTAAGTAACACATTGATAATAATATAAAAATAGTGGGGGAATTAACAACCTACTCATGACAATGGACATATCATCTAAGCAGAAGATCAACATGGAAAGAAGAGTTTTGAATGACACGCTGGCACAGATGAACTTAAAAGATATATTCAGGTCATTTAATCCTAAGACAGCAGAATACACATTCTTTCTGAGTGCACAAAGAACATTCTCCAGAATAGATCACATACTAGGCCACAAATCAGGTCTCAATAAGTACAAAAAGACTGAGATAATTCTATGCATATTTTCAGACTATAATGCTATGAAACTTGAAGTCAATCACAAGAAAAAAAAATTGAATGATCCACAAATACATGTAGGTTAAAGAACATCTTAATAAAGAATGCATGGTTCAACTAGGAAATAAAAGACATCAATGAATTCTGGTACACTGAAAAGATATTTAAAAAAATAATAATAAAATAAAAAATATGTAAAAATATGTGGAAGAAAATGAAACTGAAAACACGACAATTGAGAAGATTTGAGATGGAAAAGGTAGTCTTAGCAAAGGGGAGTATGTAGCAATACAGGCCTTCCTCAAGAAACAAGAAAGTCTCAAATACACAAGCTAACATTACACCTGAAAGAGCTGGAAAGAGAATAGCAATAACTAAGTAACTAACTAACTAAATAAATAAATATAGCAGGAGAATGGAAATAATAAAGATTAGAGCAAAAATCAATGATATAAAAAGTTTTAAAAAGTGGAATAGATCAACAACTAGGAGTTGGTTCCTTGAAGAAATTAATAATATTGATAAACCCCTAGCCAGACTTATCAAAAAGAAAAAAGAAATGATCCAAATAAATAAAATCATGAATGAAAGAGGAGAGTTCAACCAACACTGAAGAAATTAAAAGAGAATATTGTGAGAATTATATGTCACCAAATTGGAAATCTGGAAGAAATGGATAAATTCCTAGAAATATATAAACTACCAAAACAGCAACAGGAAGACAGAGAAAACCTGAACAGACTCATAACCAATAAAGAAATTAAATCAGTGTTTAAACGTCTCCCAGCAAACAAGAGTCCAGTCCAGGATGGCTTAGAGGTGTATTCTACCATGCATTTAAAAAATACTTATTCTTCTGAAACGATTCCAAAATAATAGAAATTGAAGGAAAACACCCAAACTCATTCTAAGAGACCAGCATTACCTCAATCCCCAAACCAGACAAAGACCCCACCAAAAAGAAGAATTACAGACCAATATCCCTGATGAACACGGGTGCAAAGATTCTCACCAAGATAATAGCTAATAGGATCCAGCAATACATTAAAAGGATTATTCATCATGACCAAGTGGAATTTAGTCCTGGGTTGTAAGGGTGGTTCAACATGTGCAAATCAATCAGTGTGATACACCACATTAAAAAAAAAAGAAGGGACAAGAAGCATAAGATCCGCTCAATAGATACAGAAAAAAAAAATTGTCAAAATACAGCACATTTTCTTAATAAAAACCATCCATCTGCTATGTAGGGATAGAGGTAACATACCTTAATAACATAAATCATATATGAAAGACCTACAGCAACTATCATCCTTAATGGGAAAAAACTGAGATCTTTACCCCAAGATCAGAATATGGCAGGGATGGGGGCGCCTGGGTGGCTCAGTGGGTTAAGGCCTCTGCCTTTAGCTCAGGTCATGATCCCAGGGTCCTGGGATTGAGCCCCATGTCGGGCTCTCTGCTCTGCAGGGAGCCTGCTTCCTCCTCTCTCCCTCTCTCTCTGCCTGTCTCTCTGCCTACTTGTGATCTCTGTCTGTCAAATAAATAAATAAAATCTTAAAAAAAAAAAAAGAATATGGCAGGGATGTCCACTATTACCACTGTTGTTCAAAATAGTGCTGGAAGTCCTTGCCTCAACAATCAGACAAAAAAAAAAAAAAAAAAAGACATCCTTACTGGCAAAGAAGAAGTCAAACATTCACTCTTTAGAGATGACATGATACTCTGTGGAAAACCCAAAAGACTCCAACAAAAATTGCTAGAAATCATACAGGAATTCAGCAAAGTCACGGCATATAAAATCAATGCACAGAAGTCAGTTGCATTTCTACACAATAACAATGAAGAAAAAGTAAGGGAAATCAAGAAATACATCCCAAAAATAATTGCACCAAAATCCATAAGATAGCTAACAATAAACCTAACCAAAGACAAAGAGGATCTGTACTCTGAAAACTATATAATACTTATGAAATAAATTGAGGATGACACAAAGAAATGGAAAAAAAATTCATACTCATGGATTGGAAGAACAAATATTGTTAAAATCTCTATGCTATCCAAAGCAGTCTACACATTCAATGACATATCTATCAAAATACCATTGGCATTTTTCACAAACCTAGAACAAACAATTATAATACTTGTATGTAACCAGAAAAGACCTTGAATAGCCAAAGTAATTATGAAAAAGAAAACCAACTGGAGGCATCAGAGCTCCAGACTTCAAGCTGTAATCATTAAAACAGTATGGTACTCGCACAAAAACAGACACATCGATGAGTGAAACAGAATAAAGAACCCAGAAATGGACCGTCAACTCTATGGTCAACTTATCTTCAACAAAGCAGGAAAGAATACCCAATGGAAAAAAGACAGTCTCTTCCAAAATTGGTGTTGGGAAAATTGGACAGCCACATGCAGAATAATGATACTGGACCACTTTTTTACACCATATACAAAAGTAAACTCAAAATGGATGAAAGACCAAATTTGAGACAGGAACGTACCAAAATCCTGGAGAACACAGGCAACAGCATCTTTTACCTTGGCTACAGCAACTTCTTGGTAGACATATCTCCAAAGGCAAGGAAAACAAAAGCAAAAATGAACTGTTAGGACTTTGTTAAGATAAAAAGCTTTTGCACAGCAAAGGGACAGTCAACAAAATTAAAGGCAGCCTATGGAATGGGAGAAGATATTTGCAAATGTCTTATCAAATAAAGAACTAGTATCCAAAATCTGTAAAGAAACTATCAGACTCAAACCCAAAAAACAAAACATCAGTCAAGAATTGGCCAGAAGACATGGACAGATATTTCTCCAAAGAAGACATACAGATGGCTAACAGACACATGATAAATTTTCCCATTTTTTTGTTGAGAATGCAAACTGGTAAAGCCACTCTAGAAAACAGTGTAGAGATTACTTAAAAAGTTGAAAATAGAGCTACCCTAGAACCCAGCAATTCCCTACTAATTATTTATCAAAGGATACTACATAGTGACTCAAAGGGGAACATGCGGCCCAATGTTTATAGCAGCAATGTCCGCAATAGCCAAACTATGGAAAGAGCCCAGATGTCCATCAACAGATGAGTGGGTAAAGAAGAAGTGGTATATGTATATACAATGGAGTATTGGTCAGTTATCACAAAGAATTAAATCTTGACATTTACAATGACATGGATGGAACTAGTGGGTATTATACTTAAACAAAATAAGTCAAAGAAAGACAAATACCATATGATTTCACTCATATATGGAATTTAAGAAACAAAACAAGTGAGCATAGTGGAAGGGAAGGATAAATTAATTAAGATGAAAAGTGAGAGGGAGGCAAACCATAAAAGATTCTTAACTTTAGAATATAAACTGAGGGTTGCTGGAAGGGAGGTGGGTGGGAGGGTGGGAAGTGTAATTGGGTGATGGGCATTAAGGAGGGTACTTAAAGTAATGAAAACTGGGTGTTGTATGCAACTGATGAATCTGAATTCTATCCCTGAAACTAATAATATGGTATATGTTAATTAAGTGAACTTAAATTAAGAAATTTTTTGAAAAATAGATTTGCATGTCCTAAATAGATTTCTAAAGTTATCACGGTTTCTATCATTCAACTTTATTCTAATGTTCTTATAACATGGCTAAGGAAAATGTTGCAGTTCCATCTGATTCTGAATTGCAAATAGCATACAGCTATAGCACCATCAAATCTCAACATCACCTGCTTTAGGTAAAATGACATAAAAATATTTGGAATACTATGTGCTATTGCAGTCCCTTAATTTCCAGTGGATTTGGGAATTGTGTGAAGGAAACTGAATCTTTTCTAACATATCCCTACCTAGTCCTGGACCACCCATCCTTCCCCAAATTCCTATTTTTCTCTAATAACAATGTGACAGAGATCCTAGAATACTGTGGTTTTTGGCTAAATGTAGATCAGGTCTTGGGAATTCAGAAAACACATTAATATTTCATGCATTCTTTGGGTAAAAACCTGTGAGAACAATAACAGTAAACACAATTTGATCTATTCATGTCAGGTATGTATTAACCTTCTTATGATCATATCTATTCCTTATAACAATCCTGCAAGTTAAGCAATATTATTTCTATTTAATAGACAAGAAAACTGAGTCTAAGAGATCTTATAGGAGTTAGAAATTGAAATTGATGCTCCTTTGACTGGATTAAATTCCAAATTCTATGATCTCCTAATATCTAATTTAAATTGTACCTACTGTATTTAGACTTTTTTTTTCTGTTTTTGCTTTTGTCCTGCCTTTGGAGGGTAGTGGATGCAGGGTTTCTGATTCTCAAACTAGTTTTCCCCTTTATAATCTGTATTCTTTCATTCATAATCTAATGCCAACAAAAAAGTATAAATTGAACTTCCTTATACTGCAGAAATTCCCTAGTGTGGTTTTCTTAGTTAAATTCACTACTGAGATAAGTGTTCAAGTAAGATAATATTCCAACCAATTTAAACTAATATTGTTTCCTTCCTCCTTTACACTTTTTCAGTTTCTTCTTTCCTTTAAAAAAGAAATGTGAAAAGAGAAACCTGATATAGCATTGCAGAAAAACATAAAAGTTCATTTTGTTCTTTCTCCATCACTTTCTTTAATGAATAATCAAAAACAAAAAAATAGCTTGTGGGTATCCCATTATTGTGGGAAACAACTGTCCACAATTAGAAAGTTTCCTCATTAGGAATGAGTTGCTAAAATATATTCACCTCTTCCACTGGACATAAGTAAAAATGCCAAAGATGTTTTGTGATCATTTTTTCTTCCCTTTGTACTGCTAGGCTGTCCCACCCCAAATCTCAGCTATTTTGAATGTTCCTGTCAGTTTCCTTGTTGACAGAAGTACCTGGTCTTTCATCATCTCTCCTTCTCTCTCTATCTTTCCTCTGTCTCTTACCCAATCAAATCAAGTGCAAAGGCCTTTAAGTGTGTGTTAAAGGCAACAAAATTATGCTGCTCTATGGCATCTAAACTGCAACTTGAATTTTTGCTTGGAAAACTGTATTGCGGGACCCCGTTGACATTCACTCTTTCTCTATCCTTAGGACATATGACATACATTCATGCATTTTAAGAAACATTTCTTTTCTTGATCCCTCAGCCAGGAATACTTCTTGGTATGTAAAGCTGTAACCATTTCTTTGCCTAAAACATGTATATGGCTGCATGTGCTATGAAATATTAGCAATTAGCAGTGCATTTAGTCTTAAGGAATGCATACAAAAAAAATTTATTCTAATACAGGCAGAAATGTTGGAGAAAATGATTTATCTTTCAAGTTATTTCATTTATCACATTTTAATAACAAAACTCTATGAGTGTCTTATCTTCTATTTTTTTAGGTTATCTATTATATTTTATTCTAAAAATTCCATATATGCTTATTCATGGAAGACAGGCTGATAATTTGGGAATTGTGATTTATGTTTCCTCTTCTGAGGCACAACTGATTTAAAGAAGTTGGTTTCCCTTTCAACATAGTTTGGCTGCCCATTAGTAAGAATACTGTGCTCCTCCCAAGGGGCCTTCCCTGATAACAAGAAAGACATTACTAGACAGATAACATGGAAGCAAGATGTGTTCCTCATTTCTTAGAAACACAAATGGCAAAGATGTGAGAAAGAGGCATGTGTGAAAAGTGATGATGGAGACTTAAGAATTTGTAGCATGTTGAGGGGTATTCCTCTAAACACATCACTGGAAGAGTGAGGATCAAACCTGTCAAACTTTTAAAAGAAAAAGGTAAGTGATTCAGCCAGCAAAACTGAGTTTATTCAGGACTAGCTGAGGAATTGCAAATTGGGACAAGTAGACTATGACAAAGCTTTGGCAAGTCTGGAGAACAAAGGAGGAGACCATCCTTTTATAAAGGAAAGAAGGAATTTGGGAGTGGTTGTTTTGACCACAGTTTATTGGAGGAAAATCAGAGTTTAAAGTGGCAGCATCTTCTCGTGGCTTTACACCAGGGCAGCTTGCTATTGCTCAGCCAGAAGTCTTTCTTCTTCTGCTGGAATATGCAAGCTACAACAAATGGTACACCCTGAGAGCCCCTCCCTTCAATGCTTTTAGACCCCTGTGCTGTGTTATGTTTTCTTAACACATTTTTACAAGCTCCATGTACAAGATCATAGCAAGAATTAATTAAACTGTTTCTCAGCTTCCAGTTTGCATTACTCCCAGTGTCAGAGGTTTTATTTTTTGTCATGTCTGATAAAGCTGGCAATGTACCAAATTCATGAATTTGACTTAAAAAAAAAAAAAAGAAAAAGAACAAGAAGGAGGAGGAGGAGGAGGAGGAGGAGGAAGAGGAGGAGGAGGAGATGGAAAGATTCAGGCTCTGGAGTTCTCTTCCTGGGTTACTCCAGAGAGTCCTTTTCATTTGGTTTGTTTTGTTTGTTTGCTTGTTTGAGATGAAGGCCATGGTTCTAATGTTAGACCACATAGACCATAGTTGCAAATTTTAATAGCCAGAGTAAAAGCAGCAGCTGCACACTTGGTGCAACTGGTGATCACTCACTAACTGAATAGGGAGAATATGTCATTTTGTAACATTCTACTGCTGTAACAGAGGCAGCAGCAGCAGACTGAGCAGTCTTTGCTTATGCATTGGCAGACTGTAAAATTTTGCAGTGATGTTGGGGCCTTTCTGTTTATATAGTGATGTTAGATTAAGATGGGACCAGGTCAAGATGGGACCAGGTAAGGTGTGCTGCTCAGAATGGACCCATGGAAAGGATCAGAGACCCATTCTGATTTGGGTTCTCAGTATCTGTTTATATTAAAGGGAAATAATAATGAGTTGGCCAAGCAATATAGAACCTAAGTGTTTCATCAGTAAAACACATGCCACAAAACTGAATGTACCACAAAGTGGAGGGTTTAAAAAATAAGTTCATTGGTTGCAAAATATATAAGCTTTCATAATTTTACCTAAAAATTAGTTGTTCCTGGGAAGCACTTTTGGATACTTTATAAAGGTAAGCAAATTTTCTTACTGTCTACATTTTTTTTAGCCAGACCTTTAAGTTAAAGTGCTATAATTAACTCTTCAGGTGCTGGGTTAAGTATAAACTACATAAAATTATAATAAAATTATTACCTTAGGTCCTTATTGCTAGTCCTTGTAATAAAGGCATTGTAATAATAATGTAAATGTAATGTAAATGTAAAAATAAAAATTGTAATAAAGTCAAAACCCCCACTATGCTAATTTCCTTTAGGATACTTAAAGTATAAAATTCCTTTAGGTCTTATCTATTATCTAAATAGAGACTACACAGAAAACAGAGTGAATGAGAGGACATACAGTGCCATGATCACTTTTTAATTTGCTTCTAGTGTATAGTTTTATTTTCTTCCTTAAAAATATGACTCTGGAAGAGGGCAAGAACAGCTGCAAAATGAAGTGAGAAGGGATGCTCTGAGATGCAGATGCATTTAGATAAATTCATGTGTTAGCTGAAATCTTATTGTCTGAAAAAGGACCAGTTTCCATTTCCAAATGTAAGAATATAGAGCGTATACATTGGCAATGTAGAGTTTCTAAATTGTGATGACCAATTAGTCTTTGATGAAGACATGGCAAGTATTTCCCCATGTTGTCTCTGTTCAGAAAGCAGTAAGTATTCATATTCTCTGATTTTTTAAACTAAAAAAAAAATAGTTGTATCATACTGAATTTTGCCTTTCTGGCTAGATCTACATTTACCATAAGAAGTTATTTTGGATACAAGAATGCTTTATTTTAAGGAAAGACTCCCAATGAAGTACAAAGAGCTAGATGGTCTACAAGAATGTACAAGAATATACTTTACAAATAATTTATAATATGTTACAGCAAATAATTTAAAACACATCAATGACTCTTGCAATGAATTTATTGTAACTCTGCATTCATACATTTATTTAAAATGACCTAAACATGTTTAGATGCTGTATTTATAATGAAATAGAAGCTCCAGGAATAGCGATCAATGTGTAGTGATTGTTGACAAGACAAAGCTATGGTAAACAATCAAAAACATAGTTTTGTGTACAAATCTATACAAACCCAACTACATTTAACAAACTCTTAAAAAATCTAAAGCCCTTAATGGGAAAGTAAAATCATACGAAAGGAAAGGAATTTTACCATTGACAGATTGACGTAAATGTTAGAGTGGGCTCACACAATATTTCTCTTTTTTGACTATTGAGATCATTTGTCATGCACTTACTTACCCCTTCTCCAAACCTGATTTTTTCCCCCTTATATATAAAACTGCATAAAGACTTGCTTAAAATGCTGAGTGGATCTTAAAGATATTTTCTCCAGAATCATATGACAAACCTCATTTCTTTCAGCAGATAACCCAAAACCCTAAATTCTGCCGCTGTGTTTGAGAAGCTTTAAATTCTCAATATCTTGCATCATGGAACTGATTTAATGGTGGTCATCAGGTTCATATTTTTGTACACTGAGGATCCAGAGGTAAATAAGACATACATGGCTTATTTCTGCCATATATAAATTCATGAGATCAGTGTGCAGCTTCTGTATCAACTAAACCTCAAGGTTCAAGATGTAAGCCACATTAGCTTCTTCCCAACTAACACTTTTCACTTTTATATTGGAACATTTTTCAACCAGTTTAGAAGTCTTAAAGATGTTTCCCTATTAAAATTATTCAGTGGGCGCCTGGGTAGCTCAGCGGGTTAAAGCTTCTGCCTTTGGCTCAGGTCATGATCCCAGGGTCCTGGGATTGAGCCCCGCATCAGGCTCTCTGCTTGGCGGGGAGTCTGCTTGCCCCTCTCTGCCTGGCTCTCTGCCTACTTGTGATCTCTGTCAAATAAATGAATAAAATCTTTAAAAACTAAATAAAATAAAATTACTCAAGCATATTTTATTATCTGTTTTGATTTGAGGACTTCTGAAAGACAAATCTAAGTCTCTTACAATTTTTCTAACTGTCCTAGTACCCATCTCAGCTAATTTGAGTATCAAAAGTACTTAATAAATATATCTGTTTGACAAACCATACCTCAAGTTTCATTCTATAATCCTCACAATATGAACTGCACACTATATTTGGCATGCTGGAAGGAGGAATTTGTATAAAGTGTAGAAAGCAGAATTCACTTCATTAATTTAGATCCATGCCCATGGATTTTATCTAAGCCAGTCATTTATTATGAAAGAGGCTGCTGTGTTCTCTGTTGTAGGGTAGAATCTAAGCCAAAATAGAAGTTGCTATCACAAACTATACCAGAAAGTGGGGTGTGGTAAGTAAAAAGCAGGGGCAATCCAAAACTTGCATAATACTAAGTCCATGAAAAAGTTCTTAGCTCTCCAAAACAAAACAACAGATGAAAACTTGATTCTGTTCTTAGCTAAGACTAAGGATTTTGATGTTTCTGTATGTTATAACCTACACAAAGTTGGAAAAAAAAAAGATAAAATGAGTCTTGTCTGTTCATGGTTATGTATTGCTTCTATCTTCCACAAGATTCAGTCTTTGAAATGGGCAAAAGCTCAATGTATTTTCTGATTTGTCTGAACTGTTCTGTTTCTGAACTCCTCTTGCAAAGAGAAGTTCTCTTTGTTCTTCTCTTGTTTTCTGATTAAAAATATTCAAATTTTGGGTGTTGAATTGCAGATATAGGATGCAATTAAGAAAATCTAAATTAATCTTAAACTTTCCCACCTGAATTAACACATAAACTAAATTTATTAGGCTGATTTGCCCAAATTATGGAGAGAAAAAAAGGAAAGAGCTTAATAGGTTGAACAGTAAATTCAATGTAAGGGAATTTCAAAGGTTTGGAGTTGATTTGTACCTGGATTCTGCACCATCCCCAAGTACGCAGATCATTCTCAATGTTTCAACAATCTCCTCCTTTGAAAGATGGGTCAATTCCAACTAGATGCCCACAGAACTGCAGCTGTTAGAACATGTCAGCCAACCTAATAGAGAAGCCAGGAGAGTACAGAACTAGAAATCTGCATGCTCTCTTTCCTCTAGCCTTACCATCTGTGTATGGACACAGAGCATTAAAGTTATGCAGCTGTGCTGATAATGTTATGGAATGGGATCAGTTATCTTCAACTGCAATTTATTTCTTTGTTGTCAATGGCTATAGCACGTTGCTGAAGCAGAAGAAGAGGCTTTGGAATAGGGACAGAGTGTGGAGAAAAGACATCTTCCTATGTTTTTACAGGAATACTATTACCCATGATGTTACCATGATGATTTGGTCTTGGAAGGTACCCTCTAAAATCCACCTGCATTGTTTCAATTATCAGTATGAAGGTGGTAAGCAGTAACCCATGTGCTATTGTGAATTCTTTGTGTCTGCAATTCAAAGTAGCATTCAAAAAAAAAAAAAATGCATGGCAATGTTGCAATGATAACCTGCCTGGTTTTCCAAAAGCAATTTTGTTCAAATAGACTGCATCCACTTTGGTCCAAGACATTTACAGGAAATAGGGGGAATATCAGTACTCAACTCATGGGTATTCTTAATAGCAGAAATACAGAACATTTTAGAACTAAAACAAAACAAAACTAAATCAACAAATAAAACAAAAAGCCCCCCCCCCAGATACAGGCAGACATTTCATTAAAAGTGATAACCACTGTGGGGAGATTGTCATCAAATTTCTATCCAAGTCTTATGTAGGTTAAACCATTAACAAATTTAAGCTGGAGATGTATCTTCTTTCCAACTGGAAAATATTTCATTGGTAAATTGTGTTATCTCTGTCTTTGAACCTTTTGGAAAAGTTCCATTCAATGTAGTTTTGTGTGTTTGTTTATTTGTTTTTCCTAAACCCTTGAACAGAAAAACTGAAAATTGAACCGGGGATAACTCAACATCCAGTTAGAAAAATATTTTATTTTACAGGTCAAAGCCATAAATATGTAGGAGCTCATGAGCCTTCTTAGTCCCCATCATCATTCCATTTATTCTATATACTAAGGGAAAAAAAAGTCAGGGAGAACATATTGATGTGGATAACAAAGGCAAAATAAATGTCGATAAAATTAAATTTCCTTACAACCTGCAGCCCACTGACAAATACTCAAGGCAGGCAGAGTATGACATTCTTCTGTGAACTCCTATTCTTAACATTAATGCCTTGCTAGAGGGGAAAGCAACCTTAGATTGGCAACAGTTAAGCGTTCAGGTTCCTGTGAGTCTTCTTTAGTTCTTTTAGAAACTTCTCTTTGTCTTTACTTCCCCCAGTATCAAAGTATATAATCAGTTGCTCCTCACAACGCCAGTGAAGTTTTCTGTCAATAGGTCCTGTGCCTGTGTTATAATAAAAACACATTTTTGCACTGAAAATGGTTCAGGAATTCTTTCTTGACCATCAGCCCTGAACCCCAACATTTCCACATCACATGTGCTTAAAAATACCACAAACCTGAAAGAAAACAGAAATGGTAATAGTCATATAAGCGAAGTTAATCTTTTAAGATTATTCATGAATTAGAACTGTCTGCTACAAAGCATATAAGGAGATGTCATTTACTGGTCTAGTTCCAGGTATATATTTTTGCTGTATATTTGCTTAAATGTAGCTGCCATTTGATACATAGCAAAGAAAACATTTGGTGATATGGTACATTAAATCCTATAGATCAAAAAGAAGTCTCAAGAAACTTAATCAGACCCTTAGGCAGGAAAATTTTATGTACTATAAATACTTACATTTTGCTGTGCTGTAGTTAATGGGTAACATTGTACTACCTCAGCTGTTTCCTATGGTTCAGCAAACCAGAATTTATCCTTTTCTTCTCTGTTTGGTAAATTTCTTTTGTAGTAATATTGTCAAGTACAATAAATTAAATTATATTTGATAATTTCAATCTATCAAGCCCTCCTGAACCCTAACATTTTATATATATATATAAAATGTTAGGGCTATATATATATAAATATATATATTTACACACATGCACACACACATATATACTTATATGTGTATATATATATATATATATATATATATATATATATATTAGTTTTTTTTTATATTCCACTTAGTTCACATACAGTGTAATATTAGTTTTAGGTGTACAACTTAATGATTCAACACTTACATATGACACTCCAGTGCTCATTACAAATGGACTCCTCAATTAAATAGCCATAAAAAAAAAGAATTAAATCTTGCCATTTACAATGACATGAACAGAGACAGAGAGAATTATGTTATGAAAAATAAGTCAGTCAGAGAAATACAATTATATGGTTTTACTCATATGTGTAATTAAGAAACAAAGCAACTATGTTTAACTATTAATCCTTTTCCAATAGAAAAAAAATCCTTATTTTTCCTCATGTTTGGTGTTTGATACTGCTTATTCACTGAAATTTAGAAAAGGAAGAAGATCAAAATAAAGAGGAAAGTGCTAAGATATTTAACATTTTTTTAAACTGTAGTAAAAAATACCCCTGCACAGCATGAGATCTACCCTCTTAGCAAATGTTTAAATACAGTATTGTTAATTATAACCACAAAGTTGTACAGTAGAGCTCTAGAAATTTTTATTACTTCACTTTTGTAAAAGATTTTATTTATCTATCTATCTATTAATTAATTAATTAATTAATTAATTTGACATGTTGTGGAAAATCTGAAGGGACAGAGGAAACTCAAGCAACACATGGGAAATTAGGGAAAACTTAGCTTTATTATTGTTGGTGGGCTCAGTGGGCTCCTTTCTCAAAGTCTGAGCACCCGGCAGGATTAAGAGTGAGTTTTTATGGTTACTGGTGATGCCAGATGGTAGCAGGATATTTTTGCAGTCTCTCAAGGCCAAATGGCCCCTTTATGTGGAAGTAAAATCTATGAGGATGTGTCTCAGGAGAGTGCTAAATCATCCCCAGGGGCCTTGTTTCTTTTTCTTTTCTGGATCAAACAGGATGGGCATCTGTTCTTTTTCTTCTGCCTCAGAAGGAGCAATGACTTGTTATCTTATCTTAACCAAATGGGATGGCCATTTGGTCTTTTCTTCTGCCCCAGCGGGAGCAATGGGGAGCAGGGGACAAGTTGGGGCTGGGGCCCTGGAGTCTCTATCCTCCTCAGACAGAGAAAGAGAGAGAGAGGGAAAGCATGAGAAGGGGGAAGGGACAGAGTGAAACAGATTCCCCATTGAGCAGGGAGCCTGACATGGGGCTCAATCCCAGGACCCCGAGATCATGACCTGACCTGAAGGCAGATGCTCAACTGACTGAGCTGCCCAGGTGGCCCTCTCAAGAACTTTTTAAATCTTGCATGACCAAAACTCCATACTTAATAAGCAACACCCAATATCCCCCAATACCGAGCCCTGGGAAACTACAGTACTACTTTCTGTTTCTATGAGTTTGACTACTTTAGATACTGCATGAAAGTAGAATCATGCAGTATCTGTCCTTATATGACTGGCTTACTTCAACTAAATATAACACCCTGAAATTGTGCATGATGAGACACCCCAAAATATGCCACTTTGGCATAAAAATTATTTTGAGTTAAAAGTAATAAAAACCCAGCAAACACAGGAAAGGCTCTCTACTTCCCTCATAACTGCCTAAATTTATACTGGAAGTAAAGCTTGCTACAGGAAGAGAAGTATTAACAGAAGCTCACTTTACCTAAGGAATATATCTGCAATAAGAGAACTATCTTGTTTTTCTAAACACCACTCTTCACCTTCTTGCTAATGAGTTTTCACCCCTATTCATTTCCTTAGCTCCTATAAGCTTCCTGTTGCTTCACCTTTAGGAATTTCATGGATTCTCCTATTTAATATTCCTATTAAACTTTATTTTTCCCTTTTAATCTGTCTCATGTCATTTTGATTTTAAGTCTAGCTTGAAGAACCATAGACAGAGAAATGTCTTCCTCCCTGTCAGATCCTCAAGATTTATCTATTCCATAGCATAAGACAGGATTTCCTTCTGTTTTTATGGTGGAATAATAATCCATTGTATGTATATACCACATTTTCTTGATCTACTGGATGTAAAAATGTTGAGATTCAAAGTGAATGGTCAGGAAAGAATTCTAGAGACAACTTTAGTGCAAAAAGGTGTTTTTTTTTTTTGTTTTGTTTTTGTTTTTTTTTAGCACAAAAATGGGACCTATGGGCAGAAAGAGCTGCACTGGGGTTTTGAGGAGTGGCTGATTATATACTTTCAAGTTGGGAGGGGGTTAAGAATAATATAAGTCCCTAAGGATTTTTGAAAGCAAGATTTCCAGGACCTTGAAGGCTAGATGTTGTTAGGAAGAGGTCCTTTATTATTGTCCAGTAAAACTTTAGTTATGAGATCCTTCAGATGTGTATCAGTGATCCATAAGCTTGGAGGATGATTGCTAACATGTATCATAGGGGATAGAGATAAAGGGAGATTCCAAAGGAAATTTGATATCTTAAAGGAAACTTAAAGGATCTGGATGTTGGGCTAATGTTAAGCTAAATTTGTATTCTGCACTTAGGAAAGCATTAACATTGAGGCAGTGGAGTTCCTTTAAAAAATATATTTATGAGAGAGAGAGAGAGGTGTTAGAAGGGGGAAAGAATATAAAGCAGACTCCACACTGAACAGAGCCCGACATGGAGCTGGATCTCACAACTGTGAGATCATGACCTGAGCCAAAACCAAGAATCAGACACTTAACCAACTGAGCCACCTAGATGACCTAGCAGTTGAGTTCCTGAAAGAAGGTCACTCTGCCTGTCTCAAGGACTTGTCAATGGGCTGTAAGTTGTCAGGGAATTTAATTTTTTTCTTTTGCCTTTGTTCCCCATACCACATCCATTCACTGATTGACATTTAGGTTGTTTCCACCTCTTAGCTATTGTGACTAATGCTGTAATGAACACAGGATTGCAAATGTCTCTTTGAAATCTGGGTTCAATTCTTTTGGATAAGTACCCAAAAGCAGGATTGCTGGATCATATGATAGTTTGATCTTTGTTTTTGAGGCAACTTCCATACTGTTTTACAGGATGCACCATTTTTCATTTCCACCAACAATTCACAAAAGTTTCAGTTTCTCTGCTTGCAAATGCTTCTTTTCTTTTTCTTTTCTTTACTTTTTTTTCCTTTTCTCCATCTCTTTCTTCTTCTTTGACAGTTGTCATGATAATAGGTGTGAGATCAGAACTCATTGTGGGTTTTATTTACATTTTTGAGATGACTCCTTATAATTGAGCTTTTTAAAAATATTCCTCTTGGCCATTTTTATGTCTTCTTTCGAAAAATGTCTATTAAAGTCTTTCAATTTTTTTTTACTTTTACTTTTTTATTTTTTATAAACATATATTTTTATCCCCAGGGGTACAGGTCTGTGAATCACCAGGTTTACACACTTCACAGCACTCACCAAAGCACATACCCTCCCCAGTGTCCATAATCCCACCCCCTTCTCCAAAACCCCCTCCGCCCAGCAACCCTCAGTTTGTTTTGTGAGATTAAGAGTCACTTATGGTTTGTCTCCCTCCCAATCCCATCTTGTTTCATTTATTCTTCTCCTACCCACTTAAGCCCCCATGTTGCATCACCACTTCCTCATATCAGGGAGATCATATGATAGTTGTCTTTCGCTGCTTGACTTATTTCGCTAAGCATGATACGCTCTAGTTCCATCCATGTTGTCACAAATGGCAAGATTTCATTTCTTTTGATGGCTGCATAGTATTCCATTGTGTATATATACCACCTCTTCTTGATCCATTCATCTGTTGATGGACACCTAGGTTCTTTCCATAGTTTGGCTATTGTGGACATTGCTGCTATAAACATTCGGGTGCACGTGCCCCTTTGGATCACTACGTTTGTATCTTTAGGGTAAATACCCAATAGTGCAATTGCTGGATCATAGGGCAGTTCTATTTTCAAAATTTTGAGGAACCTCCATGCTGTTTTCCAGAGTGGCTGCACCAGATTGCATTCCCACCAACAGTGTAGGAGGGTTGCCCTTTCTCCGCATCCTCGCCAGCATCTATCATTTCCTGACTTGTTTATTTTAGCCATTCTGACTGGTGTGAGGTGATATCCAACTGTGGTTTTGATTTGTATTTCCCTGATGCCGAGTGATATGGAGCACTTTTTCATTTGTCTGTTGGCCATCTGGATGTCTTCTTTGCAGAAATGTCTGTTCATGTCCTCTGCCCATTTCTTGAATGGATTATTTGTTATTTGGGTGTTGAGTTTGCTAAGTTCTTTATAGATTCTGGACACTAGTCCTTTATCTGATATGTCGTTTGCAAATATCTTCTCCCATTCTGTCAGTTGTCTTTTGATTTTGTGAACTGTTTCCTTTGCTGTGCAAAAGCTTTTGATCTTGATGAAATCCCAATAGTTCATTTTTGCCCTTGCTTCCCTTGCCTTTGGCGTTGTTCCTAGGAAGATGTTGCTGTGGCTGAGGTCAAAGAGGTTGCTGCCTGTGTTCTCCTCAAGGATTTTGATGGATTCCTTTCGCACATTGAGGTCCTTCATCCATTTTGAGTCTATTTTTGTGTGTGGTGTAAGGAAATGGTCCAATTTCATTTTTCTGCATGTGGCAGTCCAATTTTCACAGCACCATTTATTGAAGAGGCTGTCTTTTTTCCATTGGACATTCTTACCTGCTTTGTCAAAGATTAGTTGACCATAGAGTTGAGGGTCTATTTCTGGGCTCTCTATTCTGTTCCATTGATCTATGTGTCTGTTTTTGTGCCAGTACCATGCTGTCTTGATGATGATAGCTTTGTGATAGAGCTTGAAGTCCGGAATTGTGATGCCACCAACATTGGCTTTCTTTTTCAATATCCCTTTGGCTATTCGATGTCTTTTCTGGTTCCATATAAATTTTAGAATTATTTGTTCCATTTCTTTGAAAAAGATGGATGGTACTTTGATAGGAATTGCATTAAATGTGTAGATTGCTTTAGGTAGCATAGACATTTTCACAATATTTATTCTTCCAATCCAGGAGCATGGAACATTTTTCCATTTCTTTGTGTCTTCCTCAATTTCTTTCATGAGTACATTATAGTTTTCTGAGTATAGATTCTGTGTCTCTTTGGTTAGGTTTATTCCTAGGTATCTTATGGTTTTGGGTGCAATTGTAAATGGGATTGACTCCTTAATTTCTCTTTCTTCTTTCTTGTTGTTGGTGTAGAGAAATGCAACTGATTTCTGTGCATTGATTTTATATCCTGACACTTTACTCAATTCCTGTATAAGTTCTAGCAGTTTTGGAGTGGAGTCTTTTGGGTTTTCCACATATAGTATCATATCATCTGCAAAGAGTGATAATTTGACTTCTTCTTTGCCGATTTGGATGCCTTTAATTTCCTTTTGTTGTCTGATTGCTGAGGCTAGCACCTCTAGTACTATGTTGAATAGCAGTGGTGATAATGGACATCCCTGCTGTGTTCCTGACCTTAGCGGAAAAGCTTTCAGTTTTTTCTCCATTGAGAATGATATTTGCGGTGGGTTTTTCATAGATGGCTTTGATGATATTGAGGTATGTGCCCTCTATCCGTACACTTTGAAGAGTTTTACTTGATCCCAGGACCCTGAGATCATGACCTGAGCTGAAGGCAGTGGCTTAATTCACTGAGCCACCCAGGTGCCCCTTTCAACAATTTTTTAATCCAGTTATTTGATTTTTGTTAGAAGTATAACAATTTCTTATATATTTTGATTATTAACTCTCAATCGCATATATAGGTTGCAAATATTTTATCCCATTCTGCAGATTACCTTTTTAATGTTTATTTGTTTGTTTGTTTGTTTTCCTTTTTAGTTTTATGTAGCCTTTGCTTTTGTTGTATAGGCTTTTGATATCCTAAGATATAATTGCATAGACCAATGAGCTTTCTCCCTGTTATCTTCAAATAGTTTTCTAATTACAGGTTTTATGTTTAAGTCTTTAGTGCATTTTGAATTGATTTTTTGTATGGTATATGATGTCCCTCTAATTTCATTTTTTTTTTCACATGGTTTTCCTAGCACCATTTATTGGAGAGACTATCATTTCCCCATTGTAAATTCTTGGCATCCTTGTTAAAAACATTTGACTATATTTGGTATTTATTTCTGCGCTCTTTACTCTCTTCTATAGATCTATATCTGTGTCTATATCAGTAAAATACTGTTTTTATTACTCTAGTTTTAAGTAATATGTTTTGAAATCAATAAGTATGATACCTCCAGCTTAGTTCTTCTTTCTCAAGATTGTTTCAGCCATTGAAGTTGGCTCCATAGTGTGTTAGGATTTTTTCATATTTTTCTAAAAAAATGCAATTAGGATTTTGATAAAAATTGCATTGAATCTGTAAATTGCTTTTTGGTGATATGAACATTTTATCAATATTAATTCTTCCAATTCATCAATCTTGGATGTATTTCCATTTATTTTTGTCTTCTCTAATTTCTTTCTTCAATGCTTGGTAATTTTCATTGCACAAGTCTTTCACCTCCTTGGTTAAGTTTATTTTTAAGTATTTTTTTTCCTTTTTGATGTTGTTATATATGAAGTTGTTTGTTAAATTCCTTTTTTTAAAAAATTGAAACTTTATTTTATTTTTTCAGTGTTCCAAGATTCATTGTCTTGCTTTGTTATCAACATAAAGCTGGCCTCATAGGATTAGTTTGGAAGTGTTCTCTGCTATTTTTGGAACAGTTTGAGAAGATTTGGAGTAATTCTTTAAATGTTTTGTAGAATTCACCAGTGAATCCTCTAGCTTTAGACCAACTTTCTGCACATACGTTTTGAATTTAGAAGTCCATATCCTTTCCCAGATTTGGAAAGTTTTTGCCTGTTATTTCTGTAAATCAACTTTCTTCCCCTTTTGCTGTCTTCTCCTCCTTGCTCTCCCATAATACATGTGTTGTTTTGCTTTATGCTGTTTTATTAAGTTCCTTAGGCTTCCTTCATGCATTTTCATTTTGTTCCCTTTTTGTCCCTCTGATTGCATAATTCAGAATCATGTGTCTTTGAATTCACTCATTCTATCTTCTGCTTGATCAAGTCTGATGTTAAACCCTTTGGTGAATTTTCTCAACTCAGCCATTATATTCTTCAGCTCAAATTTTTCAGTAAAACATATTTTCTGCCTCTTTGTTGATATTCTCATTCCTTTAATGCATTGTTTTCTTGACTTTACTGAGGATTTTTATGACACTTATTTTGTATTATTTATCAGATAATTCATATACCTCAATTTCTTTATTATCAGTTTATCAGTTTATTTTGTTTCTTGGAGAAATGTTTCCATATTTCTTTATGTTTCTCATACCTTTTTGTTGGAATTTGCACATTTGAAAAGTTTTTCCCTTCTCCTAGTTTTTACAAACTGACTTATACAGGGAAAGACCTTCTCCAGTCAGCCTGGCTATATTTTCTTGGAACCTCTTGACCTTTTTTTGGGAGGATGGGTCTATGCATGAAATCCCTTAGTAAAGAATGTTAGTTTTTTTTTTTTTTTCTTCAGCTTGTGATCTCTTGTTCCTTTTTTTTTTTTTTCCTTCCTGTTTGAAATACCACTGATTATCTGGGTCTACCACAAGTCACCCAACTCTCTTGTTCTTAGCAGACCCCAGGCTTCTAGAATATATTGGATTCAATTTGTAATTCTTTCACTGAGGCAGCTCCCTGAAAATCCAGAACACTGAATGCATGTTCTACTGTAATTTTTCTTCCTGAGGGAGTGAAGCTCTATTGGTCTCTATCTGATATACTATGCATCCACTGGAACAGCAGTAAGCCACCTACTCTTCCATGTTTTCAGTGTCCCCCAGACATCAAAAATATACTGGCTACATCAGTGCTCTGAATGAGGCAAGACAGAAACCAGTTCTTTAAGTGTCTTTCCAAAAAGTGGGAATATTAGATGTACACTCTTCTATTCTATCTCCTTTCAATCCCTCCTCCAGGCAGAATTCACTAGCTAGGGTGTTCTCTCCTGCTGGTTATCCATGCCAGTTTAGATGAGAGCCTTATGCAGGTAAAGTAAAATCCTTCTTCTTACTTATTTCAGTGTAGCTCTTCCCACATTTGTGCTCACCTGGGATAGTGCTACTTCTTGACTCAATAATTCTCATGAGGTCATTTCCATCTATACATTGTTATTAAATCAGTATATCTGTGGAAAAACAAGACATGGGACTTCCTATTCTGTCATCTTTACTAGAACTTTACTGATTTTTTTCAGTAACTTTAATAGCCCATTTAACATTAGACAGATAAATTGGATCACTGAGTAAAAACAAAACAAAATAAAAACACCAACATATTCAATTATTTTGGTGATAATTTTTATATGGGCTTTTTGGTGGGGTAAGATCCCTTAATTTTCTGTTTCCTCAAGTCTTCCAGTGTTCTCTTTTTTGAGTCTTGGTCTTTCATTTTGTAGCTTTTTGTTGTTGTTTCTTCAAATATGCTATGAACCTTGGGCATCCAGGTTTATAGTGGAGACTGATGTACAAAAAATTTAATTAAAATTCTTGAATACTTGAGCAGGGCCTGTATATTTGTTGACCTTACCATAATGAAATTTAATACAAAACTGGTCATTTCACCAGATCTCTCCAAATATTTTTCCAAGGGTTCAGTCTCTTCAGAGATGTATATTTAATTTTATACTTTTGAAACTATAATCCTGACAGTCAGTGTTCTGGGAATCAAACAGACAATTGTCATTTTACCATTTAATATGTAGACTTTTAGTGAATTTCATGTTTCAGTACATCACTTCTCTCCTTTTTCCCACTATGTCTGTTCTAGTGTGCCTAACTTCACAGCTCCTGTGATTCTGTTGCTTCAAGAGTGAAGAAGATGAAAATAGAGCTTGCCTGATGACCTAGCAATTGCATTACTGGCTATTTATCCCAAAGATACAAATGTAGTGATCTGAAGGGGCACATGCAACCCCAATGTTTATAGAAGAATTGTCCATAATAGCCAAACTATGGAAAGAGTCTAGATGTTCATTAACAGATGAATGGATAAAGAAGATGTGGTAAATATACACAATAGGATACTATGCAGCATCAAAAGAAATGAAATCTTCCCATTTGCAATGATGTAGATGAAACTAGAGGGTATTATGCTAAGTGAAATAAGTCAATCAGAGAAATGCAATTATATGATCTCATGGATATGTGGAATTTGAAAAACAAAACAGAAGATCATAGGGGAATAGAGGGAAAAAAATGAAACAAGAAGAAACCATAGAGGGAGACAAACCATGAGACTCTTAACCTTAGGAAACAAACTGAAGGTTGCTGGATTGGAAGGGGGTGGGAGGGATGGGGTGGCTGGGGGATAGACAATGGGGAGGGTATTGTTATGGTGAGCACTATGAATTGTGTAAGACTGATGAATCACAGACCTGTACCCTTGAAACAAATAATACATTGTATGCTAATTTAAAAAAAATGGAGAGAGTGAGGAAGGATGCCTGAAAGTCTAATAGCCCCATAGGCAGATTTTCAGACATTCCTCCTCTTTGACCTTTGCCTCATCCTGGATTCTGAAGTAACTGATGACTCCATATTTTGAGATTTTCTGGAATTCTTTAGCCCTGATTTGTTTTCCTCTGAAAGCTCTTAGATCTTAGAGTTCTATCTCTTCAGTAATCACCACCCATACGTACATTTTCTATCCTCCTCAAATGTGTAGACATCTTGTACCTACTGCCATTTCCTTTCTTATTACTTTTATGGTTGTGAGTGTATCCTCTTAAAAAAAAATCCCATTTTTGTCATTTTAGTTGGTTTTCTGGGGGCAGGAGAAAATTAACACAATCTCATATGCTTTTTAAAATATATAGATGTAGATATAGATATATAGATATAATTTGACACAGAGAGAAAGGAAGAGAGGAGAAAGGAATCACAAGCTAACTGGGGGAGCAACAGGCAAGGGAGAAGCAGGCTCCCCACTGAGCAAGTATCCTCATGTGGGGCTTGATCCAACCTGGGATCATGACCTGAATCAAAGGAAGCTGCTTAGCCAACTGAGCCTCCTAGGCACCCCACTATCTCATATGTTTAAATAAAAAAAAAATTAGTTTGTTCTTCAATTTATATTATGTAGGTATAACTACACAATGGCTAACACGGAATTCTGCACATGGTTGCTTTGGTAGCTGCTGATAAAGGTCCAACTGGGCATATTATGAAATAGTTGATTTGGTAATTATAATAGTCCAAATAAATTGATTCACCTTGATATTATTTACTTATTTCAGGCTATCCTTATAAAGACATTGTATTATGGTACTGACCTATTGTTGCTACAGGTTACCAAAACAAATCACCTTTACTTGATTCAAACTTTCTATGTAGACATCAATTTAGTTTTATTTTTAGAACAGATTTAACAAATAAACTTGTATCTATAGCTATATACTAAGAACTTATATGCCCCCACCAGGTTCTATTATTATTAAATAAAACACATCGTGAACAGTTCTCAGTACAACATAAGAAAAGTAGCACTTGAAGGTAATTTTTGAGTTATGCACATGACGAACAATTACATTTTTGTTCTTCATAGTAAAAAGAACAAAGCTGATAGGTATTTTACAAGCCTCAGTGTCTGCTAAACCATTGCTCAAACTTTGAAAAGAACATTTGCATTGAAATGAAGAAAGTTAACTTTATTACTGGATTTCTTAAAATTGTGTTTAAATAAGAGTTAGTGAACAATTATGTTTTTGAATTCAACTGATACATAAATGTAATTTATTTATTTACTTATACATAAATGTAATTTATACATAAATGTAATTTATGTATCAATTGAATTCAAAAACATAACCTTCTAAAGAGAGGTTAAATTTAGGAAATGACTTTTTTTTCTTATCTTGCAATGAACATGGTGATTTAAGGAATTTTTTTAGCTGAGTATTTTTACATTTCTCAGTATCCTCTCTCTTAGATGGTTCATCCTTTAAATATGAGATATGAGGATATTGATCTGCATTATGATCTATATACTTTCTGAAATTTGAACAACAATAACATGATTAAAAGACTGAAACAAAGTCTTCTATTTTTTAGAGCAAGCCATAAAAGGAAATTTAAATTATGGTGTTGTGATGGTTATGTGTTCAACTCGGCCAGGCCACAGGACCCAATATTTGATCAAATATTATTCTGGATGTTTCTGTGAAGGTGTTTTTTGGGTAAGATTAATATTTAAATCAAAGATTTTTAGTAAAACAGACTACTCTCTATAATGTGGGTGGGTTGCAACCAATTTGTTGAAAACCTTAACAAAAGGAAGTGTGATCTCTCCCAAGCAAAAATGAATTCTTCCAGCAGACTGTTCTTGAACTCAAAGTGCAACTGTTCCATATGTATCCAAATTGTGTGTGTGTGTGTGTGTGTGTGTGTGTGTGGTGTATGTGTGTACACATCTTTTTGTTTGTGTTTCTTCAGATGACTAATATAGGTACCTTTTGTGGTAAAGTTAAACTTCTCCCTGCCTCAGTAGGTGGAACATATCACTCTTGATCTTAGGGTCATGAGTTCAATTCCACATTGAGTGTAGAGCCTATTAAAAAAAAAAAAGTAAAAAAAAAAGTTTGAAGTTGCTTAACTCCTATGATCTTCAGTTTACTCATCCATAAAATGGACCTAACACATCTATATTAGTGTAGTTGTGGAAATGAAATGAGATATGTGTGTGCACACCTTACTAAATCAAAAGAGCTGTTTTATACCTTATTCTTTCAGGTTAGCATATATATTTGAGGCAGTGAAATATCACTACCACTAATTCATACCAGAGTACAGTTCACTAGAACATTTTTGAATAAATAGCCTTCTGGCATCTTAGTCATGAACTTTCATCTAACTTTTGCTTCAGTGCCTGAGAATTCTTTGAGACTTCCTTGTTCCACTACGACAGCATAATAGCCCAAATTACACGAACTGTGGATCATATAATCTTGCCAGACGAGCCTGAAAATAAAAATAAACATGCAAACAAGCCACAAAGAGAGCAGTGTCCAAACTGTGGTGTAAATTAGGCTTATAAATCACTAATTTGTATACTAGAGGTCTGAAAGTCATAGGCCAATCTAGACAGTTGGTCAAAAGTAGGGGCAAACAGATCCAAATCATATGTAGAGAATACTTCTCCAGCACTTCTCTTTAATTTTGAAATAAACTCTGGGAAACCTGAAGAAAGTAATAAATATAGATTCACAAGACATGAGGTCGAACTGGCTCTCCATTTACTACCTGAGTGACTTTGGGTAAATCATTTTATCTCTTGGAACAATAGTTATCTTAACTGGATCAGTGTGGTGAAGAAAAAATGAGATGAGGTTTCTTTCTTTTTTTTTTTTTTAAGGATTTTTTTAAAGAAGATTTTATTTATCCATTTGAAAGACAAGGATCACAAGTAGGCAGAAAGGTAGGCAGGGAGAAAGGAAGGGAAGCAAGCTCCCTGCTGAGCAGAGTTTGATTCCAGGATCCTGAGATCATGACCTGAGCCAAAGGCAGAGGCTTTAACCCACTGAGCCATCCAGGTGCCCCGAAATGAGGTTTCTTTGGCACCTACTATTACATGTTACATAGTAAGTAATTAATACATGTTTTTTTGATATTATGAAAAATACATTGGATTTTTATTACAAAATTAATATATCCTCATTTTAATAAATATATAAAAATATTGCATTATTTTACTTAACCATGTGACATTGGCATCCTTCTGTGTCAATACATGTAGAAATCATCTTTCTTTTCAATAATTAAATCATATGGCTGCACTATGTTATATCTAACTGTACAATCTGCATTTCTTCATGGCTGCTGTATTGCTCTTAAACCTTGCCAAGAATGGCCCCTGCTGAGAAAACTATTTTAAAGGGACTGCCTCTAACACTCCATCTGTTCTTCCACTCCCACAAAGTAAAGAGCATATGTGGCCAAAGGGAAGTTCCCACCAAGTTCCTGCAACATCTTTTAGATGACACTTTGTTATTTGGGATCCCAGAATTTCCTTCCCAACTTTTCTGAGTCCTCTTCTGGTCCTGCCCAAGACTCTACACATACACACACACACTCTCTCTGTCTCTCTCTCTAAAGTAAATACATCTTTAAAAATACAAAATACAGTCTTTTTGTTTGTTTGTTTGTAGAAGTTTTTTACTTTTGCTTAATCATTAATACTTTAAGCAACGTAATTAATCAGTAGGATCTATCTGAAATACACACACACACAATACTATGTCCAACAACAGAATATACAATTTTTCAATTGTCCACAAAGTATTCATGAATATAATCCATATTATTAACCATAAAAAAGAAACTCAATAAATTTAAAATAATTGAAATCATACAGTTTGTTCCATGACCATTGTAATACCAAATTAAAAAAAAAAAAAGAAAATCTACAAACACTTGGAAATTAAAAAATATATATACTTTGAATTAATCTGTTGATCAAAGAGGAAGATTCTTTGAAAGAGAAATAATATATAGAATTGAAAAATAATGAAGATTTAACTTATTAATAAACATGGGATACCTCTAAAGCAGTTCTGACAGAACAATTTTCACCACTAAATGGTAAAATGTTGGAAAACAGTATTGCTTCTATTAAATAATCTAAGATTCTATGTCAAGAAACAAACAAAACATAGCAAAATAGATCCATAGCAAGCAAAAGAAAGTAAATGATAAAGATAGGACCAGAATTCAATAAAATTAAAACAGAAAAATAAAACAAGGTGAAAAATAATTGGTTCATCAAAAAAATCAATAAATTTGATCATCTTTTAGCAACACTGACAAATTCAAAAGAAAGAGAGAGAGAGAGCGAAGACACAAATTACCAATATCAAGAATCAGATAGGGGAGGAGACAAGAAGGCGGAGAACTAGGAGGAGGCGCCTTTTCAACCTGTACCTAAAGTGAGCTGATTACCTGCCAAAGAACCCTGATCACCCATGAAATCAGCCTGGGTTGGAATTATACATATCTGGAAATCTATGGGGACAGAAGACACCAATGGGCAGGTAAAGTGGAGTGTGAACATCAGACTGATATCAGAAGATAAACAAAAGGGGGAGGGAGCAAACAGAAGTGACCCATTGGAAAGTAATACCCCAATACAGGAGTGCCCAGTGACTGGGAACCAGCATTAACTTGGAGTCTGGTTGAAAGCACTCAAAAAAAGCAAAGGATCGTGGGGGGAAATTGTGGCAATTTAGGTGGTTAGGGATAGGGGCTTAAATCCCGGAACCCAGGACAGCCACTCCTGGTACTGAGCCAGAGAGAGTGAGGTGAAGAAACCAGGTCTTGGTCCCTGAGCCTCGATCGCACCTGAGAGTGCCCAGGCAACTCCCATGAGGGGCAGGGAACCTTGCCAGCTGACAGAACTACAGCCTTTTTGCACTCCCCAAACATGTGCGCTGTACCGCGGTACCAGAGTCTGAGTCACACCCCACACCCTCCCCCGAGAGAGGTGTGCACAGGCACCAGCCTGGCACCCTCGGACCAGGAAAGACCAGGCACTCCCAGCCCAGGCCAGTGGGAAAATCTCAGTGTGTGATCATTGCTTGGAACCTCTCTGGCGGTCTAGAGCTGCCTAAGCAGCTGCCATTGTCATGATTTTGGATACAAGCAGGAGTTCCTGTGTCCCCAGGGACCACAACTAGGAACGTACTCTGTCAGCAGCCAATGGGGAATATATGTGCTGTGGAGCATCCAGAGAGGAACAGACTGAGGCTTCTCTCTGAGAGAGAGGTCTGGGTGCAGTTTGCTTTCCTCTAAACCTCTAAAAACCACCAAAATCTGTCAAGGCAAGAGAAAACAAACAAACAAACAAACAAACATAAAAACCTCCAGAAAACAAAAGCCTGAAAAACCGGTTTCCCTGAAGGGGAGGAGAAAGAAAGAAGTCTAGAAGATAAAGTTGAACAAGTGCTCCATGAAAATATTCCCAATCACGCAAATGGAAGCTGCGTTCATGGACTAGAGGCAGAACGGTCTCCACCCAAGATTATAGACTCTGAAAAATCCTCGAAACACCTGGTAGTAAGAATGATGAATTATATTTGTAGACAGGCCCTCTGGAAGGCAGCTAGGACAAAGAAGCTCTTTACATACAGAGGAAAGCCCATCAGAATAACAACATATCTGTCCACAGGAACCTGGCAAGCCAGAAAGGGCTGGCAAGATATATTCAGGGCACTAAGTGAGAAGAACATGCAGCCAAGAATACTTTATCCAGCACGACTGACATTCAAAATGGATGGAGAGATAAAGAGTTTCCAAGACTCGCAAGGCTTAAAAGAGTATGCGACCACCAAACCAACACTGCAGGAACTATTAACGGGGGTTCTATAAAAGAGGAAAAATCCTAAGAATATCATTGAACAGAAATATAGAGACAATCTACAGAAAGAAAGTTTTCAAAGGAAACACGATGTCAATAAAAACATATCTATCAATAATCACTCTCAATATGAATGGCCTAAATGCGCCCATAAAATGACATAGGGTTGCGGATTGGATAAAAGGACAGGACCAATCCATATGTTGTCTAAAAAAGATCCATTTGGAACCTAAGGATACACCCAGACTGAAAGTGAAGGGATGGAGAAGCACCTTTCATGCCAAAGGGCCTCAAAAGAAGCCTGGGGTAGTAATTCTCATATCAGATAAATTATATTTTAAACTAAAGACTGTAGTCAGAGATATAGAAGGATACTACTACACCATCCGTAAAGGGCCTATCCACCAAGATGATCTAACAATTGTAAATATCTATTCCTCCAATATGGAAGCAGCCAATTACATAAGAAAACTATTAATTAATATAAAGAGTAACATTGATATGAATACATTAATAGTAGGAGATTTCTTTAAAGTTATTTATTTATTTATTTATTTATTTGACAGACAGAAACCAAAAATAGACAGAGGCAGGCAGAGATATGAAGGGAAGCAGGCTCCCTGTCGAGCAGAGATCCCGTTGTGGGGCTCAATCCCAGGAATCTGGGATCATGACCTGAGCTGAAGGCAGAGGTTTTAACCCACTGAGCCACCCAGGCGCCCCAATAGTAGGATATCTTACCACGCCTCTCTCAGTAATAGATCATCCAAGCAGAAAATCAATAAAGAAACAAGAGCATTGAATGACACATTGAAGCAAATGGATCTCATATATGTATACAGAACATTTCACCCTCAAACAACAGAATACTCATTCTTCTTAAGTGCACATGGAACCTTCTCCAGAACAGACCACATACTGGGTCACAAAACAGGACTCAACCAATACCAAAGGACTGATATTATTCCCTGCACATTTTCAGATCACAATGCTTTGAAACTGGAGCTCAATCAAAAGGAAAATTTCAGAAGAAAGTCAAACACCTGGAAGCCAAAGACCACCTTGCTTAAGAATGCTTAGATCAACCAGGAGATCAAAGAAGAACTGAAACAATTCATGGAAACCAATGAGAATGAAGACACGTTGGTCCAAAACCTATGGGATACAGCAAAGGCAGTCCTAAGGGGGAAATACATAGGCATCCAAGCCTCCCTCAAAAAAACTGAAACATTCAGAATACACCAGATGCCTCTGAACCGTAGAGAACTGTAGAATCAACAACAAATTAAGCCAACTCCACACACAAGAAGGGAAATAATCAAGATTAGAGCAGAGATCAATGAGATAGAATCTAGCAATACAGTAGAACTTATCAATGAAACTAGAAGCCAGTTTTCTGAAAGAATCAATAAGATCGATAAACCATTGGTCACGCTAATCCAAAAGAAAAGAGAAGGCTCAAATTAATAAAATTATGAATGAAAAGGGAGAGATCACAACTAACGCCAAGGAAATAGAAACAATCATCAGAAGTTATTATCAACAGTTATATGCCAATAAGTTAAGCAACCTAGATGAAATGGATGCATTCCTGGAAAACTATAAACTCCCAAAATTGAACCAGGAAGAAATTGACAATCTGAATAGACAAATATCTAGTAATGAGATTGAAGCAGTGATCAAAAAACACCCAAAATCCAAGAGCCCAGGACCTGATGGATTCTGTGGGGAATTCTACCAAACTTTCAAAGAAGAAATAACACCTATACTCCTGAAGCTGTTTCAAAATATTGAAGCAGAATGAAAAGTTCCAGACTCTTTTTATGAAGCCAGTATTACTCTGATTTACAAACCAGGCAAAGACCCCACCAAAAAGGAGAATTTCAGACCAATATATATGATTAATATGGTTGTATATATCATCCTCAATGGGATGCACTTATCATCCCCAATGGGAAAAAGCTCATAGCCTGCCCATTGAGATCAGGAACATGACAAGGATGACCATTCTCACCACTCTTGATCAACATAGTATTAGAAGTCCTAGCAACTGCAATCAGACAACAAAGAGTAATAAAAGGTATCCAAATGGGCAATGAAGTATGCAAACTCTCTCTCTTCACATATGACATGATACTTTATGTGAAAAACCCAAAAGAGTCCACCCCCAAACTACTAGAACTCATCAACAATTCAGTAATGTGGCAGGATACAAAGTCAATCTACAGAAATCAGTTGCTTTCTCATACACTAACAATGAAAATACAGAAAGGAAATTAGAGAATTGATTCCATTCAATATAGCACCAAGAACTATAAGATACCTGGGAATAAATCTTACCAAAAAGGTAAAGGATCTGTACTCAAGGAACTACAGAGCACTCATGAAAGAAATTAAAGAAGACACAAAAAGATGGAAGACCATTCAATGCCCTTGGATTGGAATAATAAACATTGTTAAAATGTCTATACTGCCTAGAGCAAGTTATACTTTTAATGCCATTCTGATCAAAATTCCACCGGTATTTTTCAAAGAGCTGGAGCAAATAATCCTAAAATTTGTATGGAATCAAAAGCGGCCTCGAATTGCAAAGGAAAAGTTGAAAAAGAAAAACAAAATTGCAGGAATCACATTACCTGAGTTCAAGCTTTACTACAAAGATGTGATCACCAAGACAGCATGGTACTGGCATAAAAACGGACACATAGACCAGTGGAACACAGTAGAGACCCCAGTCATGGACCCTCAACTCTATGGTCAAATAGTCTTTGACAAAGCAGGAAATATTGTACAGTGGAAAAAAGACAGTCTCTTCAATAAATTATGTTGGGAAAATTGGACAGCTATGTGTAGAAGAATGAAAGTTGACCATTCCCTTACACCATACACAAAGATAAACTCAAAATGGATGAAAGACCTCAACGTGAGACAGGAATCCATCAGAATCCTAGAGGAGAACATAGGCAGTAACCTCTTCGATATCAGCCACAGCAACTTCTTTCAAGATATGTCTCCAAAGGCAAAGGAAACAAAAGTGAAAATGAGCTTTTGGGACTTCATCAAGATCAAGAGCTTCTGCACAGCAAAGGAGACAGTCAGGAAAACAAAGAGGCAACCCACGGAATGGGAGAAGATATTTGCAAATGACAGTACAGACAAAAGGTTGATATCCAGGATCTATAATGAACTTCTTAAACTCAACACACACAAAACAAACAATCATACAAAAAATGGGCAGAAGACATGAACAGACAGTTCTCCAATGAAGACATACAAATGGATAGCTGACACATGAAAAAATGTTCATCATCACTAGCCATCAGGGAGATTCAAATTAAAACCACATTGAGATATCACCTTACACCAGTTAGAATGACCCAAATTAGCAAGACAGGAAACAACGTGTGTTGGAGAGGATGTGGAGAAAGGGGAACCCTCTTCCACTGTTGGTGGGAATGCAAGTTGGTACAGCTACTTTGGAGAACAGTGTGGAGATTCCTCAAGAAATTAAAAATACAGCTTCCCTAGGATCCTGCAATTGCACTACTGGGTATTTACCCCAAATGTGAAAAGAAGGGCCATCTATACCCCAATGTTTTTAGCAGTAATAGCCATGATTGCCAAACTGTGGAAGGAAGCAAGATGCCCTTTAACGGACAAATGGTTAAGGAAGATGTGGTCCATATACACTATGGAGTATTATGCCTCCATCAGAAAGCATGAATACCCAACTTTTGTAGCAACATGGATGGGTTGGAAGAGATTATGCTGAGTGAAATAAGTCAAGCAGAGAGAGTCAATTATCATATGGTTTCACTTATTTGTGGAGCATAACAAATAACATGGAGGACATGAGGAGATGGAGAGGAGAAGGGAGTTGAGAGAAATTGGAAGGGGAGGTGAGTGAACCATGAGAGACTATGGACTCTGAAAATCAATATGAAGGTTTCAAAGGGGCAGGGGTTGGGAGGTTGGGGGAGCCAGGTGTTGGGTATTATGGAGGGCATGTATTGCTTGGAGCACTGGGTGTGGTGTATAAAGAATGAATTCTGTTACACTGAATAGAAATAATTAAAAAAGGAAAGAATCAGATAGGAAATATCACTGAAGTTTCTGCAGACATTGAAAAGATAATGAAAAAGGGGTGCTTGAGTGGCTCAGTTGGTTGAGCATTCAACTCTTGGTTTTGGCGTAAGTTGTGATCTCTGGGTTGAGAGATCAAGCCTTGTGTTGGTCTCCATGCTCAACAGGGAGTCTACTAGAGATTTTCTCCTTCTTCTTCTGCTCCTCCCCCAGTTGTGCTCTCTCTCTAAAATAAACAAATAAGTATTTTTAAAAGACAATGGAAGAATACTATGACCAATTTTACACTCATAATTTCAATTGCTTAAAAGAAATTGGAACAATTCTTGAAAACCACAAGGTATTAAACCTCAATCAAAATAAAAGAGATAATCTGAATAGTCTTATAAGCATTATATAAAGTGAATCTGTAATTATAAAACTCCTTCAAATAAAGAAATCCTTGGGTACAGATGGTTTCACTAGAGAATTCCACAAAACTATCTAGAGGAAAATTAAGTCCAGTTGTGTACAATCTATTCCAGAAGATAAATGTTGAAAATCACTTTATTTTATGAATCAATCAAATCATTATTACATGGATACCAAAACTAGACAAAGATAGTATGGAAAAAAGAGATCTACAGAACAATATCTCTCCTGAACATAAATGCAATTACTCAACAAGATAATAGCAAATTGTATCCAGCGATGTACAAAAATAATTATACAGAATTTTACACCCTGACCAAGGGAGATTTGTTCTGAGTATACAAGTCTGCTTCAATATTTAAAAAAAATTAATTAATTCTCCAAATCAACCATCCAAAGAAGGAAAAAAATGTGGTCTTTTCAATTGAGACAGATACTTTACCAAAAAAGAAATACAGCTGGCAAATGAGAACATGGGAAAAAAAAAAAAAAAAAAAAAAGAGGAACAAAACCAACATGCACTCATGATAAAATCTCTTAACAAACTACAAATAGAGTGGGACTTCCTCTATTTGATAGAAATTATCTACAAAAAATCTTCCATACCAAGAACCAACCAAACAAACCCTACAACTGACATACATGCATACATACATACATACATATATACAAAAACCTCTTAGAATCAATATATGATTTCAGCAAGGTTGTAGGTTATAATATTAATACACATATACAAAAAAGAAGTAATCTGTATTTCTGTATGTCACTGAAAATTGAAAATCAAAATTGAAACATACAATACTATTTACAATAACCACAAAGATGAATGAAATTGTTACGTATAAAATTAACAAAACATGTACAGGATCTTTATGTTTAAAATTATAAAAATGTTCTAAATAAATAAATAAATAAATAAAATTATAAAATGCTGAGGAAGGAAATAAAAATAACTAAATAAATGGAGAGACATGCCATGTTTGCATATTGGATAACTCAGCATAATAAAGACATCAACTATTCCAAATCTACCTATATATTAATGTAGTTTTTATCAAAATCCTAACAATATACATTTTAAGTTTGTAGATAAGAACAAACTTAAAATGTATATTGAAAGCATGTGATACATATGTGCATACAATTGTCACATACAAAGAATATACTGGGAGAAATCACTCTGCCCAATATTAAGTTCTACTATATAGCTACTTTAATCAAGACAATGTGGTATTGTTATAAGGATAGACACATAGATCAAAGGAATAGCCTCGACAATCTAGAAATTCACCCATGTAATCAGGCTCAGTGGATTTTTGACAAAGGTGGAGAAACAATTTAATGGAGGAAATACAGTCCTTTCAACAAATAGTGCTGAAGCAATCAACTAAAAATCTCATACCTAATCCAAATATTTACACAAATGAATAAGAAACATAAATGCAAAATACAAACTTATTAAATATTAAGAAACAAAACACTGGATACAATCTTTTAAAGTAGAGCTAGGGAAATAGTTACTTAGACATGGCACTAAATATGTGATCCATAGAAGGAAAAATTGATATTCTGGACATCATCAAAATTAACAATTTTTGCCCTTTAAAGCTCCTATAAAAGAGTGAAATAAGTCAAGGAGAGAGAGTCAATTATCATATTGTTTCCCTTACTTGTAGACTGTAAGGAATAACATGGAGGACATTGGGAGAAGGAGAGAAGTGAGTTGGGGGAAATTGGAGGGGGAGATGAACCATGAAGAGACTGTAGACTCTAAGAAACAAACTGTGGGTTTTAGAGGGGATGGGTGGGGGGTTGGGTGAGCCTAGTGGTGGTATTGAGGAGGGTACATATTGCATAGAACACTGGGTGTGTTGCATAAACAGTGAATCTTGGAACACTGAAAAATATTAAAATATTTATTAAGTAAAATAAATAAAGTAGATACCAAAAAAAAAAAAAAAAAGAAAAGAAAAGAAAAAGAAACTACAGGCTACAGACTGGAAGATAATATGCATACACTGCATATCCAACCAAGGAGTAATATTTAGAATATATAAAGAACTCTCAAAACACAGCAGTCAAACAAAAAATCCAATTAGAAAATAGGCAGAAGGGGCGCCTGGGTGGCTCAGTGGGTTAAGCCGCTGCCTTCGGCTCAGGTCATGATCTCAGAGTCCTGAGATCGAGTCCCACATCAGGCTCTCTGCTCAGCAGGGAGCCTGCTTCCTCCTCTCTCTCTGCCTGCCTCTCTGCCTACTTGTGATCTCTGTCAAATAAATAAATAAAATCTTAAAAAAAAAAAGAAAATAGGCAGAAGACATAAACATATTTCATAAAAGAGGATATATAGATGTCAAATGACCACATGAAGAGATATTCAACACATTTAACTGTATTATTGTTCTCCAGAGAAGCAAAACCAGTATGATATGCATATATATAGAAAAAGATTTTTTTTTAAGGAAATTAGCTTACACAGTTTTAGAATTGGCAAGTCCAAAATTGGCAGAGTGGGCCAAGAAGCTAAAGACCCATTTATCAGTCCAATGTATCAGTCCAAATCTGGAATTAGTCTGCTGGCTAAATTCCTTCTTGATCCAGTAAGGACAGTCTTTGTTCTATTAAGTTCCTCAACCAATTAGATGAGACCCACACACAGTAGAAATCTGATTTATATAAATTCCATGAGTTAAATGTTAATCTCATCCACCCTGCCCTCTGCCCCCAGTTAAAAAAAAAAAACAAAAACAAAAAACTTACAAAGATACCCAGAGTAATCTTTGATTAAAAATGTGAGTACTATGGCCCAGACAAGGTGGTACATAAAATTAACCATCACATTGCCCAATAGGGAAATGAAAATTAACACCACAATATGATATTAATGCATATCTATCAGAATGAGTAAAATAATGACAACACAAAATGCTGCCCAGGATGCAAGAAACGACCACTCACCATTGCTGATGGGAAAGTAAAATGGTATTGTCACTCTAGAACACAGTTCAGCATTTCTTTTTAAATAACAGGAAATATTCAATTACCATATAACCCAGGAATTTAACACTTAGACATTTATCCTAGATAAATGAAAACTTTATCCACTCAAAAATCTGTACACAGGGGCGCCTGGGTGGCTCAGTGGGTTAAGCCACTGCTTTCGGCTCAGGTCCTGATCTCAGGGTCCTGCGATCGGGTCCCACATTGGGCTCTCTGCTCGGTGGGGAGACTGCTTCCCTCTCTCTCTCTCTCTCTCTGCCTGCCTCTCTGTCTACTTGTTATCTCTCTCTGTCAAATAAATAAATATAATCTTTTTTTAAAAATCTGTACACAAATGATAGAGAAGTTTCTGCCATAATAAGAGAATTGCCTGAAAACAACTCAGAAGTCCCTCAATAGGTGAATAATTAAACAAATAGGGTATGGCAGAAAAACAGACACATAGATCAATGGAACAGAGTAGAAAACAAATAAATGAACCCAAAACTATATGTTCAACTGATCTTCAACAAAGCAGGAAGAAATATCTATGGAAATAAAAGCACTCTTTTCAACAACAATGTTGGGAAACTGGACAGCAACATGCAAAATAATGAAATGGGACAACTTTCTTAGATATTACAAATAATTAATCCAAAATAGATGAAAAACCTAAATGTGAGACAGGAAACCATCTAAATCCTAGAGAAGAAAATGGGTAGTAACCTCTTTCATATTAACTGTAGCAACTTCTTACTAGATACGTCTCCCACAGCAAGGAAAATAAATAAAAGCAAAAATAAATTTTGGGGACTTCATCAGGATTAAAAACCTTCCCAACAATGGAAATAGTCAATAAAATTACAAGGCAACCTTCAGAATGGAGAGGATAGGAGATGATATTTACACATGACATATCTTATAAGAGGTTAGTATCCAAAATCTATAGAGAATTTATACAACTCAACAAACACCCAAAAACCAAATATACAAGTTAAAAAATGGGCAGAAGACATGAATCAATATTTTTCCAAAGAAGGCATAGAAATGGTAAACAGACACATGAAAATATTCTCAACATCTCTGATCATCAGGGAAATGTAAATCAAATCTACAATGAGATATTATTTCACAACTGTCATAATGGCTAAAATCAACAACATGGGAAATGACAGGTTTTGACAAGGATAAAGAGAAATGGGAACCCTCTTGCATTGTTGGAGGGAATGCAAACTGTAGCAGCCACTAGGGAAAACAATACAGAGTTTCCTCAAAAAGTTCAAAATTAAACTACCCTATGATCTAGTAATTGCACTATTAAACATTACCTGAAGGATACAAAAATACTGGTTTGAAGGGATATATGAACCCCAAATTCAGTTTATACCTGCATTATAAGTAATAGTCAAATTATGGAAATAATCCAAATGTTCATTGACTGATGAATGGATAAAGAAGATGTCATACACACACACATGCACACCACACACACACACACACACACACACACACACACACACACACGTTGGAATATTACTCAGCCATCAAAAAGAATGAAATCTTGCTGTTTGCAATGATGTGACTGGAGATAGAGAGTATTATGATAAGTGAAATGAAGTGGCAAGGGAAAGATAAATACCATATGATTTCACTCATATGTGGAATTTAAGAAACAAAACAGATGAACATAGGGAGAAAAAAGAAGAGAGGTCAACCAGGAAATAGACACTTAACTATAGAGGACAAACTGAGGGTTGCTGAAAGGAAGGTGGCCTGTGGGATGTGTTAAATGATTATGGGTGTTAAGGAGGGCACTTGTGATGAGCACTGGTTGTATGTAAGTGATGAATCACTAAATTCTATACCTGAAACGAATTTTATACTGTATCTTAACTAGCTGTAATTAAAACAAAAACTTAGGGAAAAAAGCAATATTAAAAGCAACAGTATCTTGCATTTTCACCAACAGTGTAGGAGGGTTCCCCTTTCTCCACATCCTTGCTAGCATCTGTCATATCCTGAGTTGTTAATTTTAGCCATTCTGACTGGTGTGAGGTGATATCTCATTGTGGTTTTGATTTGTATTTCCCTGATGCCGAGTGATATGGGGCATTTTTTCATTTGTCTGTTGGCCATCTGGATGTCTTCTTTGCAGAAATGTTTGTTCATGTCCTCTGCCCATTTCTTGATTGGATTATTTGTTCTTTGGGTGTTGAGTATGCTAAGTTCATTATAGATTTTGGACACTAGTCCTTTATCTGATATGTCTTTTGCTAATATCTTCTCCCATTCTGTCAGTTGTCTTTTGATTTTGTTAACTGTTTCCTTTGCTGTGCAAAAGCTTTTGATCTTGATGAAATCCCAATAGTTCATTTTTCCCTTGCTTCCCTTGCCTTTGGCGATGTTCCTAGGAAGACGTTGCTGCGGCTGAGGTTGAAGAGGTTGCTGCCTGTGTTCTCCTCAAGGATTTGGATGGATTCCTTTCTCACATTGAGGTCCTTCATCCATTTTGAGTCTATTTTTGTGTGTGGTGTAAGGAAATGGTCCAATTTCATTTTTCTGCATGTGGCTGTCCAATTTTCCCAACATCATTTGTTGAAAAGGCTGTCTTTTTTCCATTGGACATTCTTTCCTGCTTTGTCGAAGATTAGTTGACCATAGAGTTGAGGGTCTATTTCTGGGCTCTCTTTCTGTTCCATTGATCTATGTGTCTGTTTTTGTGCCAGTACCAGGCTGTATTGATGATGATAGCTTTGTAATAGAGCTTGAAGTCCGGAATTGTGATGCCACCAACGTTGGCTTTCTTTTTCAATATTCCTTTGGCTATTCAAGGTCTTTCCTGGTTCCATATAAATTTTAGAATTATTTCTTCCATTTCTTTGAAAAAGATGGATTGTACTTTGATAGGAATTGCATTAAATGTGTAAATTGCTTTAGGTAGCATAGACTTTTCACAATATTTACTTTTCTAATCCAGGAGCAAGGAACATTTTTCCATTTCTTTGTGTCTTCCTCAATTTCTTTCATGAGTACTTTATAGTTTTCTGAGTATAGATTCTGTGTCTCTTTGGTAAGGTTTATTCCTAGTTATCTTATGGTTTGGGGTGCAATTGTAAATGGGATTGTCTCCTTAATTTCTCTTTCTTCTGTCTTGTTGTTGGTGTAGAGAAATGCAACTGATTTCTGTGCATTGATTTTATATCCTGACACTTTACTGAATTCCTGTACAAGTTCTAGCAGTTTTGGAATGGAGTCTTTTGGGTTTTCCACATATAGTATCATATCATCTGTGAAGAGTGATAGTTTGACTTCTTCTTTGCCAATTTGGATGCCTTTAATTTCCTTTTGTTGTCTGATTGCTGAGGCTAGGACTTCTAGTACTATGTTGAATAGCAGTGGTGATAATGCAAGCTGATGCAGCCACTCTGGAAAACAACATGGAGGTTCCTCAAAATGCTAAAAATAGAACTTCCCTATGACCCAGCAATTGCACTATTGGGTATTTACCCTAAAGATACAAAAGTAGTGATCTGAAGGGGCACGTGCACCCGAATGTTTATAGCAGCAATGTCCACAATAGCCAAACTATGGAAAGAACCTAGATGTCCATCAGCAGATGAATGGATAAAGAAGATGTGGTATATATACACAATAGAATACTATGCAGCCATCAAAAGAAATGAAATCTTGTCATTTGTGACAACATGGATGGAACTAGAGTGTATCATGCTTAGCGAAATAAGTCAATCAGAGAAAGACAACTATCATATGATCTCCCTGATATGAAGAAGTGGTGAGCAACATGGGGGATTAAGGAGGTAGGAGAAGAATCAATGAAACAAGATAGGATTGTGAGGGAGACAAACCATAAGTGACTCTTACTCTCACAAACAAACTGAGGGTTGCTGGGGGGAGGGGGGTTGGAAGAAGGGGGTGGGGTTATGGACATTGGGGAGTGTATGTGCTTTGATGAATGCTGTGAAGTGTGTAAACCTGGCGATTCACAGACCTGTACCCCTGGGTATAAAAATATATTATATGTTTATAAAAAATAATAAATTTTAAAAAAAGAAATAAAAAAAAATGAAAACTACCATTCAAAGAATGGTTAATGCTATGTAGGAAAACACAAATAAAATAACTCACAGGTCACAGCGTTTTTTAAACATAATATCATTTAAGACAAAATATAATAAACAGTACCAAATATTTACACATTTATAATGAATGAGCTATGATTTGGGGCAAAACCACAAACACAAAAGCTGAAAAAATTAATAAATTAAAAACAGCTGAAATTGTAGAGGATACATGATTTGACTATATATAATGTAAAAACACTAAAAATTGTTTGCATGTCCCAGAATAGTTTCTGTGTATGAATGTGTGTTTGTGTGTGTCTGTATGTGTGTGTGTATGCAATCAAAATCAGGGTGGATAAACTCTAAGCTTTTGCTATAGAATGTGTATAGGGATGGGTATACACAAGATTTTACTTTCTACTTCACAAATCTGAAATGTATCCATTTTAATATATGCTTGTATTAATTTTATATTATATTAATTTCTACTTTATTAAATCTTTTATTTTAAAATTTCCAGGATCTTGAGTTACTGGTAAGTTTATTTTCTCAAAATGTGTTGTATTTATAAAAGTTTAATTAGCCTTTATGGCAAGGATAATACACATTGTAACACATCAAGCAAATAAAAGGTGTATAAAAAATGGCATGGTCTGCTTTTATTCCCTGATGATAATAGTAATGTGATCTTATCCTTCTGAGGCAACCTCTGTATACTTTTAGTAGTTATTTTTCTATGTTTATATATATTTGTATTTCTGTGTATTTGTATGTCTACTTTATCTTTTTTTTTAAATTTTTATTGTGTTGTTAGTCACCATACAATACATCATTTGTTTTTGATGTAGTGTTCCAAGATTCATTGTTAATGTAGAACACCCAGTGATCCATGAAATACGTGCCCTCCTTAATATCATAATCTGTATTTCTATGTATTTATATGTGTATCTTAAAACACATATACATTTTTTAAAAATAGAATCATACACAATATACACGTAGTTTTGTGATTAAGTTTTCTCACTCTATACAATAGACATGTTTCCAATTCAACACATATTATAGTAGTTATTTTTAATATTGACAAACTTCACAAAGCATATGATATATCACAACATTCCCAGTGATTTTCCTATTGAGGCACACTCAGATTAATTTCAGTTTTTCTAGCACAATAAATGTAATTTAACGTGTTTATAGTACTGGTACTTTTATTTCTTTAATAAAATATATTATATTTTGATTGCTGCATTACAAGTTATCACAAATATAACAGTTTAAAACAAACCCAACTTATTTTTTTAATGTTTTTTATTGTGTTATGTTAGTCACCATACAGTACCTCACTAGTTTTTGATGTAGTGTTCCATGATTCCTGGGTGTTATACATAAACAATGAATCATGGAACAAGGCACACTTATTAGCTCACAGCTCAGTAGATAAGAAGTCCAGCACAGCATTGTTTGATTTTCTGAGCAAGGTATTTCAAAAATGAAGTCAATGTGTTGGTTGTGTACTTCTCTGGAGGCTTGGATATGGATATATTCATTTCTGAGCTCATTTATGTTGTTGGAATAATCCAGTTTCTTGAGGTTTTAGGATCAAGATTCCTGTTTTCTTGCTGCAACAAGCTTTTCTTGTCTTCTAGAAGTCAATCACATTACTTGCCACATGTCTCCCACCACCTTCAAAGTCAGAATACTGCTGCTTTTCCATGCTTTGAATCTCTGACTTCTGTCTCTGACTCAGAAGTAAAGGGCTCATGTGATTAGTTCAGGCTCCACCAAAATATTTCCATTTGATTAACTTAAAAGCAACTCAATAATAAATTTAATCACATCTGGAATATCTCTTTTACTGTGGATATAATATATTATGGGAGGGATGTCCCACCAGATCAGCAGTTTCAACAATCAGCAGGAAGAGATTATGCAGGGTGAAAGTCATTAGTAGTCATTTTAGACTTTGATCTACTATATATGGATTCCTAAGTGGAATTACTGGGTCTTTTTTGGACATTAATCATTTGAAATTTATTTTCATTATTTTCTCATTTCCTCAGAATCAGAATACATCAGGGGGAGGTGGAATGTAGTTTTCTTTCTTAAATTTTGTGGGGTTTGTTGGATGATAATTTATACCAAGTAATTTCTAACGAGTGATACATATATTTTTATTACAAATCACTGTAAATACTCAAGTAGCATCAAAGACTCAGATATCAATGTACATTCAAATCTCAGTTGCACTACTTAATTACTTTGTGATCATAGAGACATTACTTAACCTCATTTACAACATAAAAATAAATCCTCATAAAGTGGTTGAGAAGATCAAATGAGAGGTTAGATTAAAGGTTAAAACAGAGCTTTATTTTTAGTAACTGCTCAATATATGTTCGTTCTTTTTTTTTTTTTTCCCAAAGATTTTATTTATTTATTTGACAGAGAGAGATAACACAAGTAGGCGGAGAGGCAGGCAGAGAGAGAGAGAGAGAAGGAAGCAGGCTTTCCACGGAGCAGAGAGCCTGATGTGGGGCTCGATTCCAGGACCCTGGGATCATAACCTGAGCTGAAGGCAGAGGCTTTAACCCACTGAGCCACCCAGGTGCCCCATATGTTAGTTCTTTTATCCTTTGTCTCATTGTCCTTGTGTACTCAAGGGATGGACGTGTACTTAAGTTCAGCAAATAGGACACACTCTTCTGGGACCATGAATCCTTAGGAATTGATAAAAGCACAGAACAAAAAGTAGTTGTTTTCTTTTTAATATTCTTCTCAGCAGTAGTACCCTGATATGACTGTCACTGCTATAGGCTGTTAAGATTGTTGATTTTAAGCAGTACATTAAAAGTTCTGGTAGTTTAAGAAAAAAATAATTTCATCAAAAACCATCATATGGCTTTTAATATGTGTATTTGCCATCTGTATATCTTCTTTGATGAGATATCTGTTAAGGTCTTTGGCCCATTTTTTAAGTGGGGTCATTTATTCTCTTATTGTTCAAAGTTCTTTGTATATTTGAGTAACATTCCTTTATTTAGATGTGTCTTTTGCAAATAATTTTATCCTTTGTGTGTCTGACCTTCACATTCTTTTTAGGTTGTCTTTTACAGAGCAGAAGTTTTTAATTGTAATTAATTCCAGATTATCAATTATTTCCTTTATGAATTGTATCTTTGGTGTTGTATCTAAAAGGGCATCACCAGACTCAAAGTCATCTAGATTTTCTCTTACATTACCTCCTAGGTATTCTATAGTTTTGCATTTTACATTTAGATCTTGATCTATTTTCAGTTAATTTTTCTTAAAGTGAAAAAGTCTGTGTTTAGATAACTTTCTTTCTTTTAAAGGGGGAAGTCCAGTTGTTCTAGCACCATTCATAGAGGAGATTATCATTGCTCCATTGTATCAACGTTGTTCTTTGTCAAAGATCCATTGCCTTGACTTATAGGAATCTATTTCTTTTTTTTTTTTTAAGATTTATTTATTTATTTATTTATTTATTTATTTATTTGAGAGACAGAGATCACAAGTAGGCAGAGAGGCAAGCAGGGAGAGAGAGAGAGAGGAGGAAGCAGGCTCCCTGCAGAGCAGAGTCCGATGTGGGGCTCGATCCCAGGACCCTGGGATCATGACCGGAACTGAAGGCAGAGGCTTTAACCCACTGAGCCACCCAGGCGCCCCTAGGAATCTATTTCTGAATGCTCTATTCTGTTTATTGATTTATTTTTTGACCTTGGCATGGTATTGGCATAAAAAGCAACACACAGATTAATGGAACAGAATAGAATCTTTGATTTTTAAAAAATGGATTTTAACTCTGGGTGGGTGAAGAAAAATGTTTAGTCAAAAACCGTCATATGACTTACAGAATCAATGCCTGGAATAGAGAGGATCAGAACACAGAAACAAAGGGAGAATGACCACAGCCAGGCTTTCACCATGGGAATAGTCCACAGTCCACATAGGTCATTGTTAGTGGAAGAAACACTTGCTGCTATCTTTGCTAGCACCACTGTTGTAGAATACTTCTGTGCTCTCAAATTCAGTGTAGCAACTGTGGAAATTTTTGAGAACATACAATTGTCCAGACTAAATAACATTTTTATGTCTTATCTGTCTTAAAACTGGAAAGGGGAACACCTGTTCCCACCCCCCACAGTCAGATCCCATAGTAGGAGGTTAAATCCCGCTTTTTAATCTATCTATTTTTTCTTCAAATTTGAAGCAAGTCTGGATACTAAAAATAGAAAATAAAATCTCTGCTTCATGAGTAATCATGGAAATTGATGTTAAAAATTAGATATCATCTGCAATATTAACAAAAATAAAGTCTCACAAGACAAAGTATTGGTTAATATATAAGAAAAGAAGACTTTCATACATACTCTGGGAGGAGTGCAAATCACTTTGGACTGTGATATAGTATTATCAAATGAAGTGGAATCTGTGCATATCCTATAAACCCGGTATTCTACTTACAGGGGTGTATTTTAAATAAACTCTTGTACTTATGTACTAATAGAGTTGTTGAAGGTTACAAATTATATAAGCTAAAAGTTAGAGAATAGATCAATAATTTATGGTTTATACTATCAACAAATTATCTGATACACTTGCAATGAATGAACTTGATCTAAATGTATCAAGAAAGATAGTAATAAAAATCTAATTTTGAATGAAAAGCAGATTGCAGAATAATATGTAGAGTGTGGTAACATTTGTATAGTTTTTAAAATTATACCAAGCAACTTGCATTGCTCACAGATACATATATCAAATAAAAGTTCAAAAAAATAATGGTAGGTGTGATAGTTAATTTCATATGTTATCTTGACTGAGCCATAGAGCACCCAGATATTTGGTCAAACATTATTCTAGTATTTCTGTATGGGTGTTTCTGGATGAAAGTAACATTTAAATTGGTAGATTGGTAGATTGAGTAATATATATATATATATATATACACATATATACACACATATGATAGATTGGTTGGTTAATATATATATATATATTACTCAATCTACCAATCTACCAATTTAAATGTTATATATACATGTTATATATACATATATACATATGTGTGTATATGTGTGTGTGTGTATAAATATATATATATATATATAAATATATATATATATATATATATTTATTTATTTCCAGGAAGGTAGGAAGGCATATGGGATTGGTGAAGAGGAAAAGTAAAACCAACTTTACTCTATGATCTTTGCTTTTAAATTAAAAAAAAATGAAAAAACATCAACATTTTTGCATATTTCTGTATTTGAATTATTTCCTTAATAGCCAGTTTCTCTGCATAGTATTTTAACTGATATTCAATTATAAATATTCTATCATTTTTATATTATTATTATTATTTTATGAGTTATTTAGTAATATATTTGGGAATTTAAAATCTTTAAATGTTATTTTCTGCTTTATTTACATCATGATTAGAACTGTTGGTGTGAATATTACCTATTATTTGAATTCTGTAAAGGTTTTTTAAGCTGGTATGCAGTCAAATTTGTAAATCTCCCTTGTGTACCTGAAAATAGTTTATGTTCTCTATTTTTTGAGTATTTGCTAAAGGTTATTACTGTTCTTCTACTACTGTAGGTTTAATAAGTCTTTCTGTGAGTCATCAGTTTCTAATGAAAATCTAGTAAATCACCTACTGAATTTTTATGATTTTGCTGTGAGGGTATCCATGGACCTAGAATTATTCTATCTTGTTGTTCTGTCAACACTAGAATGTTTCCCATATGCATGGTCTGAGAAATGGTTCTCACCATTTTGACCATATTCTAAGTAGTAGAATGAAAGAAAGAAGGGGGCTGTAAGAATACATCCCCGAAATTTCACACATCACCTCTCATTGTATGTCCTTGTCCTAAACTTGATCACATGGCCACTCACTGATATAAAGAAGATTGAGAACTATAGTCCTTACTCTTGGTGGCATGTGTAAAACCAAAATTGGTGGTAGCAGCACTAAGACAGATGGGAATCTAAGATTTAGGAAGCAAGTAGGAGCTTGTATTGGTCATGTCAGCAGGCCACTTCTGAAATGGATGAATGCCAATCATTTTAAATGTCTTTGTCCTCCATCTCAAGATTCAGATTTCAGGGAGGGAGCATATAATTGCATAGCACCCCTTTGGCTAGGGGTGGGGATGGACATGGATGCTGATTACTTTTCCACCAGATTGTCTCAAATGGGGAAAAAGTAATTGATCAAAATGAAATCAGGGTACTCAGTGGAAGAAAAAAATGAATGCTAAACAATCAAAAAATCAGCAAATATTTATTATAAGAACAAATATGAAATTTATTCAGCCATAAAGATTCATTTTGAATTATTTTATTCATTTGAATAATTTTGAATCATTCATTTGTTGAGCTACTACTATTCACCAAGGATCATGCTATATACTACAACCATAAAATGAATAAAGGCTACCTTATCTTCATAAAACTCATAATATAATACAAGAACTTGGGATTCTATAATATATATTATATATATATTATATATATATATATAATATATATATATATATATTATATATTCTATAATATATAAGAAATTTTAAAAAGATAAATAACAGATGATGGGAATAAATTTGTTTCACATAACAACTGATACAAAGAAAGCTTTATAACAATTTTGTAAAATGTATGAAAGAAAACCATTCTAAATTTACCAGAAAATCCAGTTGACTCATTTCCTTAAGCATATTTTTCTCTGTCAGTTATATATAATTGTAGATTTAAAAAAATATATACACACTCTATATATTACAGCACTAATTATTTTCCCTTCATGAAGTTTTTACTTTGAAATAGTTTGAGCCATAAGAATTTGCAAAACTAGTACACAAAGCTTCTGTGAGCTCTTCCCCTAGCTTCCCCAATAACAATAACTTGCATAATCATATTGCAATGCCTGGGTATCTTTTTAAAAACCATTTTTCTTGTCAAGAGTAGGGATAGACACACATACACCTGTGTTAGTCAGAGTCAGACAAGTTAGAGAAGATGTGTGATTATAGAGGCTGAGATGTGCTACAATATGCCATCTGCAAACTAGAGAACTAGGGAAACCAGTAGTATGATTCAGTCTGAGTCCAAAGGCTTAAGAACAAGGGGCTGCTGGTTAGGTCCTGGGTTCCCAAGGCCCAAAAATCAGGAGATCCAATGTCCAATGGCATGAGATAATGAACATTCCAGCTCAAAAAGGGAGAGAATTAGCTCCTCCACAGATAATGGGAATAAATTTATTCTATTCTGACTCTCAAGTATTAGATGGTCATTGTCCACTTTGGTGAGGGTGAATCTTCTTTACTCCCTTCTGATTCAAATGTTTTATCAGCTTCTGGGAACAACATTAGCTTAGTCAAATTAATGCATAAAATTAACTATCACAACACCTTTGTTGTGCTATTCTACTTTTCTCTTATTAATCCTTCTGTGACCAAATTAATTTACCTTAAGTGGCATGGTTAAGTATACAGGAGCCACATATTACATTTTAGGTTTTTAAGAGTTTTTGAAAGAAAATGAGTTAGAATAGCTTAGCTGCCTAGCCTGCAGCTCTTCAATTTAGCATGGTGTACATATATATATATGTGTGTGTGTGTGTGTGTGTGTATACACTTGCGTGTGTATATGTGTTCCTGTGTATGTGGAGACAGAAACAGACACATGGGGAGGGTTGATAAGCACTAATAAGTGGCTTGTATAATCTTGTTTAAATTTTAGAAATGAATCAATTTTCCTTCCCTAGGCTTTGCAATAAGTATTAGATTCTTTTTCTAACACCTAAAGTAGGGCAATTAAGAGACAATTATTTTGACTAGAACATAATAGGCATAGGTGGTATCACCTACCTGAATTTTATTTGTTCCTGGTCAACAGTTTGTGTTACCAAATACTATCAGGAAAATAATTGTTTCTTCTTGAACCAAAATGTGTAAGGACCTATTTTATATTTTTATATTTTAGCCAGAGACTTCCATTGAGGTTAAACAATAAACTTGTTATTTAACCCTTAAACTGTCCCTGCTCCCTTCCCCTAAGAAACTTACTTAAAAACAAGTCCCGGAAACAAGCCTCAGGTAACAAAGCACAGATACAAGGATGGGTCAGGCCAGGTGGAGACATCCGATGCAGGTTGCATACTGTCTCCCTAGCTACCAAGGAGTATTGGCCTCGCTCTTTGGGAGTCTTTTGGGTGCCAATCCTAACCAAGGTTATAGGCTGGGTCAAATGTCTATTATAGGGTAAATTGTAATTCAATTGGTCACCTAGCATCACTGTGCAGCTTTCTCTGTGTGTTACAATTTCATTGGCCACCTGTGCATGGCCAGGCCCAACACATGGCCTTCGCCCTTTAAAGCTAGTCCATAAAAGAGAGTGGGGTCGCCCTCTCTGTAAGAGGTGCGGCACTGGCTGGTCATTTTGATTCCTTTTTTTTTTTTTTCTTTTTGTAATTTTTTAATTTTTTATAAACATATATTTTTATCCCCAGGGGTACAGGTCTGTGAATCACCAGGTTTACACACTTCACAGCACTCACCAAAGCACATACCCTCCCCAAATCCATAACCCCACCCCCTTCTCCCAACCCCTCTCCCCACAGGAACCCTCAGTTTGTTTTGTGAGATTAAGAGTCACTTATGGTTTGTCTCCCTCCCAACCGATCTTGTTTCATAGATTCTTCTCCTACCCACTTAAGCCCCCATGTTGCATCACCACTTCCTCATATCAGGGAGATATGACTTATTTCGCTAAGCATGATACACTCTAGTTGCATGCATGTTGTCGCAAATGGCAAGATTTCATTTCTTTTAATGGCTGCATAGTATTCCATTGTGCATATATATCATTTCCTCTTTAACCATTCATCTGTTGATGGACACCTAGGTTCTTCCCATAGTTTGGCTATTGTGGACATTGCTGCTATAAACATTCAGGTGCATGTGCCCCTTTGGACCACTACGTTTGTGTCTTTAGGGTAAATACCCAGTAGTGCAATTGCTGGGTCATAGGGAAGTTCTATTTTCAACATTTTGAGGAACCCCCATGCTGTTTTCCAGAGTGGTTGCACCAGCGTCCATTCCTACCAAGAGTGTAGGAGGGTTCCCCTTTCTCCACATCCTCGCCAGCATCTGTCATTTCCTGACTTGTTGATTTTAACCATTCTGACTGGTGTGAGGTGATATCTCATTGTGGTTTTGATTTGTATTTCCCTGATGCCGAGTGATATGGAGCAATTTTATATGTGTCTGTTGGACATCTGGATGTCTTCTTTGCAGAAATGTCTGTTCATGGGGCGCCTGGGTGGCTCAGTGTGTTAAGGCCTCTGCATTCGACCTGGGTCATGATCCCAGGATCCTGGGATTAAGCCACACATTGGGCTCTCTGCTCCGCAGGGAGCCTGCTTCCTCCTCTCTCTCTCGGCCTGCCTCTCTGCCTACTTGTGATCTCTGTCTGTCAAATAAATAAAATCTTTAAAAAAAAAAAAGAAAGAAATGTCTGTTCATGTCCTCTGCCCATTTCTTGATTGGATTATTTGTTCTTTGGGTGTTGAGTTTGCTAAGTTCTTTATAGATTTTGGACATTAGTCCTTTATCGGATATGTCGTTTGCTAATATCTTCTCCCATTCTGTCACTTGTCTTTTGATTTTGTTAACTGTTTCCTTTGCTGTGCAAAAGCTTTTGATCTTGATGGAATCCCAATAGTTCATTTTTGCCCTTGCTTCCCTTGCCTTTGGCAATGTTCCTAGAAAGATGTTGCTGTGGCTGAGGTCGAAGAGGTTGCTGCCTGTGTTCTCCTCAAGGATTTGGATGGATTCCTTTCGCACATTGAGGTCCTTCATCCATTTTGAGTCTATTTTGGTGTGTGGTGTAAGGAAATGGTCCAATTTCATTTTTCTGCATGTGGCTGTCCAATTTTCCCAACATCATTTGTTGAAGAGGCTGTCTTTTTTCCATTGGACATTCTTTCCTGCTTTGTCAAAGATTAGTTGACCATAGAGTTGAGGGTCTATTTCTGGGCTCTCTTTCTGTTCCATTGATCTATGTGTCTGTTTTTGTGCCAGTACCAGGCTGTATTGATGATGACAGCTTTGTAATAGAGCTTGAAGTCCGGAATTGTGATGCCACTAACCTTGGCTTTCTTTTTCAATATTCCTTTGGCTATCCGAGGTCTTTTCTCGTTCCATATAAATTTTAGAATTATTTGTTCCATTTCTTTGAAAAAGATGGTTGGTACTTTGAAAGGAATTGCATTAAATGTGTAGATTGCTTTAGGTAGCATAGACATTTTCACAATATTTATTCTTCCAATCCAGGAGGATGGAACATTTTTCCATTTCTTTGTGTCTTCCTCAATTTCTTTCATGAGTACTTTATAGTTTTCTGAGTATAGATTCTGTGTCTCTTTGGTTAGGTTTATTCATAGGTATCTTATGGATTTGGGTGCAATTGTAAATGGGATTGACTCCTTAATTTCTCTTTCTTCTATCTTGTTGTGGGTTTAGAGAAATGCAACTGACTTCTGTGCATTGATTTTATATCCTGACACTTTACTGAATTCCTGTACAAGTTCTAGCAGTTTGGGAGTGGAGATTTTTGGGTTTTCCACATATAGTATCATATCATCTGTGAAGAGTGATATTTTGACTTCTTCTTTGCCGATTTGGATGCCTTTAATTTCCTTTTGTTGTCTGATTGCTGAGGCTAGGACTTCTAGTACTATGTTGAATAGCAGTGGTGATAATGGACATCCCTGCCGTGTTCCTGACCTTAGCAGAAAAGCTTTCAGTTTTTCTCCATTGAGAATGATATTTGCGGTGGGTTTTACATAGATGGCTTTGATGATATTGAGGTATGTGCCATCTATCCCTACACTTTGAAGAGTTTTGATCAGGAAGGGATGCTGTACTTTGTCAAATGCATTTTCAGCATCTATTGAGACTATCATATGGTTCTTGTTCTTTCTTTAATTGATGTGTTGTATCACATTGACTGATTTGCGAATGTTGAACCAACCTTGCAGCCCTGGAATAAATTCCACTTGGTTTTGGTGAATAATCCTTTTAATGTACTGTTGAATCCTATTGGCTAGTATTTCTGTGAGAATTTTCGCATCTGTGTTCATCAAGGATATTGGTCTATAGCTCTCTTTTTTGATGGGATCCTTGTCTGGTTTTGGGATCAAGGTGATGCTGGCCTCATAAAATGAGTTTGGAAGTTTTCCTTCCATTTCTATTTTTTGGAACAGTTTCAGGAGAATAGGAATTAGTTCTTCTTTAAATGTTTGGTAGAATTCCCCTGGGAAGTCGTCTGGCCCTGGGCTTTTGTTTGTTTGGAGATTTTTAATGACTATTTCAATCTCCTTACTGGTTATGGGTCTGTTCAGGCTTTCTATTTCTTCCTGCTTCAGTTGTGGTAGTTTATATGTTTCTAGGAATGCATCCATTTCTTCCGGATTGTCAAATTTATTGGCGTAGAGTTGCTCATTGTATGTTCTTATAATAGTTTTTATTTCTTTGGTGTTAGTTGTGATCTCTCCTCTTTCATTCATGATTTTATTTATTTGGGTCCTTTCTCTTTTCTTTTTGATAAGTCTGGCCAGGGGCTTATCAATTTTATTAATTCTTTCAAAGAACCAGCTCCTACTTTCGTTGATTTGTTCTATTGTTTTTTTTTTTTTTTTCGTTTCTATTTCATTGATTTCTGCTCTGATCTTTAGCATTTCTCTTCTCCTGCTAGGTTTAGGGTTTCTTTCTTGTTCTTTCTCCAGCTCCTTTAGGTGTAGGTTTAGGTTGTGTACCTGAGAGCTTTCTTGCTTCTTGAGAAAGGCTTGTAACGCTATATATTTTCCTCTCAGTACTGCCTTTGTTGTATCCCACAGATTTTGAACCATTGTATTTTCATTATCATTTGTTTCCATGATTTTTTTTAATTCTTCTTTAATTTCCCGGTTGACCTATTCATTCTTTAGAAGGATGCTGTTTAGTCTCCATATATTTGGCTTCTTTTCAAACTTCCTTTTGTGGTTGAGTTCTAGCTTTAGAGCATTGTGGTCTGAAAATATGCAGGGAATGATCTCAATCTTTTGATACAGGTTGAGTCCTGATTTAGGACCGAGGATGTGATCTATTCTGGAGAATGTTCCATGTGCACTAGAGAAGAATGTGTATTCTGTTGCTTTGGGATGAAATGTTCTGAATATATCTGTGATGTCCATCTGGTCCAGTGTGTCATTTAAGGCCTTTATTTGCTTGTTGATCTTTTGCTTGGATGATCTGTCCATTTCAGTGAGGGGAGTGTTAAAGTCCCCTACTATTATTGTATTATTGTTGATGTGTTACTTTGATTTTGTTATTAATTGGTTTAGATAGTTGGCTGCTCCCACGTTGGGTCATAGATATTTAGAATTGTTAGATCTTCTTGTTGGACAGACACTTTGAGTATGATATAGTGTCCTTCCTCATCTCTTTTATAGTATTTGGCCTAAAATCTAATTGATCTGATATAAGGATTGCCACTCTTGCTTTCTTCTATTGTCCATTAGCATGGTAAATTCTTTTTCACACTCTCACTTTAAATCTTGAGGTGTCTTTGGGCTTAAAATGAGCTTCTTGGAGGCAACATATAGATGGGTTTTCTTTTTTTATCCATTCTGATACCCTGTGTCTTTTGATTGGGGCATTTAGCCCATTAACATTCAGGGTAACTATTGAGACATATGAATTTAGTGCCATTGTATTGCCTGTAAGGTGACTGTTACTGTATATGGTCTCTGTTCCTTACTGATCTACCATTTGTAGGCTCTCTCTTTGCTTAGAGGACTCCTTTCAAAATTTCCTGTAGACCTGGTTTGGTGTTTGCAAATTCTTTCAGTTTTTGTTTGTCCTGGAAGCTTTTAATCTCTCCTTCTATTTTCAATGATAGCCTAGCTGGATATAGTATTCTTGGCTGCATGTTTTTCTCGTTTAATGCTCTGAAAATGTCATGCCAGCTCTTTCTGGCCTGCCAGGTCTCTGTGGATAAGTCAGCTGCCAATCTAATGCTTTTACTATTGTATGTTGCAGACTTCTTTTCCCAGGATGCTTTCAGGATTTTCTCTTTGTCACTGAGACTTGTAAGTTTTACTATTAGGTGACTGGTGTGTGCCTATTCTTATTGATTTTGAGTGGTGTTCTCTGAACCTCCTGAATTTTGATGCTTGTTCCCTTTGCCATATTGGGGAAATTCTCCCCAATAATTCTCTCCAGTATACCTTCTGCTCCCCTCTCTCTTTCTTCTTCTTCTGGAATCCCAATTATTCTAATGTTGTTTCGTCTTATGTGTCACTTATCTCTCGAATTCTCCCCTCATGGTCCAGTAGCTGTTTGTCCCTCTTTTGCTCAGCTTCTTTATTCTCTGTCATTTGGTCTTCTATATCACTAATTTTTTCTTGTTCCTCGTTTATCCTAGCAGTGAGAGCCTCCATTTTTGATTGCACCTCATTAATAGCTTTTTTGATTTCAACTTGGTTAGATTTTAGTTCTTTTATTTCTCCAGAATGGGCTTTATATCTCCCGAGAGGGTTTCTCTAATATCTTCCATGCTTTTTTCGAGCCCAGCTAGATCTTTGAGAATTGTCATTCTGAACTCTAGATCTGACATATTACCAATGTCTGTATAGATTAGGTCCCTAGCCTTTTTACTACCTCTTGTTCTTTTTTTTGTGGTGAATTTTTCTGCCTTGTCATTTTGTCTAGATAAGAGTGCATGAAGGAGCAAGTAAAATACTAAAATGGTGGCAACAACCCCAGGAAAATATGCTTTAACCAAACAGAAGAGATCCCAAATCGTGAGGGGGGAGAAAGGGGATAAAAAGAGGTTCAAAAAGAATGAAAGAAAAAAAAAAAGAAAAGAAAAGAATTAAATAAAAAGAAAACGAATACAGAAAAATATAAAAAAGAAAAAATATACATATTAGATAAACTAGTTAAAAAACGTTAAAAAATAAAAGGATAAAATTTTAAAAAAATTTAGCAGAAGAGAAAAGAAATGAAAAAAAAATTAAATTAACTGCAAGACTAAAGAAATCACAGGGAGTAAGCCATGAGTTCCGTGCTTTGCTTTCTCCTCATCTGGAAATCTGCTGTTCTCCTTGGTATTGAAACTGCCCTCCTTGGTAGGTGAAGTTGGTCTTGGTTGGATTTCTTGCTGATCTTCTGGGCGAGGGGCCTGGTGTAGTGATTCTCAAGTGTCTTTGCCCCAGGTGGAATTGCACAGCCTGTACCAGGAGCTGAGCAATCCTCTTATGTTTGCTTTCAGCAGCTTTTGTTCCCTGAGCGCTTTTCGTAAAGTTCTGGAGGACGGGAATACAAATGGCGGCCTCCTGGTCTCTGGCCTGGGGGAGCCGAGAGCCCGGGGCCCCACTCCTCAGTGCGCCCTCAGAGAACAGCGCCCACTTACTCCCGTCTGCCTGACCTCCAGCCGCGCTCCGAGCTCACCGAGCCTGCGACCGGTTCAAGGTAACCCCGAGCTGTGATCTTCCTGACAGCTCTGTCTCTGTAGCTGGCTTTCCTGTTCCAATACCTGGAAGATCTGCGACACTCAGACACCCCCGATCCTTCTGTGACCCTGCGGGACCTGAGGCCACGCTGACCCCGCGTGGGCTTCATCTCGGTTTAGCCTCTGGAATGATGTCCCTCAGCGGAACAGACTTTTAAATGTCCTGATTTTGTGCGCCGTTGACCCGCGGCTTGCCGGGAGCCGGCCCCTCTCCCCGGGGTCTATCTTCCCGTCGCTTTGGATTCACTTCTCTGCCAGTCCTAGCTTTCAGAAAATGGTTGTTTTTCTGTTTCCAGAATTGCTGTTCTTCTTTCTTTGATCTGCTGATGGATTTGCAGGTGTTTGCAATCTTTAGATAAGCTATCTAGCTGATCTCCTGCTAGCTGAAGTAGTCTCAGCCTGCTACTGCTCTGCCATCTTGACTCCTCTCTCGGTCAGTTTGATTCTTGATGCTTGGCATGAAATAAAGCTTTGCTTGACTTTTGCTATGTATCAGTCTTGCTCCTTTAATCATGGGCCCATTATTGGGGCTTAACAAATGTTTAGAGGGAAAGTAGTTAGTGACTAAACACCTATTTTGTTAGAATAAACCACCTACTCTGTTACAGTAAATCAGGGCCTGTGTTAGTAAATAGTAAAAATGGCTAATATAATTATTCAGGTAGTTGTGTACACACTTGACTCCCTCACCAATTTACTAACTTAAGGAGAAAGTGTAACTGGGAGAATAATGATCCCTTAAACTCTGATTTTGAAGAAATTCTATGGGCTAGTATTTAATAAATCTTCCTACTACTAGAAATGGGCTGACCAAAATTAATATTAAGCTTTCCTCCTCCACCCCTCTAAGAATTTGATCTGGACTAAGGTAAAGAAAAGTGATAATTTTTAAAAGCTGTTTGGAATGCTTGAGTGACCAGAAAGTAGAAAGACAGACTACAGGGTTGATGATTCTGTTGTTTGGAACAATAATAGTAATAAGGCCCATTTCCTACTGATAGACTTCTGGTATGGAGATATATATATATATATATATATATATATATATATATATATATATATATATATATCTTATCACTAAATGTGCATAAGGAGAGGTGACACTATTCTGAATAATATAAAAAACCTTCTGTACTAGAGGAAAGGTGTATTAATGCTAATTCTTAACATAAACCTAGATACTCCTGACTTTAAGAATTATGATTTTTCTTTGATGTTTGTGTGTGTGTGGTGTGTGTTAGAAAGAAAGAGAGAGAAACAATAGTTAAAATTTGAATAATGATAAGACATAAAATTAGAGGAAGAATTATCTTCATCTTCCACTCAGAAAAAGACCTCAAGGTCCTCAACCAATTGGATATTTGAGGGCCAAATCCATCTTTGAGTATTGTGCTGAAGAGTTCATTTTTCTTGCCCAAACATGTCCATGCCCATAAAGTTTTTAGTTTATAATTCAGACCTTGGAAATGCACTGCTCTGTGTCACTGTATACTATGGATCGCACTTGGTGGTTGTATTTAAGAGGGTAGATTCTGAAGAAAGTCTGACCCCTGTACATAGAATGGGATTTCCCAATGATTCAAAGGACAATAGAAAACTGGTGGTGTAGAATTTTTATGAATACAAATTTTTCAAAAGAAAGTAGAAGGATTAGGTTTTGAGGGAAGCAAGCAAACCTAGGAATTAACAGGGTCCATGAATAAAAACTACATGAAGAATATTTTTCGCTTGAACTATTGGTACAATATTCAGCATACAGTTTCATTTTTTGACATTGTATCTTTTTATTACTTGGGATATTTTATTAAATCTTACTGTTGTATATTTTAAATCCTTACCACCACTATACCATGCAGATGTAACAAAGACCATGGTGGCCATTTTCACATCACTGCCTCATACAGGCAAAAGTATTGTAAGCAGAATAATATCAAGGAGTAAACAGCCTCAGAGTTCCAAGTAGTGATGTGCACCAAAACAAACAGTGGTCTTCAGTAAAGGTAAAAGCAACAAGGATGAACACATCAGATTGAGAAACCACTCTCATGTGAATAATTCAGGAAAAAAAAAATTGAGACAAAACTGTTTTCCCCCAAATATTCTAGATGTAGGTCACCCTTGGGGGTAGGGGAATAGTATTTTGACTTTGTATTACTAAATTTTTTCCATTATATTAATTCATTTTCTCAAATAAAGTTAATTTTATTAAGACAGTGACATTCACAGTGAAATATTATTTCTGTTCTTTGAAGCTTCCCACAGTCAAAAATAAAATGGTCTATCTTGTAAGAGTCAGTGAATCTGGTCCTAGGACTGTCATCCATGCAGTGTAAACTATGTATTAGACCAAGATCTGGGAGCCAATGTACAAGGAAGGGTCCAAGGTTGCCTACTTTCTTCACAACATTTTTTTTCTTTAGTTCCAGTTATGACATATTCAAAGAACTAAACGAAGATTGTGATGACATTATTTCTGAACATGTAATAATGATATTCAGGTGGCAAATTGTTTACCAATAATGGGATTCCTTTTTATCTGATGTACAAGTTTCCTCCCTTATCACCCATTTTTGGAACATTACAGGTTTGACTCTCTATTTTTTAAATTATTATTTTATTTTTTAAATTTCTTTTCAGTGTACCAGAATTCATTGTTTATGCACCACACCCAGTGATCCATGCAATACGTGTCCTGCATAATACCCACCACCAGGCTCACCCAACTTCCCACCCCTGACCCCTTCAAAACACTCAGACTGTTTTTCAGAGTCCATAGTCGCTCATGGCTCATCTCCCCCCCGCAACTTCCACAACTCGCTTCTCCTCTCCATCTCCCCGTGTCCTCAGTGCTATTTCTTATGCTCCACAAAGAAATGAAACTATATTATAATTGACTCTCTCTGCTTGACTTATTTCACTCAACATCATCTCTTCCAGTCTCATCCATATTGATACAAAAGTTGAGTATTCATCCTTTCTGATGGAGGCATAATACTCCATAGGGTATATCCATATACCCTATGGAGTATATATCCATATACCCTATGGAGTAGGGTATATGGATATATACCCTTATCCATTTGTCCATTGAAGGGAATCTTGGTTCTTTCCATGGTTTGGAGACCGTGGCCATTGCTGCTATGAACATTGGGGTACAGATGACCCTTCATTTCACTACATCTGTATCTTTGGGGTAAATACCCAGTATTGCAATTGCAGGGTCATAGGGAAGCTCTATTTTTAATTTCTTAAGAAATCTCCACACTGTTTTCCAAAGTGACTGCACCAACTTGCATTCCCACCAACAGTGTAAGAGGGTTCCCCTTTCTCCACATCCCCTCCGACACACGTTGTTTACTGTATTGCTAATTTTGGTCATTCTAACTGGTGTAAGGTGGTATCTCAATGAGGTTTTGATTTGAATCTCCCTGACGGCTAGTGATGATGAACATTTTTTCATGTGTCAGCTATCCATTTGTATGTCTTCATTGGAGAAGTGTCTGTTCATGTCTTCTGCCCATTTTTTGACATGATTATCTGTTTTGTGTGTGTTGAGTTTGAGGAGTTCTTTATAGATCCTGGATATCAGCCTTCTTTCTGTACTGACATTTGAAAATACCTTTCATTCCGTGGGTTGCCTCTTTGTTTTGTTGACTGTTTCCTTTGCTGTGCAGAGGAAACTTTTTCATACATAGATTTTATGAAGATGAGGAATGTTCCCTTTATCCCTGTGCAGAAGCTTTTGATCTTGATGAAGTCCCCAAAGTTCATTTTCTCTTCTGTTTCCTTTGCCTTTGGAGACATATCTTGAAAGAAGTTGCTGTGGTTGATATCAAAGAGGTTACTGCCTAAGTTCCCTCCAGGATTCTGATGGATTTCTGCCTCATGTTGAGGTCTTTTATCCATTTCGAGTTTAGCTTTGTGTATGGTGTAAGAGAATTGGCAATTTTCATTCTTCTACACATAGTTGTCCAATTTTCCCAACATTATATATTGAAGAGACTGTATTTTTTCCACTGTTTATTATTTCCTGCTTTGTCGAAGATTATTTGACCATAGAGTTGCGGGTCCATATCTGGGCTCTCTACTCCATTCCACTGGTCTATGTGTCTGTTTTTATGCCAGTACCATGCTGTCTTCGTGATTGCAATTTTGTAGTAAAGCTTGAAATCAGACAACATGATGCCCCCAGTTTTGTATTTCTTTTTCAACATTTCCTCAGCAATTGGGGGTCTCTTCTGATTCCATACAAATGTTAAGATTGTTTGCCCCAGGTCTTTGAAAAATGTCGGTGGAAATTTGACCAGAATGGCATTGAAAGTATAGCTTGCTCTAGTCAGTATAGACATTTTAACAATGTTTATTCTTCCAATCCATGAGCATTGAATGGTCTTCCATCTTTTCATGTCTTCTTTGATTTCTTTCATGAGTGTTCTGTAGTTCCTCAAGTACAGATCCTTTACCACTTTGGTTAGGTTTATTCCCAGGTATCTTATGGTTCTTGGTGCTATATTGAATGGAATCAATTCTCTAATTTCCCTTTCTGTATTTTCATTGTTAGTGTATAAGAAAGCCACTGATTTCTATACATTGACTTTGTATCCTGCCACATTACTGAATTGCTGTATAAGTTCTAGTAGTTTGGGGGTGGACTCTTTTGGGTTTTCCATATAAAGTATCATGTCATCTGCGAAGAGAGAGAGTTTGACTTCTTCCTTGCCAATTTGAATACATTTTATGTCTCTTTATTGTCAGATTGCTGATGCTAGGTCTTCTAATAATATGTTGAACAAGAGTGGTGAGAGTGGGCATCCTTGTTGTATTCCTTATCTCAATGGGGAGGCTGTGAGCTTTTTTCCATTGATGCTGATATTTGCTGTGGCTTTTTCATACATAGATTTTATGAAGATGAGGAATGTTCCCTTTATCCCTATACTTTGAAGCGTTTTAATCAGGAACGGATGCTGGATTTTCTCAAATGCTTTTTCTGCATCAATTGAGAGGACTATGTGGTTCTTCTCTCTTCTCTTACTGATTTGTTCTATCACATTGATTTGCAAATGTTGAACCATCCTTGAAACCGATGGATGAATCCCACCTGGTCATGGTGGATAATCTTTTTAATGTGCTGTTGGATTCTATTTGCTAGGATCTTGTTGAGAATCTTAGCATACATATTCATCAGGGATATTGGTCTGAAATTCTCCTTTTTGGTGGGGTCTTTGCCTGGTTTGGGGATCAGGGTAATGCTGGCTTCATAAAAAGGGTGTGGAAGTTTTCCTTCTGCTTCAATTTTTTGAAACAGCTTCAGGAGAATAGGTATTATTTCTTCTTTGAAAGTTTGGTAGGATTCCCCACGGAATCCATCAGGTCCTGGGCTCTGGGTTTTTGGGAAGTTGTTGATATCTGATTCAATCTTGTTACAAGATATCAATCTATTCAGGTTGTCAATTTCTTCCTGTTCCAATTTTGGAAGTTTGTAGGTTTCCAGGAGTGCATCCATCTCATCTAGGTTGCTTAACTTATTGGCATATAACTGTTGAAAATAATTTCTGATGATTGTTTCTATTTCCTTGGTGTTAGTTTTGATCTCTCCCTTTTCTTTCATAATTTTATTAATTAGGGTCTTCTCTCTTTCCTTTTGGAATACTTTGGCCAATGATTTATCAATCTTATTGATTCTTCAAAAAAATAGCTTCTAGTTTCATTGATGCATTCTAGTGTACCTCTAGATTCTATCTCATTGATCTCTGCTCTTATCTTGATTATTTCCCTTCTTGTGTATGGAGTTGGCTTAATCTGTTGTTGATTCCCAAGTTCTTTAAGGTGTAAAGGCAGCTGGTGTATTCTGGATTTTTCAATTTTTTTGAGGGAGGCTTGCATGGCTATGTATTTCCCCCTTAGGGCCACCTTTTCTGTATCCCATAGGTTTTGGACCAATGTGTCTTCAATCTCATTGATTTCCATGCATTGTTTAAGTTCTTCTTTGAATTCCTGGTTGATCCATGCATTCTGAAGCAAGGTGATCTTTAGCTTCCAGGTTGTTGAATTCCTTCCAAACTTTTCCTTGTGACTGAAATCCAGTTTCAAAGCATTGTGATCTAAGAATATGCAAGGAATAATCTCAGTCTTTTGGTATCAGTTGAGCCCTGTTTTGTGACCCAGTATGTGGTCTGTCCTGGAGAAGGTTCCATGTGCCCTTGAGAAGAATGAGTATTCTGTTGTTTGAGGGTGGAATGTTCTGTATATATCTATGAGGTCCATCTGGTTCAATGTGTCAGTCAATGCTCTTATTTCTTTTGATTTTCTTCTTGAATGATCTATTACTGACAGAGGCGTGTTAAGGTCTCCTACTATTAATGTATTCATATCAATATGACTTTTTATATTGATTAATAGTTTTCTTATGTAATTGGCTGCTTCCTTATTGGAGGCATAGATATTTACAATTGTTAGATCATCTTGGTGGATAGTCCCTTTATGAATGATGTAGTGTCCTTCTGTATCTCTGACCTAGTCTTTAGTTTAAAATCTAATTTATGTGATATGAGAATCACTACCCCATCCTTCATTTGAGGGTCACTGGCATGAAAGATGCTTCTGCATTTCTTCACTTTTAGTCTGGATGTATTCTTAGGTTCCAAATGGGTCTCTTGTAGACAACATATGGATGGGTCCTGTCCTTTTATCCAACCTGCAACCGTGTGTCATTTCATGGGCGCATTTATTTCATTCACGTTGAGAGAGATTATTGAGAGATACGTTTTTATTGACATTTTGTTACTTGTGAAGTCTTTGTTTCTATAGATTGTCTCCATAGATTTCTGTTCAATGATAGTCTTGGGGTTTTTCCTCTTTCATAGAACCCCCCTTAATATTTCCTGCAGTGTCAGCTTGGTGGTCACATACTCTTTTAAACCTTGTTTGTATTATAAGCTCTTTATCTCTCCATCCATTTTGACTGTCAGTCTTGCTGGATAAAGTATTCTTGGCTGTATGTTCTTCTCATTTAGTGCCCTGAATACATCTTGCCAGCCCATTCTGGTTTGGCAGGTTTCTGTGGACAGGTTTGACATTATTCTGATGGGCTTTCTTCCGTACATAAGTAATTTCTTCCCCCTAGCTGCTTTCAAGAGCTCCTGTCCACAATTATGATTCATCATTTTCACAATCATGTGTCTCAATGTCTTTCTAGATTCTATGTTCTTGGGGGAGAGACCTTTCTGCCTCTAGTACCTTAAAGCTGGTTCCATTCACCAGATTGGGAAAATTTTCATGGAGAATTTGTTCAACTCTATCTTCTAGTCCCCTTTCTTTCTCCTCCCCCTCAGGGATTCCAATAATTCTGACATTGGAATGGCTTATGGCATCATTTATTTCCCTAATTCTGTTTTCATGGCTTCTAAACTCTTTGTTCTAGGCTTCCTCCTGATCCTTTTTCTCTATCTGTTTGTCCTCCAGATCACTAATTCTATCTTCTGCCTCAGTTACCCTAGCTTTTAGAGAATTTTAGATTAGATTGGAACTCACTGAAAGCATTGTTAATGTAATACCTGGTGGCTTTCACTTCTGCCCGAATCAATTTCATTTTGTCATCAAAGGCTTTCTCCAACCTAGCTATTGCCTGGATAGTTGTTAGCCTGAATACCCTTTCCAACATACTGTTTATGTCCATATCAAATAGCTCTGATGGAGAGGGCCCAGTCTCTGATTTTTTCTTCTGTTAGACATTCCTCCTCCTAGTCATTTTGGTGAGAGATGGCTGAATGGATGTTTAGCTGAATGTATCAACCATGGTGCAGACAAGATGCACCCTTGAATGCTTCGGAGCAATCAAGAGTCCCCACAAAAAAGAAAGAAAAAAAAGAGAGAGAGAGAGATAGGGGGAAAACAAAGATAAAAAAAGAGAGAAGGCACAGCCCAAATGGGCCCCAAAGTTAAGATTTATTAAGCATACAAACAAAAACAGAGAAACGAAAAGACCGACAGAAGTAGATGGCAAGAGAATAAAAATAAATCAATGAATAATAAAAAAAAGAACCCTGTCAAAATGAACCCCAAGTTTAAGATTTATATACTACCAGTACAAAAACAAATACACAGAAATACTGACAGAAGAAAAAGATGGGAGTGGTTATAAATTCTCAGTGTGTGTGCAGAAGATTATTTTGATTCTTCCTGGTTGTATCTTGATATCTTTGTTAAAGGACTCAACTTTTGGGGCGCCTGGGTGGCTCAGAGGGTTAAGCCTCTGCTTTTGGCTCAGGTCATGATCTCAGGGTCCTGGGATAGAGCCCTGCATCTGGCTCTCTGCTCAGCAGGGAGCCTGCTTCCCCCCCTTTTTTTTTTTTCTGCCTCTCTGCCTGCTTGTGATCTCTGTCTGTCAAATAAATAAATAAAATCTTTAAAAAAAAAAAAAGGGCTCAACTTATCTGAGAAAAAGGGGGATTAAAACTTGTTTACCTATAGTCGTAGCACTGACTGGGGTAGGGGGATTACCTTGAAGCTTATGTCTATATGAATATTAAAAAATAAATAAATAAAATAAAATAAAAATAGAAAAATAAAAGCAAAACACAGGTATATGTATCAAAAAAGTTCAAGTTAAAAGGTTATTATGGAATTTTATGTACTGAACATCTCATTGTAAATAGGTAAATTTGGTAAATGTTAAATAGGTATGGTAAATAGGTAAATAGGTAAATAGGTTAAAAAGTTATATAAAAAACAATGAAAAGAACCAGAATAGTGGGAATGAATTAAAAATAAAAGTTGTATCTATGAAGTAGTGGTGGTTGTTCTCTTCGGTTTTTTTGTTTTGTTTATTCCTGGCTGGCTGGTGGAGGCTATGGCACGGTTGGAGTCAAGGACCAAACCAGGCCCTGACTTGTGTCTCCTTTAAAGTCTGGACACTTTGACAAAGGGTTAAGGACGGGAAAGTTGAGTAACACTGAGAAAGGGTCTGTGCTATGTGTTGTTGCGCTCGCCTACCTGACTTCCCACACGCTCTCCGCTCTCCCTACAGAAGGGAACAATGTGGTCAGAGTCATTAGTTCTTAGTTGGTCCTTGTTGTTCCTGTACCTCCCATAACCCACTCCCTGGTTGACTGTCTTGCTAATGGCATTAGCCGAGACTACCTGGCATCACAAGGTTTGCTTTTAGTTAATGTAAACTTGTTATAGAAACTTGCGGTCACCTGACTAGGTACTGATGTATTACTCCTCCTATTGTGGTTTGCCTTATAAATGATTGTAAGATGTGGAATAAAATTGCCACTGTTAGACATCTTCCTCAGTGTCCCTCCTGCCCCCATCTCTTTGTATCTTAATTTCTTTTCACCATCCTCTTAACCCTCACGTTTCCTGGTCGATTTGTCATGTGCACGGGCCATGGCAGCTGGCTTTCTGGGGGAGAGGCCTGCCCTGTGGTTTTCAGGGAGTGTTGTTAGAGTTAAGTCCTCCTGCCCTCATCAAGGGGTTGGGTTCTGAGGAAATGGTTTTTTCAGGCTTTTGTTCTCTGGAGGTTTTTTTGTTTCTTCATTTGTTTTCTCTCCCCTTGGTCATTTTTGGCGGTTTTTTGGAGGTTTAGAGAAAAGCAAACTGCACCTTGACCTCCATCTCAGAGAGAAGCCTCCATCTGTCCCCCTCTCAATTCTCCAGAGCACATAAATTCCCCCTCTGCCGCTGGCAGAGCCTGTCTCCAGTCACAGTCCCTGGGGTCACAGGAACTCCCCCTTGTACCCAAACCACAAGAAATACTAACTGCTGCTGTCTGGGCAGCTCCAGACTGCCAGAGAGGTCCCAAGCAGAGATAGAGCACTGAGATTTTCACTCTGGCCCAGGCTGGGAGTGCTCAGCCTCTCCAGGTCCTAGAGAATGCCAGCTGGTGCCTGTAAGAACCTCTCTCAGGGGAGGGTGTAGGGCAAGACTTACACTCTGGTTGTGCAGCGCAGGCTCCTGTAGAGTGCAAAATGCTGTGGTTCTGCAGGCTGGCAAGCCTCCCTCACCCTCACTGGTGCTGCCACCCTGAGGATTTCAGGCACACCAGCTGCTCAGGGACCAAGACCGAGCTTCTTCACTGCACTTTCTCTGGCTCAGTGCCAGCGGTGGCTGTTTTGGGCCCTTGGGCTTAAGCCCTTGTCCCTAACTGCCTGATTCCCCCAATTTCCCCCTAAAATCCTTTGCTCTTTTTGAATGCTTTCAAGCAAACTCCAAGTTAATGCTCATCTCCAATCACAAGGCACTCTCATATTGGGGTATTACTTTCCAATGGGTCGCTTATGGGGGTTCCCTCCCCATTTTGTTTATCTTCCAATATCAGTTCAATTGATGTTCCCACTCCACTTTACCTGCCCAATTTATCTGCCCACTTCTACCCCCGTAGAGATCCAGAAGTGTATAATTCTAATCTCAGGCTGATTTCATGGGTGATTAGAGTTCTTTGGTAGGTAATCAGTTCACTTTAGTGGACAGGTTGAAACAGCGCCTCCTCCTACTTCTCCACCATCTTGTCTCCCCCCCTACTCTCTGTTTTCTTAGTCTTTGACCATTATTACTACATTTCACATTGCCATTTAGAGTAAAATCAGGGTTAATAAGAACCTAAGGAGCTAGTGGCTACATTTAATTCAGTTTTTTTTCTATGATCTTTGTTTATGAGAAAGAAGTAAATCACAAGGAAATAATACAATATTAGGGTTTTTACTTTTTTTTTATTTTATGTTTTTTTTAAAAGTTTGTTTCTTATATAGCCCTTTTTTACTGGATAGATCCAATTTGAGTTTCTGTGCCATTTGTATAAAAAAAAAATGCTATGAGCAGAGTATGTAATTGCCTATTTAATACAACCTACTACCAGCCATTTCACCATTATATGTTATCTATTTAGGCTCTTTCTTTTCTTTTATGAATCCCCTTTTAACACTGAGAAAAGTTATGCCTTAAACTGGTTGTTTTCTAACATCCTAATTAAAAGGTATCAACTGAGTTGACATCCAGATGACAAAAGAAGCTGGCTAGAAAATAGGTAGCTGAATAGGGAAAAGAGTGTGACAGAAAGGAAAAATATGCTGATGGGGACCAAGGGCGTAGGAAAATAGCCAAGGACAAATTTGGCTTCCTTCACAGTTTTTTTTTTGGCAGTTAGGCCCTGTTTAAATTAGCAAGGGTTTGTGTTAACAAGGATTAGCCTAAGGCAATAAAACAATCCCAACCCATTAATGAAAATATTTAATTCTGTTGATTAGTTTGCAATTACTAAGGTAAAAGAATGGACACATGACTTTTAGAAAGTGACAAGTGACTGTCAAGCCAATTCACAAGAGATAATATAGTTCAAAATGAAGCCAACCTAACATTGTCAATTTTATTGGGGTATAAGTGTATAATCTCTAAGGTTTTTTCCCTTCTCTTTTATTTTCATTTCATGCATCAAATAAGTTTTCAAGTGTTAATTATCTGATATGTTTACACAGGATATATTTAACAAGTTCTATAAAAAGTACATTAAATACACATTTTTTCATGGTAACTCAAAATCTTCATTATAAGTGAGTGCTAGAAAAAAAAATAATGCAAAGAAAGTGCCTATCACCCTACATTTACATTTTTTGCATCCACTATTTTATTTGAGGTGCAAAAATGTGTCATCATTCCCCACTTTTCAGATCATGATACTGAGTACCGAAAGGGTTAATAACTTGCTGAAACTCACTCAGCAGATAAGTAGCAGAATCAGAGATCAAACCTCAAATTTTGTTTTCCAAACTCATCCTCTTTTCATCACACTTTGCTTTTTACGTTAATGGTAAGAGTTGATCTGAAGAAGAGACTTCAGTTCTTTTTTTAACCAATGTCATTTTTTCCCTAGGTTAGTCTAGAGAAATACACAGTTATCAGAGTGACATGATACCTTATGAAACCTGCTTCAGGGTTTTCATTAATTCACTTAAACATGGTCTGTTTTGAAAGTGGAGGGTGACTAAGCAATGACCTTGGGGACTAAAGATAAAGCTGGAGGTACTGTCAGCAAACAACAATCACATTAATTATTGTCTTATCTTTAATCCTATAACAAAGGTTTTACTAGGGCCCTTTCCTTGATTTCCATTGTCATCTCATGAAAACATTGCTTTTCCTGTTATAAATTAAGCCTCTTAAATTCACACTTAATTATGAAAGTCAAGCACACTTTCATTTACTGACAGCTACTGATGCTTCTAATAAAGTCAGGTGACTGTAATTCAAATAAACAAATGATTATGGTTGATAGTGAAAGTGTAAACAAGGTCTTAATTAAATTAATGAATATGCTAACTGCTGTGGTTGTCCCCCTGGATACAACAATATGTGTTTAGTTGTCAGGCTTTTCACACAAACAGAAACAACAACAACAAAAAAAGACAGAAAACAAAAACTAAATGTCTATGTTCAGAAAGTCATTCAAACAATGAAAATGATTAGAGGTACAACAATATAAGAACTTGTAGTGACCAATATTTATATAGTAACTTGTGGAATTGATACTAAATGTAAGTTATAACAGAAAAAGTATGTAATTAAATGGCTATGTTTTATATCAAAGTAGATATAGCACACTTATAAAAATGAGGGGGGATAGGGAAAAAGCATATGCAAAATATTTAACTATTTTCAGTAACAATATTGGGATGATAGCTTTAGTATTGTTATTCTGGGACTGTTCTGTGTTATGATAACATAACAAATTAACAGTTATGTTATAATTTAATTCTGTCATCCTCTGTGTGTTGAGAAGCAGGGTTCTTCATGTAGAAAGAAGAAGATATAGATAGTAAAAGTTAAGTAACATTCTCATACTACTAGTAATCCCATACTATTAGAATTGAAAGTATTAATATGAATTCATAATTATACTCAGACATAGGAGATTATATATACACACATATTATGTGTTATATGTAAAATTACTATGATGTGATATGCATATTTTATTTTATATATTATATAATTGTATGTATAAATTTTATATAATGTATATACTCTATAAAATGATTGAATATATACAATTATAATTTTACATGTAATTTATATATCACCTATATGCATATATAATATTCTATTTTTGTTTATTGAAATGGCTGGAAACAATGGCTATCCCTGTAGCAATGGCCTTGAAATACCATTCTTCATGAAAATAAAAACATTTTAGATAAATGGTTAATTTCATTTCTCACCAGAGAAAAGATCTGAGGTGAGAAAGGTACATGATAAATTTATAACATGTGATTATATTAGATATCAAAGAAGCAATAAAGAACTACTTTGGTCCTTTCAAACTGAACTCAGGGGCAAAATTAAAGAGGCTTTCCATGAGCAGAGATGGATAGAATTAAACTTCAATAAGAATAATAATCAAAATGGTATGAAACCCATCAAATATGTTTAAAGTTACAATAATATACAGTAATTAGTACCTAAATAGGATAACAGTTAACAAATTTTATTTTCTGCTAAAGAAAAAAAAAAAAAAAAAAGAAGAAGGATGTCTAGGTGGTGCAGTCAGTTAAACATCAGACTTTTGATTTTGGCTCAGGTCCTGATCTCAGGATCAGGGTACTCTGTACTCAGGGAAGTCTCCTTGAGATTCTCTCTCCCTCTCCTTGTGCCCCTGCTGCCAATGTTCTCTCTCTCTCTAAAATAAATAAATAAAACTTATAAAAAAAAAAGAAATAAAAAAACACAAGGATTTATTCTACCTTTGCAATATAATTTTTACTATTGAATAATCCATTAGTATATGTAGAAAATTGTCTGTTTATGAAAGTATTCTAACTATAACAGAAATGAAAGATTAAAATATCATTAATTCCAAATGTAATCAATTAATAAATGCAGGCATTGAGCATTAAGGGCTCCTAACAATTAAAAAAAAAAAAAAGAGAGAGAGAGAGAGATAGCTAGACTCTGTGTGTCTCCTGAGATACAACATGATCCTATTTTGACAAAGGGATCAAACTTGAGTTTATCAAATTTAGGATCCAGTTGCCAATTATAGAAAATATCAAGGAGAGAGGAATATATTAAATAGCACCATAAGATCACAGTTAGCAAAATCCAAACTGGGAAACTATGGGTAAAATTGTCCAAGTTTATAACAGATAAACCACAAAAGACAAAAATAATTAATAGAGACATTAATACATTAAAAAAGACCTAAAGGAGATATCAACTGAAAAAAAGGAGAATTATTAAACTATGATATCTAAGAATTCACATTTGCTTCATAAAATTACAAAGAAGTGTGAGGAATCATTTTACTTTTGTGGTTACATGGTGGGTAGGGAAGTGTGATTAAGAAGAGATACATGGGGGTGGGTTTTTGAGTGGTTAATGAAATTCTGTTTTTGGACCTAGATGGTGGTTACAAGGGTGTTTGTCTCATAATATTTTATTGAGCTACATTTGTGTGTGTACTGTATTTCTGTTTTGTTTTACAGTGAAAATATTACTTTAAAAATCATTGCACTCTGATGTGAATGAAAGCTGAAAATATAATCAAATTGAGATATCTGGAAATAAATATGACATAACAAAGAATCTCAAACCAAAAGTAAAGTAGCAACCTCAAGGGCCAAAAGAAGAGTTTTGATGGGCCAGGGCACATTATTGGATTCACACGAAAAAGACTGCAAGGGATACAGAAACAAATTTATTGGAGAATGCTCTTGTGATCCCCACCCAACAAAGGGAAGGGAAGAAAGAAAAATCGGGAAGGAGAAGTTGGACAGTGATACAGTCTCAGGGAAGTCCTTGGCTGACCCCATGAGAATTTATAAATAAAACATGAAGAATACTGGTGGAATTTTGATTGGAATAGCATTAAAAGTATAGATTGCTCTAGGCAGTATAGACATTTTAACAATGTTTATTCTTCCAATCCAAGAGCATGGAATGGTCTTCCATCTTTTTGTGTCTTCTTCAAATTCTTTCATGAGTGTTCTGTAGTTCCTCGAGTACAGATCCTTTACCTCTTTGGTTAGGTTTATTCCCAGGTATCTTGTGGTTCTTGGCGCTATAGTAAATGGAATCAGTTCTCTAATTTCCCTTTCTGTACTTTCATTGTTAGTGTATAAGAAAGCCACTGATTTCTGTACATTGACTTTGTATTCTGCCACATTGCTGAATTGCTATATAAGTTCTAGTAGTTTGGGGGTGGAGTCTTTTGGGTTTTACATATAAAGAATCATGTCATCTGCAAAGAGAGAGAGTTTTACTTCTGAATTGTTAATTTGGATACCTTTTATTTCTCTTTGTTGTCTGATTGCTGTTGCTAGGACTTCTAATACTATGTTGAACAAGAGTGGTGAAAGTGGGCATCCTTGTCTTGTTCCTGATCTCAACGGGAAGACTGCAAGCTTTTTCCCATTGAGGATGATATTTGCTGTCGGTCTTTCATAGATAGACTTGATGAGGTTTAGGAACATTCCTTCTATCCCTATACTTTGAAGAGTTTTGATCAGGAACGGATGCTGGATTTTGTCAAATGCTTTTTCTGCATCAATTGAGAGAACCATGTGGCTCTTCTATCTTCTCTTATTAATTTGTTCTATCACATTGATTGATTTGCAAATGTTTAACCATACTTGTAGCCCAGGGATGAATCCCACCTGGTCATGGTGGATAATCTTTTTAATGTGCTGTTGGATCCTGTTTGCTAGGATCTTGTTGAGAATCTTAGCATCCATATTCATCAGTGATATTGGTCTGAAATTCTCCTTTTTGGTAGGGTCTTTGCCTGGTTTGGGGATCAGGGTAATGCTGGTTTCATAGAAAGAGTCAGGAAGTTTTCCTTCTGCTTCAATTTTTTGAACCAGCTTCAGGAGAATAGGTGCTATTTCTTCTTTGAAAGTTTGGTAGAATTCCCCAGGGAATCCATCAGGTCCTTGGCTCTTGTTTTTTGGTAGGTTTTTGATCACTGCTTCAATCTCATTATTAGATATTGGTCTATTCAGGTTGTTAGTTTCTTCCTGCTTCAATTTTAGGAGTTTATAGTTTTCCAGGAATGCATTCCTTTCATCTAGGTTGCTTAGCTTATTGGCATATAAGTGTTGCTAATAACTTTTGATGATTATTTCTACTTCCTTGGTGTTCGTTGTGATCTCTCCCTTTTCATTAATAATTTTATGTATTTGAGCTTTCTCTCTTTTCTTTTGGATTAGTGTGGCCAATGGTTTATTGATCTTATTGATTCTTTCAAAAAAACAGCTTTTAGTTTCATTGATACGTTCTACTATATCTCTGATTTCTACCTCATCAATCTCAGCTCTAATCTTGTTTATTTCCCTTTTTATGTGTGAAGTTGGTTTGATTTGTTGTTGATTCTCCAGTTCTTTAAGGTGTAGAGACAGCTGTTGTGTTCTGGATTTTTTAAGTTTTTTGAGGAAGGCTTGGATGGCTATGTATTCCCCCCTTAGAACCGCCTTTGCTGTATCCCATAGGTTTTAGAGTGAAGTTTCTTCATTCTCATTGGTTTCCATGAATTGTTTCAGTTCTTCTTTGATCTCCTGGTTGATCCAAGCGTTCTTAAGCAAGGTGGTCTTTACTGGTATTCTTCAAAGATTTGGAGCAAATAATCCTAAAATTTGTATGGAATCAGAAGAGACCCAAAATCACTAAGGAAATGTTGAAAAACAAAAACAAAATGGGGGGGCATCACGTTATCTGATTTCAAGCTTTACTACAAAGCTGTGATCACCAAGACAACATGGTACTGGCATAAAAACAGACACATAGACCAGTGGAACAGAGTAGAGAGCCCAGATATGGACCCTCAACTCTATGGTCAAATAATCTTCGACAAAACAGGAAAAAACATACAGTGGAAAAAAGACAGTCTCCTCAATAAATGGTGCTGGGAAAACTGGGCAGCTATATGTAGAAGAATGAAACTCGACCATTCTCTTACACCGTACACAAAGATCAACTCAAAATGGAAAAAAGACCTCAACATGAGACAGGAATCCATCAGAATTCTAGAGGAGAACATAGGCAGTAATCTCTTTAACATCAGTCACAGCAACTTCTTTCAAGATATGTCTCCAATGGCAAAGGAAACAAAAGAAACGATGAACTTTTGGGAGTTTATCAAAATCAAAAGCTTCTGCACAGCAAAGGAGACAGTCAAGAAAACAAAGAGGCAACTCACGGAATGGGAGACGATATTTGCAAATGACAGTACAGACCAAAGGTTGATATCCAGGATCTATAATGAACTCCTCAAACTCAACACACACAAAACAGACAATCATATCAAAAAATGGGCAGAAGATATGAACAGACACTTCTCCAATGAAGACATACAAATGGCTATCAGACACATGAAAAAATGTTCATCATCACTAGCCCTTGCGGAGATTCAAATTAAAACCACATTGAGATATCACCTTATACCAGTTAGAATGGCCAAAATTAGCAAGACAGGAAACAACATGTGTTGAAGGGGATGTTGAGAAAGGGGAACCCTCTTCCACTGTTGGTGGGAATGCAAGTTGGTGCAGCCTCTTTGGAGAACAGTGTGGAGATTCCTCAAGAAATTAAAAATAGAACTTCCCTATGACCCTGCAATTGCACTCCTGGGTATTTACCCCAACGATACAGATGTAGTGAAAAGAAGGGCCATCTCTACCCCAATGTTTATAGCAGCAATGGCCACAGTTGTCAAACTGTGGAAAGAACCAAGATGCCCTTCAATGGATGAATTGATAAGGAAGATGTGGTCCATATACACTATGGAGTATTATGCCTCCATCAGAAAGGATGAATACTCAACTTTTGTAGCAACATGGACGGGACTGGAAGAGATTATGCTGAGTGAAATAAGTCAAGCAGAGAGAGTCAATTATCATTTGGTTTCACTTATTTGTGGGGCATAAAAAATAGCATGGAGGACATTGGGAGATAGAGAGGAGAAGGAGTTGGGGGAAATTGAAAGGGGCGGTGAACCATGAGAGACTATGGACTCTGAAAAACAATCTGAGTGTTTTGAAGGGGTGGGTGTTAGGAGGTCGGGGTACCAGGTGGTGGGTATTATAGAGGACACAGATTGCATGGAGAACTGGGTGTGGTGTAAAAATAATAAATACCATTATGCTGAAAATAAAAAATAAATTTTAAAAAAAGGGAAAAAATAAAAATAAACATGGCTCTCCAAAGTTGCGGCAGGTTAGACAATGGGACCGGAATTTGTCCTTCCTCCCCACTGTATGATAAGCTCTTCTGGGATAGGTATAGCCTGAATGCAGTCAAGGCTATTCTGAAGAGAGCTGAAAGCTGAGACACATCTGCTCACAGACTTCTAGAAACTGGAGGAATAAGTTCTTCAATCGCAAAAGGGATCTGGGAGGTGCAGGATTGCATCTTCTACAGTGATTATTTCCTGCCTCTGTTTCCTTTCCTGCTCCCTTCCCTATATATCTATCTCTTAACTATTCTATTCATACTACAAACACAAGGCTACAAGTCTCAGCGTACTTGTGATTTGGAGAAATCTTGTTCCCATTTCACACAAAGTCAAAAATTGTTCAGAAAAATTAAGTTATAGTAACCCTGGATTGTGGGCCACGTTTGGACAAAACATGTTACCTTTGTTATTTTATTTGATAATCTCAGTAACCTTATGAGTTAAGCACTTCATTTCCTCATTTTACAGTTGAAGTAGATGAAGGTCATAAAAGTTAAATGATTTGCCCAGCTAATCAGTGGTCGAGCCAGAATTCTAATTAGGTCTGTATGAATCCAGCACTCTATTCTCAACCAACATAGTTACGCACCTCTCCGAAATCATCTAGACTCACAAAATAAGGAAAAGGATGATTCAGGAATTTAACTCTGATCCCCATCTCTAAGGTGTTCAATCCCTCTTCCATAACTTCTCCAGGGTCTTTTTCCCACAAAAAAGGCCCACCTGGCTGCTCAAAGACTGACATACATAGCACATATAGTTATCCTTCTTAGCTAGCAAAGAAGGATTTTCAATCACTTAGTCCATAGAAGTCACAAAGGTAACATTGTATGTAAACCATTGAGTTAATTAATGAAGACAAATGTTTAGGTAAATGAATGCCCTTTGGACCTCTCAGATGCCACCAAGCATACCCTACTGATTCTTCCTATGTGGAGGTCAACTCTATAGACCATGGAATAATTAAGGGGATGTAGACCATAATTAATAAGAACAAACTAAAGAAGAGCAAGTCTTCAGTCTGGATGACATGGAAATCAAAGGTGAATTTTTCTAAGGTAAGAAAGAGTCTACATTGTGTAGAAATGATGAGATATCACATGTTTTAGAGTATTAGATGTAAAAGATAACCTTTTAAAGACTTAAATAGGTCATTTTTGGAGAAATAGAAAGGAAATACTAAACTGCAGGGAACTAGCCACTGAAACTCATTTACCTTAAAAACCAATATAAACTATCATAAATTGGTTCAAAATGGCTTTGGTCAATTTATGGATGAGAAATTCAGAATACGAGAAGTGAGCAATGGCCCTGAGTATGGATTGTGGCATAAAACCCTATCCTTCCTCATTATCTCAAAGGAGAGCTTTGGGTTATCTTTCTGCAGTGCAGCTCTGGACTATGTGGATTATGATCCTAATTTATGCTACTTGCAGGCTCCTTTTATCTTCCCTGAAACTACCAACAACTGTGCCTCTGTACCAAAGCTTGGAATATTCTTCTTTCTACATTTTTGGAGAGTAGAGTGCTTCTCACTCTTTACATCTCAGTTTACAAGTTGCCTCTGGCTCCTTCAAGTCCTGTCATTATCACAATATGTAATTATATTGTGAATGAATTTGCTTACTTGTTCATTACCTATTTCCACAGCTGCAAAGTAAGCATTATGAAGACAGGGCACTTAGAAAGTTTTGTTCACAAAATATCTCCTGCATCTAACCTACTGCCTGTTATAAACACATATAATTATGGAATGAATGAACGAGTAAATAAATAAGTGATTTAAGAATCTCATTTTGAGTAAAGTAAAAATTCTTTCCCCTAAAATAAGGTGCCATCACTTGGTATATTTTCTTATTTTTATTTTTTATTCATTATATTTTTAAGACTCACTCTTTTTTGTACTTTTTCTGATAAGTGTCTAAAATTAATTTAATATACTAGCATGGACACAAGCACATTCACACGCACAAGAAAATAAAGAAATCTTACCTCTTCTGTTCCTTATGGAAAGTCTTGATGGGATTGGAAAAATATGCATGCATTAAGTATGCATATCTGGTCTTGAGTTCTTTGTTCATCAGTTTTCCTGGAACACTTATTCAAATCAGCGTGACACTAGCAACATCCAAGGCCCATCTGGCTGCTCAAGGACTTATATGCAGAACATGTTACTGCAGACCATGCTGAACTTTGTGGCAGCCTCTTTAAAATGCAATACCTGGAATTCTAGGAAATCTGATTCTCCTGAAGAATCCTCCCTGATTTGGGATAGACTCCCCATTACTGTGGTTGCCAGAATGTATGCATCACCTGGTAGCAAACGAGGGCTGTTAATTCCCTTCAATTCACAGCAAGTGACTAACTAAGAAGCTAAGTGAGTAAGTAAAATAGATTTATGAAGTAGAGTAAAGATGATTCTAGTACTTTGGAATTAAGTTCGGAGATCTAAATGTTTGTGACTTGTAAAATTCGGAGATTTTGAAGTGAAGTACAATATACTGTTCTTAGGATGAAAAGCTCTGATTATTTATAAAAAAAAGTAACATTGCTCTTCTTCTAGGGTACTGCTCACTATAGACAACTCACAGTTTCCCAACTCACCAGCAGTGTCATTTTAGGATTAATGTTGATTTATACATGAATACTGAGGGGAAAACATGGCTTCAGAGGGATCTCCTTGTTTAATTTCCTAAGTAATGATAGGCTAGCCTGTTGGTTCCTTTGTTCTGTAGATTCTACACTCCTATAATGTACTAAGGGGTATCTTAGCTCCTTAATGGAGTGCAGCCAGTATGCAGCAGTGAGCTCAGGGCTAGTCAGGATATTTTAGGTCCTGCTTGTTGGGGTGTAAGCAACTGATAATGTAAAAATGTAATAATGTAAATAATAAATAATAAATAAAATAATATATACTATAATTATATATAATAATTATATAATATAATATATATAATTATATAATAATAAAATAAATAAAAAATAATGTAAAAATCATTGAGTCAGTTGGAAAAAATGTAATTCATTAACAACCTTCTTGGGAAAGAAATGATACCATCAATCTGCTAAAGTCCAACCATTTCAGGAAAGACATTAGAAAAAGTCTGATGATGGGATGGAATAGAGAATAGGATATGGAAAAGGGAGTTAATTTCTGTAAGATATCTATGTTTTATGATCTCTGTTTCTTGTACTTCATGTCACAAATTTTTATTTCAAATATTTTATGCCCTTAAACCCAAATTCTTGAGTTTATAAGAAAGTATAATATGATTTTTCAAAAATTCAAGAATCAGTACATTGTTAGGGGGTCATCTTTTAATCAGAGTACTGGGAAATGTAAACAACTACCTCCAATATGATAATTACAAGGACACCTGACAAATAGATGAGAATTAGTGGGAAATTTCTGCTAACACTTTTCTTTTATTGATACTCAGCTCTGCTGCCCCTTTCAGAGAATCACTTCAAGTTCTCACAGAAAAGCAGGAGACAAAGAAACAAAGACTTGGGAGAATAATAAAATAAACCCAGTACGCATCTGGGTTTCAATAAAAGTCCACTGTTAAAAAGAACCTTTTTTAAAAATTTAAACCCCTGTTAATCCCTCCTCTAATTGAAATTTAGTGGTGAGATAATATTTAATTTGCTTTATTCCTCAGTAAACCATAGTTTATAGACCATGAGTAAAAAAAAAAAAAAAAAACAATAATCAATATGTCATGTAGTAAATACCCATGCCATTGATGAGACTGGTCAGAAGGTTTTGATCCTTCTGGTAAGAACTCTAATTATGAGGACTGCTCTAGTGTGGTACAGTGATTGAGTTTGAGCCTGTTTTAGAATGTTATTAAAATGCCAAATGCAACTAGGGCAATACTGTGACATTGGTGACATAACTTTTCTAAGTCACTCTCAAATGACTCCTCAATAATTGCAAACCAAACAACACAACAAAATAAGAGCAGCATAAACCATTTCAGTCCCCTATAAGCATCAACCTCCATCCTTTTGGAAAGCTTCACACATATAAAACTAAGTTTAGAAATTTGGTGAAAATCATTTTTATACTTACCCCAGTGCCCGATAAAGCCCTGGGTCCAGAAGAAGTGTTTACCTCAAAATATCCATAGACTTCTTACCTTATGGGTAGGCAATATTAAAGTGAGGATGAAGTGCTCATACACGTGAAATGAAATTAAACACATCAGGTAACAATCATGATAAATGCTCTTGTCTCCTCTACCAGATGTTATCTTCAAGCCATTTCTATACTGCCCTTTCTGGCATATTAATGATGAGCTTAATTCTTCTCTTTCCTGTTCCCTCTCCTCATCCTCCCAACACACACACACACACACACACACACACACACACACACACATGTGTGCAAAGGAATGTGTTTTCTCTGAAGATCAAGGCAGCGTCCCTATTCCTTTTTGGCTGCAATAGAACAATTTTCTCTCCAAAGAACCTATCCACAGCTACAGTTCAGAACTTATCTCTCTGCTGTGCAGCATGTAAACTTCATAAGAGTTGTTGCATCTTTTAGAGTAAAATACCTGCTAAGTGATCAGCAGGAGGCATGCATTCTTATTCTTGTTCTATTATCATATAAAGGGAGCTGAATTTTCTCACATTGGTCCACAATTGTATAGCCTACTCTCTAGGTCATAGGGAGGAGAATCATACATATTTTTTCTTACTCAAATGATAAAGAAAATAATGATGAGGATGGTGATGATGGTGGTGGTGGTGATGATATGATGATGATGATGATGAAGACATAAGAGACCAAAAGTCTTCAAACCATTATATATACAGTATTATTTAAACCACACATATGGTAGAACAGGCCTAACTCATGACTGGTTCTCTTCTTTGATCTCTTATAAAAATCTGCTTTCAATGGTTCTTAAATTGTCTTGCCCCTTGGATTTGAAATTTAAGATAACAATCCATGTTTTTCTGAAATGTTTTTGAATATTTGCTACCTGTTTCAGGTGCTGCCTCTGGGACTGGATTCTAACTCCACATCCATACGATGAAATGGTATGCTCCTAGCCTCTTCCTCTGCCAACCTGTGCTCCTCAGACTAAAAATGCTAGATACCCTTGCTTGTATTGATGCCAGGCTCTGTTTGGGGAAGTGTTTTTAAAATACAGTAATGTCAACCTCATGCATATGGTTAGAAGCTTCTTTTGTACAAGTTGATATAGAACAATGTTTCTTTTCCCCTTGTAGTTGCATGCATGCCATTTCAGTAGTATTTCAGGTTCATAGAACACTTCCATAAGAGTTATGTCTACATCCTAGAGCCCAGAACTTGTAATCAATTGCCATTGTGGAAAAGGATAAATTGTAACATTCTGAAGGAGTCAGATAACTGAGTTGTGACTTTTCTGTTACTGCATCTATAAACCATGGGGTTTATACATGTCACCTCAGGAAGATATTATGAGTTTTGATGAATCAGAATCTGTAAGGGGGATTTAGCCTGTCAGATGATAGGTGCTGCACAAGTATAGAGCATTACAGTTTTATGTGTCCTGATTCTTCAGGGCCAAAGCAAAATATCAGGAAGTCATACTACTATGAAAGAGCAGAGGGCAACTTCAGTACATTCTCAATGTAAAGTGTGAACAGTCTCCCAAAAAAAGTGGTTTAGAAGATATCTGCATCTAAGATGCATGAAAGAGTTTTTGTTATCACATCAGTGAAAGAAGATACAGCAAGACAAATGGGGCAAACATAATATGCCACCTCTAAGTAGCATTGTTTTTTCTAAGTAGTATTACTGAGATATGTCACACAGAGGAGACAAACACGTGGAGTGTAAGTCCCTTCCAACCATTTTAATTGAATTACTAATTTTGGGGGTATTGAATTTCATAAATTCTCTATATATTTTGGATACTAACCCTTTATTAGATATGTCATTTGCAAATATCTTCTCCCATTCAGTAGGTTGCCTTTTAGTTTCATCTTTAAGTTTTTATCTTTTAAGTAATCTCTATACCCAATACGGGGCTTTAACCCACAACCCTGAGATTAAGAGCTGCCTGCTCCACTGACTGAGCCAGCCAGGTGCCCCAGGTTGCCTTTTAGTTTTGTTGATTATTGCCTTCACTGTGCAGAAGCTTCTGATTTTTATGAAGTCCCAATAGTTTGTTTTTGCTTTTGTTTTTCTTACCTCAAGAGACGTATCTAGAAAGAAGTTGCTATGGCCAATGTCAAAAAAATGGGTAGAAGACATGAATAGATATTTTCCAAAATAAGGTAACCAGTTGTCCAACAGACACATGAAAAGTTGCTCAACATCATTCATCATCAGGGAAACGCAAATCAAAACTAAATGAGATATCACCTCACACCCATCAGGATGGCTAAAATCAACAACACAAGAAAAAGGTGTTGGCAAGGATGTGAAGAAAAAAGAAGCCCTCTTATACAAACTGGTGCATCCATTGTGTAAAACAGTATGGCACTTCCTCAAAAAGTTAAAAATGGAACTACCCATGGGAAGGGAGATGGTTTAAATAGGTGATGGGAATTAAGTGGTGTACTTGTGATGAGCACCAGGTGTTGTATTAAGTGTTGACTCACTATAGTGTACACCTGAAGCTAACATAACACTGTTAACTGGAATTTAAATAACAATTTAAAAGATAAATCCTTTATAAAGGCCTCTAATTCTGCTTATATAACATTGTGACAATTCTGTGGGCTCATTTGATTTTACTTGGGGTTTGCTTTGAGTTGATTCCCCTACTGACCACGTTAACTCTCATCTGCTACGAGCTCAACCTTTTCTATCCTGCACAAGCTGCTGCCAAAAGGGTCTTTACAAAGTACCTAGAGTTCACTGCTTAGGGGGACATTTATTTATTAACATTATAAATTAGTGTGTTTTAAGTATATTCTTGCCTACTATTGAAGAAAAATTCACATTTATAATGAGATTAGCTGTAAGCGATTTAGAATGCATTTCATTTTGTTTATAATTTCTGCAGACACTTCTCACTTTCCATAATAAAGCTGGTTTTCCTAACCAGGGGATAAGGTAATAAATATTCACAAATTTGGAGAAAAAAATACAATTTTGAATAATGAAAGACCCAGTAGTGTGAAAACAGAGAAGTTGGGGAATTGTGCTTCATGCTTTTCCATCCTTGCATTCTTTCCTTTAGTTAGCCCTACCCTCCTTGTAAGAATAAGTAAAGTAGAAATAAAAGACTCCCTCTTGGTTTCCCCCCACTGTAAGATATCCTAAGGCTTACAAGATGATACTTTCTCCATTATAGCCAGTCACTGTAAATCAGCTGTGTGATTAAGAACACTGGAATCCTTCTAGACCTGAGTGTTTGCTAAGTTTTACAATCTAAAAAGCATAGACTCTTGGGTACTATGAGGTGTTTTAAAATTAAAGTGGTTCTGCCTGATGCTGTGAATACAACTACAAAAAACACAAAAATCATTTTTTTTTCTTTCCTTAGCCATGGAGTTTCAATGTTTTCCAGGAGGCTTTGATACTTTCTACTTTATGCACCACTTCCTCTGATAGCATATAGTCTCTTTCATATTCTTTTTTGAAACACGTTAATGTTCAGTATTCATTCATATTTTAATAGGGAGACAACAAAGCTTTGCATGTTTCTGAAGATTAACAGTATTTACTCCTGGTGATACATAATTAAACCACTTTGATTACTGCCTACATTTGGTCTCTGTTGCAGAGGCAGGAGAGATATTCCTGATGTTACATCTCAGCTCTTCTGGTACTTTTTTTGCTTTGAGAAAAGATATCAGGTCACTGTGATGTATGTGAGATGGCAGAGTGGAACTTGTTTCTTTTGCAGGGCATGGGACTTAGAGAACCTGATAAATAGCTGAATTTTCAATGAGTCCAATATCAGGAAAGAAGTTCCTTTCATTTTCTTTTGCACTAGTTAATTTGCAGAGGTATTGATTTTTCTCTTCAGATTTATAAAGCCAGAAGACACATTTCTGAAATGGCACAAAAGAATCATGAGAAGAAAAACTGCCTAACAGGAAAGAAGAGAAGCAGATATATCCTAACAGGGACAATCTATCAGGTATTCTGGTTTTGTTCTGTTTTTCTTCCATTGATGAAGTTCTAGAATATAGGTTAAGTTTGGTGGGGTGAGGTCCAGAACCAATGACGAAAAAAGAATTCTTGATAAAGCATGGGGACAGGACCCATGAGCAGGAAGAGCTGCTGCCCCAGGGTTGTGAGGGGTGGCAGGTTTTTTGCCTTGCAGTTGGGGGAGGTAAGGAAAAGGGAGGTTTCAATAGAACTTTCATATGCTAAAGAGGACCTACAAGATACCAGATACCAGAGGCCTTGCCATTGCCAAGGTCATTTTGCCCTCTAGCAAGGTATTAACATTAAGATGGGTGGGAGATACCTAAAGAATGTCACATATTTCCCACCCAGGAGTGGGGGTAGGGGGAGGTTGGAGGGTGTCAGCTTTTGCTTTGTCCTCAGCCAGCCTTCTGTTCCCTCATCACCATGGCTATTCAAGTTTGGGTCTACAAAGATATCTGCTGCTTTTAAAGTGTAGATCAAAGGCTAGATGAAGTTGCACCTTTGCTGTTGGCACCATACATGAAACATCAAAAAAGCACTGTTATGTTGTGGGTATGAGTTCTTTGCTGCATTTAACTCCAATTTAAGCATCCTGTTATTGGCTTGGAAGTCTTTTCTTTAAAAGTGAGACAGAAAGAAGCTATCTTTTTGACAAATAATGTAAGTGAAGCAAATGAGAAATTTCATAGTGTAGACCTAATTACTACCCACTATTGCTCATGAAAATGAACTGAGGGACTCATTTCCACTAGGGATCTTGTCATTGAATAAAGAAGTTGAAAAGTTCTAGGGTGGTTTATATTTCAAAATTAAAGCCGTAGAAGAATCTTAGAGCTATAGAATGTCCTTTCTGATCTGGAAGTAAGCATCTGATGAAAATATTGATTGTAAAAGTGCAATTAATTAATTAACTTTCAATGAATCTCTTTCTGTGATAGGTCATTGCAAAATGAACAAACCTTTTAGAATTTCTTTAAAAAATAAGGGAAGAAAGTTTTATTTGAGTCCAAGTGAAGACAGCTATGTAGGATATACAATCTTCACAAAGAATGCTCCGAAGAAGGAATATTTAATCCAGGGATATGGATATTTTTGTTGTTGTTGTTGTTACATTAAGAGTTACAAATCATCTGGAGGACATTTCAGAATATTAACAAACTTTATCTTATGCTTTTCGTATGTACAAGACTGCAGGCTTCAGAGGCATGGAAATGGAATTTAGGGAGCTTTTTACTCTTATCTTTAGTTTTAAATGTTCCTTTTAGGTAATTTGCTAAAGAAGCAGATGAACAATGTGTGTTCATGGCAGAAACAGAGCTCCTGCTTTGAAGTTTGGTGAAGTCATTCTGAACTTGGTATAAGTATAGCTTCCCTGGGAGCCCAGGAACAGGGCTTACAAATATTAAAAGTTGAAATTTTCCTTTATCAAATATTACCATGAGTTAATGAACATGTTCTAGTGTCCACAAACTGTCCAAGTCAGAGTATATCCAAGCATAATTCTTAACTTAATACCTTAACTCCACAGTAACTATTGTCAAATTTGAAATCTTTAAAGACTGTTTCTTATTCAGTCTACACTCAGTTTTGTTCCCCTCCCTGCACCCCTCAAGCTTTCCTCCATATCCTCTCTAGTTTTTTTTTATTCTTTTCCTTTCTTATTGCTATATGCCAGTACCTAACTTCACTCACTAGCTTCTGAACTCTGTTGAGAGTATTTATTCATCTTAGAGGATGTAGGTAGGCAAAAGATGTTACATGGATAGACAAATATATATAATTCATTGTTCATAGTCACCATTCTAAAAAAAACTTATCATTTTTTTCCTATATTTTATTTTATATTTCAAAGTCTTTGTCATTATAACTGTAATGGACCAGTTGTATGTTTAAATGTAATGGTCAAGGATGAGAACAGATTGAGGGAACACAACCTATTTTAGCTCTATTAGTCTGCAGTTGAATGCTGCCAATAACATCAATCATGGAAATCTGTTACCATTGTGCCTGACACATGGTAAGCATGAAATAAATGGTAGTAGTTGTTTCTGTTATTGCTGTTGTTTCTGTTCATTATGTTTATTCACCTACACATAACACTGTTTATTATAAGGGTCCTTGGAGAAAAAAAAAAGTCCGCTTTTTAAAAAATATAACAGTATGCTACATAATGTTGCTCTCTCTTCTCACCCATTGAACATGCCTTCTCACGTTTTTTCATTAGTGAAACTCCTGGAAACTTGTATGGTCACTATATTTTTCCCTTACCCATTCTTATTTTTGTTCTCTTATCCTGTTTTTCTCACCATAGGCCTTACCATGACAGAGGTGAGATCGCAAGTATGGATGATAAAGATACTGTCCTGAATCCTCATACCTAAAGAATATGTTCTATTTCTTATCAAACTTTCATCTAGATTAGTCAAAACATTTCCAAACTCTTTGATGTACACCTTATTTTAAATTAAATATTGTTTTAAAAAATGGTCATTTTGATGTTAAAAAATATGAAACTTTTTTTTGTTTGTTTTTCTATGACCCTTCTTAATAACTAGAATGTCCTGATGAATGGGATTCATATGGTTTATTCAAGGGAGTGAGGAAAATAGTGTCCCAATAGGAAAATTAAGGTCACTCTGGGGTTCAAAGAATTTATACTAAGAATTGCATTTGTCATTTCGTACTGCTCTGTGTCCAGCCACTGTTGAAAGTTTGTTAAGAAATCCATATAAATCTGCAGAATTATTAAAAAAAACCTGCAGAATTGTATCATCTACATGTAAATTTTTAGGAAGTTTTTAGCTGAAAATATCACCTTATATTTAGCTCAGGTACTTATGTGATAGAGAAAATGTATCATGATTACAGAACTTTTGTACCTGCACTTAATAATCAGAGGGGACATCAGGGGGGCATTTTGAATGCCTTCCCACTGGTATCTAACTATGAACATTGATATGCTTTTCCTGAGTATGAACTATTACAGAACTATTGTACCTGAACTTAATAATCAGAGAGGACATCAGGGGACATTTTGAATGCCTTTCCACTGGTGTCTAACAATGAACATTGATATGCTTTTCCAACTATGAACATTGATATGCTTTTTATCTCAGGAAACAAACATTTCCTCTTTCTCAAGAATGGCATTTAGAGCATGTTTTTACACAACTTGAAAAGTAAAGCATTAGGGCAACTATAGAAAATTACTGGACTGCAAGTAGAAGGATGTTTGTCATGTACTTCCTAGGCCTCACAGTTGTTATGCCTACTCAGCAAATCTTAATAAATGTGATCTGGGATGCACTAGGTGGATAAGACTAACCTCTAGAAAACTCAAGGCTTTCCACCTTATCACAGACCCTTTAACCTTTCAAAAACAAAATTCAACAACAGAACCAAGACATGTGGCTTTCAGTGAATGGAAAAAGGGATTCTACATAGAACTTAACTAAATCCGAAAATCTTTTGGCTCTTGCTATTGAATTTCTTTGAGTCATCCTCTTCTTCCTGTCTCTTATGAAGAGCTGATGTAGTAAGATGAGCCCATGAGAAAACATTCCCTCCTAACTTCCCATTGCTGCCCTTAGGGTAGATTGAGATCCAAGGAAGGCCCAACAAAAATGTAGGACAAGGGGCTGCTGGACTTATATTTTCACTGACTTCCACCAGTATTTATTGTGTACCAACTCTGTATCAACAACCTCTGTAGGCACTAGGAGATAGCAGTGAACAAGATCAACAGGGTCCCTGCCATCCCAAAACTTAAAGTATACTAGTCCTAAAAAGCTAGAGCTGTTTATAGCTAAACTAGCTTATAGCTAAACTAGCTATACTAGTATAGCTAAAGCTATACTAGGCCTCTAAAGCTAGAGGAGAAAAAAGAAGTTCCAATACTCATATTTATTATTAAATTAGTTTCAATCTAAATTTTTGGGTAGTAATAAGTATTTTTTATTTCCATTTTTAGGAGGAATTTTTGTATTTTTGTAAGAGAAAAGCTGGATATCTCCAGTAACCCTAGGCCAGTGGTTACTGTGATTTTTTTATTCCATGACTTATTTTTTAATTCAATTAATTAACATATAATGCATTATTAGTATCAAAGGTAGAGGAAAGTGAATCATCAGTCTTATATAATAGTCAGTGCTCATTACATCATGAGCCCTCCTTAATGTGCATCACCTAGTTTTCTCATGACCCTACCCTCCTCTCCTGCCACTCTCAGTTTGCTTTTTGTTTTCTATAGTTAAGAGTCTCTTATGCTTTGTCTCCCTTTCTGTTTTTGTCTTGTTTTATTTTTTCCTCTGTTCCCTTATGATCCTCTGTTTTGTTTCTTAAATCCCACTTATGAGTGAGATCATATAATCATTGGCCTTCTTTGGGGTAAATACTCAGTAGTGTAATTGCTGGATCACAGGGTAGCTTTATTTTCAACTCTTTGAGATAACTCTATACTGCTTTCCAGAGTGGCTGACCAAGTTTTCATTCCCAAAAACAGTGTAATAGGGCTCCCCTTTCTCCACATCCTCACCAACATCTATCATTGCCTGATTTGTTAATTTTATCTATTCTGATTGGTGTTAGGTGCTCTCTCATGGTGGGTTTGGTTTGTATTTCCCTGATGTCAAGTGATGTTGAGCATTTTTTCATGTGTCCATTGGGAATTTATATGTCTTCTTTGGAGAAATGTCTGTCTTCTGCACCCCCCTTTTTTATTGGATTGTTTATTCTTTGGGTGTTGACTATGATAAGTTCTGTATAGATTTTGGATACTAGCTTAACTGATAAGACATTTGCAAATATCTTCTCCCATGCTGTTGGTTGTCTTTTGGTTTTGTTGATTGTTTCCTTTGCTATGCAAAAGATTTTAATCTTGAGGAAGTCCCAATAGTTCATGTCTCCCTTGTCTCTGGAGATGCTTCTAGGAAGAGGTTGCTGCAGTTGAGGGTCATAGAGGTTGCTGCCTGTGTCCTCCTCTAGGATTTTGATGGATTCCTGTCTCACATTGAGGTCTTTCTCCATTTTGGGTCTATTGCTGTATGTGGTTTAAGGAAATGGTCAGTTTCATTCTTCAGCATGTGTCTGTCCAATTTTCCCAACACCATTTGCTAAAGAGACTGCCTTTTTTGCATTGGATATTCTTTCCTGCTTTGTTGTTTATCCCTGATAAATAAAAAATGTAAAAATTCTCTACAAAATGCTACAAAACTGAATTCACCAGCGCATATCAGTAAATGTGATGCATTATATTAATAGAATGATCAATAAAAACTCATATGATCAATTCAATATAATCAGAAAAGGCCTTTGACAAAATTCAACACCCTTTCATAATAAAAATACTCACCAAACTGGATACAGAAAGAATAAACATCAACACAATAAAAACCACATATTCCGTGGAAGGATTCAAGATGGCAGAGAAGTAGCAGGCTGAGACAACATCAGGTTGCAGGAGATCAGCTAGATAGCTTATCTAACCATTGCAAACACCTACAAGTCCAATGGGAGATCAAAGAGAAGGAGAGCAACAATTCTAGAAACAGAAAATTGATCACTTTCTGAAAGGTAGAACCGGCGGAAAAGTGAACCCAAAGAACGGGAAGGTAGACCGCGGGGGGAGTGGCCAGCTCCCGGCAAGCTGTGGAGCAATGGAGCACAAAATCAGGACTTTTTAAGTTTGATCCACTGAAGGATATCACCCCAGAGGCTAAACCAGAGTGAAGCCCAAGTGGGTTCAGCATAGCCCCAGGTCCCTCAGGGTCACAGAAGGACCAGGGGTATCTGAGTGTCACAGAACTCACAGGTATTAGAGAGGGGAAGCCGGCTACAGAGACAAAGCTGAGGAGTGAGCTCTCAACCCAGGGTTACTTTGAACCAGGCATAGGCAGGGTGAGCTTGGAGCACGGCCAAGGGCCAGGGAGACAGGAGTAATTGAGCTCTTTTCTCCAAGCACGGCCAGAGGCCAGGGAGATGAGAATGACCAAAGACTTTTCTCCAAGTGCGAATGACAGAGTGCTTTTCTCCAAGCATGGCCAGAGGCCGGGAAGATGGGAGTGATTAAGCACTTTTCTCTGAGGGTGCACTGAGGAGCGGGGCCCTGAGCTCTCCACTCCTCTGGGCCGGATTGTGAGACCGCCATTATCATTTCATCATCCAGAACTCTACTGAAAGCCTTCAGGGATCAAAAGTTCCCGGATTACTTAGCCTTACCCTAGGTAAGGGCAGGGCAAATCCATCTCGGGCAAAGAAACTTGAGAATCAATACAAAAGGCCCCTTCCTCAGAAGACCAACAAGAAACCCAGCCAAGATCAACTTCACTTACTAAAGAGAACAGTGGAGTTCCAGAGGAGGAGAAAGCAAAACAAGGAATTCATGGCTTTCTCCCAATGATTCTTTAGTTTTGCAGTTATATATTTTTTCTTTATTCTTCTGCTACTTTTTTTTAACTTTTACCCATTCGTCTTTCAATGATTTTTAACGAGTTTATTTTTAAAATACCTTACAAAAAATAAAAATCTATTTTGAACCTTCATTACTATAGTCATATTTTATCCTCCATTGTATCTAACTATATATTTATTTACACATAGGGTTTTTTCTTCTAAATAATTTGGGGTATAGCTTCTCCTAATAGACCAAAATATACCCTAAATCTAGCTCCAAGATTGTTCCAGTGTCCAGCCTGAGCAAATTCTCTCCAGTTTATTTTTATTTATTGTCCCAACCAACTTGCTCTATCAACTTATTTTTTAGAAATTAAATTTTTTATCTCATTTATATAGGTTTATTCCATCCCGTCATTGTGCCTACCCTTATATGTTTTTCATCCTTTAAAATCCTGGGAGGTGGTTTCTTCTAAGAGACCAAAATACTCCCAAAATTAAGTGAGTGACCCTGTTCTAGTCACAAATCTAGTATATATATAATTTTTTTCTTTTGTAATATTTTTTCCTCGTTTTCGTTTTTTTAAACCTTTTTATCACCTAGAACTTTTTTTTTATCCCCTTTCGTTCTCCCACAACTTGGGGTCTCTTCTGATTTGGTTAAAGCACATTTTACTGGGGTCTTTACCACGCTTTTAGCATTTTATTTGCTCCTTTATATATTCTTATCTTCTCAAAATGACAAGGTGGAAAAACTCATCACAAGAAAAAGAACAAGAGGCAGTACCAAAGGCTAGGGACCTAATCTAAACAGACATAGGTAATATGACAGAACTAGAGTTCAGAATGACAACTCTCAGTGTTCTAGCTGGGCTCGAAAAAGGCATGGAAGATATTAGAGAAACCCTCTCCAGAGAGATAAAAGCCCTTTCTAGAGAAATAAAAGAACTAAAATCTAACCAAGGTGAAATCAAAAGAGCTATTAATGAGGTGCAATAAAAAATGGAAGTTCTTACTGCTCGGATAAAGAATTAGTGATACAGAAGACCAAATGATGGAGAATAAAAAGCTAAGCAAAAGAGAGACAAACAAATACTGGACCATGAGGAGAGAATTTGAGAGATAAGTGAGACCATAAGACGACAAACATTAGAATAATTGGGATGCCAGAAGAAGAAGAAAGAGAGAGGGGAGCAGAAGGTATATTGGAGAGAATTTTTGTAGAGAATTTCCCTAATATGGCAAAGGGAACAAACATCAAAATCCAGGAGATGCAAAGAATGACCCTCAAAATCAATAAAAATAGTTCCACACCCGGTAACCTGATAGTAAAATTTACAACTGTTAACGACAAAGAGAAAATCCTGAAAGCAGCCTGGGAGAAGAAGTCTGTATTGTACAACAGTAAAAACATTTGATTGGCAGCAGACTTATCCACAGAGACCTGGCAGGCCAGAAAGAACTGGCATGATATATTCAGAGTGTTAAGTGAGAAAAACATGCAGCCAAGAATACTATATCCAGCTAGGCTATCATTGAAAATACAAGGAGAGATTAAAAAGCTACCAGGACAAACAAAAGCTGAAAGAATTTGCAAACGCCAAACCAACTCTCCAGGAAATATTCAAAGGGGTCCTCTAAGCAAAGAGAGAGCCTAAAAGTAGTAGATCCGAAAGGAACAGAAACAATATAGAGTAACAGTCACATTATAGGCAATACAATGCCACTAAATTCATATCTCTCAATAGTTACCCTGAATGTAAAAGGCCTAAATGCACCAATCAAAAGACACAGGGTATCAGAATGGATAAAAATCAAAACCCGTCAATATGCTGCCCAAGAAACTCATCATAGACCCGAAGACACCCCCAGATTTAAAGAGAGGGGGTAGAAAACAATGTACCATGCTAATGGACATCAGAAGAAAGCTGGGGTGGCAATCCTTATATCAGATCAATTAGATTTTAAGCCAAAGACTATAATAAGAGATGAGGAAGGACACTATATCATACTCAAAGGGTCTGTCCAACAAGAAGATTTAACAATTTTAAATATCTATGCCCCCAATGTGGGAGCAGCCAACTATATAAACCAATTAATAACAAAATCAAAGAAACACATCAACAATAATGCAATAATAGTAGGGGACTTTAACACTCCCCTCACTGAAATGGACAGGTCATCCAAGCAAAAGATCAGCAAGGAAATAAAGGCCTTAAACGACACACTGGACCAGATGGACATCACAGATATATTCAGAATATTTCATCCCAAAGCAACAGAATACACATTCTTCTCTAGTGCACATGGAACATTCTCCAGAATAGATCACATCCTGGGTCCTAAATCAGGACTCAACCGGTATCAAAAGATTGGGATCATTCCCTGCATATTTTCAGACCACAATGCTCTAAAGCTAGAACTCAACCACAAAAGGAAGTTTGGAAAGAACCCAAATACATGGAGACTAAACAGTATCCTTCTAAAGAATGAATGGGTCAACCGGGAAATTAAAGAAGAATTGAAAAAAATCATGGAAACAAATGATAATGAAAATACCCATACCCAATAATATCTCCACAGGTACGGAAGTGGAATTTCAACTTCTCTTTTTTCATTCATTCATCCATTCATTCAATGACATCATATTGGATTATGGGCCTACTTTGTGTTTATACTTACTCTAAATATTATAGGAAATACAGAAAGAAAGAAAGAAAGAAAGAAAGAAAGAAAGAAAGAAAGAAAGAAAGAAAGAAAGAAGAAAGAAAGAAGTTCACAGCTTAATGAAGCAGAGTGAGAGAGGTAAACAAGTTGTCATGATCTCTTAGTGTAAGTACTATGATATAGTAGTAATAAGAAGGGGGTCACCTGGGTGGCTCAGTCAGTTTTATGTGTCCAACTGGTGATTTTGGTATGGGTCATGATCTCACGGGTTGTGAGATTGAGGCCTATGTGAGTTCCCATACTCAGTACAGAGTCTGCTTGGGATTCTCTGCATTTCCTCTCCCTCCTGACTCATGCTTTCTCTCCTGTCTCTCTTTCTTTCTCAAAAGAATAAGTAAATACAATATAAAAAAAGTAATTTCATGGAGCACTGGGTGTGGTGCATAAACAGTGAATCTTGGAACACAGAAAAAATAAAATAATTTTTTTTTAAAAAGTAATTGAAGATGACACAAAAAGATGGAAAAAATTTCCATGCTCACGTATCATTGAATAAACATCTTCAAGAATAAACATTGTTAAAATGTCTAAGATGCCCAGAGCAATCTATAATTTCAATGTTATCCTGATCAAAATACTATCAGCATTTTTCAAAGTGCTGGAATAAACTATCCTAAAATTTGTGTGGAAGCAGAAATGACCCTGAATTACCAGGGAAATGTTGAAAAAGAAAAACAAAACTGGGAGAGTCATGTTGACTGATTTCAAACTTCATTACAAAGTTGTGATCAGCAAGACAGCATGTTACTGCCACAAAAACAGACACATAGTCCAATGGAACAAAATATAGAGCCCTGACACAGACCCTCAACTGTATGATCAACTCATCTTTGACAAAGCAGGAAAAGATATATGGTGGACAAAAGATAGTTTCTTCAATAAATGGTGCTGGGAAAATTGGACAACTTCTTTTGTATACACCATACACAAAGATAAATTCATAATGGATGAAAGACCTCAACATGAGGCAGGAATCCATCAAAATCCTAGAGGAGAACATAGGCAGTAACTTCTTCGACACTGGCCACAGCAACTTCTCTCAAGATGTGTCTCCAAAGCCAAGGGAAACAAAAGGGAAAATTAACTTTGGGGATTCATCAAGATAAGAAGCTTCTGCACAGTGAAGGAAACAGTCAGCAAAACAAAGAGGCAACCCAGAGAATGGGAGAAGAGATTCTCAAATGACACTACAGTCAATGGGCTGATATCCAAGATCTATAAAAAACTCCTCAAACCCAACACCCAAACAACAACTCATCAAGTAAAAAAATGGGCAGAAGACATGAACAGAAATTTCTCCAATGAAGACGTGCAAATGGCTAACAAACACATGAAAAAAAAATGTTCATCATCATTAGCCATCAGGGAATTTCAATTCAAAACTGAATTGAGATAACACCTTAAGCAGTTAGAATGGCAGAAATTAACAAGGCAAGAAACAGCAAATGCTGGAGAGGACGTGGAGAAAGGGGGACCCTCTTATACTGTTGGTGAGATGCAAATTGGTGAAGTCACTTTGGAAAACAGTGTGGAGATTCCTCAAAAAAAAATTAGAAATAGAGCTACCCTGTGACCCTACGATTGCACTACTGGGTATTTACCCCAAAGGTACAGATATAGTGAAAAGAAGACCCGTATGTACCCCAATGTTCATAGCAGCAATGTCCACAATAACCAAACTGTGGAAAAAGATGAGATTCTGTTCAACAGATGAATGGATAAAAAAGATATGGTCCATATACACAATGGACTATTACTCAGCCATCAGAAAGAAAGAATACCCAAATTTTGCATCAAGATGGGTGGGACTGGAGGAGATTATGCTAAGAGAAATAAGTCAAGCAGAGAGTCAATTATCATATGGTTTCACTTAGTTGTGGAACATAAGGAAAAACATAGAGGACATTAGGAGAAGGAAGGGAAAAATGAAGGGGGGGAAATCGGATGGGGAGATGAGCCATGAAAGACTGTGGACTCCAAAAAACAAACTGAGTGTTTTAGAAAGGAGGGAGCTGGGGGGATGGGTGAGCCTGGTGGTGAGTATTAAGGAAGCCACTCATTGTATGGAGCACAGATGTTATATGTAAACAATAAATCTTTAAATTTTTATTTATTTATTTATTTGACAGAGAGAGAGAGATCACAAGTAGGCAGAGAGGCAGGCAGAGAGAGAGAGAGAGAGGGAAGCAGGCTCTCTGCTGAGCAGAGAGCCTGATGTGGGACTCTATCCCAGGACCTTGAGATCATGACCTGAGCCAAAGGCAGCGGCTTAACCCACTGAGCCACCCAGGTGCCCTAACAATAAATCTTTAAATACTACATCAAATACTAATGATGTAAAGTATGGTGACTAATATAATAAAAAATAATTTAAAAAACAAACATGCTATGAAAATGAAGAAAAATATTTTAAAAAATTAAAAATAAAAAAAAAATAAAAAGTAAGAAGGAATTTCCAGATCATGGTTGACTGGGGGAAAGAGGAATTTGGGGGATTTTGATAGAAAATTATTTGGTAACTTATCAATATAATTAGCTGATTTAATTGGTATGTATGGAGTTCCTCATTCAACTCCACCCCGACCTGCTCTAACCTTTATTTAATTAGCACTAAACATATTAAAAATTTAACCAAATACTTTCATGTTAGAAGTTTTAAGTTAGCTTGTACCTAGAGAGACCTACAGAATCATAAATATCCAAGAAGTGAGAATCAATAATCTCATATTAAGTCTTTGAAATTAAAATATATCATTGTTACTGCCAGGAATTAAGACACTTTGCTCTTATTGTTCCTGCTTTTATTGGTCCTTCAGGATAATCACAAGTCCTTATCACTATTTCTCAAGCTAGTCATGTGTGACAAGGGGTCTCACTGAAACCAGGAGGCTCTGTTTACAGGGCAGGTATGATATGCTAATCTACATGTTCTACTAAACATAGCTTAAGGGGCACCTGGGTGGCTCAGTAGGTTAAAGCCTCTTCCTTCCGCTCATGTCATGATCCCAGGGTCCTGGGATCGAGCCTCGCATTGGGCTCTTTGCTCCTCCGGGAGCCTGATTCCTCCTCTCTCTCTGCCTGCCTCTCTGCCTACCTGTGATCTCTGTCTGTCAAATAAACAAATAAAATCTTTAAAAATAAATAAATAAATAAACATAGCCTAAGGGACAATGCATACATCTTAGATCACAGGGTGACTATATGGACTAAGAAACCTTCAGGAAGGTAACTCCCTACAGCATTCCAGTGGGAGAGTGGTCAGCAGGCCTTGGCATTCCAAAGGCCAACACTCCTGTCTTAAACCTTCCTTTGCCCCAAACAGCCTCTGTGTTACATTTTAGCAAGCCAGGAATTATGGCTGAGTTCATGTCCTACATTAACCCCAACATGTTACTACTCAGAAACTGAACTACTAGGTATTTATCCAAATGATACACTGTGATTTGAAAGGGCACATGCACCCCAATGTTTATAGTAGCAGCGTCCATAATAGTTACAATATGGAAAGGGCCCAGATGTCCATCAACAAATGAATGGATAAAAAAATGCGGCATATATGTGCAATTGAATATTATTTAGCCATAAAAAAATGAAATCTTGCCATTTGTAATGATGTGGATGGAACTAGCGGGGTATTATGCTAAGCGAAATAAGTCAGTCAGAGAAAGAAAAATACCATATGATTTCACTCATATGTGGAATTTGAGCAACAAAACAGATGAACATGGGAGAAGGGAAGGAAAATTAAAATAATATGAAAATGGAGAGGGAGGCAAACCCTAAGAAATTCTTAACTATAAGAAAAATACTGAGGGTTGCTGGAGGGGAGGTGGGGGGGATGATGGGGTAATTGAATGATGGGAATTAAAGAGGGCATTTGATGTAATGATCAGTGGGTATTATATGCAACTGAGGAACCCCTAAATTATACCTCTGAAACTAATAATATAGTATATGTTAACTAAATTGAATTTAAAATTATATGTGTGTGTGTATATATATATATATATATATATATATATATATATATATATAATTTCAATGGAGTCCAGAGGTAGTAAAGGCTTCAGTTCCATGACTTCCTCAACTCACTACACCATTAATACTCTACTTCTAGCTATGGGAAAAATTAATGAATCTACAGGGTTATGTTATGGGATTGGGGGTTGTAAGATAATTATTTGCTTCTAAACCCCAATAGCCTTCCTCATCTAAGAGATACATTTAGTATTTAATACTAGTAAAACATCCAACATGAACTTGAGATTTATAAAGCCAGAGACCGGGAATTATACTTATTTTTGCCCCTCACTGATTCAGTCACAGTCCCTTGCTGTCCCTTAGCCTTGAAAAAAAATCTGTTGTTTTTTAATAACCTGGAAAAAGAGATAGCAACCCAGTAAGTATGCTATAGGAGTGAATTGATTTAAATATGTTCTCTAAGAGCACAACAACACAAAAAGTAGCTGCCAAGATTGCTGCTTAAAAATACGGAGGCAGCATTTTGACTATTCTAAGATTAGAGTTTAGGTTCATCACACATTAACAACAAAAATCCTTACACTCCATCCACTAGAGGGCAATCAATACATTAGACACAGACATTTCCCCCTGCCCTGACAGGGAACTTGGTAACTTTATGGGGTTCAGATAAATAAAAAGAAGGAGATATATATGGAACTCTTCTCACCAAAAATAACACTGTAGTTTCTTTTGGACTCCCTTCATGGACAGTGGGACTGGAAAAGCCAGCTTTTGACCTCACTTAACTAAGTGTCTTTCAGAGACTTAATATAGCTCAATAAATAAGCATTTACTTGTGGGTAAAGAAGCATTTACCTGAGGTAAATAAGATTTCACTTTAAACAAAGTAGCATTTGCGTTTGTCACAGAATTCACCATATCCACTGCCTCTGGCAGGAAGCAGGGGTAATACACACGTAGATACAAGTATTGTGTATAATGATTTTCAAGCCATCTTGTTTTTTGGGCTATTTCTCTTCTGATAACTTTTTCTACTAAAAATATCTCTCTAGCTTTTGTTAACACTGATGTTATGAATGCAAAAATAGTTGAGGGAAAAGGACTTTAACACTTTTATGATGAATAGAATACCAAAAGGGCTTGGAATCAGAAAAACAAACAAACAAACAAAAATCATGAACTGCTATTACAGGGAGGACACACATCAAGTATGACTGACCTTGTGGACAGTTATTCTGAAGGCTTTAGTATTTGGGGAAATCTATTAATTCATTGTAGGAGAGAGATCCCAAATCAATTGTTAGCCACTAGTTTCTCTCCTACGAATGGGTATGATACCTTTCCATTTCAAGCACAGGCCGTTAGGAAGTCCTCACAAATCAATCAATCAATCAATCAATCAATGAAATAAAATTAAGATTCTCCAGACTATTCAAGGAGAGATCTTCCTTCAAAATTGGTGATGAAACCATATGTACACATGGCATTGTTTTGCTCATTTGCATATTATAAAGTTGTCGATATGTTCCTCAACAAACTAAGTACACTATTATATAGTAACATCCTTCTCAGGAATTTAACAAAACTTTTAAATGTATACATTCAAAGTATATCAGGTTTTTTGAAAAAAAATGAAAATTAATTATAATTATCAAATAACTTTACAAAATAAAGATGCTAGAATCTACAGAAATTGCTTTATAAGACTAGTTCTTAATGTCTTCTTAATTTAATGACAGTGTTTATTCAGCCTGAGCTGGTTGACACTTCCTTAGATACCTTAGGACTCCTTTCTTAGGGAACAGCTACTAAAATGAATGCAGCAACCTTGTTTCAAGATTTCCATTGATATAATATAAATTTCTAAGATCTGGCTTTCCTCTAGATTTAACTTATATCTGGAATTATAGGCACATTTTAGCACATCTATTTGCATCCATTCCTAATTTCCTCAATGCTTCTAATTTTAAATCTAAACTAATGCTTCTAATTTTATGTCTATGTTAAAACAAATATATATATTTTGGCACTTTTGTTATCACTTGTATATACTGACCTCTTTCTAGACAGTTTTAGACTCCCCACTTAAAATAAAGGTTTCAAAGAAGGATAAATAGACATCTGTATTATACTGGAATAAACATTGTTCTTGAAATTAGATGCATGGGTTTGACTCTTGGAACTTGACTCTTACACTAACTTAGTGACATTGAGCAAGTGTTCAAACTTTCTGAGACTCTTATTTTTCATTAAAAAAAATGAAGATAGCAGCAGTTACCTCTTTGGAATGTTGTGGAGCTTCAAAACATATGATACATAATTAGTAGCAGATTCTTCCTCTTAGTTAAATCTACATGTTCAAGCATGTTAAAAATATTTTGCTTGCCTCTGGGTCCTTTCCTACCCCCACCTCCACTGTTCCATAAAACCTTAGATAAAATTTTAAATAGCCTATATCTTTTCTCTTCTTTAACACTGGAAAACACATGTTACTGGATGTCAAAGACAAATAAATAAATTGCTAGAATATGGCAAATCCATCTATTTTAAATTTTATCCTAATAATTAATATCAAATAATGTAGTTTACTTCTACAAACGTTATTAAATGTCTTTGATGTAAAACAAAACAAAACAAAACAAAACACTGTGCTGGCCTCAGGAGAAAAAAGTTATTTCTCTGTTCTTGAGGAACTCATGATCTAGTGAGGGAGACTGATACCTGCATCATGACTCTGGTTCAAGGCTGAATGGAATAAGCATTATCACATGGGTACAAATAAGGTAGGGATACGTGTCTTCACCCATTTTGAATTTTCAGTAGTACGAGGCTGAGAAGGGGCAGAAACCAGGCTTTCTTCTGAATCAGAGACACAGAAATTACTATGAAGGTTTAGACAAATATAAGATTGCATTAATCTCCTTCTCTAATCACTGAATTATTGCTTAATTAAATTGTCTATAAAACAAAATATTTTTAGTGCCATGCATTATTCCATCAATTTTAGTACAATGTTGTTTCCCTGTCATATTACCATCAATGTCTAAAGCCACATTACTTCCTTTTCAGTAAACATCTCTGTTGATGACTGCTCTAAGTGGTACAAAGCGCTCCTGCAGTGAATTGTCACTATACTCTACTCCAACCTGCCCCTATAGTCATAATTATCTGAAAGGTACAATACCTAATGCAAAAATCCCTAGTGAGAGCCTTGGAGACCCCTGTAGAGACAGTCATCAAATCTGAGCAGTAATCCAGGGAGCAATAGTGCACCGGTGGCATTGAGGCTGTTAAGGTGTCAGCTACTCATGTTGCATTGGCGGTCTCCAGAATTGTCTTGGATTCTGTAGGTTACAGAGAGTGGAGTTTCTTTTTTACCTTCAATCCATTTTTCATGCTACAATAAAAAAGAGTGAACACTATACCCTATACATTGTACACTAAATGTAGAGTTTATTACTTTTAAGAAAATAGTTAAATTCAAGTGTCTTGTGTATTTCCCTGTTACTCTCATGTATTGGTGATCTACTGCTTTGAGTTTTTATCAGAAGAAATGGTCCTTAGAAATTGTGTCTTATTTTGGTTGGATTACCCCCCAGGAACTTATTTTGATAGTAAAGTTTTTTATATATAACATTCACATACATGTAAAGTTGTTGGACCATTATGTCAGGAACTTACATTGTGCTGTTTTCAAACTTAAGAAGTTATTGAGGAAAGCATGTATCTAGATAATATACATAAATGTTTATCTGTAAATTTGTATGTATTTCCACATGTATTGAAAACAAATGTTTGTTTGTTTGTTTCAGACCAGAAATATTTCTCTTCCAAAACCAGATAGTATGCTGGTAGCATGCACCAGTCTCCTTAGAAGAGATAACTTAGATTATGGCCAGAAATCCCCTGGTGACTGGCTTTGATTTTCTAATTTGTTGATAATAATTTTTGGCCTAACTGCCTTTTCAGGATGTTGTCAAAATCAACCAAGTAATGTTCGTGAAAATATTTGAAAAATATTAGGGTCTGCAAAAAGCGAACAGATAAGAAAGGAATATCATTTTGTGGTACAGACAATTATATTTTCCCACTCAGCACAATAATCCTGTAAAGTAAGTACTATTATCTTCATTTACAGTGAGATAATGAGAGTTTAACTCATACAAATTCATACAGCTAGTAAGGGAAAGAGCTAGGCTTTGACCCCTGGGAGAGATGATTACAAAGCTAGCTAATACTACCTCACAGCAACCAAAAAAATTAACTGTTTCTGAAGAGCAAAGTAAAATGTAGTTTCTCACTGTTAGTGTTCTAACACTGTTAGTGTTAGTTCTCACAGTCTGATCTCTCTTGGGTTTGATGGCATATGGCAGGGGGCAAGGGTTGGTTGATTATGCAATCATTTGAATAGGAATTTAGCTTTAGTCTATGGCCATACCACCCTGAACGCGCCTGATCTCCTCTGATCTCAGAAGCTAAGCAGGGTCAGGCCTGGTTAGTACTTGGATGGGAGGAATTTAGCTTTAGAGCATCCTGTGGTTTAAAAAATGTCTACAAAATTTAGATTAAGATATACAGATTGAAATATGACATAGGTGTGATAATGACACAGTACCCAGCATGCCTTGTTTTTTAGAGGGATGGTGAAATATAACTTATCAGTATAGCAATAAACTTAACCCGAAAACCTCCCCCCCTTTAAATAAATGCTTATACACCACACACACACACACACACACACACAAACACACACACACAGACTTTTAATTTATGGATATGGTTGCTCTGCAAAAATGACTGATAAAATAAAGAATAAAAACAGACTTTTCTTATATATCTCAACATCCTTGATATTAACTGAAATATAGTAATTATTAGCATGGTTTCTTATGAACATATAGTGTGTCACATCTGCAGTATCTTGGCAATACTAAAGTACAGTGGCTATGTGCTCTTAACATTAGCAAGCTACATTTAGAAAGACATTCTAAATATATGCATGGTACTAATGAGTAGGATAGCAGGAAAGTAGGAGACAAAGGATTTTAAAGAACAAACAGAGAAAATATCATTATCCTGAACTCCAAAGTAGAAATATGAAATTGCTATGTCTTCCATAGTGACTCGATATATGGGGATAAGAGTAATAATTCACAGAAGGACTTTAGATTCTTGTTGGAGATCTTGCTTATTTGGGATGATTTAATTTTCTTAAGTGAGGAGTAAGTATGCACAAAGAACATTATTCTTAAGCAATTTACTCCATCAGAATTCATTAAAGGAGATCTGAAGTTTTCATTATTCCTTAAGAGTACATTAATAAAACCACCATCCACTTATTTTTAATACTATGTATATGTATTATTCTGACAGTCAGTGGCAAAGCCAAAATATCAATCATGAAATTTAAAATGTACTAGGACAAATTGGTGTGTTCTACCCACCACAGGCCAAGCTGAACAATACACTTTCTACTTGGAATACAGGACTGAGCTATCCTACAGGTGAGAAATGATAGCAACCAATAAACTGGCAAGAAGCTGGAGCTTAACTGCTGTCTGAATAAAAAGAATACATTTCTACAGACCAAATATTCTCTCCAGACCTATAATTTCTTGTTTCCTTCACAAGTATCCCTTCCCAAAAGCAACACTGCAACCATGGCACCTGTGCTTACAGTGTCCATTTGTGAAAATCTTGACAGGATACTTTATTTAGTTTAGTTTCCTTTTCTGCATATATCACAAAACATTAAAAAATACTTGGAATCAAATCGTGTTGCTAACTTACGGTTCCATGAATTAACACACCACACTAGGTTGCATCAGTTCTCCAAGCCTAATTCAGCTTCCCTCAGTGGCTCTTGTGCCCTGGGGAGAGATACTGTATCTGTTTCATTTATGAGTAGAAAGATAAATGGTTTTGCCCTTAATAAATGTAGAGGACTAGATGAAGAGCTCAGGACAACGTGCTTTTTTATTCCCTTAAGCAGCAAGACCTTTTTAATCTTCCTCATTCCCTCCTGCACTAATTTTGTATGAACTATGCTTTTAGCCACATAAGATGACAAATGTTTGAAATAGTCCAGTAAGGCTGAGCTAATGAGAGTGTTGTCATTAAAACTGTGCATTATAGCTAAAAGGCAAGACCCAGACTTCTGAGGACAGTTAAGTTTTATACTTTCTTTCCCCAATGCTGCTGATGTAGCAGTACACATTTAGTACTTTTTCAGCACTGGGTTTAGTCAATGAAGAGACAATTTCTCATCTAGTGTTGATGATATTTTTGACTGCCTTTAGATAAGATTTTAGCCATTTCCTCTCTGCTATAGGATTCAGAGCATAATCTGTGCAGCAGTTGTGTGCCAAGTCTGTTCCTAGAGTGTCACACTATGAACTGTGACTGTTAATAAACTATTTGCTGTGTGTCTTTTTGTAAGTTATTACACTTCCTCAGGTAGAGAGGAATGCATGGAGAGGTCAATCATGAAGTTAAAATGTTTTATATCTTGTTAAGGGAAATCATGTAACTTCCAGAGAGGCAGCTTCTAACCTTTGCATTAATCAGCTAGGACAGATAAAGGCATAATAGTCTAAAATTAGTTGATCATCGATAATTACATACATCAATTGTATTGGTTTATATATTTGTTCTTCAAAGTTTATAAAAGGTGCCCATCATTGCACGCCCTTTGGGCACAATTAAAGAAGTCAATTAAAATTTTGATGTAGTTGAAGTGTTGATTTTATCTACTTCAATAAATCTTCTATTTCAAACCATACTGATGGCGCAGTTCAATATTAAGCTTAAATGTCTATTATACAGTTCCTCTCTTCTTCTTAAAATTGCCTGGTGAGAAAGTAATTGCAGGTCTGAATGGTTATTTACCATATTTTCTATTTGATCTGAACCACCCCCCCACCCAGCAAAACCATTAGTGTATCACAGAAATCAAGAGTGGAACATGATATTTAAAATTCTTATTTTATGCATCATAGCATATCAACATAAGAATGGTTTATAGGCAACTACATATAGTCATATAATTGGAAAAATGAAAGCCATCTTAAATAGTATAACAAATCAAATTACTTATTCCATGGTCTGACTTGGTGGGAAAAAAAGATGGGAGGAAGTGGGGAAGGGAGGAAAGGAAGGAAGGAAATAAGGGGGAAAAAAGCCAAATCATTTTTTTTATCCTGTAGAAGTCATTTCAGAATGCTATGAAATTACCATATCACAGTAAATTGATGAACTTCTGTTAATGATACTAAGATCATTATGTAACTTCTTTGGTGCATTAAACCAAATCTCTCTCTCTCTCTTTCTCTCTCTCTCTCATAAATCAAAATATGGTTTCTCAAAATGAAACAGAGGAAAGTCTCATTTTTGTGGGAGGTTTTTAGGGTGCTTATGGGGTAAGAAAGGAAGAGGCAAAATATGACTGGTTACTGAATTATTATTTTAATTGTGCAACAAACTAAATCACTCATGTGGTGAGCTAATTCAGGTAATAAAACTGCAAAAATAACTATACTACCTATGTATAATTATGTTCAAATATGGGTATGTTGATATTTAATCTATAATTATATGGCCTGTCTATTAAGACATGAAATAGAATGTAAAGTGGAATATTAACCATTGAAGAAAGTCAGGTAAGATCATTTGGATTTGGGACCAAGAGACTTTATTACCTACCTTAGATGTATACATTAGTCAAGTCAACCGGATATATACAGTAAAGTTATATTTTGCCATATAGACAGTCTCAGTAAAATAGATTTTCTTAGTCTAATATAATGATTGTGTTTTCAAATTGGCAATTAATTTCTATGATCAAATTGACTGGATCAATAAGAAAAAAATATTCCTATATTCTTTCCTAATGGCCATAGTCTCCATGAGGATCCAGTTTTCTTGGTCGATCTCTCTAATCGCCTTTTCATTGCACCCATTTCTTTCAAGTGTTGAATAGCTAGACATGTGGTAATTTCTGATGTTAGTATCTAACACAGTGGTTAGCAGCATATGTGGATGTTTTTGATAAAAGCCTATCAGACCATCAGGAAAATCAAAAGGGATATTGCCTCAGCTTGGTATAGGATACCAGATGACATCAATTTGGATATTCCAGGTTTTATAGGTTAGAATTTTCACAAATATTCCTATTTAGTATTTCTGTAAAGATTTCTAAAAAATATATATTTATTCAGTTTCTGAATATATATTAATTCAGTCACATCTTCATTGTCTTCATGATAAAGAGTAATTATCAACAAAACAATAGCAACAAAACCAAAAATCAATCAAATGGCAAATTGTATTTCTGATTTTAAAATTTCATAACCATTCCAGGATCTGTTTATGTTACCTGTTTTGGCTAATGTTAATCTTACATCAATTACTGATCAGTTCTGTCAAGCAATCATTGATCTAGTGGGATAATTTGTTGTAATAGTTGATGGACTGAATTGATCATTAAATTCCAGAAAATATTTAATCACCTCAGTATCACTGTTTATATCCATATACAAATATATTTTAGGTGTTATTACTAAGCTATGCCCATGAGAAAAACTAAAAAGAAATGAAATCAGTCTTTCTAGTATTTTTAGCAACCTTAGGTATTAAAGAAAGTCTATCTAGAGTCATCATTATGACTAAATTGTGGTTTAACCAGAAACAGGTTATATGTTCAAATATGAGATTCAGTAATATTGCAGTGCTAGAAAAGAACAAATAAAAAATAAAAATAATGTTTTTTAAGAAGATAATGGCCAGTTTCTAACTCATAACATATATAACATATAACACATATGACAACATATGAATTGTTTTCATTTTGTTCAATTCAGCACTTTCTTAAAAAAATCACGTAAATAATTTAACATTCTAAATGCAAAGATTTTTAGTTCATCCAAAGGATATTTCTGTGTATGATTTCAGAGCTTTTCACCTCATCAAAATGAAAAGAAAAAAAAAAGCTTTTAACATTTATACCATTGTTTTGTAGAGAAATGAAATAAGCACAAACCGTAGAATATAGATTTATTGAATAACACATAAGATCAGGTGAAAACTGAGGTCACAGATTATGAAGTTAACCATTGTATATAGATTGTAGTAGCAGTGACACAAGCAGAATTAGATATTTCTCAAAGAGTCCCATTCCATGCTCTTAAATGTCTTTGCTTTGCTGGACTAAGTTATTATGCTGACCTATATGATAGTTCAAAATTCTTAGGTATATCCAAAAATAGCCAGGGATGCTACTGAAGCAGTTGTTGCTGAGGGTGGTGGTGGTGGTGATGGTAGCAAACATGAAAATTTAATAAGAATTCACTCCAAATTCAAATGAACAGAAAATTTTTAAAAATCAACATCCCTGCATTTCTTAGGATATAAACCAGCAGATAATGCACTTCAGGTAAGGTAAAAAGAGGTCCTGGACAACACCATAATTTTCTTTTTTCAGTAAGCAGAAACAGTCACCAATAAACATACTGATAGTTAAGCCTATACGTGAATAGCTGGGCCACATATTCCCCATTATACCTTCTGCCTCATTCTTAGAATTAATGCATCGTAACTAAAAAAAAAAAAAAAAAAAAAAAAAAAAAAAAAAAAAAAAAAAATACAGCTAATAAGATAAATCTTAATGTAGAGTAATTTTTTCTTCTTTAAATATTTTATTTTAATTCCAATTAGTTAACATATAGTGTAATATTATTTTAAGGTGTACAATATAGTGATTCAACACTTCCATACAACAACTGGTGCTCATCACAACAAGTACATCACAAATCAAGCACTACTTAATTTCCATCACCTAGTTCATCCATCTCACCACCCATCTCCTTTCTGGTATCCATCAATTTGTTCTCTGTAGTTGAGAGTCTATTTATTGGTTTGTCCCTCTCTCTCTCTCTTTCTCTCTTTATTTTTTCTCCTTGCTCATGTCTTTTCTTTCTTAAATGACACATATGAGTGAAATCATATGGTATTTTTCTTCCTTTGACTATTTCACTGAAGATAATATTTTCTAGCTCTGTCCACATCATTGCCAATGGCAAGATTTCATTCTTTTTATGGCTGAATGATATTCCATTTTATATACATATGAATATATATATTACCATATTCTATTTCCATTATATATACATATAATGTTATATATATATGTGTATACACACATATATATATTCATAAATTGATTTATTCATAAATTGATGGACACTTGGGCTGCTTCCATATCTTAGCTATTATAAATAATATCACGTACATGTGTGCCTTTGAATCAGTATTTTTGAATCCTTTGGGTAAATGCCTAGTTGTACAATTGCTGAATCATAGGGTAATTCTATTGTTATCTTTTTGAGGAAACTCCATACTGTTTTCCAGAGTGGCTGCACTAGACTGCATTCCAAACAACAATGAATGAGGGTTTCCTTTTCTCCATATCCTTGCCAACACCTCTTGTTTCTTATGTTGATTTTAGCCATTCTGACAGGTCTTAGGTGATATTTTATTGCAGTTTTTATATGTATTTCCCTGATGATAAGTGATGAGCACTGTTTCATGTATCAGTTGGCCATCTGGATGTTTTTGGAGAAATGTCTGTTTATATCTTCTGCCCAATTTTAATTGGATTATTTGTTTTTTGGGTGTTGAGTTTGATAAGTTCTTTGTATATTTTGGATAATAACCCTTCATTAGGTATGTCATTTGCAAATATCTTCTCTCATTCTATAGTTCACCGAAGGTTGCCTTTTAGTTTCATTGAATAGTTCCTTCACTGTGAAGCTTTTTATTTGATACATTCCCAACATTTTATTTCTGCTTTTGTTTCTCTTCTCTCAAGAGGCATATCTAGAAGGAAGTTACTATAGCTAATGTCAAAGAAGTTGCTGCTTGTATTTTCTTCTAGAATTTTTATGGTTTCAGGATTCACAATTAGGTCTTTAATCCATTTTGAATTGAATCCACTTTTAAATTTTTGTGTATGGTCTAAAAGATCCAGTTTCATTCTTTTGCATACCTCTCTCCAGTTTTCCCAATACCATTTGTTGAAGAGACTGTCTTTTTCCCATTGCATATTATCTCCTGCTTTGTTGAAGATTAATGCACCAAAGAGTTGTAGGTTTATTTCTGGGTTTTCTATTCTGTTCTATTGATTTTTTTGTCTATTTTTATATTAGCACTGTACTATTTTGATCACTACAGCTTTGTACTATAATTTAAAGTCATGAATTGTGATGTCTCCAGCTTTGCTTTTCTTTTTCAATATTGCTTTGGCTATTTGGGGCCTTTTGTGGTTCCATACATATTTTAGCATTATTTATTCTAAGTGTGTGAAAAATGTTGGTGACATTTTGATAGGGATTTATTTAAATGTGTAGTGTTGCATTTCTTGTTCTTTTTCTAGCTCCTTTAGGTGTAAATTAGGTTGTTTATTTAATATTTTTTTCTTGCTTCTTGAGGTAAGTCTGTGTTATGTATTTCCTTCTTAAGACCACTCTTGTTGCATATGAAAGGTTTTGGACAATTGTGTCTTCATTTTCATTTATGTCCGTATATTTTTTTTTTCTATTCTTTGATTTCTTGGTTAACCCATTCATGTGTAGCAGCACGTTGTTTAACCTCCAGGATATTTCCACATTTTTTCTTGTGGCTGACAACTAGTTTCATAGCGTTGTGGTCAGAAAAGGTACCTGGCATTATTCCAGTCATTTTGTGTTTGTTGAAGCCTGATTTGTGAACTAATGTATGATCTATTCTGGAGAATTCCCTATTACTGTATTATTATCAATGATTTCTTTTACTTTTGTTATTGTTTTATATATTTGAGTATATTTATAATATTTACAATTGTTAAATCTTCTTGTTGGATTGTTGCCTTTACTGTGATATAGTGTCCTCCTTCATTTCTTATTATAGTCTTTGTTTACAAGTCTGGTTTGTCCAATACACATATTGCTTTTGACATCCATTTGTGGGATAAATATTTCTCCATTCCCTTTCAATCCCAATTTTCAGTCTCACTTCCAATCATCCTGATTTCAATCTTCAGGTGTCTTTAGGTCTAAAATGAGTCTCTTGTAGGCAGCATATAGATGGGTGCTTTTTTTTTTTAAATCCATTCTAAGACCCTGTCTATTGATTGGAGCTTTTAGTCCATTTACATTCATAGGAATTATTGATAGATATGTATGTATTTAATGTCATTTTATTACATGTTTTATCATGGTTCCTGACCTATTTCTCTGATCCTTTCTTGTCTTTGTCACTTTTGGTCTCTCCCTTGCACTGAAGGAGTCCCTTTTAATATTTCTGGTATGGCTGCTTTAGTAGTCATTAATTCCTTTACGTTTTGTTGTTGTTAGTTTGTGTGTTTTCAGATTTACTTTACTGGGACGCCTGCATGGCTCAGTTGGTTAAGCGGCTGCCTTCAGCTCAGGTCATGATCCTAGCATCCTGGGATCGAGACCCACATCGTGCTCCTTGCTTGGCAGGAAGCCTGCTTCTCCTTCTGCCTCTGCCTGCCACTCTGTCTGCCTGTGCTTGCTCTCGCTTCTCTCTCTATGACAAATAAATAAATAAAATCTTAAAAAAAAAGATTTAGTTTACTTATTTATTTATCTATCTATTTACTTATTTATTTAAGAGGGGAGAGGCTGAGGGAGAGAATCTCAAGCAGACTCCCTGCTGAGCATGGAGCACAACACAGGGCTGGATCCTTACCACCCTGAGATTATGACCTGAGTTGAAATCAAGAGTCAAATGTTAAACTGGCTGAGCCACCCAGGTGCCCCAGGAACTCCTTTAGTTTTTGTTTGTCTGGAAAACACTTTATCTCTCATTCTCTTCTTAATAACAACTTTGCTGGAGAGAGTATTCTTGGCTGCACGTTTTCCCCACTTCACACTTTGAATATATCATGCCACTCCCCCTGGCTTGTGAAGTTTCTGTTGCGAAATCTCTAGCTAGTGTTATGGACCATCCCTTGTATGTTAAGAACTTCTTTTGTCTTGTGTTTTTAAGATTTTTTTCTTCATCATTATGTTTTGCTAATTTAATGACAATATGTCCTGGTGTTGACCTGTTTTTATTGATTCTGATGAGAGTTCTCTGTGCATCCTGGATCTAGGTATCTGTTTCTTTCCCCAGATTAGGAAAATTTTCATTTATCATTTCTTCTTATATATTTTCTGACCCCTTTTCTCTCTTTTTCTTCCAGGACTCCTATAATATGAGTGTTATTTATTTGATGGAGTTACTGGTTTCCCTATGTCTATTCTCATTTTGCATTATTCTTCTTCTCCTTTTGTTCAACTTCATTGTTTTCCATTCCTTTTATCTTCTACATCACTAATTCCTTCTTCCATTACTTCCAGCCTGCTATACTTTGCAACAAGTATGTTTGTAGTATTGTTTATTGCACATTTCACCTCTGATTTATTCTTTTTTTTTTTAACTTATTTATGTATGTGGTAAGGGTCTTGCTGATATATGTTATTCTTTTCTTAATTCTAGTGAGTATCCATCAAACATGTTACATGTATCTGTTTCAATTAGATTTCTGGCATTGGTTTTATTCTGTTGTTTCATTTGAGATATATTTCTCTGTCTTTGCATTTTGTTCAAGTCTCTGCATTTTTCTCTGTGTTAGAAATGCCTAAAAGTAATTACCTTATGAGGAAGAGGTCATGTAGTGCCCAGGGTCTGGAGCTTCAGGGTGTGTTTTTAGTAGGTGATGCATGTGCTCTGCTGTTGTTTCCTGACTGTTCTATCCTATGAGCTATTCCTGTGTAGAGGCTCTCCTTGTCAACAATAGGCAGGATTTTGTCCCAGGCTTGCACATCGTGAGATTTAATTAGGTGTGCTCTAGTCTTCTTTTTAAATAAGACCCTACACTTCCTCCACCAGAATGAGGTCCTGTAACACTCTCTGGTAGGAAGACATGCAGTGGGCAGGGGTTTGTGCTTGTTTTTGTCAGGGAGGAGTGCACCACAATGGGACTGTGGAAACTAGACTAAGAAGGCAGTCTCACCAGAGTGCTGGGAGTGGGCTTCATGTAATTAAGTTAGGCAGCCCGTATTGGGTGATGATCTGCTTCTTGTAGGTGGCTTTGCGTTTATGAGGAAGGGCTCAGAGGCAAATGGGGCTTGCCAGCTTTTTTGTTCCTGGAAAGGGTCTCTGTTAAATATTCCTCTTAAGGACACTCTGAGAAGAATGAATAATCTCACACTTGTGTGCCCCAGGCATTCTTCAGGTCACTGTTTTCATGCTGTCTGCCTCCCTTTTCTCCAGGAACACCACAGTGCTCTCTGGGCTCTATTCCAGACAAGCACACTGACCTTCAAAACTCCAGGTCTTAAGCCCCACTAGTTGCAAGAATTCATGAAATTCAGCACCTCTTATTTTCCAAGCCAGTTGCTTTCGGGAAACATTCTCTCACAAATTCTCCTGCACACTCCCCTCTGACTCTCACCCTTCTCCATGACCACAGCTCCCTCCCTTCCACAGCACCCATGATCTGTTTCTCCCTTAAACCATGTTTCTATACTTCCTGTGTTCTTTGATATAGCCTATCCTGTCCCCTAGTTTTGGAGTTTGCTCTGTTTGTCTTCAGGTGGATTTCTGGGGTATTTAAGATAATTTGAAAATTATCTAGTTATGTCTATGTGATGAGAAGAACCTAGCATCCTCCCACCCCTCTGCCATCTTCCCCTTCTCTCCAGGCAATCATTTTTTGAAAGATACCCCCTGTTTTTGAGACTTACATTATCTGTAAGTCTAGTGTTTCACTGAGAACAGCACAAAATCAAGGGCAGCAAGATATAACACTATTGTGCTTATTTTCAATCTAAAATATATAGAATTTCCAAAGGAACTTTTAAAGCCTGAGCTCTTGTCTCTTCTTTTTCTTAGAGAAAAATTTCTCCCCATCCTGCCACCAATATACTATAGTCAAGTTCACTTGAAAATAAAAATTCCTGTCAAATGCAAGCATATTAATGAATAATTCTTCTTAGCTCTTAATTGTTGAATAATTTCTTTTTTTCTTTAGTCTTTATTTATTTTATTTTAGAAGAGGGGAGAGAGAGAGAAAGAATGAGTGAGGAGAGGGATACTGGGAGAGAGAGGATCCTCAAGTAGATTCTATGCTGAGCATGGAGACTGGCATAAGGCTTGATCTCAGGAACCTGATCATGACCTGAGTTGAAATTAAGACAGCTACCTAACTGACTGAGCCACCCAAGCTCCTCTTTGAAGAATTTCTATGTACATTTGATGTGGTACCTTTACTTAACCTTAATTGTTAAGTTTTCAGTTAAAAAAATTAATAGAATTGCTTGGAATGTCTTGGCTTTATATTCTAAGGGTGATATTGGCTTTAATTCAAGCAAGTTAAAACTCTTATTTGTGTAGTTATTATTCAGATAATCCTAACATTTTTCCAATTGCTAATTCATTGAGACAAAATGCATATAGAAAATATTCTAATGTTCTTCTCTAAAGGATAATTGACTCTTAGTGATCCTGATTTTTTCTAGGCATCCATGGAGAAAAAGGAAGGGCACATTATCTGTTAATTTACAATGTTTATTACAGCTTTTTTTCTTTCTTTTTTCTTTTCTTTTCTTTTTTGAAAATCACCATTTGACAGCCATTACATTATTAGGTGCATTGAGAGCAGTACATTTTGTCTTGGCAACAGAGTCATTAATATGTACATGTGTTACATTTAGAATGCATTCTCCCTAAACCTATATTATTTCTTCTTCCTCTGATATAATTATTGGCTATCAGGTATATGCACACAGCATTTTGTAGAGTATTAGTTTTAGAAAAATGCAATATGCTTCCTTAATTTTATTTTTTATCTTATTTAAATTCAATTAAGTAATATACCATGTATCATTAGTTTCAGATGTAAAATTCAGTTATTCATCAATTGCATATAACACCCAGTGATCATTACATCACATGCCCTCCTTAATGTCCTTCACCCATTTACCCCATCCACCCCATGCACCTCCCCTCTAGAAACTCTTTTTATTTCCTGTAGTTAAGAGTCTCTTATGGTTTGTCTCCCTGTTTGATTTCATTTTATTTTGTTTTCCCTCCCTTTCCCTATGATCCTCTGTTTTGTTTCTTAAATTCCACTTATCAGTGAAATCATATAATAATCATCTTTCTCTGATTGACTTATTTGTTTAGCACTGTACTCTCCAGTTCCATACATGTGGTTACAAATTGTAAGACTCATCCTTTTGGTGGCTGAGTAATATTCCCTTGTGTATATATACCAAATCTTTATACATTCATCTGTCAATGAACATCTGGGCTCTTTCCACAGTTTGGCTATTGTAGACATTGCTGCTATAAACATGGGTGCAGGTGCCTCTCCAGATCACAACATATGTATCCTGTGGGTAAATATCTAGTAGTACAATTGCTGAGTCATAGGGTAGCTCTATTGTTAGCTTTATGAAGAACCTCCAGTGTTTTCCAGAGTGGCTGTATTAGCTTACATTCCCACCAAAGTGTAAAAGTGTTCCCCTTTCTCTGCATCCTCACCAACATCTGTTTGTTTTTTGTTTTTTTTTTTTTTTTTTTTTTTTGACTTGTTCATTCCAGCCATTCTGACTCATATGAGGTGGTATCTCATTGTAGTTTTGATTTGTATTTCCCTGATGCCAAGTGATGTGGAACATTTTCTCATGTGTCTGTTGGCCATTTGTATGTCTTCTTTGGACAAATGTTTGTTCATGTTTTCCGCCCATTTTTTTACTGGATTTTTTATTTGTTTATTTGTTTTTTGGGTGTTGAGTTTGATAAGTTCTTCATAGATCATAGATACTAACCCTTTATCTGATAAGACATTTGTAAATATCTCCCCCATTCTGTAGTTTGTCTTTTGGTTTTGTTGACTGCTTCCTTTGCTGTGCTAAAGCTTTTAATCTTGGTGAGGTCCCAATAGTTCATTTTTGCTTTTGTTTTCCTTGCCTTTGAAGACATGTCTAGCAGGGAGTTGCTGCCTGTGTTCTTCTCTAATTTTGATGGCTTCTTTTAGAATTATTTTTTGAACATACATCTATTTATGGACATTTTATAAAATAATACTTTGGATAATAGAGGCTCTAATGGCTTGTTTGGAATCATCATAGACCATAAAGCCTCAATGTTTCCTATATAATAAAGCTACTTTTTTTTTTCTCAAATGCCTTATCTTTTATAGCCCCATGCTATAGAGGATGGATATAAATGAATGAAGGATTTTTTTGTTTGTTTTTGTAGTATTGAATCAATACATATTAAATAGTGATATTTAGTGTGTGATAAGGCTACCAACACTCCCATTTCTTGCTCTCTAGAATGGCAGTATTGACAGTCATGATTGAATGGATTTTCAGGGACTCAGACTTCCTAAGCCCAAATCTTGGTTCTATTATTTATTAGTTTGATGGCCTTAGGCCAGTTGCTTATATTCTCTGTACCTTAATTTGCTCATTGATAAAGTAAGTATAGTAATAGTGTTAATCTCCAGGTTGATTTAGTGAATATATAATAAGTTAATAAATTTGAAAAAGTTAGGAAAGTACCTACTATAAAACAAGGGACTCAATAAATTTTAGCTCTCATCATCATTACTAATGTTTCATAAGGTGATGACTAGACAAAAAAAAATTGAATAAAATGAATGAATGTTGGTTGGGTAAAACATGAAATTTGATCATATATTTAATGTACTTATTTACTACCTGATGCAAGATTCCAGGAGTATTGAGCTTGGATTCAAGAGGATACAGTGTTTGAATGATGATTGATTTGGCTCATAGTGTCTGAATTTCAGTTCCCCCTCCATCAAATAAAAATCATAATCTGTCCTGTCTTCCTTCAAGACCTGTTGGGAAAACCAAATTAAAGAATATCTTTGATAATGTTTTCATATTGAAAAGCTCAACACAAATTTGAAGTTTATTTTCAAAATGACCTTAATCTCAATTGCTTAAAGAAATATTGAGCCATACTTTGAACCACAACATTTGGATGCCTGTGATTTTGTCCCTAGTTTGGAGTGTTTTGCTTCTTCCAAACAGAGTAGAAAAATTACTACCCAACAGTCAACTGATCAAGATTCTCTTTCTTGGACTGCTATCTATTAGCTGTGCAACCTGGGAAATTCACTTCCTTTTCTGTGCCTTAGTTTCCTCATGTAAAATAGTACCTGGAGTCAGTTGATCTCTCAGGTGCTTTCCAGTTCTGACATCCAAGAACATTAATTAATCTCTGGAATTAACTCTGATAGGTTTCCAGAGAAAGGGGAATGGCGTGTATCACTGAGGGTGCTTCTAAAGTCAGCAGTGAAATTATATTTTTACTTGAACTCTTGAGTTCCATCAATACTGATAGCCATAAGGGTACACACAAAATCAGGCTCTGATTATAGTCCAAAATTTGACCAGAGCCTAGGTAATATAGCTGCTGTAATAAGTCTTCAAAAAATTTCTTATACTGGAAAAATATTCATAAAGCCATTTTTAGACTTTATTTGTGGACTCCTAAAGATGTGTGGTCCCCTTGGTGCTTCCCTCCTGGAATTAAAATGAGGTCTTATTTAGAACTACTTAAGGTATATTCATGGAAGCTCATTATGTGTCATTCCCTCCAGAACAGTATTTCTGAGAATTCAGGTGGTAGGCAACTTAAATGAGTAAGTTAAATATCACTGACTGCCGTGCTGTAGCTTTGCTGAGGTTTCCACAGTTATGGGGTAAGTCATTTGGAGATTTTAGGCTCTCAGTAGTCCTCTTAGAAAAGTTGGAGCAATTACTTTAGAGGCAAACATGGACTAATCATTTTGAAATTTCAGTTTAAGCCCACAGCCTTTTTGAGTTAGACAAGCACTGAAATGATCACAAGAGATTCATGTCTCAGGACCTTGTGACAGGCCACGGCCTAGCATTGCTGACAAATCTTTCAGTACTACACATGTAAAACTGCTTTCCTTACATCCCCACTCTAAAAAGCTCATTGGCAGAGATCCAAGTAACTTTTATAGTGTAGATAAAACAGTCCTTATGACTAAAGGATCCTATAAACTTGAAGAGGATATCTTCACTTCTGAGTAGATATTAATAAAAACGGGGCAGCCAGACATATTTAACACTGATAAGGCTCATCATTCATGGCTCTGAACTTACAAAGTTTATCATTTGATTTGTAAACTTAGGAATGAGTCTTACATCTGGAAAAGTAACTTCAGTACCCTTTATTACAGTACTCAGTATTGAACTGTGACATTAAGGTTAATTATAAGCAATTCAATAATGGAGCCCTCTTTGACTTTAAAAAATGTCATGGTAGGTAACATTCATATGAGTGAAGCATGTAGGGCTAAACATGCTGAGAGATTAAGTGTACATTTCCATTGGTTGCCTGGAAAAGAATCATTCTTGTCTTAGACACTAGAGTCAAGAACTGGGAAGTAGTTCTAAAGTGTTTCCAGCTCTTAAAATTGGTATTTCAAGGCTAGGCTGGCCAAGTGAAAAGTAGAGTGGGCCTTCCAAATGGGAGCTATGCTACGGAATTATTTTTAGGTTTTAGAATGTTTTATTGGTCCAACTTAAATAAGTTGGAAATCCACAGAGTCTTGCTTCATAAAGGGATCTCTTAAGAGTACTTCTGTAGAACATCGCCTGACAATTCAAATACATAAGAAAATATGTTTTCCCTAAATCTGGTTAAAAGAGTCATTTCCATTACCCAAAGCTTATTTAACTACATTTTATTTTGTTATTTATTTCAAGAGCTACTTTTCTTTGTCTCACTAAAGCCTAAGTACCTTTGGAGCAGGGGACAGACCATATTTCACTTGCACCCATGACCCAGTGGTGCGGGAGCACATCTTTTGCACATGTAGGTGCTCAATAAATCCCTTGTAAGTGACTCCTTTTCTTAATACATACAAACTAGGAGCTATATGTAATTGGATATCCTAGGGAGTTTATCTAATTCTAAAATGTTAATTTCTGAGCTAATTGTTATTCAGATCAGCTTCTCTGATAGTGTCTACTAAGGAGAGAAGAGAAAATGCTCCTTCCTGGGGTCATTTGACTTCACAATCTGCTTCTTCCTGAAAAAATGAAGTTGAAACTTTTTTTTTTTTAATATGCCAGGCTTTCTAAATGCTAAATACTTGCATACAATTGTACTCACTATGAAACACCCTTTCTTTTGGGATGGAGGCTCTCATCCTAGTTCTGTGTAAGATTAAGTTACCAGGTCAGTTAGTGCATGGTAAAGCATTCTGTTACTGGCTGGATCTCATTGTCTGAGAGTTAATGATAAACTGAATGTCATCTAGTTCATAAGCTTCTAATGATGAACGGCTGGTGTTTATAGGTCTTCTGCCAATAAAGGCATCCAAAAATGACAAATGTAACTGGATCAGTAAGCATTTGGCTTAAATTCACTGTCAATTAGAAATCAAATGAGAGATTCCAGATCTTTACTTATTTATTTTTTTGAATTGGTGTGTATATCAAATTTCGACTCCAAATGATCTCTGCAATGCAGCAAAAAAGGAACATCATTTGAAAAACTCATTCAATATGAGAAGAGGCTATTTTCTCACTGTTTTCATTTCTAAATGGCTCCAGTTTTCATATTCTTCTTTTCCAAATGTTAATATTGCTTAACCTAATGGAAATAGACTTGAGTGGAGAAGAGGAAGTGTTCAATTTTAACTTGACTTCTAAAGACCAAAAAAACAGTATGAAGAAAAATGGATGTAGGAAATAAGCTCTCTATGAAAAATTATTCCAAATCCAAATGTGGAATCTATCAAGTTCCTACGTTTATATCACTGACTGGTTAAAATTCAGATTATCCTTTAACTGTGTATTCAGTGATAAACATAGTCTTAAGTGTTGTAGAAAAGCACCAGAGGAATAAAAGATATAGTCTTTATCCTAGCAAAAAAAATGATGAGATTTGAGACAGTCAGGAGACACATTTAAGGACTGCCTAATCAATATGTGCAGATTCACATTTGGCACTGGGAAATCAGTGCAAATGGAATTCTTAGTGAACAAAAGGGGGATTGATCACAGATCATTTCTAGAATATCTGTTGAGTTTAGTAACTTCCATTCAAACCTATAACCAGGACTCTTGTCCAGTCAGCCATTGTCTCTCAAATGGACTATGAAAGACATGCCTAACTGGTTTCAGTTCTTTCTGTCTTATACCTTTCCTGTTAATATCCTACATGCTAGTTGAGCTGGCTTTTTTGAAATATCCTATGTGGTTGTCAAACAGGCTTTTCTAAAATGCAAGCAGAAATTTGTCATTCTTTTCCCAAAGTTCTTGCACAGCTTCCTATTTCTCTCAGGATGGAGTTAAAGCTACTTATCATTTACCAAATAAAGGCCCCTAAAAAAGTTTTATGATCTGATCATAAAAAAATTGATTTCTTCCTCATTTCTTATTATTCCCATTACCCTAATCTATGAATAATTCATTCATTTATGCTTTTATTCAACAAATATTTATTGAGCACCTAGTGTACATTAGGGACTGTTATAGGTGCTGATGATACAACAGAAGGAAAAGAAGGTATTAAACATTTTCAGTCTTCACTAACATTAAATTCCAGTGGAAGCTGCAAATTCAAAATCTCTAAGGCATAACCTTTTTCAATGTGTTTTATTTTTTTTTTTAATTTTATTTATTTATTTTTTTTTTTGGAGTTTTTAATTTTTTATTTTTTATAAACATATATTTTTATCCCCAGGGGTACAGGTCTGTGAATCACCAGGTTTACACACTTCACAGCACTCACCAAATCACATACCCTCCCCAATGTCCATAATCCCACCCCCTTCTCCCAAACCCCCTCCCCCCGGCAACCCTCAGTTTGTTTCGTGAGATTAAGAGTCACTTATGGTTTGTCTCCCTCCCAATCCCATCTTGTTTCATTTATTCTTCTTCTACTCACTTAAGCCTCCATGTTGCATCACCACTTCCTCATATCAGGGAGATCATATGATAGCTGTCTTTCTCTGCTTGACTTATTTCGCTAAGCATGATACGCTCTAGTTCCATCCATGTTGTTGCAAATGGCAAGATTTCATTTCTTTTGATGGCTGCATAGTATTCCATTGTGTATATATACCACATCTTCTTGATCCATTCATCTGTTGATGGACATCTAGGTTCTTTCCATAGTTTGGCTATTGTGGACATTGCTGCTATAAACATTCGGGTGCATGTGTCCCTTTGGATCACTACATTTATATCTTTAGGGTAAATACCCAATAGTGCAATTGCTGGGTCATAGGGCAGTTCTAATTTCAACATTTTGAGGAACCTCCATGCTGTTTTCCAGAGTGGCTGCACCAGCTTGCATTCCCACCAACAGTGTAGGAGGGTTCCCCTTTCTCCGCATCCTCGCCAGCATCTGTCATTTCCTGATTTGTTGATTTTAGCCATTCTGACTGGTGTGAGGTGATATCTCATTGTGGTTTTGATTTGTATTTCCCTGATGCCGAGTGATATGGAGCACTTTTTCATGTGTCTGTTGGCCATCTGGATGTCTTCTTTGCAGAAATGTCTGTTCATGTCTTCTGCCCATTTCTTGATTGGATTATTTGTTCTTTGGGTGTTGAGTTTGCTAAGTTCTTTATAGATTCTGGACACTAGTCCTTTGTCTGATATGTCGTTTGCAAATATCTTCTCCCATTCTGTCAGTTGTCTTTTGATTTTGTTAACTGTTTCCTTTGCTGTGCAAAAGCTTTTGATCTTGATGAAATCCCAGTAGTTCAATTCAGATCTATTCTATTCAGATCAGCCCAGTTTGTTTTATTGAGTTGTTTGTTTGGTAATATTGAGTTGTAAGATTCTTTATATATCCTAGATTCAACTCTTTCACTGATGTGAATTTTGAAGTTATTTTCTTCTATTCTGTAGCGTACTCTTTCTTTCATTTATTAACAGTTTCTTTGCATTTTACATCTTATTGACATATAATGTACATCCACTAAACTGTACATATTTAAACTATGCAACTTGATAAATTTTGACATATACATACATATATGAAATCATTACCACATTTAAGATGGTGAACATATCTATCATCCCCCAAATTTCTTCATGTCCCTTTGTAATTACCCCTCCATCCCTCCATGCTCCTTATTCTCAGGCAACTACTCATCTATTTTCTATCATTCTTGTATAGTTTGTGGGTTTTAAAATGTTATAAAATAGAATAATACAATATTTGCTTTTTTATTGCATGGCTACTTTGACTCAGATAATTATTTTGAGCTTTGTACATGGTATTCTGTTCATCAATCATTCATTAATTTTTGTTAGTTTTATTTCATTATATGGATGTACTGTAATTTAGTCAGTCATATGTTGATGAACATTTAGATTGGTAGCAGTATCTTTAAAAAACAAACTTTTAAATTATGAGGAATTTAATTTTTTACTTTTATTATTTTAACAATTCTACATTGTTTGTATCTAAGACATTGTTGACCCCTGCAAGTTTATAAGTGCATTCTCCTGCATTTTATTTTAGAAATTCAATGGTTTTTTATTTTACATTTAATTCTATGTCATTTTAGTATATGTTGCAAGATCTGGATTGAGGTCTTTTTTGTTTTTGCATATGAGTTTGCAACTATTAAAGCAACATAGTTGAGCGAGTATATTTCATTATTTAATTGTCTTTTCATCTTTGTCGAGACTCAATTAACCAATACTTGTATTGAATAGTGTGTCTTCCAATTTTGCTCTTCTTTCCTAAAATTGTTTTAAATATTTTAGGTACCTTGATTTTACAAAAATATTTTATAAATAGCTTATTTTTTTCTATGCCTTGAATTTAAACATCACTTGGGAGAACAATGACATATTTACAATATTGAGTCTTCCAAACCATATAGTATATCTCTCCATATAGATAGGTCACCATTGACTTTCTCCTCAGTGCTTCATCATTATTCAACATACAGTTCCTGCACACATTTTCAAAAATTTACATCAAAGTAATTCAAAGAACACTACATTTTAAAATTTAATTTCTAATTTATCATTTCTAGTGTTGAGAAATACAACTGATTTTTAAATGTTGGCCTTTTGTCTTCTAAGTTTGCTGAATTAATTTAATAGATCTGACCTTTGAATAGACAGAATCCTTAGGAGTTTCTATTTAGAAGATCATGTCATATGAAAATAGAAATAGTATTATTTCTTTCTCATTTTAATTATTTTCTTTTAAGTTTTTTATTTAAACTTTGCTTAGTTAATATGTAGTGTAATATTAATTTCAAGTGTACAATATAGTGATTCAGCATTTCCATATGGTACTGGGTGCTCATCACAACAAATGTATTCCTTAATCCCAGTCACCTATTTAATCCACCCCAACCTACCTCCTTTCTGGTAACCACCAGCTTTTCTCTATAGTTAAGAGTCTGTTTCTTGGTTTGCTTCTTTTTCTCTCTTTTTTTGCTCATTTGTTTTGTTTCTTAAATTCTACATATCAGTGAAGTCACATGTTGTTTGCTTTTCTCTGACTGCCTTATTCTGCTTGGCATAATAATTTCTAGCTCTATTCATATCATTTTTAAATGACAATATTTTATTTTATTTTATTTTTTTGGTTAAGTAGTATTCCATTGTGTGTGTGGGGGGGTATGTGTGTGTGTACCTATATATCTATTTATATGTCTGTAGCTATATAATATCTTCTTTATCCATTCATCAATCAATGGACACTTGAGTTCTTGGGTTCTTTCCATAATTTGGCTATAGTAGATAATGATGCTATAAACATCAAGATGCACATATCCCTTTGAATTAGTATTTTTATATTCTTTGGGTAAATACTAGTATAATTGATGGATCATAGGGAAGTTCTATTTTGAACTTTTTGAGGAATCTCCATACTGTTTTCTAGAGTGGCTGCACCAGTTTTTATTCCCACCAACAGTGCAAGAGGTTTCCTTTTTCTTCACGTTTTCACCAATACCTGATGTTTTTACGTTGTTGTTTTTAACCATTCTGACATGTGTGGGTGATATCTCATTATAGTTTTGATTTGTGTTTTCCTGATGCTGAGGGATGTTGAGCATCTTTTCATGTGTCTGTTGTATATCTGGATGTTTTCTTTGGGAAAATGTCTATTCATTACTTCTGTCTATTTTAATTGGATTATTCACTTTTGGGTGTTGAGTTTTATCAGCTCTCTATATATTTTGAATATATCCCTTTATCAGATAGGTCATTTGCAAATATCTTCTCCCATTCCATAGGTACCTTTTAGTTTTGTTGTTCCCTTTGCTGTGCAGAATCCTTTAATCGTAATAAAGTCCCAATAATTTATTTTTGGTTTTGTTTCCCATCCTTCAGGAGACATATCTAGTAAGAAGTTGTTATGGCTGATGTTCAAAGAGGTTACTGCCTGTGTTCTCCTCTTGGATTTTTGTAGTTTCAGGTCTCACATTTAGGACTTTAATCCATTTCAAATTTATTTTTGAGTATGATACAAAAGTGATCCAGTTTCATCCTTTTACATACTGTTTTCCAGTTTTCCCAACACCATTTGTTGAAGAGACTCTTTTTTCCACTGGATATACTTTCTTGCTTTGTCAAAGATTAATTCCCCTACAGTTGAGGGTTTATTTCTGGGTTTTCTATTCTGTTCTATTGTTACGTTCCTATTTATGTCTCAGTACCATACACTACAGGTTTGGAATAAAACTTGAAGTCTAAAACTGTGATGTCTCCAGTTTTTCTTTTCTTTTTTTTTTAGTTTTTTTAACCTAAATTACAATTAATTAACATAGTTTAATATTAGTTTCAGGTGTACAATTTAGATCAACACTTACATACAACACCCAGTACTCATCACAACAATTTCACTCCTTAATCTCCATTACCTACTTAACCCATCATTCCACCCACTCCCTTCTGGTAACCATGACTTTGATCTCTATAGTTAACAGTCTATTTTTGGTTTTCCTCTTTTTATTTTTCTTTTTCAGAATTGCCTTGATGATTCCATTTCTTTGTGCTTCAATACAAATTTTAGGATTGTTTTTTTCTAGCTCTCTGAATAATGTTGGTATTTTGACAGAGATTGTGTAAATTGCTTTGGGTAGTATAGACATTTTAACAATGTTTGTTCTTCCAATCCATTAGTATGGGATGTATTTCCATTTCTTTGTGTCATATTTATTTTTTAAAGATTTATTTATTTCCTTTAAAGACAGGGAGAGAGCACAGGAATGAGGGGTCAAAGAGCCTTAAGTAGATTCTAGCTGAGCATAGACCTTGATGCAGGATTTGATCTCATGACTGTGAGATCATGTCTTGAGCTGAATTCAAGAGTCAGACACTTAACTGACTCTGGCACCCAGGCACCTCCATATTCAATTTCTCTTATTAGTGTTTAACAATTTCCTTTTTTCTTATTAAAATGGTATGAAAGTAGAAGTCAACCACAGAAAAAATTTGGAAAGTTCACAAATACATTGAAGTTAAACAGCATGTTACAATGAACAAGTCAACCAAGAAATCAGAGGAGAAATTAAAAAAAAAAACATGGAAGAAAATGAAAATGAAAAGATGATGGTCCAATACTTTCAAGATGCAGCAAAAGTGGTCCTAAGAAGGGTGTATAGAGTAATACAGCCCTGCATCAAGAAGCAATAAAAACATCAAATAAACAATCTAACCTTATACCTAAAGGAGCTAGAGAAAATAAAAAAAAAAATGGAACCTAAAAGTCAGCAGAAGAAGGGGAATAATAAATATTAGAGCAAAAATAAATACTATAGAAACAAACAAACAAACAAACAAATGGAAACAATAGAATCATGAAACCAGGAGCTGGTTCTTTGAAAACATTAATAAAATTGATTAACCTCTAGCCAGATGCATCAAAAAGAAAAGATAAAGAGTCTAAATAAATAAAATTGCAAATGATAGACGAGAACTAACAATTAGAACCAGAAAAATATTCACAGTTATAAGAGAACATCATGAAAACTATATGCCAACAAATTAGAAAACCTGAAAGAAATGGATACATTCTTAGAAATAGATAAACTACCAAACCTGAAACAGTAAAAATAGAAAACTTGAACAGACCAATAACCAGCAAAGAAATTGAATCAATAATAAACAAACAAACAAACAAAAACAAAAAAACCTCTCATCAAAAAAATTCCAGGCCAGATGACTACACAGGCAAATTCTACCAAGCCTTTAAAAAAAGAGTTAATAACTATTCTTCTCAAACAATTCCAAAAAATAGAAAAGGAAGGGAAACTCCCTAAATCTTTCTATAAGGCCAGCATTACCTACAGTATTCAACATAATGTCAGAGAAAAATAAAACTGGATGGCTGACACTACCAGACTTCAAGAATTACTGTAAAGATATATTAATCAGGACATTGTGGTATTGCAAGAGTAATTCAGTAATGTTGAAAGACACAAAATTAGTATACAGAAACCCTCTGCATTTCATTACCTTAATAATGAAGTAGCAAAAAGAGAATTTAAGAAAACAACCCCATATACAATTACCCCTAAAAGAATAAAATGCGTAAGGATAAATTTAATCATGAGATGAAAGACCTATATATTTTTAAAAGATTTTATTTATTTGTCAGAGAAAGAAAGAGAGAGAGAGTACAAGCAGGGGGAGCAGCAAACAGAGGGAGAAGCAAGCAAGGAGCAAGGAGCCTGATGTGGAACTTGATCCCAGGGCCCTGGGATCATGACCTGAGACAAAGGCAGACACTTAACAAACTGAGCCAACATGGCACCCCAAAAGACCTATATTTTGAATACTGTAAAACATAGATGAAATAAGGCAAGCAAATTTTTCATTGAAGATGACAGAAATAAATTGAAAGATAGTCCATGTTCATTGATAGGATGATATAATATTGTCAAAATTTCCATACTACCCAAAGCACTCTACAAATTCAATGCAATTCCTTGCAAAACCCCAGTAGTATTTTTCTGGGAACTAGAAGAAATTATCCCAATTTTTTTAAAAAGATTTCATTTATTTATTTGACAGACAGAGATCACAAGTAGGCAGAGAGACAGGCAGAAAGAGAGAGGAGGAAGCAGACTCCCCGCTGAGCAGAGAGCCCGATGTGGGGCTCGATCCCAGGACCCCGGGATCATGACCTGAGCCGAAGGCAGAGGCTTAACCCACTAAGCCACCCAGGCACCCCTGTCCTAATATTTGTATGGATCCAAATAAGATTCCAAAATAGTCAAAACAATTTTGAGAAAGAACAAAGCTAGAAATATCACAATCCCAGATTTCAAGGTCTACTACAAAGCTATAGTAATCAAAACAATATGTATGGTCACAAAAATAGACACATAGATCAGTGGAGTGGAATAGAAAGTCTAAAAATAAACTCATACTTAAATGGTCAATTAACCTATGACAAAGTAGGCAAGAATACCAATGGAGAATAGACAGTCTGTTCAATAAATAGTGCTGGGAAAATAAGACAGCTACATGCAAAAGAATAAAATTGGATCACATTCTTACACCATGCATAAAAATAAAATAAAAATGTATTAAAGATCTAAATGTGAGATCTGATTCCATAAAATATCAACAAGAAAAGATATACAATAATCTTTTAGACATTGGACTTAGCAACATATTTATGGATATGTCTCCTCAGGCAAGGGAAACAAAATTCAACATGAACAGTTAAAACTACAACAAAATAAAAACCTTTTACAAAGAGAGAAATCAATAAATAAAACAAGGCAGTCTGTTCAATGGAAGAAGATATTTGCAACTCATATAACTGATAAGAGACTAATATTCAAAATATATAAAAATAGACACAAGTCAACACAAAAAAAATCAATAATCTGATTAAAAAATGGCCATAGGGAGGTGGAGAGAAGGGAGGTGGGGGAAACTGGAGGGAGAGACAAACCATGAGAAACTGTGGGCTCTGAGAAACAAACTGAGGGTTTTGGAGAGGGGGATTGAGTGGTTGGGTGAGCCTGGTGCTGGGTATTATGGAAGGCATGTATTGCATGGAGCACTCAGTGTGGTGCATAAACAATGAATTCTGGAACACTGAGAAGAAATAAAATAAAATAAAATGAAAAAAAAAATGAAATAAAATTTAAAAAATGGTCATAGGACCTAAGTAGACAGTTTTCCAAAGAAGACATACAGATGGCCAAAAAACACATGAAAATATGCTCGACATCACTAATAATCAGGGAAATGCAAATCAAAACACAAGGAAATATCTTACACCAGTCAGAATGGCTAGAATAAAAAACACAAGAAATAATGTGTTGGTGAGGTTAACCCTAGTATGCTGTTGGTTGGAATGCATATTGGTACAGCCACTTTGGAAAATAATATGGAAGTTCCTCAAAAAATTAATAATAGGGAGGACCTGGGTGGCTCAGTCATTAAGCATTTGCCTTTGGCTCAGTTCATGATCCCAGGCTCCTGGGATTGAGCCCCACGCCAGGCTACTTGCTCATCAGGAAGCCTGCTTCTCTCTCTCTCACTCCCCTTCCTTGTATTCCCTCTCTCACTGTGTCTCTCTCTGTCAAATAAATAAATAAATAAAATATTTTTTAAAATTCATAATAGAATCACCTTATGGTCCAGTAATTCCACTTCTATGTATTTACTAACAAAACAAAACAAAACAAAAACGCTAAATGAAAAAAAAAATGCACCTTATATTTATTGTAGCACTATTTACAGTAGCCAAGAAATGGAAGCAGCCCAAGTGCGCATCAACAGATGAATGAATAAAGATGTGGAATATATATATTCTATCTACCTATCTATCTATAATGGAAAAGTACTTTATTTTATTTTATTTTATTTCTTTAATTTATTTTTTATTTATTTTCAGCATAAGAGTATTCATTATTTTTGCACCACACCCAGTGCTCCATGATATCCGTGCCCTCTATAATACCCACCACTTGGTACCCCAACCTCCCACCCCCTCTCCTTTCAAAACCCTCAGATTGTTTTTCAGAGTCCATAGTCTCTCATGGTTCACCTCCCTTCCAATTACCGTCAACTCCTTCTCCTCTCTATCTCCCCATGTCCTCCATGCAATTTGTTATGTTCCACAAATAAGTGAAACCATATGATAATTGACTCTATCATCTTGACTTATTTCACTCAGCATAATCTCTTCCAGTCCCGTCCATGTTGGTACAAAAGTTGGGTATTCATCCTTTCTGATGGAGGCATAATACTCCATAGCGTATATGGACCACATCTTCCTTATCCATTCATCCGTTGAAGGGCATCTTGGTTCTTTCCACAGTTTGGCAACTGTGGCCATTGCTGCTATAAATATTGGGGTATCGATGGCCCTCCTTTTCACTCCATCTGTAACGTTGGGGTAAATACCCAGGAGTGCAATGGCAAGGTCATAGGGAAGTTCTATTTTTAATTTCTTGAGGAATCTCCACACTGTTCTCCAAAGACGCTGCACAAACTTGCATTCCAACCAACAGTGGAAGAGGGTTCCCCTTTCTCCACATCCCCTTCAACACATATTGTTTCCTATCTTGCTAATTTTGGCCATTCTAACTGGTGTAAGGTGATATCTCAATGTAGTTTTAATTTGAATCTCCCTGACGGCTAGTGATGATGAACATTTTTTCATGAGTCTGATAGAAATTTGTATGTCTTCATTGGAGAAGATCTGTTCATATCTTCTGCCCATTTTGTGATATGATTGTCTGTTTTGTGTGTGTTGAGTTTGTGGAGTTCTTTATAGGTCCTCGATATCAACGTTTTGTCTGTACTGTTATTTGCAAATATCTTCTCCCATTCCGTGGGTTGCATCTTTGTTTTCTGGACTGTTTCCTTTGCTGTGCAGAAGCTTTTGATTTTGATGAAGTCCCAAAAGTTCATTTTCGCTTTTGTTTCCTTTGCCTTTGGAGAGATATCATGAAAGAAGTTGCTGTGGCTGATCCCTGGGCTACAAGGATGGTTCAACATTCGCAAATCAATCAATGTGATAGAAAAAATTAATAAGAGAAGAGAGAAGAACCACATGGTCCTCTCAATTGATGCAGAAAAAGCATTTGACAAAAGCCAGCATCCGTTCCTGATTAAAACCCTTCAAAGTATAGGGATAGAGAGAACATTCCTGAACTTCATAAAATCTATCTATGAAAGACCCACAGCAAATATCATCTTCAATGGGAAAAAGCTTGCGTCCTTCCCGTTGAGATCAGGAACACGAAAGGATGCTCACTCTCACCACTCTTGTTCAACATATTATTAGATGTCCTAGCAAGAGCAATCAGACAACAAAGAGAAATAAAAGGTATCCAAATTGGTAATGAAAAAGCCAAACTCTCTCTCTTTGCCAATGACATGATTCTTTATATGGAAAACCCGAAAGACTCCACCCCCAAACTACTAGAACTCATACAACAATTCAGCAATGTGGCAGGATACAAAGTCAATGTAAGGAATCAGTGGCTTTATTATACACTAACAATGAAAGTACAGAAAGGGAAATTAAAGAATCAATTCCATTTACTATAGAACCAAGAACCATAAGATACCTGGGAATAAACCTAACCAAAGAGGTAAAGGATCTGTACTTGAGGAACTACGGAACACTTATGAAAGAAATTGAAGAAGACACAAAAAGATGGAAGACCATTCCATGCTCTCAGATTGGAAGAATAAACGTTGTTAAAATGTCTATACTGCCTAGAGCAATCTATACTTTTAATGGAATTCTGATCAAATTTCCACCGGTATTCTTCAAAGAGCTGGAGCAAATAATGCTAAAATTTGTATGGAAACAGAAGAGACCCCGAATCACTATGGAAATGTTGAAAAACAAAAATAAAACAGGGGGCATCACATTACCTGATTTCAAGCTTTACTACAAAGCTGTGGTCACCAAGACAGCATGGTACTGGCAAAAAAAAACAGACACATAGACCAGTGAAACAGAGTAGAGAGCCCAGATATGGACCCTCAACTCTATGGTCAAATAATCTTTGACAAAACAGGAAAAAATATATAGTGGAAAAGACAGTCTCTTCAATAAATCGTGCTGGGAAAACTGGGCAGCTATATGTAGAAGAATGAAACTCGACCATTCTCTTACACCGTACACAAAGATAAACTCAAAATGGATAAAAGACCTCAGTGTGCAACAGGAATCCATCAGAATCCTAGAGGAGAACATAGGCAGTAATGGAATTGTACTTTAAAAATGAGATCCTGCCATTTATGACAACATGGATGGACCTAGAGTGTAGTATGCTAAGTATGATATAAGCCAAAGGCAGACACTTAGCAAACTGAGCCATCCAGGCACCCCAAAAGACCTATGTTTTGAAAACTATAAAATATAGATGAAAGAAGTTGAAGATGACACAAATAAATTAAAAGATAGTCAGAAAGAAAAAGATAGATACTATATGATTTCACTTATTTGTGGAATCTAAAAACAAATAAATGAGCCAAAATAAATCCAAAAAGCAGAATTAGATCCATGAATACAGAGTAGAAATTAATAGTTTCCAGAAGAGATGGGAATGAGAGATGGGCAAAACGAGTAAAGGGGAGTGGGAGATACAGGCTTCCCTTTATGTGATGAATAATCATGAGGATAAATATACAACCTATGAAATACAGTCAATGGAATTGTATAGAATTTTCTGGTGACAGATAGTAGCTACATTTGTGATGAACATAGCATGACATTAATTTGTTGAATCACTATGTTTTATGTCTGAAATCTATGTAATATTGTTTGTCAAGTATAATTTTTTTTAAATAGTATGTAGACAAATAGATCATTGGAACAGAACAGAGAGCTCAGAATTAGGCCCCAATAAATATAGTCAATTAGTCTTTGACAAAGGAGAAAAGATGATACAGTAGAGCAAAGATAGTCTTTTCAATAAATGGATTCCACAATCACTTGATTGTGTAGACATGATGCCTAACACCTTTCACAAATAAGAACAACAAATAGATCATAGACCTAAATGAAAAACACAAAACTATAACACTTTTAAGGTAACATAGGGAAAAAAAATGGATGCTCCTGGACGTGGGGATGTGCTTTTCAATAAAATACCAAAGATGTGATTCATGAAAGAAATAATTGACAAGCTGGACTTCATTAAAATTTAAAACTTCTACTCTGTTAAAGATAATGTAAAGAGAACGAGAAGACATGTCACAGACTGGGAAAAATATTTGCAAGACACACATCTAGTCAAGGACAGTTATCAAGATACATAAAGAATTCTTAAAACTCAGGGTACCTGGGTAAATCAGTCAGTTAAGCATCTGCCTTTGGCTTAGGTCATAATCCCAGGGTCTGGGGATCAAACATTATGTCTGTGCTCCATGCTCAGCAGGGAGACTGTTTCTCCCTCTTCCTCTGCCTGTTCCCCAAGCTTTTCTCTCTCTCTCTCTCTCAAATAGATAAATAAAATCTTTTTTAAAAAATTCTTAAAACTCAAAAATAAAAAGACACATAACCTTATAAAAATGGGTCAAAGCCCTTAACAAACACCTTATTAAATAAGATATACAGATAGCAAATAAGCATACAGAAAGATGCTCAACATCATGTCATCAGAGAAATGGTTATTAAAATAATAATTGGATACCACTCTACACCTATTAGAATGGCCAAAATCCATTTCACCAACAAAACCAATACTGAAGTGGATGTGGAGCAACAGAAACGCTCATGCATTTTTGGTGGCAATAAAAAATGTTATAACAATTGTGGAAGATGTCTTGGTGGTTTCTTACAAAAGTGAACATACACTTTTTTTTAATTTTTACTTTTTTTATATTTTTATTTTTTATTAACATATAATATATTTTTATCCCCAGGGGTACAGGTCTGTGAATTGCCAGGTTTACACACTTCACAGCACTCACCAAAGCACATACCCTCCACAATGTCCATAACCCCACCCCCTCTTGTCCCAACCCCCCTCCCCCCAGCAACCCTAAGTTTGTTTTGTGAGATTAAGAGTCACTTATGGTTTGTCTACCTCCCAATCCCATCTTGTTTAATTTAATCTTCACCTACTCCCTTAAGCCCCCATGTTGCATCACCACTTCCTGATATCAGGGAGATCATATGATAGTTGTCTTTCTCCACTTGACTTATTTCGCTAAGCATGATACACTCTAGTTCCATCCATGTTTTCGCAAATGGCAAGATTTCATTTCTTTTGATGGCTGCATAGTATTCCATTGTGTATATATACCACCTCTTCTTGATCCATTCATCTGTTGATGGACATCTAGGTTCTTTCCATAGTTTGGCTATTGTGGACATTGTTGCTATAAACATTCAGGTGCACGTGCCCTTTCGGATCACTACATTTGTATCCTTAGGGTGAATACTCAGTAGTGCAATTGCTGGGTCATAGGGAAGTTCTATTTTCAACATTTTGAGGAACCTCCATGCTGTTTTCCAGAGTGGTTGCACCAGCTTGCATTCCCACCAACAGTGGAGGAGGGTTCCCCTTTCTTGGCATCCTTAGCAGCATCTGTAATTTCCTGACTTGTTAGTTTTAGCCATTCTGACTGGTGTGAGGTGATATCTCATTGTGGTTTTGATTTGTATTTCCCTGATGCCGAGTGATATGGAGCACTTTTTCATGTGTCTGATGGCCATCTGGATGTCTTCTTTGCAGAAATGTCTGTTCATGTCCTCTGCCCATTTCTTGATTGGATTATTTGTTCTTCGGGTGTTGAGTTTGCTAAGTTCTTTATAGATTTTGGACACTAGTCCTTTATCTGATATGTCGTTTGCAAACATCTTCTCCAATTTTGTCAGTTGTCTTTTGCCTTGGTTAACTGTTTCCTTTGCTGTGAAAAAGATTTTGATCTTGATGAAATCCCAATAGTTCATATTTGCCCTTGCTTCCCTTGCCTTTGGTGATGTTCCTAGGAAGATGTTGCTGCGGCTGAGGTCGAAGAGGTTGCTGCCTATGTTCTCCTCAAGGATTTTGAATGGATTCCTTTCTCACATTGAGGTCCTCCATCCATTTTGAGTCTATTGTTGTGCGTGGAGTGAGTAAATGGTCCAATTTCATTTTTCTGGATGTGGCTGTCCAATTTTCCCAACACCATTTATTTAAGAGGCTGTCTTTTTTCCATTGGACATTTTTTCCTGCTTTGTCGAAGATTAGTTGACCATAGAGTTGAGGGTCTATTTCTGGGCTCTCTATTCTGTTCCATTGATCTATGTGTCTGTTTTTGTGCCAGTACCAGGCTGTCTTGATGATGACAGCTTTGTAATAGAGCTTGAGGTCTGGAATTGTGATGCCACCATCTTTGGCTATCTTTTTCAATATTCCTTTGGCTATTCAAGGTCTTTTCTGGTTCCATATAAATTTTAGAATTATTTGTTCCATTTCTTTGAAAGAGATGGATGGTACTTTGATAGGGATTGCATTAAATATGTAGATTGATTTAGGTAGCATAGACATTTTCACAATATTTATTCTTTCAATCCAGGAGCATGGAACATTTTTCCATTTCTTTGTGTCTTCCTCAATTTCTTTCATGAGTACTTTATAGTTTTCTGAGTATAGATTCTGTGTCTCTTTGGTTAGGTTTATTCCTAGGTATCTTATGGTTTTGGGTCCAATTGTAAATGGGATTGACTCCTTAATTTCTCTTTCTTCTTTCTTGTTGTTGGTGTAGAGAAATGCAACTGATTTCTGTGCATTGATATTATATCCTGACACGTTACTGAATTCCTGTACATGTTCTAGCAGTTTTGGAGTGGAATCTTTTGGGTTTTCCACATATAGTATCATATCATCTGCGAAGAGTGATAATTTGACTTTTTCTTTGCCAATTTGGATGACTTTAATTTCCTTTTGTTGTATGATTGCTGAGGCTAGGACTTCTAGTACTATGTTGAATAGTAGTGGTGATATTGGACATCCCTGCCATGTTCCTGACCTTAGCAGAAAAGATTTCAGTTTTTCTCCATTGAGAATGATATTTGCGGTGTGTTTTTCATAGATGGCTTTGATGATATTGAGGTATGTGCCCTCTATCCCTACAATTTGAAGAGTTTTCATCAGGAATGGATGCTGTACTTTGTCAAATGCTTTTTCAGCATCTATTGAGAGTATCATATGGTTCTTGTTCTTTCTTTTATTGATGTGTTGTATCACATTGACTGATTTGCGGATGTTAAACCAACCTTGCAGCCCTGGAATAAATCCCACTTGGTCGTGATGAATAATCCTTTTAATGTACTGTTGAATCCTATTGGCTAGTATTTTGGTGAGAATTTTCGCATCTGTGTTCATCAAGGATATTGGTCTATAGCTCTCTTTTTTGATGGGATTCTTGTCTTGTTTTGGGATCAAGGTGATGCTGACTTCATAAAATGGGTTTGAAAGTTTTCCTTCCATTTCTATTTTTTCGAACAGTTTCAGGAGAATAGGAATTATTTCTCCTTTAAATGTTTGGTAGAATTCCCCCGGGAAGCCAACTGACCCTGGGCTTTTGTTTGTTTGGAGATTTTTAATGACTGTTTCAATCTACTTACTGGTTTTGGGTCTATTCAGGCTTTCTATTTCTTCCTGGTTCAGTTGTGGTAGCTTTTATGTTTCTAGGAATGCATCCATTTCTTTCAGATTTTCAAATTTGTTGGCGTAGAGTTGCTCTACTATGCTCTTATAATTGTATTTCGTTGTTGTTAGTTGTGATTTCTTCTCTTTCATTCATGATTTTATTTTTTGGGGTCTTTTCTCTTTTCTTTTTGATAAGTCTGGCCAGGGGTTTATTAATTCTTTCAGAGAACCAGCTCATCGTTTCGTTGATTTGTTCTATTGTTTTTTTTTTTTTTTTTTGGTTTCTATTTCATTGATTTCTGCTCTGATCTTTATGATTTCTCTTCTCCTTCTGCGTTTAGGGTTTCTTTCTTGTTCTTTCTCCAGCTCTTTTAGTTGTAGGGTTAGGTTGTGTACCTGACACCTTTCTTGTTTCTTGAGAAAACCTTGTACCGTTATATCTTTTTCTCTCAGGACTGCCTTTGTTGTGTCCCACAGATTTTGAACAGTTGTATTTTCATTATTATTTCTTTCCATGAATTTTTTTTCAATTCTTCTTTAATTTCTTGGTGGGCCCATTCATTCTTTAGAAGGATGCTGTTTAGTCTCCATGTATTTGGGTTCTTTCAAAACTTCCTCTTGTGATTCAGTTCTAGCTTCAGAGCATTGTGATCTAAAAATATGCAGGGAATGATCCCAATCTTTTGATACTGGTTGAGTCCTGATTTAGGACCCAGGATATGATCTATTCTTCTGCTTGGATGATCTGTCCGTTTCAGTGAGGGGAGTGTTAAAGTCCCCTACTATTATTGTATTATTGTTGATGTGTTTCTTTGATTTTGTTATTAATTGGTTTATATAGTTGGCTGCTCCCATGTTGGGGGCATAGATATTTAAAACTGTTAGATATTCTTGTTGGACACTTTGAGTATGATATAGTGTTCTTCATCATCTCTTATTATAGTTTTTGGCTTAAAATATAATTGATCTGATGTAAGGATTGCCACTCCTGCTTTCTTCTGATGTCCATTAGCATGGTAACTTGTTTTCCACCTCCTCACTTTAAATCTGGAGGTGTCTTCAAGCTTAAAATGAGTTTCTTATAGGCAACATTTAGATGGGTTTTGTTTTTTTATCCATTCTGATACCCTGTGTTTTTTGATTGGGGCATTTAGCCCATTAACATTCAGGGTAACTATTGAGAGATATGAATTTAGTGCTATTGTATTGCCTGTAAGGTGACTGTTACTGTATATTGTCTCTGTTCCTTTCTGATCTACCACTTGTAGGCTCTCTCTTTGCTTAGAGCACCCCTTTCAATATTTCCTGTAGAGCTGGTTTGGTGTTTGCAAATTCTTTCAGTTTTTGTTTGTCCTGGAAGCTTTTAATCTCTCCTTCTATTTTCAATGATAGCCTAGCTGGATATAGTATTCTTGGCTTCATGTTTTTCTCATCCAGTGCTCTGAATATATCATGCCAGCTCTTTCTGGACTGCCAGGTCTCTGCGGATAAGTGTGCTGCCAATCTAATATTTTTACCATTGTATGTTACAGACTTCTTTTCCGGGGCTGCTTTCAGTATTTTCTCTTTGTCACTAAGTCTTGTAAATTTTACTATTAGGTGACATGGTGTAAGCCTATTCTTATTGATTTTGAGGGGCATTCTCTGAACCTCCTGAATTTTGATGCTCGTTCCATTTGCCATATTGGGGCAATTCTCCCCAATAATTCTCTCTAGTACACCTTCTGCTCCCCTCTCTCTTTCTTCTTCTTCTGGAATCACAATTATTCTAATGTTGTTTCGTCTTATGGTGTCACTTATCTCTCGAATTCTCCCCTCATGGTCCAGTAGCTGTTTGTCCCTCTTTTGCTCAGCTTCTTTATTCTCTGTCATTTGGTCTTCTATATCGCTAATTTTTCTTCTGCCTCATTTATCCTAGCAGTGAGAGCCTCCATTTTTGATTGCACCTCATTAATAGCTTTTTTGATTTCAACTTGGTTAGATTTTAGTTCTTCTATTTCTCCAGAAAGGTTTTTATATCTCCCTAGAGGGTTTCTCTAATATCTTCCATGCCTTTTTCGAGCCCGGCTAGAACCTTGAGAATTGTCATTCTGAATTCTAGATATGACATATTACCAATGTTTATATTGATTAGATCTCTAGCCTTCAGTACTGCCTCTTGTTCTTTTTTTTTTTTTTTTGTGGTGAATTTTTCCACCTTGTCATTTTGTCCAGATAAGTGTATATGAAGGAGCAAGTAAAATACTAAAAGGGTGGCAACAACCCCAGGAAAATATGCTTTAACTAAATCAGAAGAGATCCCAAATCATGAGTGGGGAGAAAGGGGATAAATAGAGGTTCAGAAAGAAAGAAAGAAAGAAAGAAAGAAAGAAAGAAAGAAAAGATAAGAATTAAAAAAAGAAAACGAATAAAGAAAAGTATAAAAAAGAAATATATATATATATATATATATATATATATATATATATACTAGATAAACAAATTAAAATACGTTAAAAAAGAAAAGGGTAAAATTTTAAAAAATATTTTAACAGAAGAAGAGAAAAAAAATGAAGAAGAAAAAAAAATTAAATTAACTGTGAAACTAAAGAATCACAGGGAGAAATCATGAGCTCCCTGCTTTGCTTTCCCCTCCTCTGGAATTCTGCTGCTCTCCTTGGTGTTGAAACTGCACTCCTTGGTAGGTGAACTTTGTCTTGGCTGGATTTCTTGTTGATATTCTGGGGAAGGGGCCTGATTTAGTGATTCTCAAGTGTTTTTGCCCCAGGTGGAATTGCACCACCCTTACCAGGGGCCAGGATGAGAAATCTGCTCAGGTTTACTTTCAGGAGCTTTAGTTCCTTGAGCGGTTTCCGTAGGGTTCCAGAGGATGGGAATACAAATGGCGGCCTCCTGGTCTCCGGCCTGAGGAACCGAGAGCCTGGGGCCACTCTCCTCAGTGCGCCCTCAGAGAACAGTAACTCCCAGTAACTCCCATCTGCCTGACTTCCAGCCGTGCTCCGAACTCACCGAGCCTTCGACTGGTTCAAGGTAATTCCAAGCTGGGAGCTCAGTGTTGGCTCTGTCTCTGCAGCCGGCTTCCCCGTTCCAGTACCCGCAAGCTCTGCAACACTCAGACACCCCCTATTCTTCTGTGACCCTGTGGTACCTGAGGCCACGCTGCCCCACGTGGGCTTCACCCCGGTTTAACCTCTGGAATGATGTCCCTCAGTGGAACAGACTTTTCAGTCCTGATTTTGTGCTCCGTTGCTCCGCAGCTTGCCGGGAGCCAGCCCCTCCCCCCGGGGTCTATCTTCCCGTTGCTTTGGATTCACTTCTCCGCCAGTCATACCTTTCAGAAAGTGGTTTTTTTTCTGTTTCTAGAATTGCTGTTCTTCTTCTCTTCGATCTGCCGATGAATTTGTAGGTGTTTGCAATCTTTATATAAGCTATCTAGCTGATCTCCTGCTAGCTGAAGTAGTCTCCGCCTGCTACTTCTCTGCCATCTTGACTCCTCCTCAACATACTCTTATTGTATAATCTAGCAATCACGTTCCTTACTATTTATCCAAAGAAGCTGAAATTTTATGTCAACACAAAATCCTGCACAAGGATATTTTTAGTAGCTTAATTTATAATTGCCAAAATTTGTAGCAAACAAGTCCATCAGTAGATAAAGGGATAAATTATTTGTTATATATCCAGCTATAACAATGAAATATTTGTTCAGCACTAAAAGGAAATGCGCTCTAAGTCATGAAAAGACATGGAGGAAAGCAAAATATATATTACTAAATCAAAGAAACCAATTTGAAAGGGCACATACTGTATGTTTCCAACTATATGATATTCTGTAAAAGGTAAAACTATGGAGACAATAAAAGATTAGTGGTTGCTGAGGTGAGGCATGGGGAGAGATAATAGTAAGTGGAATACAGAGTGATTTCAGGGCAGCAAAAATGCTCTACATCATACTGTAATGATGGATATATGTATCTTTTTTCCAAACCCACACAATGTACAACACCAAAAATATACCATAATGTAAACCCTGGACTTGGTGATTATGATGTGTCATTGTAAATTTGTGAATTGTAACATATGTAATATTTTGATGGAGGATTTTGGTAATGGAGGAGATTATACATGTGTGGAGGCAAGCAATATATGAGAAATTCCTGAATTTTGCTGTTAACTTAAAATTACTCTTAAAAATAGTCCTAATAATTATAATACTAAGAGATATACGGACCCAGAGGCTTTTTTCATTGAAAAACTTTAGTGTATTTTTTTTAAAATGGATACAAAATTTTTCAGGTTATCTATTTCTTTTTGAATTAGTGTAGGTAGTTTCTTTCAAGGAATTAGTCTATTCTAAGTTGTAAAATCAATGCACATGAAATTGTTGTTATTCCATTTGTATGTTTTTATGTATCAGTGGACACTATAGTAACTTTCCTTCCGATTATGATATATGTTCTCTTTTTTTCCCTTGTTAGTTTGGGTAAAACTTTACGACTTCTATTAATTTTTTCAAAGTGTAATTGATTCAAGTTGTTGTTTTTCTGTTCTTAATTTCTGCTGTTATCATTATTGTTTCCTTCTTTCTGTTTACATTGTATTTATTTTCCTCTTTTTCTTTTTCTATTTATTTAAAGTGGAGCTTAAATCATAGATTTTATTTTATTTTGGGGATTTTATTTATTTATTTGATGGATAGTGATCACAGGTAGGCAGAGAGGCAGGCAGAGAGAGGGGGGGAAGCAGGCTCCTGGCTGAGCAGAGAGCCCAATGCGGGCAGGGCTTGATCCTGGCTCCCTGAGATCATGACCTGAGCTGAAAGCAGAGGTTTAACCCACTGAGCCACCCAGACACCCCAAATCCTCAATTTTAAACATTTCTTCCTTTCTAATTTAGGCAGTGTTAAAACATTGCTTTCTAAATACTTTTTAGTTTGCATCTCACAGATTTTGATTTGTTGTGTTTTCATTTGCATTGAATTAAACATATTTTCTAATTTCCCTTTCAGGTTTCTTTACCCATGGTAAAAGAGCGGCTTAGAGATTTTGTTTCCTTATTTGTATATAACTTTTAAATACTTGGACATTTTCCAGAGATTTGTTGTTATTGATATCTAGTTTAATTCCTCTGTGGCTAAAGAACATACTATTAGTGATTTCTTTTAATATTTTAAAATTTAACTTCACTGAGATATAATTGACACATAACACTGTGTAGGTCTAAGGTATAAGTCAACACGTTTACTACTAAGAAGTAAGTCACCTTCTTGATTTGATATATTTACCTATTGCAGTATAATAACTTCTAAATAATAAATTTAAATACTTATTTTATGAATCAGAATATAGTTTACATTGACTATGCTTTAAAATTATATGTAAAGAATGTGTGATCTAATGGTTTTGTTTTGCTTTTATTTATTTATTTATTTTTTTATAAACATATAATGTATTTTTATCCCAAGAAGTACAAGTCTGTGAATCGCCAGGTTTACACAATTCACAGCACTCACCATAGCACATACCCTCTCCAATGTCCATAACCCCAACCCCCTCTCCCCACCCCTCCCCCCAGCAACCCTCAGTTTGCTTTGTGAGATTAAGAGTCTCTTATGGTTTGTCTCCCTCCCAATCCCATCTTGTTTCATTTGTTCTTCTTCTACCCTCCAAAACCCCCATGTTGCATCTCCACTTCCTCATATCAGGAGATCATATGGTAGTTGTTTTTCTCTGACTGACTTATTTTGCTAAGCATAATACCCTCTAGTTCCATCCACATTGTCGCAAATGGCAAGATTTCATTTCTTTTGGTGGCTGCATATTATTCCATTGTATATATATATACCACTTCTTTATCCATTCATCTCTTGATGGACATCTAGGTTCTTTCCGTAGTTTAGCTATTGTGGAACATTGCTGCTATAAACATTCAGGTGCACGTACCCCTTCAGATTACTGCATTTGTGTCTTTAGGGTAAATACCCAGTAGTGCAATTGCTGGGTCATAGGGGAGCTATATTTTCAACTTTTTTTTTTTTAAAGATTTTATTTATTTATTTGACAGAGAGAAATTACAAGTACACTGAGAGGCAGGCAGAGAGAGAGAGAAGGAAGCAGGCTCCCTGCTGAGCAGAGAGCCCGATGCGGGACTCGATCCCAGGACCCTGAGATCATGACCTGAGCCGAAGGCAGCGGCTTAACCCACTGAGCCACCCAGGCGCCCCTATTTTCAACTTTTTGAGGAACTTCCATGCTGTTTTCCAGAGTGATTGAACCAGCTTGCATTCCCACCAAGAGTGCAGGAGGGTTCCCCTTTCTCCACATCCTCGCCAGCATCTGTCATTTCCTGACTTGTTAATTTTAGCCATTCTGACTGGTGTGAGGTGGTAACTCATTGTGGTTTTGATTTGTATTTCCTTGATGCCGAGTGATGTGGAACACTTTTTCATATGTCTGTTGGCCATCTGGATGTCTTCTTTGCAGGAATGTCTGTTCATGTCCTCTGACCATTTTTTGATTGGATTATTTGTTCTTTGGGGGTTGAGTTTGCTAAGCTCTTTATAGATTTTGAACACTAGCCCTTTATCTGATATGTCATTTTCAAATATCTTCTCCTATTCTGTCAGTTGTCTTTTGGTTTTCTTAACTGTTTTCTTTCCTGTGCAAGAGCTTTTGATCTTGATGAAATCCCAGTAGTTCACTTTTTGCCCTTGCTTCCCTTGCCTTTGACGATGTTCCTAGGAAGAAGTTGCTGTGGCTGAGGTCGAAGAGGTTGTTGCCCGTGTTCTCCTCAAGGGTTTTGATGGATTTCTTTCTCACATTGAGGTCCTTCATCCATTTTGAATCTATTTTCGTGTGTGGTGTAAGGAAATGGTCCAATTTCATTTTCTGCATGTGGCTGTCCAATTTTCCCAGGACGATTTGTTGAAGAGGCTGTTTTTTTTCCATTGGACATTCCTTCCTGCTTTTTGAAGATTAGTTGACCATAGAGTTGAGGGTCTATTTCTGGGCTTTCTATTCTGTTCCATTGATCTATGTGTCTGTTTCTGTGCCAGTTCCATACTGTCCTGATGATGACAGCTTTGTAATAGAGCTTGAAGTGTGGAATTGTGATGCCACCAACTTTGGCTTTCTTTTTCAATATTCCTTTGGCTATTCGAGGTCTTTTCTGGTTCCATATAAATTTTAGGATTATTTGTTCCATTTCTTTGAAAAAAAATGGATGGGATTTTGATAGGGATTGAAGTAAACATGTAGATTGCTTTAGGTATCATAGACATTTTTACAATATTTGTTCTTCCAATCCAGGAGCATGGAACATTTTCCCATTTCTTTTGTCTTCCTCATTTCTTTCATGAGTATTTCATAGTTTCCTGAGTATAGAATCTTGGCCTCTTTGGTTAGATTTTTTCCTATGTAACTTATGGTTTTGGGTGTGATTGTAAATGGGATTGACTCTTTAATTTCTCTTTGTTGTTGGAGTAAAGAAATGCAACTGATTTCTGTGCATTGATTTTATATCCTGACACTTTCCTGAATTCCTGTACAAGTTCTAGCAGTTTTGGAGTGGAGTCTTTGGGTTTTCCACATATAGTATCATATCATCTGTGAAGAGTGATAGTTTGACTTCTTCTTTGATGATTTGGATGCCTTAATTTCTTTTTGTTGTCTGATTGCTGAGGCTAGGGCTTCTAGTACTGTGTTGAATAGCAGTGGTGATATTGGACATCCCTGCCGTGTTCCTGACCTTTTGGGAAAGTTCTCAGATTTTCTCCATTGAGAATGATATTTGCATTGGTTTTTTCGTAGATGGCTTTGATGATATTGAGGTATGTGCCCTCTATCCTTACACTTTGAAGAGTTTTGATCAGGAAGGGATCCTGTACTTTGTCAAATGCTTTTTCAGCATCTATTGAGAGTATCATATGGTTCTTGTTATTTCTTTTATTAATGTATTGTATCACACTGATTGATTTGCAGATGTTGTACCAACCTTGCAACCCTGGAATAAATCCCACTTGGTCGTGGTGAGTAATCCTTTTAATGGACTGTTGGATTTTATTGTTTAATATTTTGGTGAGAATTTTTGCACCTGTGTTCATCAAGGATATTGGTCTGTAGTTCTCTCTCTTTTTTTTTTTAAGATTTTATTCATTTATTTTACAGAGAGAAATCACAAGTAGATGGAGAGGCAGGCAGAGAGAGAGAGAGAGAGAGAGGGAAGCAGGCTCCCCGCCGAGCAGAGAGCCCGATGCGGGACTCGATCTCAGGACCCTGAGATCATGACCTGAGCCGAAGGCAGCGGCTTAACCCACTGAGCCACCCAGGCGCCCCTGTAGTTCTCTTTTTTGATGGGATCCTTGTGTGGTTTTGGGATCAAGGTGATGCTGGCCTCATAAAATTAGTTTGGAAGTTTTCCTTCCATTTCTATTTTTTTTTTTTGGAACATTTTCACAAAAATAGTAATTAATTCTCCTTTAATTGTTTGGTAGAATTCCCCCGTGAAGCTGTATGGCCCTGGGCTTTTGTTTGTTTGGGGATTTTTGATGACTGTTTCAATCTCCTTACTGGTTATGGTTATGTTCAGTTTTTTTATTTCTTCCTGGTTCAGTTGCGGTAGTTTATATGACTCTAGGAATTCATCCATTTCTTCCATATCGTCAAGTTTGTTGGTGTAGAGTTGCTCATAGTCTGTTCTTAAAATTGTTTGTATTTATTTGGTGTTGGTTGTGATCTCTCCTTTTTCATTCATGATTTTATTTATTTGGGTCCTTTCTCTTTTCTATTTGATGAGTCTGGCCGGGGGTTTATCAATCTTATTAATTCTTTCAAAGAACCAGCTCCTAGTTTCATTGATTTGTTCTATTGTTTTGTTTTGTTTTGTTTTGTTTTGTTTTGTTTGTTTGCTTTTTTTTGTTTGTTTGTTTGTTTGTTTTTTGTTTCTATTTCATTGATTTCTGCTCTGATCTTTATGAGTTCTCTTCTCCTGCTGGGTTTAGGGTTTCTTTGTTGTTCTTTGTCCAGATCCTTTAGGTGTAGGATTAAGTTGTATATTTGAAACCTTTTACGTTTCTTGAGAAAGGCTTGTACCATATATATTTTCCTCTCAGGACTGCCTTTCTTGTGTCCCACAGATTTTGAACCATTGTGTTTTCATTATCATTTGTTTCCATGATTTTTTTCAATTCTTCTTTAATTCCCTTGTTGATCCATTCATATTTTTTAGAAGGATTCTCTTTAGCCTCCATGTATTTGTGTTCTTTCCAAATTTCCTATTGTGATTGCATTCTAGCTTCAGAGCATTGTGGTCTGAAAATATGCAGGGAATTATCCCAATCTTTTGATATCGGTTGAGACCTGATTAATGACCCAGGATGTGATCTATTCTGGAGAATGTTCCATGTGCACTAGAGAAGAATGTGTATTTTGTTGCTTAAGGATAGAATGTTCTGAATATATCTGTGATGTCCATTTGGCCCAGTGTGTCATTAAAGGCCTTTATTTCCTTGTGCATCTTTTGCTTGGATGATCTGTCCATTTCAGTGAGGGGAGTGTTAAAGTCCCCTACTATTATTGTGTTATTTTTTGTTTTTCTAAATTTTGTTATTAATTGGTTTATATATTTGGCTGCTCCCATGTTAGGGGCATAGTTATTTAAAATTGTTAGATCTCCATGTGGTACAGACCCTTTGAGTATGGAATAGTATCCTTCCCCATCTCTTATTATAGTCTTTGGCTTAAAATCTAACTGATCTGACCTAAGGATTGCCATCCCAGCTTTTTTCTGATGTCCATTAACATGGTAAATTGTTTTCCATTCCCTCACTTTAAATCTGGCAGTGTTTTTGGGTCTAAAATGCGTTTCCTGTAGGCAGCATATTGATGGGTTTTGCTTTTTTATCCATTCTGATAGCATGTGTCTTTTGATTGGGGCATTTAGTCCAATAACATTCAGGGTAAATATTGAGAGATACACATTTAGTGCCATTGTATTGCCTGCAAGGTGACTTTTACTGGGTATTTTCTCTGTTCCTTTCAGATCTACTACTTTAGTCTCTCTCTTTGCTTAGAGGACCCCTTTCAATATTTCCTGTAGAGCTGGTTTGGTGTTTGCAAATTCTTTCAGTTTTTGTTTGTCCTGGAAGCTTTTAATCTCTCCTTCTATTTTCAATGATAGCCTAGCTGGATATAGTATTCTTGGCTGCATGTTTTTCTCGTTTAGTGCTCTGAAAATATCATGCCAGTTCTTTCTGGCCTGCCAGGTCTCTATGGATAAGTCTGCTGTCAATCTAATATTTTTACCATTGTAGGTTACAGACTTCTTTTCCTGGGCTGCTTTCAAGATTTTCTCTTTGTCACTTAGGTTAGTAAATTTTACTATTAGGTGATGTGGTGTGGACCTATTCTTATTGATTTTGAGGGGGGGTTCTTTGCACCTCCTGAATTTTGATGCCTGTTCCCTTTGACATATTAGGGAAATTCTCTCCAATATTTCTCTCCAGTATACCTTCTGCTCCCCTCTCTCTTTCTTCTTCTTCTGGAATCCCAATTATTCTAATGTTGTTTCGTCTTATGGTGTCACTTATCTCTTGAATTTTCCCCTCGTGGTCCAGTAGTTGTTTGTCTCTCTTTTGCTCAGCTTCTTTTTTTTTTTTTTTCTGTCATTTGGTCTTCTATATCACTCATTCTTTCTTCTGCCTCATTTTTCCTAGCAGTTAGAGCCTCCATTTTTTGATTGCACCTCATTAATAGCTTTTTTAAAATTTCCATTTAGTTAGACTTTATTTCTTTTATTTCTTCAGAAAGGGCTTTTATCTCTCCAGAGAGTGTTTCTCTAATATCTTCCATGCCTTTTTCGAATCTGGCTAGAACCTTGAGAATTGTCATTCTGAACTCCAGATCTGACATATTACCAATGTCCATATTGATTGGTCCCTAGCCTTCAGTACTGCTTCTTGTTCTTTTTTTTTTTTTTTTGTGGTTAGTTTTTCAACCTTTTCATTTTGTTCACATAAGAATATATGACGGAGCAAAGAAAATACTAAAATGGTGGCAGAGACCCCAGGAAAATGCACGTTAACCAAATCAGTAGAGACCCCAAATCATGGAGGGGAGAAAGAGGATAAGAAGAAGTTCAGGAAAAAAAATTAAGAAAAAGAGAACAAATAAAGAAAAAAATATAAAAAAGAAAAAAATGTATATAATATATTTATACATACATATATATTAGATTGGTGACTAGAACACGGCCATCCACTTAATTCTGGGAGTATTTTGGTCTCTTAGAAGAAACTACCTCCCCAAATTTTAAAGAATGAAAAACATATATAAGGGTAAACACAATGAAGGGATGGGAATATGCCTATAAAGATAAAAAAAATTAATTTCTCAAAAAGAAGTTGATAAGGTAAGTTGGTTGGGAGAATAAAGAAAAAGGACTTGAAGATAATTTGCTTGGGCTGGAGACTAGAACAATCCCAGTGCTAGATTTAGGGTATATTTTGATGTATTAGAAGAAGTTGTACCCCAAATTTTTTAGAAGAAAAAACTCTATGTGTATACAAAAATAACGTTAGATACAATGAAGATAAAATATGACTATAATAATGAAAGTTTAAGAAAGAGTTTTTTTAATGGAAGGTATTGTTAAGATAAACTAGTTAAAAAACATTTAAAAAGGAAAGGGTAAAAGTTAAAAAAATTGCAGAAGAAAAAGAAAAAATAAATAAATGAAAAAAGATTAATTAACTGTAAGACTAAAGAATCATGGGGAAAATGCCATGAGTTCCATGCTTTGCTTTCTCTTCCTCTGGAATTCCGCTGTTCTCCTTGGTAAGTGAACTTGGTCTTGACTGGATTTCTTGTTGACCTTCTGGGGGAGGGGCCTGTTGTGGTGATTCTCAAGTGTCTTTGCCCAAGGCAGAATTGTACCATCCTTACCAGGGGCCAGGGTAAGTAATCTGCTTGGGTTTGCTTCAGGAGCTTTTGTTCCCTGAACACTTTCCTTAGAGTTCCAGAGGAGGGGAATGAAAATGGCAGCCTCCCAGTCTCCAGCCCAGAGGAGCCAAGAGAGCTCAGGGCCCCACTCCTCATGCGCCTTCAGAGAAAAGCGCTCAATCACTCCCGTCTCCCTGGCCTCCATCTGTGCTCTGAGCTCACCCAGCCTTCGACCTGTTCAAGGTAACCCCGAGCTGAGAGCCCACTCCTCGGCTCTGTCTCTGTAGCCAGCTTCCCTGCTCTAATACCTGGGAACTCTGCAACACTCAGACACCTTCTGTGATCCTGCGGGACCTGGGGCCATGATGACCCCACGTGGGCTTCACCCTGGTTTAGCCTCTGGAGCTATGTCCCTCAATGGATCAGACATTTAAAAGTCCTGATAGAGTGCTCTGTTGTTCTGCCACTTGCCAGGAGCCGGCCCCTCCCCCTGTGGTCTATCTTCTCGTCACTTTGGATTCACTTCTCCTCCGATCCTACCTTTCAGAAAGTCGTCTATTTTCTGTTTCTAGAATTGTTGCTCTTCTTCTCTTCAATCTCCCATTGGATTTGTAGGTGTTTGCAATAGTTTGATAAGCTATCTAGTTGATCTTCTGCTACCTGATATAATTTCAGCCTGCTACTTCTCCACCATCTTTACTCCTCCCCGCTGATCTAATGTTTAATGAATTGCTCTGTCAATGTCAATTAGGACAAGTTGATTGATAGTATTGCTTATGTCTTATATGTCCTCACTGATTTTGTCTTCTTGTTCTTTTAATTAGCAAGAGATGAGTTTTTAATTCCTCATATATAATCTTTCACTTATATTACCTTTCAGTTTTATCACTCTTTTGTTTTATGTACTTAAGCTCTCATTTTGTGTGCATGAGTAATTTGAATTGCTGTGTCTTCTTGATGAACAAGGTCCCTTTATCACTGTGTAACATTTTTCTTTATCCTTGGTAATATTTGTTCCAAAATCTACTTTTTTATACCAATATAGACAACCCAATTTATTTATTTTTAGTAGAGTTTTCATGGCGTATCTTTTTCCATCCCTTCACTTTTACCTTAACTATTACTTTGTCTTTAAAGTGGATTTCTTAGGGAGCTTGGGTGGTTCAGTTGATTAACCATCTGACTCTTGATCTCTGCACAGGTCTTGATATTGGAGTCATGAGTTCAAGCACTGCATTGGGCTCCACAGTGGGAATGGAGACTACTTAAAAAAGAAAAAAAACAAAAAACAAAACAAAAACAAAAACAAAAGCAAAAGAAAAAACAACAAATAAAGGTGAATTTCTTGTAGAGAGCATATGGTTAGCAATTGTTCGCTCAATCTGACAATTTCTGTATTTTTTCTGGTATACATAGTCTATTAACATTTAATGTAAGTGTGGCTATGGTTCGCTTAAAATAAAATATTTTTCTAGCCATTTTTTGCTTGTTCTATCTTTTTTCTTCTGTCTTTAGTTTTTTGATTGGTTAAATATTATATAATTCTGTTTTATCCCCACTTTTGATTTATTAGTTTAAATGTTGATTGTAGGGACGCCTGGGTGGCTCAGTTGGTTGGATGCCTGCCTTCGGCTCAGGTCATGGTCCCGGAGTCCCGGGATCGAGTCCCACATCGGGCTCCCAGCTCCATGGAGAGTCTGCTTCGCTCTCTGACCTTCTTCTCGCTCATGCTCTCTCTCATTGTCTCTCTCTCAAATAAATAAATAAAATCTTTAAAAATAAATAAATAAATGTTGATTGTACTCTTTTTTCAATTATTATTTGTAACTGTGAGGTTTACGACACGCATATTTATTTAATCACAGTCTACTTTCAAATAACATTAAACTACTTCATTTACTGCTTCATTTATAATGTATGAGTTCTGTAACAGTATGCTCCCAATTCCACTTTCTCATCTTTTGTGATAGTTTTATGTATATTTTTCTTTTACATATGCTATAAATACACATTACATTACCTCTATTTTTGCTTTATGTAACAATTATTTTAGCATGATTAAAATAGCATAAATAAATTTTATATTTATTCTAATTTTTATCATTTCCAGAACTCTTTATTTCTTTAGGAGAATCCAAGTTTCTTCTGGTATCATACACCTTTGTCTGAAGGAATTTACTCAATATATATTTATTTTAGTACAGGTCTGTTTATAATAAATGATTTTGATTTTATATCACTTGGAAAAGTTTTAATATTTGAAATATATTTTTACTGAGTACAAAGTTACTGGTTGATATATATATTTTTTTCTTTTCAGGGATCTAGTGTTCTAGTTCATTGACTTTTGCCTTTTTTAGCTTATGACAAGAAGTCTGCTATTATTCTTACCTTTGTTCCTCTCTATGCAATGTGATATCTCATTCCATAAGACTTGCAAGATTTTCTATTTTTCATTTGCAGCAACTTAAATATGATGTATCTGTGTGTGTGTGTGTGTGAGAGAGAGAGAGAGGCAGAAACTGAGAGAGACAGAGATGGGGGGTTTGGGAAGGTTGTATTAAACTTGGTGTTTTCTGATGTTCCTGAATTTGTCATTTAATCTCTTTCTTTACTTTAGGAAGTACTGAATTGTTATCTTCAAATATTTTTTTTTTCTACCAAATACTTTCTCTCCTTCTTGGAATCCAACTACATATAAGTTAAACTGATGTTTTCCCAGTGTTTGAATTCTTAGATAACCTTTTCTTTTTTTGTGTGTTGCAGCTTGATAACACCTATGGAGTTAGTACTTTTTTCCTGCTCTATCCAGTCTAGTGATGAACCCATCAAAAGTATACTTTATCCCTGTTACTGTGTTTTTTTCCCTTAAATTCTTCTTGATTCTTTATTATATTTTCCATGTCTTTGCTGAAATTATCTGTTAATGGATATTGTACATGTATTCCACATATAACTTTCAATTTATTAGTTATAGTTATTTTAAATCCCTCTTTTATTAGCAACTTCTGAATCATACCTGAGTCTTATTTTATTGGTTGTTTTGGTTTTCAACAGTTTTTTCTTTTATCATTTGACTTTTTTTTTCTAATTAAACCTGGACATTATGTGCAGAACAGTAAACACTGAGGTAAATAACACATAAGCCTGAGGACATTTCTGTTAAGTCTTCTGTTAGGGACTGTGAGGGATTGCATCAGTCTAGACAGGAGTTGAGCTGTGTTTCTCTTTTGTTGCTTACCCTCAGTGCACCATAATATTTAAATTTTAATTTTACTTTGTTCTTAGGGTGTGAATTGGGTTGCTGGCAGTTTTTCTTTTTTTCATTCTTCAACTATCACCATCAGTTTTAGGACTTGCCTGTGGCCAAGAGCCGAAGAGAGGATCTCTCTCTCTCTCTCCCTTTCTCTGTCTCCACTCTTGCTCATCCACCAGAGATCATCTGCTATTGCTTGTCAGTGTTTGATGGCCTGTTTGGAAAATGTTGTTTGGGGCATTCTCTGTCATCCTGGTTCAGTATAAGATTTAGGTAGACCCCTTTCCCCTGGTTCTTGGGAGTAGAAATTTCTCAAAGATCCTTTCCCTTCTACTTGTGACAGCTGAATTCTGCCTTGTGTCTTATCTTTAATAAAGTTGTCCAGAGGATAGTTTCTGGTTCCTTCATTAGCAGATGTGGATTTCTAATGATCTGAGCTTAGGATGGTTTCGTACACCTCTTTGCAGAGATTTTTTATGGTCTATTTTTCCTTCATCTAATAATGGAACTTTAAATATGCCCTGGGAATTTTTCTCCCCTTCCTCAGTATCTTAAGGCTTATGTTCTACAGAAATATAGAAGAATAAGATCTAAGTGGGGCTTCTTGCCTTTCCTGTAGTTAATACTGATCCTTTCAACCAGGCTTATACTAATAAGGGGTGTTCTCTTTAGTTTTCTACTCTGGATCTCATGTCTCTCATGAGAACATAGTAAGATCCATGGGGACAATAAGTAGATGCATACTTATCAGTATTTCCAGCTCTTAGAAATTCTATACTGTCACATTAAACTACACTAAGCCTTTAGCAATTAATTTAAAAATAATCTTAAATATACCCTGTATCTACAGTAGCACCATCTTCTTCCTATGTATATTTCCTGGTAAACAAATATGTTAATCCCATGAGACTTTGGAGATACCTTTCTTTCCTTTGGTTTACTTCAGTTCTCTAATGAATTTAAGAAAAGTTATGATTTTGTAGATTTTCTGCTTCACTATATGGTTGCTAATTTGGAAATGATTCTTTTCTCAGCTTTCTGTAAATATCCAAAGCCAAAAGTCCTGACTTTCATTTCAAAAAGATCCTGTGGACATTGACATAAGATCAAACTATACATGGCAAATGAAGCAAAGAGTATAATTAGAAATCTGTGGCAGAAATATAGCAAAATGGCAAAAATTATGATTATTTTAATTTATTTTTATATTTATTTGCAGTTTCAATTTTTTATTTAAATTCCAGTTAGTTAACATACAGTATAATATTAGTTTCAGGAGTAGAATTTAGTGATTCATCAGTTGCATATAAGACCCAGTGCTCATCACAGCAAGTGCCCTCCTTAATACCCACCATCCATTTAGCCTATCCCCTCACCCACCACCCCTCCAACAACCCTCAGTTTGTTTTCTACACTTAAGAGTTTGTTTTATGGTTTGCCTCTCTCTCTCTCTTTTTCCCCTATGTTAATATGTTTCATTTCTTAAATTCCACATCTAAGTGAAATCTTATTGAATTTGTCTTTCCCTGACTTATTTCACTTAGCCTAATACCCTATAGTTCCAACCATGTCATTGCAAATGATAAGATTTCATTCTTTTTTATAACTGAGTAATATTCCATTCTATGTATATGTCACACTTATTTATCCATTAATAAATTGATGGAAATATGAGCTTTTTTTTCTGTACTTTGGCTATTATTTAAAATGTTGCTATAAACACTGAGGTGCATGTATCACTTCAAATCAGTATATTTTAATCCCTTGGGTAAATACCTAATAGTGTAATGGCTGGATCATGGGGTAGTTTAACTTTTTGAGGAATCTCCATACTGTTTTCCAGAATGGCTACACCTGTTCGTATTCCCACCAACAGTGTAAGTGGGTTCTCTTTTCTCCATATCCTCCCCTACATCTGTTCTTTCATTTGTTCTTAATTTTAGCCATTCTGACAAGTGTGAGATGATATATCATTATAGTTTTGTTTGTATTCTCTGATATGAGTGAATTTGAGCATCTTTTCATGTGCCTACTGGCCATGTGGATGTCTTCTTTGGAAAAATGTCTACTCATGTCTTCTGTTCATTTTTTTAAATATTTTATTTATTTATTTATTTTGACAGACAGAGATCATAAGTAGGCATAGAGGCAGGTAGAGAGAGAAGGAAGAAGCAGGTTCCCTGCCCAGCAGAGAGTCTGACATTGGGCCTGATCCCGGAGCTTGATCCCAGGACCCCGAGACCATGACCTGAGCCTAAAGCAGAGGCTTTAACTCACTGAGCCACCCAGGCACCCTGTCTTCTGTACATTTTTAACAGAATTTTTTTCATGTGTTATGTTATTTTGGACCCTAACCCTTTATCACATACATAATTTACAAATATTTTCTCCCATTATGTAGGTTACTTCTTAGTTTTACTGATTGTTTCCTTCATGGTACAGAGCCTTTATTTTGATGAATTCCCACTTTCATTTCTTCTATTTCAGAAGACTTACCTAGTAAGAAATTGCAATGGCCTGTGTCAAACAGGTTATTGCCTGTGATCTTTTCTAGGATTTCAATGCTTTACTATCTCATATTTAGGTCTTTCCATCCATTTTGAGTTTATTTTTGTGTATTATGTAATATAGTGATCCTGTTTCATTCTTTTTTTGTTTGTTTGTTTGTTTGTTTCTTTTTTTTAAATAATTTTTTATTTTTTATAAACATGTATTTTTATCCCCAGGGGTACAGGTCTGTGAATCGCCAGGTTTACACACTTCACAGCACTCAACAAAGCACATACCCTCCCCAATGTCCATAACCCCACCCCCTTGCTCTGAACCCCCCTCACCCCCAGCAACCCTCAGTTTGTTTTGTGAGATTAAGAGACACTTATGGTTTGTCTGTTTCATTCTTTTGTATGTTGCTGTCCAGTTTTCCCAACAACATTTGTTGAAGAGACTGTCTTTTATCCATTAAATATTCTTTCCTGCTGTCTTGGACATAATTGTTCAAATGGTTTCTTCCAGTATAGACTTGCAGGATTAAATAATTTGTTGCACTTGCAGGATTAAATAATTTGTTATACCAGTTGATTACTAGGTTTTCAGGAAGCTGCCAGTGATCTCACTTAATTAGTCCAGGTGCCCATGATATGTGATCTTTTAACAATCTATATTTCACTTTTGTGTAATTTAATTGTAGTAGCCATTTATATCTCTCCCAATAGACTGAAAACCCAATAAGAGAAAATAGTGAGTCTCTACTGCTCATTGTTATATTTGTCACATGAATAATGCCTGATATATTTCATGTGCATTGTATTGTTAAAACAATGAAAGATAACAAACATTATTTTTCTTTATACTTTTATTCTTTTTTTCTGAATGATTTTAAAGGAAGATTTTAGAATTTAGGAGTTTGTGACCAACTTATCTTGGTTCTGGAATTGCCTCAGTTTTATCATTAAGAGTTCCACATCCCCAGAAAACTCTCAATCCTGGCCAAACCTGGATAGTTGGTTATCCTATTAGTAATGGATGTTACAAATATGAGACTACATAAAAATAAGAATTATTTTGATTAAAAGACTGGTAACTACAATCCATTCCAATGGCTATAGAGATTATAATTAACATTTATATATTTATAAGGATAGCAATTTCTCAAAATGTGGTTTGTGATCCTGTATACATATCTAAAATATTTAAATACAGGCTTACCCCAGGTTTGCTCAATAAATACTTTTAGAGGTAAGGCCCAAGTTTCTACCCCACTCTTTTTTTTTTCTTTGTTTTTTAAGATTTTGGTTATTTATTTGAGACAGAGAGAGAGAGAGAGTGTGTGTGTGAGCATGGGCAGGGGGAAGGGGGAGAAGCAGTGTCCCCACTGAGCAGGGAGCCTGATGTGGAATTTGATCCCAGGACCCCAAGATCATGGCCTGAGCCAAAAGCAGACACTTAACCAACTGAGCCACTCAGATGCCCCAAGTTTCTACCTTTTAATAAACTGCATAAGTTAGTCTGATGAAAATTGGAATTTAACACTAGAATTATGATGTGATAAACAACATGATTACAACAATGTAATCATGTTGTTGCTGAATGTGAACTGATTTTCTTGAGGGGACAACACAATAGGAGGAAAGAAATAATTCATATTTGACCTACTGCCAATAATATATAACTTTCTTAGTATTCACAAAATATATAACTTTCTTAGTATTCACAATATACTAGCTTTTGAGAATGGAGCTACATTTACAGTCTCACTGAGGATCTGAAATTTGATCGAGTTAAATAATTAGCAACAAAACAATTTGGATTCTTCATTTTACAAGCTCTATAAACTGTTGATTAGCATAAATAAGATGGAGGAAAGTTGCTATAAGATATATTAGAGAGTAAATAAAATGGCACACATTATAGAAAATTTAAGTAGAAAATGTATCCAACAGGAAATTGGAAAATAAATGAGGAATACTGTCATAATATTTGGCATAGCTCATTTGGCAGCAAAGAACACTAGATCAGAGATAACTGGGACTCAGAAACAATAGAATTATCATATATATGAAATAAATGGTCATGGAAGAAAAACAAAAATAATATCATCAAATGGCAGTCTTTCCAATATTTTCAGCCATTATTGTGACTTCCCTATATTTTCTCATTTCTGGGTAAAGCATCCACTATTGTTTTTATTACTATTCATATTGCTTCATTTCCAGACCTTAGTTGAGCTCTGCAACTTTATGTTTTCTCATTTTTTTGTTACAATAATTAAGTAAACTGTATTTTTTACTTTCCCTTTACAAAATGAAGGAAGAAATTCTATCACAACACATGTTTAATAGTTTGGCTGCTTATAGACTTTTATTAAAAAATCATTTTTCCTTAGATATTTGAAAGCATCACTGCATACCCTTCTGGAACCTAGAACTGCTGAGGAGAAATCTGCAGCTAACCTGATTCATATTTCTTTGAAGGTTATTTTTTACTTATTTTAAACTGTAGAAAGTTTTAGGGCTGTATTTTTATTCTTGATATTATCAAATTTCATTAGGAAATTCCTACATAGGTCAGCTTTTCTCTCATTCTGAATGGCATGTTGTAGGCTCTTACAGTCTGACAATTTTAGTTTCATTTCAGCTCTATTACACACACATATATATATTTTTTAATTTATTTTTTATTTATTTTCAGCATAACAGTATTCATTATTTTTGCACCACACCCAGTGCTCCATGCAATACATGCCCTCCTTAATACCCACCACCTGGCTCCCCCAACCTCACACCCCTCAAACCTTCAAACCCCTCAGATTGTTTTTTAGAGTCCATAGTCTCTCATGGTTCACCTTCCCTTCCAATTTCCCCCCAACTCCCTTCTCCTCTCTGACATATTATATATTTTTAAATTATTTGTCTCATTATTTTCTGTTGGAACTCTTGGATTTATCTTCTAAGGGTTTCTTCTTCTTCTTGTAGTGTATATCTCTAGGTCACATAATATATCTTCTGAGATAATTCTTATTTTTTTTTTCTAGTCCATAGAGACTGGCACAGTAATGCCATAGAGGAATGAATAGAATTCAAATCAGGGTGGTGACCATAGAAATGGAATAGAATTGGTGAATCTGAGAGTGAGTCTCAGATTAAACTCATACTATAAATCAGTATTTCAAAAATTCCAGATGAACAAAATACTTAAATGTAAAAATTAGACACAGGAGTGGTTGAAATTAAAAAAAAAGTGGGGAGAAAAGGAAATGAATAAATTTTTATTTATAACCTGGAATATAAATATCCTATGTTTTATGCTAAGTAAAAAAGCAAAAGAAGGTGGCTCAGTTGATTAAGCAACTGCCTTCAGCTAAGTTCGTGATCCTGGAGTCCCAGGATTGAGTTCCACTGGCTCCCTGCTCATCAGAGAGTCTGATTCTCCCTTTGACCCTTCCCCTCCTCATGCTCTCTCTCACTCATCCTCTCTCTCTGTCAAATAAATAAAATCTTAAAAAAAAAAACAAAGGAAGAATATCAACAAATTTGGTTATATAAATATTAAAATAATCTCTAATTATACAGCAAAAATTTTTTCTTAATAAAAAGCAAACTACAAAGTAAGGAAAAGTTATGGCATATGATCTGTTGATAGACTTAATATAAGCAGAACTAGAAATCAGCAAGAAAAATACATATAAGTCCCCCAAAAAACAAAGAATGGGAAGGGACATTTTTTTCCCATTTTATTTTATTTTATTTTATTTATTTTTTTTAATTTTTTATTTTTTATAAACATATATTTTTATCCCCAAGGGTACAGGTCTGTGAATCACCAGGTTTACACACTTCACAGCACTCACCAAAGCACATACCCTCCCCAATGTCCATAATCCCACCCCCTTCTCCCAACCTCCCTCCCCCCAGCAACAATCAGTTTGTTTTGTGAGATTAAGAGTCACTTAGGGGGTGGGATTATGGACATTGGGGAGGGTATGTGATTTGGTGAGTGCTGTGAAGTGTATAAACCTGGTGATTCACAGACCTGTACCCCTGGGGATAAAAATATATGTTTATAAAAAATAAAAAATTTAAAAAAAAAAACAGAAAAAAAAAAAAAAAAAGAGTCACTTATGGTTTGTCTCCCTCCCAATTCCATCTTGTTTCATTGATTCTTCTTCTACCCACTTAAGCCCCCATGTTGCATCACCACTTCCTCATATCAGGGAGATCATATGATAGTTGTCTTTCTCTGCTTGACTTAATTCGCTAAGCATGATACGCTCTAGTTCCATCCATGTTGGGACATTTTTTTTAATTGACATAAAACAACCCTTAAAATATGGAGCAGAGATATTGTTGTGTTTTATTTTTCTATGTCTTCAGAAACTAAATAATCTTTTAGCTCAGAAGTTCAAGTAAGCAAGTAATCAGAGATGTTTCAAAAGATTTACCTAAAATATGCTCAATATAGTGTATTTTATAATAAAACAATATGCGAACTACTGCGATAACCTAGTTAGTGAAAGAATTTGACTAAATGAATTATGAAAATCCAAAGCCTGGGATGTATTTAGGAATTAAGGCTTGTGTGATCAAAAATACATAAGAATCTGTAGAAATGTCAGTTTATAAATGAAAAAAATAGTGTGAAAAGTAACAAACATTATTTCTAAACTTCATTGCTTTTAAGAAAATGGTGAATCCTGTTTACTGAAGGCTTTTGCTTTCCCAAGCACCTTGATGGGAATGTTCATGAACACTGGGGTAGCAAATGAGAAAGGACTGAATTACCCTGCAAAACACATGAATGGAGCAGGTGAAATTATGTTGGGAAAATCCTCTTAGGAAAAAAAGGACCTAATAAGGAATTGCAGGAATGCAGATTATTTTATACCTTTCCAAGCTTGAGCAGAACAGGATCTTAAGAATATTGATGTCTTGGGACACCTAGGTGGCTCAGTTGGTTAAGCAGCTGCCTTCGGCTCAGGTCATGATTCCAGCGTCCTGGGATGGAGTCCCACATCAGTCTCCTTGCTCAGCAGGGAGTCTGCTTCTCCCTCTGCCTCTGCCTGCCATTCTGTCTGCCTGTGTTCACGCTCTCTCTCTCTCTGACAAATAGATTAAAAAAAAAAAAACTTAAAAAAAAGAATATTGATGTCTGAAATAAATTTTAAATTGTTTTAAGTATCTGTTCACTGAGGAGGAGTGACAGAGGACAAGGATATCTGAGAATGTGATATAATATCCCTATTCTGGCCACTCTACAAAATCTTCAATAAAGTTGACATTTCTTAATATGATTTTTATACATGGTTATTCAAATGGTGATAACTGAGACTGTACACTATGTGCAAATGAAAGGAGTTCTGTGTACTGGGAATAAGAATTATTTAAAATGACAGTGTAATTTCCATATTTAAAAAATGATATGTGTGAATTTCATGTGTTTTTCATGTGAGAGAGAGATTGGGACTAGAAGTACATACACACCCACCAAAAAATTGAGTGATTATCATTGGATGGTAGTTTTTTTTATGATTTTTTCATTAGTTCATCAGCATATTCCAATGATTTTTGATAAAATATTTTGTTTTTTAAATTATAAAAATATCCATTAAATAGCTGGAGGCATTATGTTAATGTTATTATAAAATTCCTCTTTCATCTCTTTTTATTTCATATAAATGCCTCCAAAATGCATATTCAGAAATGTTTAAAGAACCAGAGAATGAAAGGTGCATGAACTTTGTCATAATATATTTTGAACAATCATTAAAACGAAAAGAAAAAAGTGCTCTTTACAAAGTTACTAACAAACCTAGATGTCCATCAACAGATGAATGGATCAAGAAGATGTGGTATATATACACAATGGAATACTATGCAGCCATCAAAAGAAATGAAATCTTGCCATTTGCAACAACATGGATGTAACTAGAGCGTATCATGCTTAGCGAAATAAGTCAAGCAGAGAAAGACAACTATCATATGATCTCCCTGATATGAGGAAGTGGTGATACAACATGGAGGCTTAAGTGGGTAGAAGAAGAATAAATGAAACAAGATGGGATTGGGAGGGAGACAAACCATAAGTGACTCTTAATCTCACAAAACAAACTGAGGGTTGCCGGGGGGAGGGGGTTTGGGAGAAGGGGTTGGGATTATGGACATTGGGGAGGGCATGTGATTTGGTGAGTGCTGTGAAGTGTGTAAACCTGGTGATTCACAGACCTGTACCCCTGGGGATAAAAATATATGTTTATAAAAAATAAAAAATTATAAAAAAAAAAAAACAAAGTTACTAACAAATAATTCTTCTGAATTTTCCTGGCATGGTGATTATAATTAGATTGCAAAAGGAAGAGAGCAATGTGACAGACATTTGCCTTTATCTGGACAAATAATGAACTGTTTCAGATCTCCAAAACTTACTGCAATAGAAATAAATATCAAGAAAGCAGAATCTCTTGATGATGACAGCTTTGTAATAGAGCTTGAAGTCCGGAATTGTGATGCCACCAACGTTGGCTTTCTTTTTCAATATCCCTTTGGCTATTCGAGGTCTTTTCTGGTTCCATATAAATTTTAGCATTATTTGTTCCATTTCTTTGAAAAAGATGGATGGTACTTTGATAGGAATTGCATTAAATGTGTAGATTGCTTTAGGTAGCATAGACATTTTCACAATATTTATTCTTCCAATCCAGGAGCATGGAACATTTTTCCATTTGTTTGTGTCTTCCTCAATTTCTTTCATGAGAACTTTATAGTTTTCTGAGTATAGATTCTGTGTCTCTTTGGTTAGGTTTATTCCTAGGTATCTTATGGTTTTGGATGCAATTGTGAATGGGATTGACTCCTTAATATCTCTTTCTTCTGTCTTGCTGTTGGTGTAGAGAAATGCAACTGATTTCTGTGCATTGATTTTATATCCTGACACTTTACTGAATTCCTGTATAAGTTCTAGCAGTTTTGGAGTGGAGTCTTTTGGGTTTTCCACATATAGTATCATATCATCTGCGAAGAGTGATAATTTGACTTCTTCTTTGCCGATTTGGATGCCTTTAATTTCCTTTTGTTGTCTGATTGCTGAGGCTAGGACCTCTAGTACGATGTTGTCATCATCAAGACAGCATGGTACTGGCACAAAAACAGACACATAGATCAATGGAACAGAATAGAGAGCCCAGAAATAGACCCTCAACTCTATGGTCAACTAATCTTCGACAAAGCAGGAAAGAATGTCCAATGGAAAAAAGACAGCCTTTTCAATAAATGGTGTTGGGAAAATTGGACAGCCACATGCAGAAAAATGAAATTGGACCATTTCCTTACACCACACACAAAAATAGACTCAAAATGGATGAAGGATCTCAATGTACGAAAGGAATCCATCAAAATCCTTGAGGAGAACACGGGCAGCAACCTCTTCGACCTCTGCCGCAGCAACATCTTCCTAGGAACTACGCAAAAGGCAAGGGAAGCAAGGGAAAAAATGAACTACTGGGATTTCATCAAGATCAAAAGCTTTTGCACAGCAAAGGAAACAGTTAACAAAATCAAAAGACAACTGACAGAATGGGAGAAGATATTTGCAAACGACATATCAGATAAAGGACTAGTGTCCAGAATCTATAAAGAACTTAGCAAACTCAACACCCAAAGAACAAATAATCCAATCAAGAAATGGGCAGAAGACATGAACAGACATTTCTGCAAAGAAGACATCCAGATGGCGAACAGACACATGAAAAAGTGCTCCATATCACTCGGCATCAGGGAAATACAAATCAAAACCACAATGAGATATCACCTCACACCAGTCAGAATGGCTAAAATCAACAAATCAGGAAATGACAGATGCTGGCGAGGATGCGGAGAAAGGGGAACCCTCCTACACTGTTGGTGGGAATGCAAGCTGGTGCAGCCACTCTGGAAAACAGCATGGAGGTTCCTCAAAATGTTGAAAATAGAACTGCCCTATGACCCAGCAATTGCACTATTGGGTATTTACCCTAAAGATACAAATGTAGTGATCCAAAGGGGCACATGCACCCGAATGTTTATAGCAGCAATGTCCACAATAGCCAAACTATGGAAAGAACCTAGATGTCCATCAACAGATGAATGGATCAAGAAGATGTGGTATATATACACAATGGAATACTATGCAGCCATCAAAAGAAATGAAATCTTGCCATTTGCAACAACATGGATGGAACTAGAGCGTATCATGCTTAGCGAAATAAGTCAAGCAGAGAAAGACAACTATCATATGATCTCCCTGATATGAGGAAGTGGTGATACAACATGGAGGCTTAAGTGGGTAGAAGAAGAATAAATGAAACAAGATGGGATTGGGAGGGAGACAAACCATAAGTGACTCTTAATCTCACGAAACAAACTGAGGGTTGCCGGGGGGAGGGGGTTTAGGAGAAGGGGGTGGGATTATGGACATTGGGGAGGGTATGTGATTTGGTGAGTGCTGTGAAGTGTGTAAACCTGGTGATTCACAGACCTGTACCCCTGGGGATAAAAATATATGTTTATAAAAAATAAAAAATTAAAAAATAAATAAATAAATAAATAAAATAAAATTGAAAAAAAAAAAAAAAGAAAGCAGAATCTCTAAAGTAGTATTTTTCAAATTGTCTGTGATGATGAACCAGTCTTATTAAAAATCTTTTGATCATAAGTACATTTGTAAAATGTAATAAAATAAATTCTTTTAAAAATATTGACTTCTTTATCTTTTATCATAATCCTAGAAAATATAAATTGAAAAATTACAAAAATATTCAAAATGTGAGCCATGTATTGTATTATTAGGTTTGATAGATATAAAACAACATCAAATTATTGTGATTTATAAATACTTACAATTTCTGCATTTATTTCCTCATTGCACTGGCAATAGTTTGTGGTTCAATATGTGTTATGGATCACAGTTTGAATAGCTCAAAAATATACATTACAGAAAGTAAAAATACAATAAGTGGAGAATATTTTCTCCTGTTTTATGCACTTTGCCTGGGCTGTAACTTAAACACCTATAGCTGTGGTCTCTATTTTAAAGTAGATATAGAAGAATCTGGGAATTCTAAGAACAAGAAAAACTAATGGTTGGGAAAACAGTTTTCATAAATATATGTTATAACAATTAGAAGTGCTAAACTTGGGGTAAAGAAGAGAAAATATTTTCTTCAGAAATATAATGATTGGTTTGCTTTAGTTCCTTTTTTAACTTTTTTTTGGTAAAAATAAACATGGATGTAAAAATACTACACAAAATGAATTTATAGCTTGCTTTACTTTTTTTTTTTTAAGTAGGCTCCATGCCCAACATGATTCTTGAATGCACATCCCTGAGATTGCCATATGCTCTACCAACTAAACCAGCCAGCCACCTGTATAGCTTAACTTATTATGAGGCAAACATCCTTTTAACTCATAACCAGATCAAGAGATAGAACTTCATCAGCCACCCCAGAAGAACTTCTAGGTGCCCCATCCAAACCAGAACATCCTTCCTCCTTCCAAAAGTAACCTTATCTTCACTTTAAGAAGTATCTGGTTTGCATTTCTTCATGGTTATATGACTAAATTTTCCTTTCATCACTTTATTTTCCTTACAATCAATCTACTGAAATAACTAGGTCATTTAACCTGAGATTTGCTGATTTCAGACTCACAGAACAGTTTAAATTTTTCTTCTGATCTCTGTGCTTCTGCAAATTGACAGCTGGATCCAAAGGCTTCATCAGATTCAGTTTTGATCCTTTTGCCAAAGCTGAAGGAGATTATGTGAGATTTTTAGGAGGATATATAATAATATTTGATTTCATTCTTTAATTGTGGATTACAAAATGGTAATAACTTATCATTTTGTTTTATTTTTCAGCTGGAATAGTTTTATACAAAGATATTTCCTCTGATATAATATGGGTTAGCCAGTGACACAGAACATATACAAATGGCAGGAAAAGTGATTTTTTGAATTTTTATTTTGTTAGTTTTCAAATTAATGAATTAGCTCCCCAACCTCTTCAAGTAACAGTTTAGTTGATTTCCTGAATTTTAAGTCAGGACTAGAATTTTTTTTTTTTACATAATCTCCACCTTTCTCCCACACCAAGAATCCTGGTTCTCAAAGACACATGGAATGATTCAAGAATCCATAATTGCTCATTTGCTTTATCCCTAAACACTGATGAAACAGTTTCAGAATAACAATACTACTTGCTAGTACTGATTACTGAAAAGTAAGTGGGTAAAATATTGCATATGCTTTCTGTAATCTTCTGTTTAAGGTTGTGCTGTATCTACATTGTCATATCATATAACCATATTGTATTGTAATTGCTCCCTTTTACTCTCATTTAGTCTTAGTTTTGCATATATATATATATATATATATATATATATATATATACATACATATATACACATATATATTTAGTTCTCACTCTCAGCCTTATATTACTGACTCATTGGTCATTTCAGATGTCTGAAACTTATCCTCCACAGATTATTTGGGAAGAAACTCTGGGAATGATATTTTCTATGCTCTCCTTTATTGATAATTTGGGAGTATGTCTGTGGGATTCAGGAAGATCCAAAACTGTATACCACCAGCACCAGCATTTTCTCAGAACCTGTTTCCTTTTTTTTTTTTTCTTTATCTCTCTTTTTTTTTTAAGAGCATTAAACTATTCACCACAAAAAGCAGAGTAGAACTTGTCTTAAATTAAGGTTTGAGGTGCTTCAGGCTAAATTTCTTGGAATATTTGAAAAGTTAATAGAATACATATTCTTCTACCCTTGTACTTCTAGCAGACCATCTATATGAAAGCTACAGGAATGAACTAGATGATCCCTCCAGATGTCTTCTAACTATAAAATTACAGGACATGGAATTATGTTTATCACTTATTCTCCAAAGAATATGTCAAATTTATATCCGAATACCTCTCAGGCTGTTTAGGGTATTGGTTGAGATAGAGCCAAAGGGGCACCTGGGTGGATCAGTGGGTTAAAACCTCTGCCTTCGGCTCAGGTCATAATCTCAGGGTCCTGGGATCAAACCCCACATTGGGCTCTCTGCTCAGCGACGAGCCTGCTTCCCCCCTGCCCCCATCTCTGCCTGCCTCTCTGCCTACTTGTGATCTCTCTGTCAAATAAATAAATAAAATCTTAAAAAAAGAGAGAGAGAGAGAGCCAAAGTTGTGGTTTTTGTTTTCTTTTTTCTTTTTTTTTTTTTTGTGACCCCCAGGGCTTACAAACTCAGCTTTTCAGACTTTTACATCCTGCAAAGTTTTCCACTATGTCCTAAAATAAGTCATCAAAACAATTTTTTTTTCAGTACCATAGCATGGACTCAAGACAGCTATAAGAAGGTGGGAACAAAATAAATACGTTGAGTTGCTCTAGAGGTATATGCTGTTGAAAAATAAAAGACATATTAAAAATTTTAAGAACTTTGAACAAAAGTTGATTTAAATTGGGCAGCATCCAGTCTAACAAGTAGAAAGGAGCCCTGAGAAGATGTACAAAATGAAATACTTTTAAAGGCAGAAAGGAGCAGGGACAAAGAAATTATACTAGGCAAAAGGGTGGGTCGGTTATTGCAAAGTCATTTTCCTTTAGGGGTGGCAGGGGTCTATAGGATAATTAGTGTTGATCTAGCTATTCCTGACTGAATGGTTTAACATTCCATTTCTGGGAGAGACTAAGCTATAATTATGGCTTGGTTTAGTGATGTGAGCCTTAGCATAAGTGACTCTATTTTGAGTCTGTTGTCTGGCTTTTAGCAGTGCAACATTTTAGTCAAGGAAGTGAGAAAGTGAAAATAATTTGGTTTTGCAGAAAGAAAATGTGTTTGTTTTTTGTATTTTGTACCTAGAAGAACCAATTCAATACTGGCACAATTGAAATCCAAATATGAATGTAATACCTCTGCAAAAATTCAGCTCTTTGTTCTGTAAAGAAAATTTTCTCTGGTTATAATTATTTCTTTCTTTGCTACTAAGACTTTTTTCTCTGTTATAATTCAGTCTGAAAATTAGAGTTTTATTTATTTATGTTATTATCTTTATGACAATTCAAAGATTGATGATCCCATATTATATACTTTATTTGACCTGTTTTACATAAATTAGACCAAACCTAGAATATTGTGCTTTATTACAGATACCACTATTTAAAAGCAGCATTAATGAACTGGCACTTTTCCAACTATAAAGGCTAAGGGTCTGGTATATGAAGATAGTTGATACACAATTTTTTTATCCTAAAGAAGTCACTTTAATGATAGGATTTAAAACTTACTAAAAATATTTGATTCATAAAAAGAGGGATAGCTTACTCTGAGTTAAGAAGAGAGCGGTATCTGCCAAAGAGCAAATACATTAGGGAAACAAATTTTTAGATCAATATCAGAAAAAAGAGTAATAACAACTTACCAAATGAAATGGACCTTCTTAAAACTGAATTTCTTAACTCTGAAAGTAATTTATTGAACCCTGGCTGAGAATGTTTGCATTTGTGAAAGATTTTATGGACTACTGCAAAATGGAAGGGAAGGCAGTTAAATAAAGCCCTGCTCTGAAAGGGAGATTTAATATGGTATATATATGGCTTGAGACACACATTTTAATTCCAAAGTGCAACATGTTAAACTGGATCACAGATAACTTCTTCTTTTGAAATCCTGTTTGACTTTCACTTTTCCTTGTCATTTAGAATCAAGGCATCATAATATTCCCAACCTAACATTTCATTTCAAAACTTTAATCTATGGTATACATAAGGCTGAATTCCAATGCAGTGTCATTTTATTAAACCTTAGAACATGTATGTCTTTATTTACATAAAATCCAGATTTATTTCATTTTCAAGATATTTTAAAAAAATAAAAATTTTATAATATTCAAGTTTCTTAAGCAATGATCTTTCCAAAATAATATTTTTAAAAAGCAATGAAATAAGTTTAACAATTAGAAGTTATTTACAATGCCTACAATGAGATGCACGATGAGTGAGATTTGTATGGTGTTAAAATCATCTGTATCCTTTTTTTTATGTTTAGCTAGCCAGTGTATAGTACATAAATCATTTTTGATGCAGTATTCAGTGATTCATTAGTTAAGTGTAAAACCCAGTGCTCATCAGAGCACATGCCCTCCTCAATACCCATCATGTCTGTATCTCATTTGCAGTGGTAGTTACAAGAATCTACTCATACCTATTTCCTGGTTTCATAAGATGTGGCTATGGGAAACTGATTAAAGGATACATGGGACTGCTTTGTGCAAACTTTGCAACTTTTTGTAAATTTATCTTTATTTTCAAATATAAGGTTTAAAAAGAAATAGTGATAAAATGTATTCCTAGGTACTTCTCATCCAGCTATACTTCGCTCTAATTTCTGTTTAATCAGCAGTTCTGAAGGGCTTTAAGATACCATTATACTCATAAAATTATTGAAGACCTCAAAGAGTTTCTGTTTAACCTGAGTAATTAAAAAAAAACAAACCTGAGTAATATCTATAGATATTAGATATTTACTGTACTAGAAGTTAAATCAGAAAACATTTAAAAAGTATTTATTAATTTTAATTTAAATATAACAAATCCATTATATATTAAATTAACATTTTATAACTATATTTCACAAAAATTATAATATACAGCAGCATAGTTTTTCATTTCTACAAATCTATTTAATACCAGGGTTACTGAAGACAGCCGGGTATTATGATCCACTTCTACATTCAGTCTACTGCACTGTGTTATGGTAGTTGAAAGATAAGAAGAAAATTGACTCACACAGATTTATAGCTGGGAAAGAGAATGTTAATCGACTTTTCAGAGTGTGTATATTCTTCTAGAATACTAGACCAAAACTACACAAGCGGAAGTCCTTGAAAGGTTAGTCAAAAGTCCACTCAGAAGTCATATCAGTGAAATTCTCATACTCTGTTTCCTTAAAGTCTACTGTTTAATCTATATGTTAGTGGCTTTTCCATGTATGTATTTGTAATAGCATGTGTTGGTCATGTGTTTAGTAAATTTTAATGTTATGTCCATGTTCCCTGTAACCTTATCTGTATTATATAAATAAAGCTTTTATTTAGGATGTGTTTCTTCAATGAAGGTTAGCATTTGTTTCTCTGAGTTACCACTTGAAAACTAAAATTACAATTTTTTATGGAAGAAGCCTGTTGGTTTAAGAAATGTGGTTCCAAACCTGCCTGATTAGTGGATTAGTTTCCTTCAGTTATAATAATAAATTTCCATAAACTACATAGCTTAAATAAACAGACATTTATTGTTTTATAATTTTGGAGGTTAGATGTCTCATAGAGAGTTATCATCAGGGCCATGCTCTCTGTGAAGACTTTGGGAAAGGATTCTTCCTTGAATTTTCTTTTTGAAAAAAATTAATAAAATTGATAAACTTCTAGCCAAACTTATAAAAAAAATAAAAGGAAATGACCCAAATAAATAAAATCACAAATAAGAGAAAATACAATCAATACCACAGAAATACAAACAATTATAAGAGAATATTATGAAAAACTATATGCCAACAGATCAGAAAACCTGGAAGAAATGAATATATCCCTAGAAACATATAAACTATCAAAACTGAAACAGAAGAAATAAAATAAAATAAAAAAGTGAACCGACCAATAACCAAAAAATAAATCAAATTAGTAATCAAAAATCTCCCCCAAAAAACAAAAGTCCAGGAACAGATGGCTGCACAGGTGAATTCTACCAAACATTTAAAAAGAGTTAATTTCTACTGTTCTCCAACTATTCCAAAACATACAAATGGAAGAAAAACTGCCAAATTCATTCTATTAGGCCAGCATTACCCTGATTCCAAAACCAGATGAAGATCCCACTGAAAAAGAGAACTACAGGCCAATATCCCTAAAGAACATGGATGCAAAGTTCTCAAAAAATATTAGCAAACCGAATCCAACAAAACATTAAAAAGAATCATTCGCCATGTTCAAGTGGGATTTATTCTTGGGTTGCAAGTGCAGTTTAATATTTGCAAATCAAAGAACATGATACACAGCATTAATAGAACAAAGGATAACCATATGATCATTTCAATAGATGCAGAAAGAGGATTTGACAAAGTACAATATCCTTCCATGACAAAAACCCTCAACAAAGTAGAATTAGAGGGAACATACTTCAATATAATGAAGGCCATATGAAAAACCCACAGTTACTATCATCCTTGATGGGGAGAAACAAAGCTTTTCCTCTACAGTCAGGAACAAGACAGGGAAGTCTACTCTCACCACTGTTATTTAACATACTATTGGAAGTCCTAGACACAGCAAACAGAAAACAAAAAAGAATTAAAAGACATTAAAATCAGCAAGGACGAAGTCAAACATTTGATATCTGTAGATGGTATGATACTCTATAGAATACTTGAAAGACTTCACCAAATAATTGCTTGAACTGATAAATGAATTCAGTAAAGTTTCAAGATATGAAATCAATGTTACAGAGTTACATAAATCTGTTACATTTGTATATACTGATAATGAAGAAGCAGACAGAAATTATGCAATCAGTCCCTTTTGCAATTGTACCACCAACCATAAGATACCTAGGAATAAGCCTAACCAAAGAGTTGAAACACCTGCACTCTGAAAACTATAAAATATTGATGAAAGAACTTGAAGAGGACCCAAAGAAATGGAAAGACATTCCATGCTAATGGGTCAGAAAAAAAAATATCATTAAAATGTTTATACTACCCAAGGCAGTCTACACATTTAATGCATCCACATCAAAATACATGCAACATTTATCAGAGAGCTAGAACAAACAATACTAAAATTTGTATGTAACTACATAAGATGTTGAATAGTCAAAGCATTCTTGATAAAGGAAAACAAAGCTGGAGGTATCACAATTCCAGAGTTCAAGATATATGGCAAGGCTGTAGTGATCAAGACAATATAGCAATGTCACAAAAATACACACATAATTCAATAGAACAGAATAGAAAACCCAGAAAAGAACCCACTATTATATGGTCAACTAGTCTTTGGTGTTAGGAAAACTTGACAGGAACATACAAAAGAATGAAATGGGACCACTTTCTTACACCATATACAAAAATAAATTCAAAATGGATTAATGACTTAATTGTGAGACACAAAACCATTGAAGTTTTTTTTTTTAATATAATTTTTTATTTTTTATAAACATATATTTTTATCCCCAGGGGTACAGGTCTGTGAATCACCAGGTTTACACACTTCACAGCACTCACCAAAACACATACCCTCCCCAATGTCCATAATACCACCCCCTTCTCCCAAACCCCCTCCCCCCAGCAACCCTCAGTTTGTTTTGTGAGATTAAGAGTCACTTATGGTTTGTCTCCCTCACAATCCCATCTTGTTTCATTTATTCTTCTCCTACCCACTTAAGCCCCCATGTTGCATCACCACTTCCTCATATCAGGAAGATCATATGATAGTTGTCTTTCTCCGCTTGACTTATTTCGCTAAGCATGATATGCTCTAGTTCCATCCATGTTGTCGCAAATGGCAAGATTTCATTTCTTTTGATGGCTGCATAGTATTCCATTGTGTATATATACCACCTCTTCTTGATCCATTCATCTGTTGATGGACATCTAGGTTCTTTCCATAGTTTGGCTATTGTGGACATTGCTGCTATAAACATTCGAGTACACGTGCCCCTTTGGATCACTACGTTTGTATTTTTAGGGTAAATACCCAATAGTGCAATTGCTGGGTCATAGGGCAGTTCTATTTTCAACATTTTGAGGAACCTCCATGCTGTTTTCCAGAGAGGCTGCACCAGCTTGCATTCCCACCAACAGTGTAGGAGGGTTCCCCTTTCTCCGCATCCTCGCCAGCATCTGTCATTTCCTGACTTGTTGATTTTAGCCATTCTGACTGGTGTGAGGTGATATCTCATTGTGGTTTTGATTTGTATTTCCCTGATGCCGAGTGATATGGAGCACTTTTTCATGTGTCTGTTGGCCATCTGGATGTCTTCTTTGCAGAAATGTCTGTTCATGTCCTCTGCCCATTTCTTGATTGGATTATTTGTTCTTTGGGTGTTGAGTTTGCTAAGTTCTTTATAGATTCTGGACACTAGTCCTTTATCTGATATGTCGTTTGCAAATATCTTCTCCCATTCTGTCAGTTGTCTTTTGATTTTGTGAACTGTTTCCTTTGCTGTGCAAAAGCTTTTGATCTTGATGAAATCCCAATAGTTCATTTTTGCCCTTGCTTCCCTTGCCTTTTGCGTTGTTCCTAGGAAGATGTTGCTGCGGCTGAGGTCGAAGAGGTTGCTGCCTGTGTTCTCCTCAAGGATTTTGATGGATTCCTTTCGCACATTGAGGTCCTTCATCCATTTTGAGTCTATTTTTGTGTGTGGTGTAAGGAAATGGTCCAATTTCATTTTTCTGCATGTGGCTGTCCAATTTTCCCAGCACCATTTATTGAAGAGGCTGTCTTTTTGCCACCTGACATTCTTTCCTGCTTTGTCGAAGATTAGTTGACCATAGAGTTGAGAGTCTCTATTCTTTTCCATTGATCTATGGGTCTGTTTTTGTGCCAGTACCATGCTGTCTTGATGATGACAGCTTTGTAATAGAGCTTGAAGTCCGGGATTGTGATGCCACCAACGTTGGCTTTCTTTTTCAATATCCCTTTAGCTATTAGAGGTCTTTTCTGGTTTCATATAAATTTTAGAATTATTTGTTCCATTTCTTTGAAAAAGATGGATGGTAAATAGAAACCAAAAAAACAGTAGAACAAATCAACGAAAGTAGGAGCTGGTTCTTTGAAAGAATTAATAAAATTGATAAACCCCTGGCCCGACTTATCAAAAAGAAAAGAGAAAGAACCCAAATAAATAAAATCATGAATGAAAGAGGATAGATCACAACTAACACCAAAGAAATACAAACTATTATAAGAACATACTATGAGCAACTCTACGGCAATAAATTTGATAATCTGGAAGAAATGGATGCATTCCTAGAAACATATAAACTACCACAACTGAACCAGGAAGAAATAGAAAGCCGGAACAGACCCATAACCAGTAAGGAGATTGAAACAGTCATTAAAAATCTCCAAACAAACAAAAGCCCAGGGCCAGACGGCTTCCCGGGGGAATTCTACCAAACATTTAAAGAAGAACTAATTCCTATTCTCCTGAAACTGTTCCAAAAAATAGAAATGGAAGGAAAACTTCCAAACTCATTTTATGAGGCCAGCATCACCTTGATCCCAAAACCAGACAAGGATCCCATCAAAAAAGAGAGCTATAGACCAATATCCTTGATGAACACAGATGCGAAAATACTCAACAAAATACTAGCCAATAGGATTCAACAGTACATTAAAAGGATTATTCATCACGACCAAGTGGGATTTATTCCAGGGCTGCAAGGTTGGTTCAACATCCGCAAATCAGTCAATGTGATACAACACATCAATAAAAGAAAGAACAAGAACCATATGATACTCTCAATAGATGCTGAAAAAGCATTTGACAAAGTACAGCATCCCTTCCTGATCAAAACTCTCCAAAGTGTAGGGATAGAGGGCACATACCTCAATATCATCAAAGCCATCTATCAAAAACCCACCGCAAATATCATTCTCAATGGAGAAAAACTGAAAGCTTTTCCACTAAGGTCAGGAACACAGCAGGGATGTCCATTATCACCTCTGCTATTCAACATAGTACTAGAGGTCCTAGCCTCAGCAATCAGACAACAAAAGGAAATTAAAGGCATCCAAATCAGCAAAGAAGAAGTCAAATTATCACTCTTCGCAGATGATATGATACTATATGTGGAAAACCCAAAAGACTCCACTCCAAAACTTCTAGAACTTGTACAGGAATTCAGTAAAGTGTCAGGATATAAAATCAATGCACAGAAATCAGTTGCATTTCTCTACACCAACAGCAAGACAGAAGAAAAGGAAATTAAGGAGTCAATCCCATTTACAATTGCACCCAAAACCATAAGATACCTAGGAATAAACCTAACCAAAGAGACACAGAATCTATACTCAGAAAACTATAAAGTACTCATGAAAGAAATTGAGGAAGACACAAAGAAATGGAAAAATGTTCCATGCTCCTGGGTTGGAAGAACAAATATTGTGAAAATGTCTATGCTACCTAAAGCAATCTACACATTTAAAACCATTGAAGTCTTAGAGGAGAACACAGTAACCTCTTTGACATCAGCCACAGTAACTTCTTACTAAGTATGTCTCCCCAGGCAGTGGAAACAAAAGGAAAAATGAACTATTGGCACTTCATCAAGATAAAAATCTTCTGCACAGCAAAGGAAATAATTAACAAAACTAAAAGGCACTATGGCATGGAGAAGATATTTGTAAATGATATATCTGATAAATATATAAAGAACCTATAAATATATAAAGATATAAATAATATATATAAATATATAAAGAACTTATATATAACATATATATGAAGAACTTATAAAATATATAAAGAACTTATAAATCTCAACACCTAAGAAACAAATTATCAAATTAAAACCTGTGTAGAGGACATTAGTAGACATTTTCCCAAAGAAGACATCCAGATGGCTAGCAAACACATGAAAAGATGCTCAGCATTCCTTCCCATCAGGGAAATACAAGTCAAAACTACAATGAGACTTCACATCACACCTGTCAGAATAGCTGAAATCAATTATGCAAAAAACAACAGGTGTTGGTGAGGATGGGGAGAAAGTGAAAGCCTCCTGCAATCTTGGTGGGGATGCAAACTTGTGCAGCTACTCTGGAAAGCAGTATGCAGGTTCTTCAAAAAGTTAAGAATAGATCTACCTTACTATGAAACAATTATACTCTTGAGTATTTACCCAGAGAAAACAAAAATACTAATGCAAAAAGATACATGCACTCTGATGTTTATAGCAGCATTATCTACAATAGCCAAACTATGGAAAGCACCCTCATGTCTACTGACTGATGAATGCATGAAGAAGTTATATATACATTGAAATTTACTGAAAGATGTGTTATAAATACTAATCAGTTATTGACATTCTTTAAAGAGCCCATGTCTAAACTTTCCTTGGTTACAAATGTGAGACGACTTTATATTTGAGTTGCTTCAATGGAATATGTTTAAATATATTTCTATCTATCTATAATCTATCTTCTATCTATCTTTCTATATCTATATATCATCTATCTCTTATCTATCATATATCTATCTATTCTATCTACCATCTATCCTTATAGATTGAATTGTTTATAATATTTGCCCTTCTCTGCTAAGAATCAAAAAGGGAGTAATGCATCTGAGTCCCGATCTTCCACTATGTGAGCTATTAGAGGGACTCTTCACATGGAGGGTAAGCTACGTTTAAACTGCAAAACCTGAGATGCTGGGATATAAAAATGCAGTCCTTTTCATCAGTTTGTAAGTTAACAAGAGCCCAATACTAGATGGTCTGAATGTGCAAAGAGAGACATATACCTCTTTGTATTTAACACTTAATTTCCAGATAACCACTAACTATATCATTGTACTCAATTAAATCAAAAGGAATACATAATGTTTTATAGTGCCAAATTAGTCCCCCAAGTGCCATTTGCGATTATTGGAGAACTAATTTTGGCTCATTATCTTCAGCAACATTTAAATCTGGTTTTGTGTCAGATGTGAAAATCTTTCACAATGAAAATATATGTTATAAAAATACTATTAGTCTCATTTTTTTTCAACTCTGCAGAGTGAAATGATGTATTCCAAGGGTCATGAAAGAAAGAAAATGTGTATGGCCCTCAAAATTCCTGCGATTAGTAGGATTTAATCAAGGGTCTAATTTCATCACTAAATTCTATTCCTTTTAAATATCACTGTGTAAATTCCACCCCCCCAAAAAAAACTTCCCGCAGGTTTCTATTGGCCCAAGAACGACAATCATAAATGTGGAATAAAAACGGTTCACTAATTATATAACACAAAAATTGAGCCAGAATTTGCTAGATGAAGAAGCTATTCTAAGGTTACTCATGGGACCCTTGGGGCCACAAGAAAATCATTTAGAACAATGTAGAATCAGGCTAATAAAAATGTGATGTGTGAAAACATTTTTCAATATCTAGCATCTGGCTTCCAAACTTATTAAACCCCCTTACATACATACGAAGAAATCAGTGAAAACCAGTGTTTCCCTACTTTGTGAGCTAAAAAGTGGATGCATAGACAATAGAAGATTGTCTCCCCATAACTTAGTGACAAAAGCGGGAGAGGAATTCATGCCACTTATTTTTCATTGTGAACCTCTGTGGCTAGGCTCTGTAGCCTTAGAATAATTAAGGAATCTGAATGCAACTGGTTTACTAGAGTGACAATATTCACATTAAAAATATTTTGGCTGTGATTTATGGTCTCTACATAGACTATGAAGTGAAAAAAGTTACAAGACGTGAAAATGATATATCCTGATCACTGCTGATCACAGACATTGGCTTACATCATTTTTTGTTTGTTTGTTTTTCTTTCCTCTTGTTGTGCATACCGTGATGAACCCTAAAAGAACAACTAGTGTCCTATAGAGCAGTCTACTTGAAGATCAATATGAGCCATAGGGATCAAAGCACACCTGTATTGCATTAGCCCCATTGAATTTATTATGGAGGACTTTCTATGTTCCTAGCATAATGCTAGGTATGAAGGTAGGTAACAATAATAATTGAAACATGGTTTTTGCTTCTGTAGGAATACTTACTTCAGGGTATGTTAAAGATTTGAGACTTTCTTAGAGTGATTTTCCTGATATTTTTCCTACTCTGTCTCTTGCCTTCAAGCAGAAACATTCACTGAATGATTTCAGTCATCTATCCACCACCATCCATTCATTCGTTCTAAATCATTTATGTGGCAAACATCACGTGCCAGTGTCTAGGCAGTGTGCTGGGTATAAAGAGATGAATAATTCACAGGTGCTGTCCCAAAGGTGCTCAGAGTCCATTAGAGAGAGGCAAATAGCATAAAAAGTAACCCCAACATAATGTATAAATTTGAAAGACACTTTATATATGTAAATATTTACATGGGCATTTGATCAGAGAACAAGCAATCCATTATATCTTGACACTTTCATAAATAAAGCAACTATATTATGAATATGTGTGTTATTTTCTCCCTATAGAAATAAATTCTGAAGAAAAAGTGACAATTTAAAAAACTTTTTGATACTCTCATTTAGAATAAATCCAGATAAAATTCTTATGATTGGGTCTCCATGGATCACATCTAATTTTGCTTCTAAACAGCCTTATCTTTAATAAGTTTTTTATTTATTTTTACTAAAACAACAAAGGGGGAAATTACTTGTTTAAAAATATAGTTGATACACATTGATACAGTGTAAAGATTTTACTTATTCAGTAAAATCTACTTCAAAGTCTTTATAATATCCATAGAAAAGCTTTGCCATAGATATGCCATTTTCCCAGTTGGTTAAATAAATTTAAAAAGGAGCAAATAATAGTTGAATAGGTTTAGTACATTATAGTTTTCCTAAAAAATAATTCTTATACTTTTGAAATACTTCAAAAATACATAACAGTAGAATAATTTCTTGAATAAAATGACATAAATGGGGCAAAATCATCAAAAAATATATTTTTATACACTATTCCTTCAGACACATTTAATAATAGATTTATACTTGGATAATTTCTTCAAATGTTCCCCTAACTTATGCAGTAAGTTTCAGGTTTTAACATAGTCTTATTCATATATATAAAGAAGTCTAGTCCAATCTGAATAAACACAAATCTCACAATTAATTTAAACCATATTTCTACACAGAAAGGTCTTATCCTGAATCAGATTTAAAAAAAAAAAATAGATTGACCTATACCTATTCCTCCTGTTTCACCTCTTCCACAACTTGATCTGCTACTTCTATTTCCCCAGGGTTCTGGTTGAAGAAGAGGGGATGAAAAAGTTTTAAAAATATTACCTGACTAGGGGCACCTGGGTGGCTCAGTGGGTTAAGCCGCTGCCTTCGGCTCAGGTCGTGATCTCAGGGTCCTGGGATCGAGTCCCTCATCCCCGAGTTCTCTGCTCAGCAGGGAGCCTGCTTCCCTCTATCTCTCTCTCTGCCCGCCTCTCCATCTACTTGTGATCTCTCTCTGTCAAATAGATAAATAAAATCTTTTAAAAAAATATTACCTGACTAAACTGAATCTATATTCATGATTATTATGTTGGGACCTGGAATTGGTGCCCTCTGTGGGACAGATACCCAGACTCTGGCTCTTCATTTATGCATCAGTTTGGTGGCTTCATTGGGGGAAAGTTGTGGGGACTTCCCATTACACTATTATTTGAAAAGGCAACCCACTTTCTGCTTACTGCTTCTAACTCCCCTTAAATCCTGGTTCTGGCAATAAATTCAGCACAGATATTTCTGTTGGGTTCATTACACCATGGCAGATACATGTCTTTGGGTGGGATGCTGGCTAAGATGCTGTATGCCCAGCTATATTCTTTAGTGCACTGGGAAACATGGTCCACTCAATATTCACCCCTAATCTTGTCCCTGTTTACCAATAATTTCTTTTCTGTCTCTATGAATTTGCTTATTCTGGACAATTCATATAAATGAAATTTTAAAATATGTGCCTTTTTGTTTTTGATTTCTTTCACTGAGCATATTTACAAAGTTCATCTATATTGTAGCATGTACAGGAGTTTTACTTTTTATTGCCAAATAGTATTTCATTGTAAGAATACATCACATTAGGGATGTCCACTCACCATCGATAGGTATTTGAATTGTTTCTGCTTTTCGGATATTATGATTAATTCTGCTATGAATATTGGTGTACAAGTTTTTGTATGGACATATGTTCAAATACATAGGAACAGAATCTCTGCACCATTTAGAGAATCAGTTTAACTTTAGAAGAACCATTAAACTGTTTTCTGTTAATTTTTCATTATTTTGCATTTTCATTAGCAATGTGTGAGAGATCCAATTCCTCTATGATTTTGCTAATACTTATTACTGTCTTAAAAATATTTAGCCATCTTGGTGGATGTGAAATGTTATCACACTGTGGTTTTGATATCTTTCCTTTTGACTAATGATGTTGAACTTCTTTCCATATGCTGGTTGGCCACATGCATATCTTCTTTGGAGAAATGTTTATTCAAATAATTTGCCTATATTTTAGAAATTTGGATATATATACAAGTCTCTTATCAGATATATGATTTTCATATATTTTTTCCCATTCTGTGGATATTTTTTCCACTTTCTTGATGAGGTCTTTTAAAACACAATAGCTTTAAATTTTAACAAAGCCCACTTTTTTCACTTATACTTATTAAGACATTATATCTAAGAAATAATTGCCTAATGTGAGGTCATAAAGGTTTATTTCTATGTTTTCTTCTAAGAATTTTAGTTTTAGTTTTTACATTAGTCTTACATTGGTAATACATCAGTTCTTACATGGTCTATCATCCATTTTGAACTAATTTTTTAATATGATGTGAAGTATGGATCCAATTCCTTTCTTTGATATGTGACTATCCTGTGGTTGTTGAACAATTTGTTGAAAAGATCTTTATTTCTCCACTGAAGTATCTTGGCACCCTTATAAAAATCAATTGAATGTAAGGATGCCTGGGTGGCTCAGTCAGTTGAGCATCTGCCTTCAGCTCAGGACATGATCTCAGGGTCCTGGGATCGAGTCCTCCCTTCGGCTCCTTCCTCAGCCAGAGGCCTGCTTCTCCCTCTGCCTGCCACTTCCCCACTCGTGTGCTCTTGCTCTTGCTCTCACTCTCTGACAAATACATAAATAAAATCTTTAAAATAATCAATTTACTAAATACAAAGTTACATTTCTGTACTCCCAATTCAATTTCACTGAACTATATGCTTATTTATATCCAGTACAACACAGTCTTGATTTCTGTAACTATGTAAGTTGTGACATCAGACAGTAATTTCACCAACTATGTGATTTTCTTAAAAAAATTTTCTTTGTTGTTGTTGATACTCTGGTTCCATTGAATTTTGGTATGAATTACAGATCTGTTGGTCAATTTCTGCAGAAAAGCAGCTGGGATTTTCAGATTATGTTGAATTTGTACATCAATTTGGGAATATTGTCATCCTAACAATTTAAGTGTTTAAGATGCATGAACATGGGATGTTCTTACATTTATTTAGGTCTATTAAAAATTATTTCAAAGATGTTTTTGAATTTTAGTTTTAATCATTATTTTTAAGTTTTTTTTTAATTCCAGTAAGCTGACATACAATTATAGTAGTTTCAGGTGTATACAATGTAGTGATTCAACAATCCATATAACACCCAGTGCTGATTGCAAGTGTACTCCTTAATCCCCATCACATATTTCACCCATCCCCCCACCCACCATCCCTCTGGAAACCAAGTTTGTTCTCCACAGATAAGAGCTTGTTTCTTGATTTGCCTCTCTCTCTTTTTTTCCAAGTTCATTTGTTTTTTTAAAAATATTCCACATATGAGGGAAATCATATGGTATTTGTTTCTGATTGATTAGTTTCTCTTAGCAGTATACCCCCTAGCATTATCCATGGCTTTACAAATGGCAATATTTCATTCTTTTTTTAATGGTTGAATGATAGCATTCCATTGAATATATACACCACTCCTGTATCTGTCCCTCAGTCAATGGACATCTAGGCTGCTTCCATAATTCCGTTATTGTAAATAATGCTGCTATACAGCTATACACATTGGAGTGCATGTATCCCTTTGAAATAGTGTTTTTGTATTCTTTGGGTAAATACCCAGCAATGCAATTCCTGGATTCTAAGGTATTTTATTTTTCACTTTTTGAAGAACCCCCATACTGTTTTCCACAGTGGCTGCACCAGTTTGTACTCTGACCAACAGTGCAGGAGAGTTCCTTTTTTTCCACATCATTGCCAACAGTTGTTTCTTGCATTATTGGTTTAGCCATTCTGAGAGTTCTGAAGTGATATCTCATTGTAGTTTTGATTTGCAATTCACTAATGGTAAATGATGATAAACATCTTTTCATGTGTCTGTTGGACATCTGGACGTTTCCTTTAGAGAAACATCTGTTCATGGTTTCTGTCCATTTTTAGTTTGATTATTTATTTTTGGGTGTTGAGTTTTATAAGTTCTTTATATATTTTGGATCCCAGTCCTTTATAAGGTAGATCATTTGCAAATATCTTCTCCCTAGGCTGCCTTTTAGTTTTATTGTTTTCTTGGATGTGTAGAAGCTTTTTATTTTGATGTAGTTCCTATAGTTTATTGTTTTTGTTTTCCTTGTCTCAGGAGACAGGTCTAGAAAAAAGTTCCTATGGTTGATGCAAAAGAAATATGTGTCTGTTCTCTTTAGAATTTTTATGGTTCCAGATCTCACATCTAGGTTTTTAATTCTTTTATTTTTTATTCATAGTATAGGAAAGTGCTCCAGTTTCATTCCTTTCCATGTTGCTGTGAGTTTTCCCAATACCCTTTGTTGAAGAGACTGCCTTTTTCACATTTCATATTCTTTCCTTCTTTGTTGAAGATTGATTAACCCTATAGTTGTGGGTTCCTTTTTGGGTTTTTTTTTTTTTATTCTCTTTTATTGATCTCTGTGTCTATTTTTGTAACAGTACCATACTGTTCTTTTTTCTTTTATTTTTTAGAACCATGCTATTTAGAGCTTTAGAGCCTTGTAATTTAACATGAAGTCCAGAACAGTGATGCTTCTAGCTTTGTTATCCTTTTTCAAAACTGCTTTGCCTCTTCTGAGTCTTTTGTGGTTCCTCAAAATTTTATAATTATTTGATCTAGTTCTGTGAAAAATGCTGTTGGTATTTTGATAAGGATTGCATTAAATGTGTAGATTGTTTAGGGAAATAAGGACATTTTAACAATATTTGTTCTTCCAATCCATGAGTATGGAATATTGTTTTGCTTTGGTTTTTTTTTGTTTGTTTGTTTGTTTGTTTGTTTGTTTTTGTTTTTCTTTTTTCATCTTTATTTTTCTTTTAATCAGTGTTTTATAGTTTCTGGAGTACACATCCTTCATCTCTTTATGTTGATTCCCAAGTATCTCATTATTTTTGTTTCAATTGTGAAGGAGTTTGTTTTCCTCATTTCTCTTTCTGCTGCTTTATTATGGGTGTATACAAATGCAACAGATTTCTTTACACTGATTTTTGTATCTGGCAACCTTACTAAATTCATTTATCAGTTCTCATAGTTTTTTGGTGGAGTCTTTCACATTTTCTTTATATAGTGTCATGTTATCTGCCAATAGTGAAACTTTCACTTCTTTACCAATTTGGATGACTTTTATTTCTTTTTGTTTGTTTGTTTATCTGACTGCTATTGTTATGAAATTCAGTACTATGTTGAAGAGAAGTGGTAAGAGTGGATACCCCTGTCCTGTTCCTGAACTTAGGGGAAAAGGTCTCAGTTTTTCCCCATTAAGGATAATGTTGTTGTGGGTTTTTGTACATGTTCTTTATTATGTTGAGGTTTGCTCCCTTTAAACCTACCTTGTTGAGATTTTTGTATCATGTATATATATACTTTGTCAAATTTTTTTCTGCATATGTTGAAATGATAATATGGTTCTCATCTTTTCTTGTATTGATGTGATTTATCACATTGATTGATTTGCAAATATTAAAACACTCTTAGAGGGGTACCTTGGTGGCTCAGTGGTTTAAGCCTCTGCCTTAGACTCAGGTCATGATCTCAGGGTCCTAGTATCGAGCCCCACATCAAACTCTCTGCTCAGTGGGGAGCCTGTTTCCCCCCCACCTCTCTGCTTGCCTCTCTGCCTACTTGTGATCTCTGTCAAATAAAAAACAAAAAATCAAACAAACAAACAAACAAAACACTCTTAGAATTCAGAAATATGTCCCACTTGATTGTGGTGAATGATTTTTTTTTTTTAAATCTATAGTTGGATTCAGTTTGCTAGTATTTTATTGAGAATTGTTGCATCTGTGTTCATCAGGGATATTGCCTGTAGTTCTCTTTTTTAGTGGAGTCTTTATTTGCTCTTGGTATCAGGATAATCCTGGCCTCATGAAATAAATTTGGAAGTTCTCCTACTTTTTCTATTTTTTGGAATTGTTTGAGAATAAGTACTAACTTTTCTTTAAATGTTTGGTAAAATTTACCTATGAAGCCAAATGTCTCTGGCCTTTTGTTTGTTAGAAGACTTTTGATTACTGACTCAATTTCTTTGCTGGTTAATGGTCTGTTCAAGTTTTCTATTTATTTCTCTTTCAATTTCGATAATTATATGTTCTAGGAATTTATCCATTACTCCTAGGTTGTCCAATTTGTTGGCAGAATATTTTGCAATATTCTCTTAGACTTGTGTGTATTTGTGAGGTAGTGAGTTATTTCTCTTCTCTCATTTGTGATTTTATTTATTTAGATCATTTGTCTTTTTGAAATGTCTGGCTAGAGGTCTATCGATTTTATTAAAATTTTCAAAGAAATAGCTCCTCATTTCATTGAACTGTTATATTGTTTTTGTCATTTGTATATCATTTTTTTCTGCTCTAATATTTATTATTTCCTTCCTTCTGCTGGATTTAGGCTTTGTTTATTGTTCTTTTCCCAGCTCTTTTAAATGTAAGGTTAGGTCGTTTATTTGAGATTTTTCTTGCTTCTTGAAATAGTCCTTATTGCTATAATACCTCCTACAAACACTTTTGCTGTATCCCAAAGGTTTTGGACCATTGTGTTTTCATTTTCATTTGTTTCCATTTATTTTTTTTTTCTTCTCTTATCTTATGTTTAACCATTCACTGCTTAGTAGCACATTATTTAACCTCCATATATTTGTGGTCTTTCCACATTTTTTTTCTTGTGATTGACTTCATGTTTTACAGCCTTATGGTCAGAAATGGTGTCTCTGAATTTCACAATTTGTTGAGACCTAATTTATGACATAGTATGTGATCTATTCTGGAGAAATTTTCATGTACACTTGAAAAGAATGTGTATTTTGCTGGTTTAGGATGGAATACTCTGAATATAACTGTTAAATCCATTTGGTCCAGTGTAATTCAAATCCATTGTTTCTTTGTTGATTTTCTGCTTAGATTATCTGTCTATTGATGTAAGTGTGATGTTAAAGTCTCCTACAATTATTGTCTTACTATTAATTAGTTCCTTTATATTTTCTTTTAATTATTTTATCTTTTTGCATGATCCCATATTAAGAGCATAGTATGGTTGGATGGTCCCCTTTATTATTATATATTGTCCTTCTTTGTCTCTTATTATAGTCTTTGTTTCAAAGTCTAGTTTGTTTGGTATAAGTATGGCTGGTCCAACTTTCATTTGATATCCATTTGCATGAGAAATGTTTCTCCATCCCCTGACTTTCATACTTCAGGTGTCTAGTTCTAAACTGAGTATCTTGTAGGCAGCATAGAGATGGGTCTTGTTTTTCTTTTTGTTTGTTTCTATTTTGTTTGCTTTTTGTTTTGTTTTTTTTAATCCATTCTGACAACATATGTTTTTTTTTCCATTTTACTTTATTTTATTTTATTTCTTCTCAGTGTTCAGCATTCATTGCTTATGAATGACACCCAGTACTCCATGCAATATGTGCCCTCCATAATACCCACCACCAGGCTCACCAAACCTCTACCACCGCCCCCAAAACCCTCAGTTTTTTTCTCAGAGTCCACAGTCTCTCATGGTTTGTCTCCTCCTCCAATTTCCCCTAACTCACTTCTCTTCATCTCTTAATGTCCTCCATGATCAAGTATCATATGGTTTCACTTACTTGTGGAACAACATATGTCTTTTGGTAAGAATATTTAGTCCAATTACATTCAAAGTAATTAGTAAATATGTATTTATTGCCATTTTATCACTTGCTTTGTTTCTCGACATTTTCTCCAATTCTTTCTTGTCTTTCTTTTTTTCATGTTTTCTTTACTGATGCATTTGGACTTTTTCCCCTGTGTGTGTGTGTGTGTGTGTATACCTGTTACCATCAGGTTTATACATCATATCTTCTCTGTATAATAGTATATATCAAGCTTATGGTCATTTAAGTTTGAACCCATTCTTTTCTCCTGTCCTTCCCATATTTTAGGTAGGTGTATGTTGTCATAAGCTTATATCATTTTATTTTATTTCCTTGACTGATTTTTTATAAACATATCCATTTTTAATGCTTTTGTGCTTCCTACTTCATACAGTCACATTTGGCCTTTCTATTTCATTCATAGAGTCCCCCTTATTAGTTATAGATGGGCTGGTTTAGTGTTCATGAATATATATATATTTACATATTTATTTATATATTTATATATTTATTTATTTGCCGGAGAGAGAGTGCATAAGCAGAGGGAATGGCAGGCAGAGAGAGAGGGAGAAGCAGGCTCCTCACTGAGCAGGAAGACTGTCATGGGGCTTGATCCCAGGCCCTGGGATCGTGATCTGAGAGAAAGGCAGATGCTTAACCGACTGAGCCACCCAGGCCCCCTTCATGAATACCTTTAAGATTTGTTTGTCTGTTAACCTCTATTCCTCCTCCTATTTTAAATGTTAGCCTTGCTTTATAAAGTATTATTTGCTATAGATTTTCCAATTCAGCACTTTGAATATATCATGTCACTCCCTTCTGACTTGGAGAGATTTTGTTAAGAAATCTTGTGATCACCTAATGTGTTTTCTCTTATAACTACTTTCTTTTGTCTTAGAGTTTTTAAGATTTCTTTTAATTACTATATTTTGTCAGTTTAATTATAGTACGTCTTGGTGTTGGTCTGTTTTTGTCTATCTTAATGGGAGTTCTCTGTGTCTCCTGGATAGGCCTATCTCCATCCCCTGACTTCTCCAGATTAGGGAAGTTTTCAGCTATTATTTCTTCAAATTAATGTTTTGCCTCCTTTTCTCTATGTTCTTTTTCTGGGGGTCTTATGATATAAATATTGTTATATTTGATGGAGTCACTGAATTCTTTACCCTCAATATTGTTTTACATAATTATTTTTTATGTTTTGTTCAGCTTGATTACTTTCCATTACTCTCTCTTATAGGTCATTAATGACTTCTTCTGCTTCTTTCAGTTTTTTGTACATTGCATCAAGTATGTTTGTAATCTTGTTTATTGCACCCTTCATTTATGATTGATTCTTTTTAAACCCTTTTATCTTTGTGGAAAGGGTCTCCCTGATACCTTCCATTCTTTTCTTATGTCTGATGAGTATCCTTAAGATCATTGCTTTAAATTCTCTTCAGACATGCTACTTATCTCTGTTTAGCTTAGATCTCTGGCCCTGACCTTATCTTGTTCTTCCATTTGGTATTTTTTCTATGCCTGTGCTTTCTTCTCTGCATTATAAAAGCCAGTTATATATCCTGATACTGAAAGTAATGGCTTTATGAAGAAGAGGTTATGTAGATCCCGGGGCATAGAGCTTGAGGGAATGTCTCTCTCATGTGCTTTGTGTGCTCTGCTATTGTGTTCTGACTGCTCTATACTTCAGGCCAGTCATCTTCAGAGGTGCTCTTTACCTGTTGTGGGAAATGTTTGGTCCCTGGCATGAATGATAAGTTTTAACTAGGTGTGTTCTGGTCAGCTTTTGAAATTAGAACTGTCATCACCACCTCTGGAACCAAGGCTACAAGGGTCAGGAGTTGTGCTGCTATCAAGTGTTTCTGCTGGTCCTCCGGGGGATGATGTTTACTATGCTGGAAATGAGCAAATGTGACTAGGTGCATAGGGAGTAAGGCTTAATGTAAACACGTTAAACAACCCATGTCTACACTGTGCTGGTTCCCATAGGCGGCTCTATGTTTATCCTGAAGGGCAGGGAAAGGAAAGAGTGCCAACCATCTCCATTTCCAGCATTCTTTCTATGAATGCTGCCTCTTGGGGACATGCTCCAAAAACAGTTAAAAATTTCCCCATTATGTACCCCAGGCACTGTTCAGATTGCAGTGTCCATGCTGTATATACCCATGTTGTTTGCCTGTCCTCTCTCCAGATGCAGGCAGTGCCCTCTGGGCTCAATCCCAAGTAATCCCACTGACCTTTGAAAATCTAGGCTTTAAGCCTCACTGGTTTCAAGAACTCAGGAAGTTCAGGCTCTCTCATTTTCTAAGCTGTTGGCTTTGGACACTGGTTTTTGAATGTTGGCTTTTCATGTGCATTTCCCCAAATGTTCCTGTCTCTCTCACCCTTCTCCACAACCATGGTTCTCTCCCATCCACACCAACCAAAATCCATTTCTCCCCTAAACCACACCTCTGCTCTTCCTAACCTCTTTGATTTGGCCTCTTCTCTAAATTTATTTGTGGAGATTGTTCTGCTAGTCTTCAGGTTGATTTCTGGGGCTTATAGAATGATTTGATAGTTATCTAATTGTGTTCACAGGAGGAAGCAAGCGTTGGGTCCTCCTACTAAACTGCATCCTCTCGCCTCCCTGATATCAGTCTTTTGACTTTAAGATTCCTCTGAAAGCCTGCATCCAACATGATCCAGTCAACTTTAATAAACAGTTTTGTATTTTGTACTCTACCCCAGTGACAGAAAAACAGCAACAACAAATAAAAAAGACATTTCTTTTGGTTCTTCAGTCCACTTGGCTAAAAATGTTTGAAAATTCTGTTGACCCTATTGGAGAGCCTGGCTGTGTAAAAGAATTTCTAAGCCTCAATTTTCACTTAGCTCGGATTCAGTTTAGAACCCATTTCCTCTGGATGGTTATGCATTGATTTAGACTTAAAAATATCAGTTACAAATTCAAGGAAAGCTTCTTTTATGTATTTAAATAAAAGTTAACTAATGAGGTGCCTGGGTGGCTCACTCAGTTAAGCATTCAACTTGATCCCAACTCAGGTCTTGATCTCAGGGTCATGAATTTCAGCCTCACCTTGGTCTCCACACTGGAGGAAGAGACTACTTAAAAAAAAAAAAAGCCAACAAGCCAACTAATGAGTCACCCTGCTATTAATCAAATAACTCTTGTAGTTTACTTCATTCATTAAGCATCTTCCAATATTCCTGACCTAGAAAAATATTTTCCTTCATGCTTTATTGCCTTCTTTTATTGTGGCTTTGTCTTTTCTCTCCTCTTCAAATGTGTTGTTATGATTCCTTCTCTAGATTTTGTTTCTTTATGCATTGAATTATTTTGTCACATTTCCGTCCACTCTAATAGTGAAATTCTTATATGTTGATTTATCATTGTTTAAATATTTATTTATTTATTTTCAAGAGCTAGAATGAGTACAAGTGAGAGAAGGAGCAAAGTGAGAGGGAGAGAGAGAGAAGCAGACTCCTTATTAAGTGTGTAGTCTGATGTGGTGCTCAATATGATTACCCTGAGAGCATGACATGAGCCAAAATCAAGAGTCAGATGCTCAGCTGAGCCATCTAGTCACCTGCATAGTGAAATTTTTATATGTAACATTATTTGCTATATTTTTCTGTACAATTTAAATAAATTTCACATTTTTATAACCTAAATTATAATATACATATATATGAATGGTTATGTATAGAGATATATATGATATATAGCTGTTTTATACACAGACACACACACATAGATATACACACATTTGTTATATATGAGATATCTGTTAACTGTTATATATCATTCTGAGCTTTTATATCATTTTTCTATATCATCTTGTAGGTTAATTCATTCCTAATTAATCCTCTTCGGATCATTGATAAAATCTCAAGTTTGAGAACTCCTCCAAGTAACATATAAAGCTTATATGACTATTGCAGTCAAGATGTTTACAATCAAAGGAACAAAACCCAGTAAGTTCCAACTATCATAGACTGCCACTTTAACAAGACTTACTTCTATAAAATCAAACTATACATGTCACGTTCACCTGCATGATTATTTTTGGAAGAAGTAAGTTTGTGTGAATGTAGCTAATGAATGAAAGGCAATTGTGAAATGAAGTCTGAAGGTAAACTCTACCCTCCAATATACAGGTGGGTTTTTTTTTTTTAATTTTTTAGAAAGAAAGTGCAAAAGAGAGCATATATGAGTGGGGGGACTAGCAAAGAGAATGGGCTAGAATTTTAAGCAGACTCTACACTGAAAGTAGAACCTAATGCAGGGCTTAATTTAGTAAATATGAGATCATGACCTGAGCTGAAATCAAGAGTTAGATGCTTGACCAACTGAGCCACCCAGGTGCCCTTACAGGTGTCTTCTTGATATATCCATAGGAAAGGCTGAAAGCATTCTCAAACATAAAATATTTGAATTTAAGCAACATAAATGCCTACCAATGAATGAATGGATAGGCAAAATGTGGTATATAACATAAAATTATATATTATCCAATAGATATAAGATGAAAAGTTTCTGTAGCTCTATTGCACTAAAATATGAAATCTGCTGAACTGTATATTTAAAAAGTTTAAAACAGTCAAAATTATGAATTTTCTCAATAATTAAAAATTAAGTATATGTGTCTGAAATTAATGTAAAGCTAATTATATGATATTTAAATTATAAATATCTCCCTATTATTTCCCATAATGTCTCCATCAACTCCTACAAATTCTACCTGCACAGTTTTTCTTAAATATGTCCATTTATTTTGAGTTTCAGTGCCCCAAATCTGATACAGGTCATTCTTGTTTCTTTTTGGTTTTAAATATTTTTATTTATTTATTTGATAGACAGAGATCACAAGTAGGCAGAGAGGCAGACAGAGAGAGAGGAAGGGAAAGCAGGCTTCCCGCTGAGCAGAGAGCCCGATGCAGGGCTCTATTTCAGGACCCTGGGATCATGACCTGAGCCGAAGGCAGAGGTTTTAACTCACTGAGCCACCCAGATGCCCCTCATTCTTGTTTCTTAAGTAGACTCACAAAGTGATTCCTAATCCTCAGTTCTGCTACACTCCAATACACTATTCTCACAGCATGCAAAAGCTGAAAAATAGCATGCTATATCACTTATTAAAATTCTCTTATAACTTCTCATTGTTCTTGGGACAAAGTTCATAATCCTTAACATGGTCTTCAGGGGTGTACACCAGCCTTATTTAATGTCATTCTCACTTTCAGTTTTGATATTCCTACCACACTGGTCTCTTTTAATTTCCTCCAAAATGTCAAACTTTTTCTACCTCAAGGATTTCATGCATGGTGTTGCCTCTGCACTCATTTCTTCTGGAAAAAAAAAAAAGTCATATTCCTCTTTCTCATCTTAACTTAAGTGTAACTTCTTCAGAGGGCACTCATTGAACAATTAAACAATGTTTTGTTCCTTTCTTTCCTTTTCTTTTCTTTTCTTTCTTTCTTTCTTTTTTTTTTTTTTTTTAAAGACAAACATGCAATAGTGCCTGGGTGGCTCAGTGGGTTAAGCCTCTGCCTTCAACTCAGGTCTTGATCTCAGGCTCCTGGGATCGAGCCCCACATCGGGCTCTCTGCTCAGAGGGGAGCCTGCTTCCCCCTCTCTCTCTGCCTGCCTCTCTGCCTACTTGTGATTTCTCTCTTTCTGTCAAATAAATAAAAATCTTTTTAAAAAATTCCTTTAAAAAATATAAAGACAAACATGCAAAGTGCATATAACATAAGAGTAGAGCTCAATGAATTTTTAGAACCATAAAAACAAGCATATTGCCAACACCTATATTAAAAAACAAAAGCAGGGTGCCTCAGTGTCTCAGTAGATTAAAGCCTCTGCCTTCTACTCAGGTCATGATCCCAGGGTTCTGGGTTTGAGCCCAGCATCGGGCTCTCTGCTCAGCGGGGAGCCTGCTTCCCCCTTTCTCTCTACTTGCCTCTCTGCCTACTTGTGATCTCTCTGTCCAAAAAAAGAAAAAAGAAAGAAAGAAAGAAAGAAAGAAAGAAAGAAATGAAGAAGCAGAAGCATAAGAGGAGGAACAAGATGGTGGAAAAGTAGGAGATGCTGTTTCAACTGGTCCCCTAAATGAGCTAAATATCTACCAGAACACTCTGAACACCTAGTAAATCAGCCTGAGATGTAACATTATACACTTCTGGATCTCTACAGGGGCAAAAGACAATAGTGGAGAGGTAAAATGGAGTGGAAATGCTCAGATTGATAATGGAGGATGAAAAGAAAGGGGAGGGAGCCACGGGAAGTGACCCATTAGAAAGTAACACACCAATATGAGAGTGCCCTGTGATTGGGGACCAGTATTAACTTGGAATCTGGTTAAAAGCACTCAAAAAGATCAAAATATCTTAAGGGGCAATTAGTGGAATCAGGCAGTCATGGGCACGGGCATAAGCCCACAGACCCAGGAAGGTCACTGCCGGCAATCACCCATGCAAGAGAGAGTCCAGTGGAGCCTCCAGTCCATGGTACCTGAGCTTGCAGCTTTCTGCTGCTTGCACCACTGCTTGGCTGGGTGCACTCCCACCCATGACTGAGAGAACCTGGTGTGGGTGCTCGATGGTGGTCTCTAGGACCACAGTCATCTGCAACCAGCCAAGGGGACTGAGTGTTCCCAGACTGCACCTGAAAGAACCCAGTGTGATCTCTGGTCAGAATCCCTCAGCTGCAACAGCCTTCTGTGACCTGTGTGACCACTAGGTCTGAGCTCATCTGACATGGACCTGGACTCCAGAAAGCAGTCCCAGCAAAGACAACCACCAGAAACAGGCCCCCTGGACCAATATCACTCGTGGTTTTAGTGGCATGGGGATGCAGAGACAAGTGGGGGGCCTTGGGTGACCACTGAGACAGTGGTGGGTAAAGGTGAGCACTGCCTGTGGGAGGTTGCACTGTTCAGTGGAGTTTGAAGAGCAGGAGTCTGTGTGTTCTGGACACAGTCTGAGGGGAGCAGTCTGAGGTTCTCTCTGAGCCAGAAGTCTGGGTCCTTGCTCTGACTCTGAAATGACACAAAAAGCTGCCAAAGAACAAAAACCTCCAGAGAACAAAATCCTGAAAAACTGGTTTCCACTGAGACCCAGCCCTTAATAAAGTGCAGGGCAACTCAACCCAGGTGAGATTGACAGGAGAACAATACAGCAGGCCCCTTTCCCACAAGGCAAGCCAAAAGAACAAGAGGACAAGCACCACAGGGGCCCCATAAAACTATAAAACCTTAACATCAGGGGAAAACAATATATTAAGCTCCCAGTATTGCCCTAAACCTGTATATTTCATAGATACAATTTTTTTTTTAAATTTCCACGTGATTCTTGTTTTTTTTTTTTAAAGATTTTCTTTATTTATTTGGCAGAGAAAGAGATCAGAGTAGTCAGAGAGGCAGGAGGAGAGAGAAAAGGAAGCAGGCTCCCCACTGAGCAGAGAGCCCTATTAAAGGCTTGATTCCAAGACCCTAAGATCATGACCTGAGCCAAAAGCACACACTTAACCCACTGAGCCACCCAGGAGCCCTGTTATTTTAATTTTTTTTAACCTACTTACCATTTTAACTGGACATTTAATACAACATATTCCATAATAACTTTTTAAGTTGAACATTTAATAATACATATACCTGTGGCTTTTTATTTTTTTTATTAATATACATACAGATATAAGCTTCAAGGTAATCCTTTTTCCCTATTCAATACTATCCCATATATAAAATAATTTTAATTTCCCTTTATCTCTGGAAAGTTGAGTCCTTTATCAAAGAAATCAAGATACACCAAGGAAGAAGCGAAATAACCTTCCTCCACCCACACTGAGGATTTACAACCACCCTCACATCTTATTTTTCTGTCAGTGTTTCTGTGTATTTATTTTTGTTCTGGTATTATATAAATCTCATTCTTGCAGTTCATTTTTGCCTGTTTCTTCTTTTTTTTCTATATCATTTACTTTTGCCATTTTTTCATTTTTATTTATATACCTTATAAATCTTACTTTTGGAGCTCATTTTGGCTATGGTTTCACTTTTTCTCTCTCTCTCTCTTTTTTTCTTTTTTTCTTTCTTTATGGTGGTACCTTCCAACTGCTCTGACGTTCCATGATGAACCTTGCCTGGATCATGCTTGATATAGTCAGCTATACATTCCCTCAACCACCGCTTTCCAAAATGACAAGGAGGAGGAACACCCAACAAGGAAAAATTCAGAGACTGTGCCCTCTCCATCAGAACTATCAGATATGGCCATAAACAGTATGTCAGAAAGGGAAATCAGGTTAACAACTATCCAGGCAATGGCTAGGATAGAGAAAATCATTAGTGACAACATAGAATCTCTAAGGGTGAAAGGGAAAGCCAACCTGGAAGAAGTTAAAAATGCTATCAGTGAGATCCAATCTAATCTAAATACTCTAAAACTAGGGTAACTGAGGCAGAAGATAGAATTAGTGATTTAGGGGAAAAATTGATAGAGAAAAATGATCAGGAGGAGGCCTAGAACAAACAGCTTAGAAGCAATGGAAACAGAATTAAGAAAATAAATGATGCCATTAAATATTCCAATGTTAGAATTATTTGGATCCCTGAGGGGATGGAGAAAGAGAGAAGACTAGAAGATAGAATTGACAATTTCTGGAAGAAAATTTCCCCAATCTAGGGAATGGAACAAGTGTTCATGTCCTAGAGGTTGTAACTATACACACCAAGATCAACAAATCTAGAAAGACCTCCAGACACTTGATTGTGAAATTCACAAATTATAATTTTAGACAAGAGATCCTAAGGGGAGCTAGGGGGAAGAGTTTTCTTACATACAGAAGAAGGTCCATCAGAATAACTTCAGACCTGCCACAGAACCAGGCAACCCAGGAAAGCTGGAAAGACATATTCAGGGCACTAAATTAGAAGAACATGCAGCCAAGAATACTTTATCCAGCAAGGCTGACCTTCAAAATTGATAGAGAGGTAAAGAGCTTCCAAGACTGGCAAGTTTTAAAAGAGATACAAAATCGTTGGAGAGATAAAGAGCTTCCAAGACCATCAAGTTTGCACTACAAAGAAACATTAAGGGGGATTCTATAATAGAAGAAAGAACCCAAGAATGACATAGAACAGAAACTTACAGAGACAGTTTATAGAAACAAGGACTTAACAGGCAACATGATGTCAAAAAAAAAAAAAAATAATAATAATAACCTTACCTTTCAATAATAACTCTCAATGTGAACAACCTCAATGCTCCCATAAAATGGCACCAGGTTGCAGACTGAATAAAACGACAGGATCCCTCCATATGCTGTCTACAAGAGACACATTTGGAACCTAAAGATACATCAAGACTCAAAGTAAAGGGATGGAGAACCATCTTTCATGCTAATGGACCTCAAAAGAAAGCCAGTGATTCTCATATCCAATAAATTAAATTTTAAACTAAAGAATGTAGTCAGAGATAATGATTTTTTATTAATAGTTTAATAGACTACTAGTCTATTAATTAGTCTATTAAAATATTTTATTAATAGTTTAAAGGGTCTATGCTCCAAGAAGATCTAACAATTTTAAATATTTATGCCCCCAACATGGGAGCAGTCAACTACATGACCCAACTGTTAATCAAAATAGTCATATTGATATGAATGCATTAATTGTAGGGGATCCTAACACATCATTCTCAGTATTAGACAGATCATCCAAGCAGAAAATCAATAAAGAAACAAGAGCTTTCAATGACACTTTGGACCAGATGGACCTCATAGATACAAACAGAACATTCCATCTTAAAAAAAAAAAAAATACTAATTCTTTCAATTCACATGGAACATTCTCCAGAATAGAAAACATACTGGGTCACAAATCAGGGCTCAACCCATATCAAAAGACTGAGATTATTCCATGCATATTCTCCAATGACAGTGCTTTGAAACTGGAACTCGATCGCAAGAAAAAGTCTAGAAGGAATTCAAACACTTGGAAGCTAAAGACTATCCTGTTCAAGAATGTTTGGATCAGCCAGGAAATCAAAGAAGAACTTGAACAATTCATGGAAACCAATGAGAATGAAGACGTATCACTCTAAAACCTATGGGATACAGCAAAGGTGGTCCTAAAGGGAAAATACATAGCCACCCAAACCTCTCTTAACAACAACCACCAAAAAAAAAAAAAAAAAAAAAAAAAAGAAAAAGAAAAATCCAGAATACACCAGCTCTCTTTCTTTACACCTTAAAGAACTGGAGAATCGACAACAAATTAAGCCAACCGCACACACAAGAAGGGAGATAATCAAGATTAGAGCAGAGATCAATGCATTATAAACTAGAGAAACAATAGAACACATCAGTGAAACTAGAAGTTGGTATTTTGAAAGAATCAATACAATCAATTAACCACTGGCCAAACTAACTCAAAAGAAAAGAGAGAGGACCCAAATTCATAAAATTATGAATGAAAAAGGAGAGATCATGCTAACACCAGGAAATAGAAACAATGATCAGAAATTATTATCAACAGCTATATGCCAATAAGTCAAGCAACCTAGACGAAATGGATGCATTTTTGGAAACCTATAAACATCTGAGACTGAATCCGGAAGAAACTGACATCATGAATAGACCAATATCTAGTAAAAAGATTGAAGCAGTAATCAAAAACCTCCAAAAAAGAAAGATCCCAGGACCTAAGAGATTCCCTGGGGAATTCTACCAAACATTCAAAGAAGAAATAATACCTATTCTCCTGCAGCTGTTTCAAAAAATAGAAACAGAAGGAAAACTTCCAGTCTCTTTCTATGAGGACAACATGACCTTGATCCCCAAACCAGGCAAAGATCCCACCAAAATGTAGAATTTCAGACCAATATCCCTGATGAATATGGATGCTAAGATTCTCAACAAGATACTCATTAATAGGATACAACAGTACATTAAAAAGATTATTCTCCATGACCAGGTGGGATTTACCCATGGGATGCAAGGGTGGTTCAACATTCACAAATCAATTGATGTGATAGGACAATTCAATAAGAAAAGAGAGAGGAACCATATGGTCCTCTCAATTGATGCAGAAAAAGCATTTGACAAAATACACCATCTATTCTTGATGGATTAAAACCCTTCAAATTGTATGATTATAAGGAACATTCCTCAACTTCATAAAATTGATCTATGAAAAACCCATAGTGAATATCACCCTCAATGGAGAAAAGCTGACAGCCTTCCCTTTGAGGTCAGGAACACAAAACTCTCACCACTGTTGTTCAAAATAGTACTAGAAGTCCTAGCAACAGCCATCAGAAAACAAAAAGAAATAAAAGGTATTCAAATTGGCAGTGAAGAAGTCAAATTATCTCTCTTCGCAGATGACATGAAAAATGTCATGGAAAACCCAAAAGACTCCACCCCCAAACTACCAGAACTCATACAGCAATTCAGTAATGTGCCAGGTTACAAAATCAGTGCACAGAAATCAGTTGCTTTCTTATACAGTGACAATGAAAATATGGAAAGGGAAATGAAAGAATTGATTCCATTTACTATAACACCAAGAACAATGAGATCCCTGGGAATAAACCTAACCAAAGGAGTAAAGGATCTGTACTCGAGGAACTACAGAACACTAATGAAAAAAAAAAAAAAAAAAAAAAAAAAAGAAGAGGACACAAAAAGATGGAAAGACATTCCATGCTGATGGATCAAAAGAAAAAAACATTGTAAAAATGTCTGTACTGCCCAGAGCAATCTATACTTTCAATGCCATCCTGATATAAAATTCCACTGGCATTTTTCAAAAAGCTGGAACAAACAATCTTAAAATTTGTATGGAATCAGAAGAGACCCCAAATTGCTAAGGAAGCGTTGAAAAAGAAAAACAAAACTGGGGGCATCATGTTGCTTGATTTCAAGCTTTACGACAAAGCTATGATCACCAAGGCAGCATGGTACTGGCATAAAAACAGACACATAGACCAGTGGAACAGAGTAGGGACCCACAACTCTATGGTCAAATAATCTTTGACAAAGCAGGGAAAAATATCCAGTGGAAAACAGACAGTCTCTTCAATAGATGGTACTTGGAAAATTGGTCAGCTATATATATAGAAGAATGAAACTTGACCATCCTCTTACACCATGCACAAAGATAAACTTGAAATGAATGAAAGACCTCAAGGTGAGGCAGGAATACATCAAAATTCTAGAGGAGAACATAGGCAGTAACCTCTTCAACATGGCCACAGCAACTTCTTTCAGGACATGTCTCCAAAGGCAAAGGAAACAAAAGCAAAAATCAACTTTGGGGACCTCATCAAGATCAAAAGCTTCTGCACACAAAGGAAACAGTCAACAAAGGAAAGAGACAACCCGTGGAATGGGAGAAGATATTCGTAAATGACACTAGAGACAAAGGGCTGATATCCAAGATCTATAAAGAACTCAAAGTCAACAAACACAAAACAAATAATCATGTCAAAAATTGAGCAGAAGACATGAACAGACACTTCTCCAAAGAAGATATACAAATGGCTAACAGACATATGAAAAAATGTTAATCATCTTTAGTAATCAGGAAGATTCAAATCAAAATCACATTGAGATACCACCTTACACCAGATAGAATGGCCAAAATTAACAAGACAGTAAACAACATGTGTTGGAGAGGATGTGGAGAAAGGGGAACCCTCCTACACTGTTGGTGGGAATGCAAGTTAGTGCAGCCACTTTAGAAAACAGTGCAGAGATTCCTTAAGAAATTGAAAATAGAGCTTCCCTATGGCCCTGCAATTACACTACTGGGGTTTTCCTCCAAAGATGCAGATGTAGTGCAAAGAAGGGTCATCTGTACTGCAATGTTCACAGCAGCAATGGCCACAGTCACTAAATTGTGGAGAGAATCAAGATGCCCTTCAACAGATGAATGGATAAAGAAGATACAGCCCAGGGCAGCTGGGTGGCTCAGTCTTTGGCTCAGATCATGATCTCAGGGTCTTAGGATTGAGCTCCATATTGGGCTCTCTGCTCAGTGTGGAGTCTGCTTCCCCTCCACCTCTCTGCCTGCCTCTCTGCCTACTTGTGATCTCTTTCTGTAAATAAATAAATAAAATCTTAAAAAAAATAAGAAGATATGGCCCATATATACAATTGAAGTATTATGCCTCCATCAGAAAAGATGAATGCCCAACTTTTGTATCAGCATAGATGGGATTGGAAGAGATTATGCTGAGTGAAATAAGTCAAGCAGAGAGAATCAATTATCATATGGTTTCACTTACTTGTGGAGCTTAAGGAATAAGATGGAGGGCATTGGGAGATGGAGAGGAGAATTGAATTAGGGGAAATTGGAGGGGGAGACAATTCATGAGAGACTGTGGACTCTGATAATCAAACTAAGGGTTTTGGAGGGGATGGGAGTGGGGATTCGGTGAGCCTGGTGGTGGGTATTATGGAGGGCACATATTGCATGGAGTACTCGGTGTGGTGCATGAACAATGCATTCTGGAACACTGAAAATAAATAAAATAAAAATTTAAAAAAGAACATATACAAAAAAAGGAAATTTTTAAAACTTCTCTTATGTATGGATGTTAATATTTTAACTCATATATTAAGAATTAAATCCTGTGTTATAGTACATGATCAACCGAGTTTATCGAAAAAATGAAAATGTGTTTAAATATCAACTAATGCAATCATATTTTAAAAAATTTTATTGAGTTTTTTATTTTAATTCCAGTGTAATTAAAATGCAGTGTTATATTATTTTCAGGTGTACAATATAGTGATTCAATAATTGTATACATTACTCAGGGCTCATCACGGTAAGTTTACTTTCTAATCCCCATCATTTATTTTACCCTTCCCTCCACCCACCTCCCCTCCAGCAACCATCAGTTTTCTCTATACAGTTGAGAATCTGTCTCTTGTTGTTTTTTTTTTTCTCTCTCTCTTTCTTCCTTTCTTCTGTTTCTTACATTCTACATACAAGTGAAATATGGTGGTGTTTATCTTTCTTTTACTGACTTATTTTGCTTAGCATTGTACTTTCCAGCTCCAACCATGTTATTATGAATGACAAGATTTCATTCTTTTCAGGGCTGAATAATTGCATTGCATATACATATAACATGTTTACTTTATAAATTTATCAATATACACTTCAGCTGCTTATATAATTAGGATATTGGGAATATTACTGCTATAAACACAGGGGTACATGTATCCCTTTGAATTACTGTTTTAGTATTATTTGGTAAATACCCAGCAGTAAAATTGCTGGATCATAGAGTAGTTATACATTCAACTTCTCAAAGAACCTTCATACTTTTTTCCACAGTGGTTTTACAGCTTGCATTCTCAAGAGTGCAGGAGGGTATCTTTCATTCCACATCCCTGTCAACACTTGTTGCTTCTTGTATTTTCCATTTTAGCCATCCTGACAGGTGTGAGGTGATATCCCATTTTAGTTTTGATTTACATTTCCCTGATGATGAGTGATACTGAAAATATTTCATATGTCTGGTGACCACCTGTATTTGTACTTTGGAAAAATATCTCTTTATGTTTTCTGCCCATCTTTATTGGATTGTTTTGGGGCTGTCCAGTTTTTCCAACACCATTTCTTGAAGAAACTATTGTGTGTTTTTTTTCCCCTCCATTGGTTATTCTTTCTTGCTTTGTCAAAGCAAGAAATTTGCTGTATGGTTGTGGGTTCATTTTTGAATTTTCTATTCTGTTCTATTGATAAATGTGTCTGGTTTTTGTGCCAGTACCATATTGGTTTGATCACTACAGCTTTGTAACATAACTTGAAGTCAGAATTGTTATACCTCCCATTTTGTTTTTATTTTTCAAGATTTCTTTCTCTAATTGTGGTCTTGTGTGATTCCATACAAATTTTAGGATTGTTTGTTCTAGTTCTGTGAAAAATGCTGTTGGTATTTTGATAGAGATTACATTAAATGTGAAGATTGCTTTGGGCAGTATAGATGTTTTAACATTATTTTTTCTTCTAAACCATACCATGGAACATCTTTCCATTCCACATCTTGAATTTCTTTCATCAATGTTTTATATTTTCCAGAGTACAGTTGTCTCTCCTCTTTGGTTAAGTTTATTCTAAATATTTTATTGTTCTTGGTGCAATTATAAACAGAATTGTTTTCTTAATTTCACTTTCTACTGATTCATTCTTAGTGTATAGGAATGCAATATATTTCTGAACATTGATTTGGTATCCTGTGATTTTAGTGAATTCACTAAATTCAAAACTTCCTAATAGTCTTTTGGTGGATACTTTCAGGTTTTCTATATAGAGTATCATGTCTTCTGTATCATGTCTTTCTATAGATAATATCATGTCATCTGCAAATAGTAAAAACTCTCAACTTTTCACCATCAAGTATAATGTTAGCTGTAAGAGCTGCTTTGTTGAGGGTTTTTATCATGAAAGAACATTATACTTTGTCAAATGCTTTTTCCGAGACTATTGAAATGATAATTTTTTTAAATTTTTTATTTTTTATAAACATATATTTTTATCCCCAGGGGTACAGGTCTGTGAATCACCAGGTTTACACACTTCACAGCACTCACCAAAGCACATACCCTTCGCAATGTCCATAATCCCACCCCCTTCTCCCAAACCCTCAGTTTGTTTTGTGAGATTAAGAGTCACTTATGGTTTGTCTCCCTCCCAATCCCATCTTGTTTCATTGATTATTCTCCTACCCACTTAAGCCCCCATGTTGAATCACCACTTCCTCATATCAAGGAGGTCATATGATAGTTGTCTTTCTCTGCTTGACTTATTTCGCTAAGCATGATACGCTCTAGTTCCATCCATGTTGTCGCAAATGGCAAGATTTCATTTCTTTTGATGGCTGCATAGTATTCCATTGTGTATATATACCACCTCTTCTTGATCCATTCATCTGTTGATGGACATCTAGGTTCTTCCCATAGTTTGGCTATTGTGGACATTGCTGCTATAAACATTCGAGTACACGTGCCCCTTTGGATCACTATGTTTGTATCTTTAGGGTAAATACCCAATAGTGAAATTGCTGGGTCATAGGGCAGTTCTATTTTCAACATTTTGAGGAACCTCCATGCTGTTTTCCAGAGTGGCGGCACCAGCTTGCATTCCCACCAACAGTGTAGGAGGGTTCCCCTTTCTCCGCATCCTCGCCAGCATCTGTCATTTCCTGACTTGTTGATTTTAGCCATTCTGACTGGTGTCAGGTGATATCTCATTGTGGTTTTGATTTGTATTTCCCTGATGCCGAGTGATATGGAGCACTTTTTCATGTGTCTGTTGGCCATCTGGATGTCTTCTTTGCAGAAATGTCTGTTCATGTCCTCTGCCCATTTCTTGATTGGATTATTTGTTCTTTGGGTGTTGAGTTTGCTAAGTTCTTTATAGATTCTGGACACTAGACCTTTATCTGATATGTCGTTTGCAAATATCTTCTCCCATTCTGTCAGTTGTCTTTTGATTTTGTTAACTGTTTCCTTTGCTGTGCAAAAGCTTTTGATCTTGATGAAATCCCAATAGTTCATTTTTGCCCTTGCTTCCCTTGCCTTTGGCGTTGTTCCTAGGAAGATGTTGCTGTGGCTGAGGTCAAAGATATTGCTGCATGTGTTCTCCTCAAGGATTTTGATGGATTCCTTTTGCACATTGAGGTCCTTCATCCATTTTGAGTCTATTTTTGTGTGTGGTGTAAGGAAATGGTCCAATTTCATTTTTCTGCATGTGGCTGTCCAATGTTCCCAACACCATTTATTAAAGAGGCTGTCTTTTTTCCATTGGACATTCTTTCCGGCTTTGTCGAAGTTTAGTTGACCATAGAGTTGAGGGTCTATTTCTGGGCTCTCTATTTTGTTCCATTGATCTATGTTTCTGTTTTTGTGCCAGTACCATGCTGTCTTGATGATGACAGCTTTGTAATAGAGCTTGAAGTCCGGAATTGTGATGCCACCAACTTTGGCTTTCTTTTTCAATATCCCTTTGGCTATTTGAGGTCTTTTCTGGTTCCATCTAAATTTTAGGATTATTTGTTCAATTTCTTTGAAAGAGATGGATGGTACTTTGATAGGGATTGCATTAAATGTGTAGATTGCTTTAGGTAGCATAGACATTTTCACAATATTTATTCTTCCAATCCAGGAGCATGGAACATTTTTCCATTTCTTTGTGTCTTCCTCAATTTCTTTCATGAGTACTTTATACTTTTCTGAGTATAGATTCTTAGCCTCTTTGGTTAGGTTTATTCCTAGGTATCTTATGGTTTTGGGTGCAATCGTAAATGGGATTGACTCCTTAATTTCTCTTTCTTCTGTCTTGCTGTTGGTGTAGAGAAATGCAACTGATTTCTGTGCATTGATTTTATATCCTGACACTTTACTGAATTCCTGTACAAGTTCTAGCAGTTTTGGAGTGGAGTCTTTTGGGTTTTCCACATATAGTATCATATCATCTGCCAAGAGTGATAGTTTGACTTCTTCTTTGCTGATTTGGATGCCTTTAATTTCCTTTTGTTGTCTGATTGCTGAGGCTAGGACTTCTAGTACTATGTTGAATAGCAGTGGTGATAATGGACATCCCTGCCGTGTTTCTGACCTTAGCGGAAAAGCTTTCAGTTTTTCTCCATTGAGAATGATATTTGCAGTGGGTTTTTGATAGATGGCTTTGATGATATTGAGGTATGTGCCCTCTATCCCTACACTTTGAAGTGTTTTGATCAGGAAGGGATGCTGTACTTTGTCAAATGCTTTTTCAGATATATTGAGAGTATCATATGGTTCATGTTCTTTCTTTTATTGATGTGTTGTATCACATTGACTGATTTGCGGATGTTGAGCCAAACTTGCAGCCCTGGAATAAATCCCACTTGGTCATGGTGAATAATCCTTTTAATGTACTGTTGAATCCTATTGACTAGTATTTTGTTGAGTATTTTCACATCTGTGTTCATCAAGGATATTGGTCTATAGCTCTCTTTTTTGATGGGATCCTTGTCTGGTTTTGGGATCAAGGTGATGCTGGCCTCATAAAATGAGTTTGGAAGTTTTCCATTTCTATTTTTTGGAACAGTTTCAGGAGAATAGGAATTAGTTCTTCTTTAAATGTTTGGTAGAATTCCCCCGGGAAGCCATCTGGCCCTGGGCTTTTGTTTGTTTGGAGATTTTTAATGACTGTTTCAATCTCCTTACTGGTTATGGGTCTGTTCCGGCTTTCTATTTCTTCCTGCTTCAGTTGTGGTAGTTTATATGTTTCTAGGAATGCATCCATTTCTTCCAGATTGCCAAATTTATTGGCGTAGTTGCTCATAGTATGCTCTTATAATAGTTTGTATTTCTTTGGTGTTAGTTGTGATCTCTCCTCTTTCATTCATGATTTTATTTATTTGGGTCCTTTCTTTTTCTTTTTGATAAGTCGGGCCAGGGGGTTATCAATTTTATTAATTCTTTCAAAGAACCAGCTCCTAGTTTTGTTGATTTGTTCTATTGTTTTTTTTTTTTTTTTTTTTGGTTTCTATTTCATTGATTTCTGCTCTGATCTTTATGATTTCTCTTTTCCTGCTGGGCTTAGGGTTTCTTTCTTGTTCTTTCTCCAGCTCCTTAAGGTGTAGGGTTAGGTTGTGTACCTGAGACCTTTCTTATTTCTTGAGAAAGGCTTGTACCGCTATATATTTTCCTCTCAGGACTGCCTTTGTTCTGTCCCACAGATTTTGCACCGTTGTATTTTCATTATCATTTGTTTCCATGATTTTTTTCAATTCTTCTTTAATTTCCCGGTTGACCCATTCATGTATTTGTGTTCTTTCCCAACTTCCTTTTGTGGTTGGGTTCTAGGTTTAGAGCATTGTGGTCTGAAAATATGCAGGGAATGATCCCAATCTTTTGATACCGGTTGAGTCCTGATTTAGGACCGAGGATGTGATCTCTTCTGGAGAATGTTCCATGTGCACTAGAGAAGAATGTGTATTTTGTTGCTTTGGGATGAAATGTTCTGAATATATCTGTGATGTCCATCTGGTCCAGTGTGTCATTTAAGGCCTTTATTTCCTTGCTGATCTTTTGCTTGGATGATCTATCCATTATTATTATTGTATTATTGTTGATGTGTTTCTTTGATTTTGTTATTAATTGGTTTATATAGTTGGCTGCTCCCACGTTGGGGGCATAGATATTTAAAATTGTTAGATCTTCTTGTTGGACAGACCCTTTGAGTATGATATAGTGTCCTTCCTCATCTCTTATTATAGTCTTTGGCTTAAAATCTAATAGATCTGATATAAGGATTGCCACTTCTGCTTTCTTCTGATGTCCATTAGCATGGTAAATTCTTTTCCACCCCCTCACTTTAAATCTGGAGGTGTCTTCGGGCTTAAAATGAGTTTCTTGGAGGCAACATATAGATGGGTTTTGCTTTTTTATCCATTCTGATACCCTGTGTCTTTTGACAGGGACATTTGGCCCATTAACATTCAGGGTAACTATTGAGAGATATGAATTTAGGGCCATTGTATTGCCTGTAAGGTGACTGTTACTGTATATGGTCTCTGTTCCTTTCTGATCTACCACTTGTAGGCTCTCTCTTTGCTTAGAGGACCCCTTTCAATATTTCTAGTAGAGCTGGTTTGGTGTTTGCAAATTCTTTCAGTTTTTGTTTGTCCTGGAAGCTTTTAATCTCTCCTTCTATTTTCAATGATAGCCTAGCTGATATAGTATTCTTGGCTGCATGTTTTTCTCGCTTAGTGCTCTGAAAATATCATGCCAGCTCTTTCTGGCCTGCCAGGTCTCTGTGGATAAGTCAGTTGCCAATCTAATATTTTTACCATTGTATGTTACAGACTTCTTTTCCCGGGCTGATTTCATGATTTTCTCTTTGTCACTGAGACTTGTAAATTTTACTATTAGGTGACGGGGTGTGGGCCTATTCTTATTGATTTTGAGGGGCGTTCTCTGAACCTCCTGAATTTTGATGCTCGTTCCATTTGCCATATTGGGGAAATTCTCCCCAATAATTCTCTCCAGTATACCTTCTGCTCCCCTCTCTCTTTCTTCTTCTTCTGAAATCCCAATTATTCGAATGTTGTTTTGTCTTATGGTGTCACTTATCTCTCGAATTCTCCCCTCGTGGTCCAGTAGCTGTTTGTCCCTCTTTTGCTCAGCTTCTTTATTCTCTGTCATTTGGTCTTCTATATCACTAATTCTTTCTTCTGCCTCATTTATTCTAGCAGTGAGAGCCTCCATTTTTGATTTAACCTCATTAATAGCTTTTTTAATTTCAATTTGCTTAGATTTTAGTTCTTTGATTTCTCCAGAAAGGGCTTTTATATGTCTCAAGAGGGTTTCCCTAATATCTTCCATGCCTTTTTCGAGCCCAGCTAGAAACTTGAGAATTGTCATTCTGAACTCTAGATCTGACATATTACCAATGTCTGTATAGCTTAGGTCCCTAGCCTTCGGTACTGTCTCTTGTTCTTTTTTTTGTGTTGAATTTTTCCGTCTTGTCATTTTGTCCAGATAAGAGTATATGAAGGAGCAAGGAAAATACTAAAAGGGTTGCAACAACTCCAGGAAAATATGCTTTAACCAAATTAGAAGATGTCCCAAATCGTGAGGGCGGAGAAAGGGGATAAAAAGAGGTTCACAAAGGAAGAAAGAAAAAAAAAAAGAAAAAAGAAAAAAAAAGAAAAGAATTTAAAAAAAAGAAAACAAATAAGAAAAATATAAAAAAGAATATATATATATATATATATATATATATATATATTAGATAAACTAGTTAAAAAACATTAAAAAAGAAAAAGGTAAAAGTTAAAAGAAATTTTACCAGAAGGCCAGAAAAAAAAAACAAACAATGAAAAAGAAAAAAATTAAATTAACTGCAAGACTAAAAATAATCACAGGGAAAAAGCCATGAGTTCCGTGCTTTGCTTTCTCCTCCTCTGGAATTCTGCTGCTCTCCTTGGTATTGAAACCGTACTCCTTGGTAGGTGAACTTGGTCTCGGCTGTATTTCTTGTTTATCTTCTGGGGGAGGGGCCTGTTGTAATGATTCTCTAGTGTCTTTGCCCCAGGCGGAATTGCACCGCACTTACCAGGGACCAGGTTGAGTAATCCACTCGGGTTTTCTTTCAGGAGCTTTTGTTCCCTGAGCGCTTTCCGTAGAGTTCCAGAGGATGGGAATACAAATGGCGGTGTCCTGGTCTCCGGACTGGAGGAGCCAAGATCCCAGGGCCCCACTCCTCAGTGCGCCCTCAGAGAACAGCGCCCAGTTACTCCCATCTGCCTGACCTCCCGCCGCGCTCCAAGCTCACCGTGCCTGCGACTGCTTCAAGGTAACACCGAGCTCTGAGCTTACTGTCGGCTCTGTCTCTTTAGCCGGCTTTCCCGTTCCAATACCCGCAAGCTCTGCAACACTCAGACACCCCCGATCCTTCTGTGACCCTGCGGGACCTGAGGCCACGCTGACCCCGCGTGGGCTTCGCTCCGGTTTAGCATCTGGAGCGATATCCCTCAGCGGAACAGACTTTTAAAAGTCCTGATTTTGTGCGCAATTGCTCCGCTGCTTGCCCAGAGCCAGCCCCTCCCCCCGGGGTCTATCTTCCCGTCGCTTTGGATTCACTTCTCCGCCGGTCCTACCTTTCAGAAAGTGGTTGTTTTTCTGTTTCCAGAATTGCTGTTCTTCTTTCTTTGATCTGCCGATGGATTTTCCGGTGTTTGCAATCTTTAGATAAGCTATCTAGCTGATCTCTGGCTAGCTGAAGTAGTCTCAGCCTGCTACTTCTCCGCCATCTTGACCCCTCCTCCGAAATGATCATTTTTTAATCTTTTCTCCTATTGATATGTTATATCATATTGATTGATTTGTGAATATGGAATCAACATTCCAACCTAGGAAAAAATTACACTTGATCGTGGTGAGTGATTTTTTTTTAAATTTTTTTGTTCAATTCTATTTAATAGTATGCTGTTGACAATTTTTGCGTCTATGCTCATCAGATATATTGGTCTATATTTCTCTCTCTTTGTGATCTCTTTGTTTTGGGCATTAGGGTGATACTAGGATAAAATAATTAATTTGGATTTTCCTTCTTCTTGTTTTTTTGGAGTAGTTTGAGTAGAAGAGTTATCAACTTTTATTTACATGTTTGGTAGACTTTGTGAAACCAGAATCTTGGCATCCATATTCATCAGGAATATTGGCCTGAAATTCTGTTTTTGGTGGAGTCTTTGCCTGGCTTGGGGATCAAGGTCATGTTGTCCTCATAGAAAGAGTCTGGAAGTTTTCCTTCTGTTTCTATTTTTTGAAACAGCTGCAGGAGAATAGGTATTATTTCTTCTTTGAATGTTTAGTAGAATTCCCCAGGGAATCCATCAGGTCCTGGGCTCTTGTGTTTTGGGAAGATTTTGACCACTGCTTCAATCTTGTTACTAGATATTGGTCTATGTAGGTTGTCAATTTCTTCCTGATTCAGTCTTGGAAGTTTATAGGTTTTCAGGAATGCATCGATTTCGTCTAAGTTGTTTGACTTATTGGCATATAGCTGTTGATAATTGTTTCTATTTCCTGGTGTTAACATGATCTCTCCCTTTTCATTCATAATTTTATGAATTTGGGTCCTCTCTCTTTTAGATTAATTGGCCAATGGTTAATTGATCTTATTGATTCTGTCAAAATACCAGCTTCTAATTTCACTGATATGTTCTACTGTATCTCTAGTTTCTAACTCATCGATCTCTGCTTTAATCTTGATGATCTCCCTTCTTGTGTGGGGGGTTGGCTTAATTTGTTGTCGATTCTCCAGTTCTTTAAGGTGTAATAGAGCTGGTATATTCTGAATTTTTAAACTTTTTGTTGTTGTTGTTGTTGTTGAGAGAGGTTTGGATGGCTATGTATTTCCCCCTTAGGACCACCTTTGTATCCCATAGGTTTTGGACCAAAATGCCTTCATTCTCATTAGCTTCCATGAATTGTTTAAGTTCTTCTTTGATTTCCTGGTTGATCCAAACATCCTTGAGTAGCATGGTCTTTAGCTTCCAAGTGTTTGAATTCCTTCCATAACTTTCCTTGTGGTTGAGTTCCAGTTTTAAAGTATTTTCATCTGAGAATATGCAGGGAATAATATCAGTCTTTTGGTATTAGTTGAGCCCTCATTTGTGACCTAGTACATTGCCTATTCTGGAGAAAGTTCCATGTGCACTTGAGAAGAATGAGTATTCTGTTGTTTTAGGATGGAATGTTATGTATTTTTCTATATCTATGTTCTGTATTTATATATGTTCTCTATTTATCTATGATACCTATCTATGTTCTGTATTTATCTGGTCCAATGTGTCATTCCATCCTCTGGTTTCTTTATTGATTTTCTGCTTGGGTGATTGGCCCTTCTTAGGTTTGGGGATCAAAGTCATATTGCTCCATAAATGGAGTGAAAAGCATTCTTTTTTTTTCCTGTTCTTTGGAAAAGTTATGAAAGAATGGTATATTCTTTTATTAAAAACTGCAGAAGTTGAGCATTGAGCCATTAGAGACTAGTATATTTGCTTATTAGTTTGCTTTGTTTTTGTTGATCTTCTCCTTGGAGGTAAAGGATTTTAATAGCAGAGTCAGTTTGTTTAATAGACATAGACAGATGGTTTTCTGTTTTGAATGGTATCGCAAATGTTTTTTTAAAGGAGCTTGCACATTTTACCTAATTTTTCAAAATATTGTATAAAATTTTTCAGGATATTGTCTTCACTTTTTGTATTTATAGACTCTATAGCAATATATACCTTTTTCATTTTTGAATTATTTATTTTGTTTCTTTTATTTATATCTTGATTTATATTGCCAGAGTTCTATCAATTTTATAAATAATATAAGACAACTATCGCTTTATTCATGATATGTAAGAAAATAATTTTATAATAAATGTTTCTTATGTCTATCATGAATTTTTAGGTTGACTCCATTTCAGTCTATGTGCCTGCTAGCCTTGGTTTAGTGTTTTTCATCCTCTTTTCCTCATTTAGTATTTTATTTTGCAACAAGTGGATATGCATTATTGTCATACTTTAACTTGTGCAATTATTTATAAACTATTTTTGGAGGTAATTTTTTAAGTAGTTGCTCTAAAATTTAATATATACATCTTAGCTTATCAGAATATATTTCCAATTTACACTAATTCCAGTGAGATATAAAATTTTACTCTTATTTACTCTAGTCTATCTCCAACTCCTGCTATATGTTATTAATTTTATATATGTCAGTAAATGTTACAAACACAATGATACATTTTTATATTATTACTTTATGTAATTTTGTCTCTTAAATAACCTGAGAGATGTAAGGAGGGTAAGCAAATATTCACAAACCTATTTAACCTTCTTATTACCCATTTATCTTCACATCTTCTTGTGAATTTGATTTATCTAGTGACATTATATCACTGCAGTATAGTTTTGTTCCTGACCTACATTTTGTGCTATTATATTCAAATACATTTCATTTATAAATGTTATAGATCTGACAATACAATTATATATATATATATACATGTGCTTCTGTATGCACGTGTGTGTATATAAATACAATGTTCTGTGCAATCTTTTAAAATGAGTTAAGAGAATAAAGGATAAAATATGCATTTATACCATCCTCCATAATTACCTACATGAACACATGTGCCAAACAACCTTTATTATTTTTTTTTAATATGGACTTGAAATACTCTCTGATGTCACTTGATTCAGACTGAAGAATTTATTTTAGTGTTTCTTGTAATATGGGTCTACTTGCAACTTATTTTCAGTTTTTTTTTTTTTTTTTTAACCTGGGAATGACTTATATCACCTTAATATTTGAAAGACAATTTTGGTGTATATAACACCTAATTGACAGGGTTTGTTTCTTTTATTACTTTAAATATGTAATTCCACTGCCTTCTAAACTCCATCATTTCTAATGACAAGTCACCTATAAATTTATTAGAGTTCCTTTGTACTGAATGAGTTGTTTTTTTTCTTATTGCTTTCAAGAATTTCTATTTGTCTTCATCTTTTAATATTTGACTTTGTTTGCCTGGTTTTGAGTTTCTGTTCTTATCTTACCTGAAGTTCATTGTGTTTCCTGAATGTATAGATTAATGTTTTTCACTAAACTTGAGAAGCTTAAGTCATTAGTCTTTCAAATAATTGTTTAATTTTTTCTGTAACCTCTCCTCTTCTGGTACTCTTATTTTATATATGTTTGTGTTCTTAATGGTGCCCTGCATTTCTCTGAGGTGTTATTTTTCCTCTCAGCATAATTTATATTAATGTGTATTAAAGTTGGTCCATTCTTTTGCCAGCTCAAATTGCTGTTGACCTCCTCTATTGAACTTTCGGTATTACGTATCACACATTTTAACTTGGAATTCCCATTTGCTTCAGTGCTGTAATTTCTAAAACTCTATTTGTATTCTCTGTTTGATAAGAAATTATCATCATAACTTCTTTTTTTCATTTATTTAATTTCAGCATAACAGTACCACTATTTTTTCACCACACCCAGTGCTCCATGCAATCCGTGCCCTCTATAATACCCGCCACCTGGTACCCCGACCTCTCACCGCCCTGCCACTTCAAAACCCTCAGATTGTTTTTCAGAGTCCATAGTCTCTCATGGTTCAACTCACTTTCCAATTTACCCCAACTCACTTCTCTCTAACTCCCTACGTCCTCCATGCTTTTTGTTATGCTCCACAAATAAGTGAAACCATATGATAATTGACTCTCTCTGCTTGACTTATTTCACTCAGCATAATCTCTTCAGTCCCGTCCATGTTGCTACAAAAGTTGGGTATTTGTTCTTTCTGATGGAGGCATAAAACTCCACAGTGTATATGGACCACATCTTCCTTATCCATTCATCCGTTGAAGGGCATCTTGGTTCTTTCCACAGTTTGGCAACCGTGGTCATTGCTGCTATAAACATTGGGGTACAGATGGCCCTTCTTTTCACTACTTCTCTATGTTGGGGTAAATACCCAGGAGTGCAATGGCAGGGTCATAGGAGAGTTCTATTTTTAATTTCTTGAGCAATCTCCACACTGTTCTCCAAAGAGGCTGCACCAACTTGCATTCCCACCAACAGTGGAAGAGGGTTCCCCTTTTTCCCCATCCTGTCCAACACATGTTGTTTCCTGTCTTGCTAATTTTGGCCATTCTAACTGGTGTAAGGTGATATTTCAATGTAGTTTGTGAATCTCCCTGATGGCTAGTGATGATGAACATTTTTTCATGTATCTGATAGCCATTTGTATGTCTTGATTGGAGAAGTGTCTGTCCATATCTTCAGCCCATTTTATGATATGATTGTCTGTTTTGTGTGTGTTGAGTTTGAGGAGTACATTATAGACACTGGATATCAACCTTTTGTCTGTACTGTCATTTTCAAATATCTTCTCCCATTCCGTGGGTTGCCTCTTTGTTTTCCTGATTGTTTCCTTTGCTGTGCAGAAGCTTTTGATTTTGATGAAGTCCCAAAAGTTCATCTTCGCTTTTGTTTCCTTTGCCTTTGGAGACATATCTTGAAAGAAGTTGCTGTGGCTGATATCAAAGAGATTACTGCCCATGTTCTCCTCTAGATTCTGATGGATTCCTGTCTCACATTGAGGTCTTTTATCCATTTTGAGTTTATCTTTGTGTACGGTGTAAGAGAATGGTCGAGTTTGATTCTTCTACATATAGCTGCCCAGTTTTCCCAGCACCATTTATTGAAGAGACTGTCTTTTTTCCACTGTATATTTTTTCCTGTTTTGTCGAAGATTATTTGACCATAGAGTTGAGGGTCCATATCTGGGCTCTCTACTCTGTTCCACTGGTCTATGTGTCTGTTTTTATGCCAGTCCAATGCTGTACTGGTGATCACAACTTTGTAGTAAAGCTTGAAATCAGGTAACATGATGCCCCCCGTTTTATTTTTGTTTTTCAACATTTCCTTAGCGATTCGGGGTCTCTTCTGATTCCATACAAATTTTAGGATTATTTGCTCCAAGTCTTTGAAGAATACCGGTGGAATTTTGATTGAAATAGCATTAAAAGTATAGATTGTTCTAGGCAGTATAGATATTTTAACAATGTTTATTCTTCTGATCCAAGAGCATGGAATGGTCTTTCATCTTTTTGTGTCTTCTTCAATTTCTTTCATGAGTGTTCTGTAGTTCCTCAAGTACAGATCCTTTACCTCTTTGGTTAGATTTATTCCCAGGTATCTTATGGTTCTTGGTGCTATAGTAAATGGAATCGAATCTCTAATTTGCCTTTCTGTATTTTCATTGTTAGTGTATAAGAAAGCGACTGATTTCTGTACATTGACTGTGTATCCTGCTACGTTTCTGAATTGCTGTATGAGTTCTAGTAGTTTGGGGTTGGAATCTTTTGGGTTTTCCATATAAAGAATCATGTCATCTGCAAAGAGAGAGAGTTTTTCTTCTTCATTACCAATTTGGATAAATTTCATTTCCCTTTGTTGTCTGATTGCTGTTGCTAGGACTTCTAATACTATGTGAACATGAGTGGTGAGAGTGGGCATCCTTGTCGTGTTCCTGATCTCAACGGGAAGGACACAAGCTTTTTCCGATTGAGGATGATATTTGCTGTGGATCCTTCATGGATAGATTTGATGAAGTTGAGGAATGTTCCCTCTATCCCTATACTTTGAAGCGTTTTAATCCGGAACGGATACTGGATTTTGTCAAATGCTATTTCTGCATCAATTGAGAGGACCATGTGGTTCTTCTCTCTTCTCTTATTAATGTGTTCTATCACATTGATTGATTTGCGAATGTTCAACCATCCTTGTAGCCCAGGGATGAATCCCACCTGGTCATGGTGGATAATCTTTTTAACGTGCCATTGGATCCTGTTTGCTAGGATCTTGTTGAGAATATTAGCATCCATATTGCTTAGTGATATTGGTCTGAAATTCTTTTTGGTAGGGTCTTTGCCTGGTTTGGGGATCAGGGTAATATTGGCTTTATAGAAAGAGTCAGAAAGTTTTCCTTCTGCTTCAATTTTTTAAAAAAGCTTCAGGAGAATAGGTGTTCTTTCTTCTTTGAAAGTTTGGTAGAATTCCCCAGGGAATCCATCAGGTCCTGAGCTCTTGTATTTTGGGATGTTTTTGATCACCACTTCAATCTCGTTACTAGATATTGGTCTATTCAGATTGTCAATTTCTTCCTGATTCAGTTTTGGGAGTTTATAGATTTCCAGAAATGCATCCATTTCATCTAGGTTGCTTAGCTTATTGGCATATAACTGTTGATAATAACTTCTGATGATTGTTTCTACTTCCTTGGTGTTCGTTTTGATCTCTTCCTTTTCATTCATAATTTTATGAATTTGGGTTTTCTCACCTTTCTTTTGGATTAGTGTGGCCAATAGTTTATCGATCTTATTGATTCTTTCAAAAAACCAGCTTCTAGTTTCATTGATACGTTCTACTGTATCTCTGGTTTCTACCTCATCGATCTCAGCTCTAATCTTGTTTATTTCCCTTCTTATGTGTGGAGTTGGTTTGATTTGTTGTTGATTCTCCAGTTCTTTAAGGTGTAGAGACAGCTGCTCTGTTCTGTATTTTTCAGTTTTTTTGAGGGAGGCTTGGATGGCTATGTATTTCCCCCTTAGAACCGCCTTTGCTCTATCCCATAGGTTTTGGATCGAAGTGTCTTCATTCTCAGTGGTTTCCATGAATTGTTTCAGTTCTTTTTTGATCTCCTGGTTGATCCAAGCATTCTTAAGCAAGGTGGTCTTTAGCTTCCAGGTGTTTGAGTTCCTTTGAACTTTTCCTTGTGATTGAGCTCCAGTTTCAAAGCATTGTGAACTGGGAATGTCCAGGGAATAATCTCAGTCTTTTGGTATTGGTTGAGTCCTGATTTGTGACCCAGTATGTGGTCTATTCTGGATAAAGTTCCATGTGCACTTGAGAAGAATGAGTATTCTGTTCTTTTAGGGTGGAATGTTCTTTATATATCTATGAGGTCCATCTGGTCCAATGTGACATTCAATGCTCTTGTTTCTTTATTGATTTTCTGCTTCGATGATCTGTCTATTTCTTAGAAAGGCGTATTAAGATCTCCAACGATTAGTGTATTCATATCAATATGACTCTTTATCTTGATTAACAGTTTTTTTTATGTAATTGGCTGCTCCAATATTGGGCTCATAGATATTTACAATTGTTAGATCATCTTGGTGGGTAGTCCCTTTAAGAATGATGTAGTGTCCTTTTGGATCTCTGACTACAGTCTTTAGTTTAAAATCTAATTTGTCTGATACGAGAATCGCTACCCCAGCCTTTTTTTGAGGCCCATTGGCATGAAAGATGTTTCTCCATCCCTTCACTTTCAGTCTGGGTGTATCTTTAGGTTATAAATGGGTCTCTTGTAGGCAACATATGGATGGGCCCTGTCGTTTTATCCAGTCTTCAACCCCTATGCTGTTTCATGGGTGCATTTAGGCCATTCACATTGAGGGTGATTATTGATAAATACGTTTTTATTGACATCGTGTTACCTTTGAAGTCTTTCTTTCTGTAGATTGTCTCTATATTTCTGTTCAATGCTATTCTTGGGCTTTTTCCTCCTTTAAAGAAGCCCCCTTAATATTTCTGCAGTATCGGCTTGGTGGTTGCATAGTCTTTTAAGCCTTGCCGGTCCTGGAAAATCTTTATCTCTCCATTCATTTTGAATGTCAGTCTTGCTGGATAAAGTATTCTTGGCTGCATGTTCTTCTCATTCAGGGCCCTGAATATATCTTGCCAGCCCTTTCTGGCTTGCCAGGTCTCTATGGACAGGTCTGACGTTATTCTGATGGGCTTTCCTCTCTATTTAAGGATCTTCTTTGTCCTCGCTGCTTTCAAGAGGTTCTGCCTACAATTATAATTCTTCATTCTTACTATTAGGTGTCTTGAGGACTTTCAAGGATCTGTAATCTGGGGGGGAAACCTTTCATCCTCTAGTACTTAAATGCTGGTTCCATTCACGAGATTTGGAAAATTTTCATGAAGAACTTGTTCCACTATATCTTCTAGACTTCTTTCTTTCTCCTCCCCTTCAGGGATTCCTATAATTCTGACATTGGAACGTTTTTATGGCATCATTTATTTCCCTGATTCTGTTTTCGTGGCTTCTAAGCTGTTTGTTCCAGGCTTCCTCCTGATCCTTTCTCTCTATCTGTTTGTCCTCCAGATCGCTAATTCTATCTTCTGTCTCAGTTACTCTAGCGTTGAGAGAATTTAGATTAGATTGGAACTCAAGGAGAGCATTGTGAAGCTCATCTCTGGTAGCTTTCAGCTCTTCCCTAATATTGAAAACATGATCTCTGGTCGTTTTCAGTTCAGCCCTAATCAAGTCCGTTTGGTCACCCATGGTTTTCTCCAACCTAGCTATTGCTTGGATAATTGTTAGCCTGAATTTCCTTTCCGACATATTATCTATGTTGATAGCCATTAGCTCTGTTGCAGAAGATCCATTCTTTGTATTTTTCTTCTGTTGGGCATTCCTCCTCCTAGTCATTTTGGTGAGAGATGGCTGAATGGGTTTAGCTGGGTGTATCAACTGTAGTGCAGTCAAGGTGCACCTGGAATGCTTCTGAGCAATTAGGGTTCCCCACCCAAATGAGAGGAAAAAGAAAAGGAAAAGAAAAAAAAAAAAAAAGAGAGAGAGGGAGAGAGACAGGAAAGAAAGGTGAGATAAAAGAGATGGTTTAGCCCAATTGGGCCCCAAGGTAAGATTTATGAAGTATACAAACAGATACAGACCAACAAAAAGACTGATAAAATTATACGACAAGAGGAAAAATATATATATATATATTTGCATATACATATGCAAATAAAGGAAAAACCTTGTCAAAAAGAACCCTGAGTGTAAGACTTATATACTATCAGGACAAACACAAAAACACAGAACTACTGGTGGAAGAAAAAGATGGGATAGTGGTTGTAAATTCTCAGTGTGGGTGAGGATGGTTGTTTTGATTCTTCCTGGATGTATCTTGTTATCTTCGTTAAAGTACTCAACTTTCCTAAGATAAGGGGGTATTAGGAATTGGTTTACCTATAGGGGTGGCATTGATTGGGGAAAGGGGATTACCTTGAAGTTTAATTCTATATGAATATTAGAAAATAAAAATTAAAAAAAGGAATAAACTAAACTAAACTAAAGTTATAAAAAAAGAAATTAAAAAAATAGAAATGCAAAAGAAAAACACAGGTGTATGTATCAAGAAGTTCAGGTTAGAAGGTTATTATGGAATTTGATGTACTGGACATCTCACTGTGATGGTAAATAGGTTAAAAAATTATCTATATAATAATAAAAAATTAACTATATAAAAAATGAGCCAGAATAGTGGGATCGAATTAATAATAAAAATTATCCTATGAAGCAGTTGTGGTTGTTTTCTTGTCGTCTTTTTTTTTTTTTTTCCTTTCCTGGATGGTTTTCTTGGGGAGGGGCCTGCCACATGGGTTTTCAGTCCCTGAAGTTCTCTCAGCTAAGTCCTCCCGCCCCCCTCAAGGGGGTGGGCTCTGAGGAAACTGGTTTTTTCAGGCTTTTGTTCTCTGGAGGTTTTTATATTTGTTCACTTTTGTTTTTCTCTCTTGCCTTGACCGCTTTTAATGGTTTTTGTAGGTTTAGAGGAAAGCAAACTGCACCCTGACCTCCCTCTCAGAGAGAAGCCTCAGTCTGGCTGCAGAGCCCATATAAATTTCCCCTTGGCCGCTGGCAGAGCAGGTTCCCAGTCGCGGTCCCTGGGGACTCAGGATTTTTTGCTTGTACCCAAAACCAGGGCAGGGGCGGCTGTCTGGGCAGCTCCAGACTGCCAGAGAAGTTCCAAGCAGCGATCACACACTCAGATTTTCCCGCTGGCCCAGGCTGGGAGTGCCTGGTCTTCCCAGTCTGAGAGCACCCGGCTAGCTTTTGTGTGCACCTCTCTCAGGGAAGGGCGCAGGCACGACTGGGACTCTGATGGCACAGCAGGGCACTTGCATGGGGACTGCCAAAAGGCTGTGCTTCTGTTGGCTGGGGAGGCTCCCAGCCCTTCAGGGAAGCCGGGCGCCATGCACTCTCAGGCGTGCTGGTGGTTCAGGGACTGAGACCTGGTTTCTCTGCAGCACTCTCTCTGGCTCTGCGCCACGGGTGGCTGTCCTGGGTCTGGGGACTTAATCCCTGACCCTAACACCCTGATTCCAGCAATTCCCCCCCCCCCCCCCCGTTCCTTTGCTCTTTTTGAGTGCTTTCTACCAGACTCCCAGAGTTAATGCTGGTCCCCAGGCGCAGGGCACTCTCCTATTGGGATATTACTTGCCAACAGGTCACCTCTGGTGGCTCCCTCTCCCTTTTGTTTATCTTCCGATATCAGTCCGACTTTCCCACTTTCCCACTCTGCTTTACCTGCCCACTGGTGTCTTCTGCTCCAGTAGAGATCCAGACGTGTATAATTCTGATCTCAGGCTGATTTCGTGGGTGATTGGAGATCTTTGGAAGGTAGTCAGCTCACTTTAGAGTGCAGGTTGAAAGGGCGCCTCCTCCTACTTCCCTGCCATCTTGTCTCCTCCCCCATCATAACTTCTTTTAATCCTTTCAGCAAGGTTTCCTTTAGAGCTTTAATCATTTCTATTGTAGCTGTTTTGACATCTTTACCTACCTAGTTCAACCTCTGGGTTCCTCAAAGGCAATTTCTATTGCTTGCAGTTTTTCCTGTGCATGTGTCACACTTTCCTTTTTCTTTGCATATCTCATAATATTTTGTCAAAAACTAGAAAGTTTAGCAAATATATTGTAACCACTCTAGTGCCTAATCCCCTAAACCCAGGACTTGTTTCTGTTGTTCTTGTTTACTTAATAATTGGGTTAGATTAGATCAGTGAAGTCTATTTTTCCCCCCAGAGTGTACAGTCTCTGATGTTTCTCCACAGAAACCATAGCTTTGTTCAGCCACATAATCTCTCTAAACACCAGGAATGACTGGTGTTATATGAGTTCTTTTTTATTATTTCTTCCCCTGACCTCCTGATTAAACTTTTTTTTTTTTAAACTTCTGATCAATCTGCAATACTGGTATCACATCCACCTATTAGCTTTAGCTAATTGATAGCTCTATAGCTCTGTTATTTTTTTTTTTCTTTTGAATTTATGTCCAGGGTATAAATTAGTCCATAGTCTCATTCAGCTAAAGTTGGGTCTCTTTAAGTTGTCATACTTTGAGGCTTGCTCTGACTCTACTCTGGTAGAAACTCTGAGCTAGTTAGCTAGAAATGGAGGAGGCAGAATGAAGAACTCGCTTTTCATGTCTGCTCCACCTAGATCCTCTCTATGTAGTAGAATTGGTATGTATGTGTGTCATTGGTATGGGGGTGCTGAGAACTGGTGTCACTTAGTTGCTGCCACTGCCATTTATAAATTTTTTACAGCTCCAACCCAGTGAGAATGAGATCAGTCAATGCTCTCCAGCTTCTGAGTTTACCAGAAATATATCTGCCATCTCAGTAAACTCAAAGTATGGGAGCTCCCATCAGCTAGTAAGTACATTGAAACAGCTTTCCTACAACATAAAACTATGCAGGAAAAGAGGGACTGCAGTCTTCACCAACTACCTCACCTAGGTTTTCATTACATTGTGGGAGCTGGGAGTGAGGGAAAAAATACCATCTAGCTGGTACTACTTATGTACTTATGTACATATGTATTTATGTACTTATGTGGGCCATCAACAGCATAGAGCTATAGAAAATGGGATTTACCAATATTCATCAGCTGACAAAACCACCAGTAATAATTCTGAATGACTCCCCAGCCTCATACCATAGCTTACACAGCATATTTTGACTATAGGCGCTTGAACTATATATAGATGATAAGATCTATGGAAACTTCTTCAAGTGCAATGAGATATCCTTATAAACATGTTCTTCCTCTAGTGGAAATGAATATACAATAACTTAGAGAACAGCAAAAATTTTCTATAATTTGTAAATGAACATTTGTGTATGTATATGTGTGTTCTAAACTACTGTAGTTAAAATTAAAATTTTAAATATCCTTGCTTTCAGGCACCAGGTTGGCTCAGTTGGATAAGTGATTGCTTTGGGCTCAGGTCATGATCCTGGAGTCCCGGGATCAAGTCCTGCATCAGGCTCCAAGCTCCATGGGGAGTCTGCTTCTCTCTCTGATCTTCTCCCCATTCATCCTCTCTTTCACTTCCTCTCTCTATGACTTAAATAAGTAATAAAATCTTTAAAAAAAAATCCTTGCTTTCATTCATTCTTGCTAGTCACAATTCCCATTGCTACAAATAACTAAATGTTGACAATATGGTCATAATTATTCCTCAGAGGTAAGTATTTCAACATGAATATATGTAAGACATTATACTTTTCAGAACACTAGGGTAGTTTCATCAATAATTACTTCAGTGCAGTCAATACTGTTTTAGTGGGCTGAAAAATGCAAAGTGTGTTCCCAGTGTACTGTTTGTTCACTTAAGGTGTAGTATGTCCACAAGAACACCTGAAAAACATATGGATAGGATTCTGGCAGAAATGTACAATATTTTCAGCTTAGAGAAAATTAATTTTAAACAAATTTCCTTATTTCTCAATGATTTCAGCATCTACTTTCGTATATGAAACAATATACATGCCTAGAATTTTTCTTAGTATTTTTTTTACTATCATGAATACTTACTATATTTCCCATTAGAAAAGTTTACAAACATCGATTTGTTTTGGAAAATACATTATATTTCTCAGTTTTACATCTATTTTCCTCCCTCTACCTTAAAAAAAGCTAATGAGACTAAGGGGATTTCTTAATTTATAAAATTAAAATTCTGATCCAATTTACATTGAGGAAAATAAGTAAGATCTTACAGAGAGATATATATTTATTTTTCATTGCTACAGGTACTCTCTCTATATAGATATTGATAAAGACAGATATAGATAGAGATAGAGATACATAAAGATATACATATAGATATATAGATATTTGTTTCTTCTCTTATCTATTCATTAATGTGGCCAGCTTTGCTGGCTTAGTTAAATACAGGTAGCAGAACAGAGAAGAGTAGATATAACCATTCATTTATATAATTGGAAGATATTTTAGTCATAAAAAAGGAACCAAGGTGTTCTCAAATTCAGGAGACCATGGAAATTTTTACCAATGACTGGAAAACTTCAAGGGAAATTACATTTGGTGACAATTGGTGGGGGCTGTGGTTAATGCACAAATTGATTTCATTCTCCTCCCTTGCTATACCACTGTGTTAATATTCATTTGTTTTCTTGGGTTTATTATAAGGAAACAAATTAATGACAAGTTTAATAAACTGAAATGCAGAGTTGTTCTTCATTTAAGGTGTTAATGAAATTATTAACAGTTTAAGTAGAGACCATACATGATTTTTAAGAAGCCATTATTCAATCTTAAATCATATCCGTCATGTTAATACTTTGTCAAAAATGTTCCAGTTCTGGGTAAGGTGGGGTAAGCTATTCCTCCTAGGTACTCTTACAACTTCAAAAACCCTGGGGTACAATATGATAAATAAGCATAAAAAAGCTAACAAAGAGAAAGAATTTATACTACGTACGGAGCTCAGCACTTGACTAACAATATGGCAGTGACTTTCCTTACTTATTTATTTCCATATATCTAGAAAAGTTTGCTGCAAGAAGTTCTAACTCAGAGCTGCCAACAGCTACATACAAAAGAAACTTCAGGAAAAGCTTGTTTTTTGTATGTGTGTGTTTGTTTGTTTGTTGTTTTAGCTTTGGGACATAAAAAAGGATATCTTAATACCAGAAAACCTGTTTTGGCAAGATCTATTTTACTACTACCAGACTCCAACAGGAAAAACTGTTCTTTCTCTATCATTTCAATGGGGCTGAATAAGAAACTAATATGCTACCACACCATGCAGAAGCATGTTGCAGCACTCCAATTCTTCTGCACAGTAATGGTGGCATGTCCTAAAACAGGGAGATAATGATCCCTTTGGCAGAAACAAGTGATGCTCTCATTTCCCCTATTGGATTGTGTTGGCAGGGCTGAGGAGTGAGCTATTCTTCTGTTGACCTCTTATTGGAAACATGGAACTTTTTGATTACCTTGTTGGGGTTGCATCAGTGAAGCTAAGTAGGAGCTGATTTTTCATGTCTCATACAATGGAAGGAAGTGTGCTGGATTTCCTTGCCTGAGTTATGGTGTTGGCGTTAACATCAATATGAACATCCACTCTCCCTTGTAATCAAGGAGAGTTAATAAGACAGTATGATGCAGATTTAGTATTCAAAAATGCTTCAACCTTACCCCAGTATCAGTTGGTTTCATTAAGGATCTGATCCTACACCCCACCTGGGATCTATGAGACAGAATAAAATGGTGTGAATCAGAGCTAGTCAGCACTCCATTTTCTTTCTGCTGTCAGCAGGGACCAGGGAAAGCTAAATGTCCATAGCCACCTGGAAACTGTAACACTGAAAGAGAAGGTACAAAACAGGGCTTCGTGAGACTGTGTCTCCCACCAGTGTCAGCAAGATCCAATGAGCAACTAAGCCTATATCACCATTCAGCATCAGTGTCACAGAATGAGCTTATGTGAAGTAAGGGATAGTCAGTATTCTACTTTTCTACTTCCCCTCATTCAGTAAGATCCCATAGGAAGCTGAGCTTTAATACCCCCCACCTGGCATCAATGACGTGGAATATGGTGGTGAGAGGTGGTGTTAGAATGACAACTGCTTCCTCCTTCCCTCCACAGTTATCATAAGAGTTGAGTAGAAAACTCAGCTTTCAACTCCACCCTTCAGCAACAAAACATTAGAGTAAGCCTTTCATTACTCCTCTCCCTGGTGTCAGTGGGACAAAGCAAGGAGTTGATCTTATACTTGTCTCACTCAGAGGCAATAAGGAGGTGTGAATAAATGCCCTACTTTCACTAAAAAAGTGTCAAGAGTGCTGAAAGAAGAGGTTTAACTCCCATTCCTCCCCAACAGTCTGTAAAGAAACATTGTGAGCCAGCATTTCGTATTTCCTGCAGTATGTCAGGAGGTGCCAGAGGGAAGTTAACACACACACACACACACACACACACACACACCCCACACATACACCTGTCCCTTTTACTTCACATCCACAAGAGATTAAATAGGACCAATTTCACATAAAATAATATCTAGGATAAAATCATACTCATTTGTTATATCAAGAACCACAGAAATCACTATATGAATGAGAAAAGTCAATCAACAAATGCCAACACAGGGTTAAATCAGAATTTGGAATTCTATGACAGAGATTTTAATAGCAGTCATCATAAAAATTCTTCAGCAAATACAAGTGCAAAATATACAAAATATCAGCAAAAAAAATTAGTTATAAAAATAATCCACTTTTAGTTCCAGAACAAGGTGAAATAGACCACATTACCTCACACTTTTCTTCTAAACACAAGAAAATATCCTGGGAATAATTCAACATAAAGTTGTAACTATGAAAGGTGTAAACAAGGTTGATGACCTAAGGTCCTCAGGAGTTGAACTACAACACTGCAGTGAATTCCTTGTGTTTTATTTTATTGATTTCTTTATACATGCAGTACTGGGCAGCAAAGAACTCTACAAGCGACAACCACAAGGCACAGAGAGACAAAACAAAAAAATAGAAAAGAAAGAAAAGAAAAAAAAAACCTAATCTTGTTAGGCAAGTCACAGACAGGGAACACCCAGTGAGGACTTGGGAGACAAACCCATGCTCAATGATAGTGCATGACATAGTACATACTGCAATATCACTAGCAAAATACAGTAAAGCTCCCCAATTCCCACATCATAGTGGTCAGCACAATCTGCCATGAAAACATCACTAGCAGTACCTGAAAGGGTAAATCAATTACTGCCTTTCATCAGCTAGCAGCAGTAGATTGCATCTATGTGCAGAAATATCATGAGCAGAATCCGGGTGGATAAAGGCACATGTGCCTCAAAACTTCTGGAAATGATGAGTAAGCTCTGTATGCAGCAGTGGCAACAGTGAAACCAAGGAGAGGTGAGATCATACTCTGTTCCACATCCATGTATAGCCACAAGAAGTATTTGAAAAGAAAATAGATAAAAGTATCCCCAAATTGGTGAAAGACCTAATCTGTTCTCAGCATTATCACCAACAGAACTTCTGAGCCAATCCATTTTCCATCCCACAATCACTAACAAAAGACCTTATCTAGCCATAATGGAGATATGAGCAATGCTCAGAAGGTTTATCATATGATAAATCCAGAAAGAATGACTGCTTAGTAAAATAGAAAATTTAATGGGGTTTAAAATCCCCTAACATAATATCTAAAATATTCCGGACACCATAAAACATTACTAGTCATCTGAAAACAGTGATAAGCACAACTTAAATGAGAAGGCACAATCAGTAGAAAACCATAGTACATCAAGTACTGAAATTATGTGATGAGTTTAGAAAAGCCATTATGCAATTGTGTCAAGAAGTAATTATAAATGATTCCTCTTGAAATTAATAAAAGAACTTCAGAAAGGAAACATGTTATAAAAAATGCAATAGGAATTAAGGGTTGAAAAATAAAATAGCCAAAATTTAAAATTACCAGAGTGGGTCTGTAGAAGAGATGACATAAAATAGAGTTGGTTAATTTTATGTCAGAGCAGTAGAATTTCCATGATATAAACAACAACAAAAAAATAGACTATAAATAAAAATGAATAAGGACCTACAACCCTTTGGGATAATAATCCAAGATCTGATATTCATATAATTTCAATTCCAGAAGTAGAGGATACAGTGATTCTGAATGAAGAAATTTTTGAAGAAATAATGCTTGAAACTTCTCAGATTTGATTAAATGAATTAACCTATAAATGTAAAAAGCTGAGTAAACATTAAATAGAATAAACCCAAATAGATTTATGCCAAATATGTCATAATTAAAGTTCTGAAAACTAAATACGAAGAAAGCAAATATTAAGTGCAACCAGAAAAATGATTCCTTACCAGTAGGAGGATACCAATTCCAATAACATGAATTTCTCATTTGAAATCATGGAAATCAGAAAGAAGTGGTATGGGGCACCTGCGTGGCTCAGTTGGTTAAGCGACTGCCATCAGCTTGGGTCATGATTCCAGAGTCCTGGAATTGAGTCCCACATAGGGATCCTAGCTCCACAAGGAGTCTGCTTCTCCCTCTGACCTTCCCTCTCATGCTCTCTCTCTCACTTACTCCATCTCTCAAATAAATAAACTCTTAAAAAAAATAAAGAAGTGGTAATGTTTTTTAAAACTGAAAGAAAAAAAAAACAGTTAACTGAGAATTATGCAGTCAGTGAAATTATCCCACAGAAATGAAAGGTAAGAGGAGATATTCAAGGACATAAGAATACTAAGATAATTTGTTCCAAGAAAATCTATCTTTGACTAATGCCTAAAGGAAGCTCTTCAAGCGAAGAAAATGATAGGAAATATTGGAACTTGATAATGAAAGAACAACATAATGGGTAAAAGTAAGTATATTTTTTTCTTCTTCCAATGAATTCCTTAAATCATATTTGCCTGTTGAAACAAAAATTATATCTGTTTCAGTGTTCAATATTTCTGTATGAAATACTAAATAAGCTATATTTAATAGTTAAGGAGTAAAAAAGTAGAGTGGAAGCACAGTTTCCATACATCATTTGAAGTGGTAAAACATTCAGTATATTTAGTCTGTGACAAGTTATATATGAATAATGGAATATCTAGGGAAATCACAATAAAGCTATAAATGTGATATATTTAAAACAAGTATAATATAAGCAAAATGAATTCCTCCCCAACAAAAACACACAGGTAATCAACAAGAAGCCAAGAAAGATAAAAAGACAAAAGAGAAAGAGAGGACACAAATAGAAACTTATTATTATTTATTTCTCCCAAGATTTTATTTAAATTCAAGTTAGCTAACATATAGTGTAGTATTGGTTTCAGGAATAGAATTTAGTGGTTACTTACACATAACACCCAATTCTCATTAAAAAGTGCCCTCCTTAATGCCCATCTCCCATATAGACTATCCCCTCCAGCAATTCTCAGTTTGTGCTATACAGCTAAAAGCCTCTAATGGTTTACCTCCCCCTCTCTTTTTATTTTATTTTTCCTTCCCTTCCCCTATGTTCATCTCGGTGGTTTCTTAAATTCCACATATAAGTGAAATCATATGGTATTTGTCTTTTTCTGACTGACTTATTTCCCTTAATACACTCTAGCTCCATCCATGTTGTTGCAAGTGTCAAGATTTCATTCTTTTTAATGGCTGAATAATGGTGCCTGGGTGGCTCAGTGGGTTAAAGCCTCTGCCTTCGGCTCAGGTCATGATCTCAGGGTCCTGGGATCGAGGACCCGCATCGGGCTCTCTGCTCAGCAGGGAGCCTGCTTCCTCCTCTCTGCCTACTTGTGATCTCTGTCTGTCAAATAAATAAATAAAAATCTTTAAAAAAAAAGTTTAATGGCTGATTATATATCCCATTATATATATTGGTGGTATACCAATATATAATAAATCATCATAATAAATAATAAAATCATAATAAAAACAAAATAAATAAAATCATAATAAAACCATCATGAATACTGCTTTGCTGAAAATAAATTAAAAACAATTTAAAGAAATCATCATATATATATTCTGATGATTTTATTATGATGATTTTTATTTTGATGATTTTATATGATTTTATTTATTATGATGATTTATTATATTTTGGTGGTATATATATATATATATATATATTATATATATTCTGATGATTTTAGAAAAGCCATTATGGTTATGATGATTTTAGAAAAGCCATCAACTGATGTATGGGTAATGAAGTAGTGATATATAGATATATAGATATGGAACCTTCTCTCCCTCACTGCTCTCAAGATAGTTTCTTTAGCTCTAAGACTTGCAAGATTCACTATTATGTCAGGGGTTTGAACTATTTTTATTCATTTTAGGAGAGATCCTCTCTGTCTCTTGGAAATGAATGATTGTTGCCTTCCCCAGATTAGGGAAGTTCTTACCTATGATTTACTCTAATAAACTTTCTGGTCCTCTCTTCCTTTCCACCCCTACTGACATCCCCCAAATTCTGACATTGGTCGGTTTCAAGAAGCACTAAATTCTTCAAGCATTTGTTCATGGACTATTAGTTGTCTTTCTCTCTTTTCCTCACATTCCTTCCTTTCCATCAGCCTCTCCTCTAGATCACTTATTCTTCTGCCTCATTGACCCTAGCTGTGAGAGCATCCAATTTGAACAGCATCTCATTCATAGCATTTTTAACTTCAGCCTGATTAGATTTCATTTCCACTCTTAGAGATTCTGTATTTTCACTTATGTTTTTTTCAATCCTAGCTATTACCTTTATAATTGCTATCCTGAATTCCATCTCTGACATCTTACTTATAGCCATATCATTTATCTCTGTGACAGAGAATATTGCCTCTGATTCTTTCTTTTGTTTTCAGTTCTTCCTCCTAGTCATTTTGCCCAGGGAATAATGGGTGAGTAAATGAATAAAGTCCAAAATATCAACCATGACCCAAGCAAAATATACCCTAGAAAAATCTGAAGTGGTCACAAGCCACCACAGAAAAGCAAACAAAGCCAAAACAAAACAAAACAATATGAAAAAGGGGGTAGGGAGAGACTATGATGTCACAGGGTGGACAAAGCAGGGTGATTCACTTGTTCCTGAATGAGTTTTGGTCTGTGTGTTAAAAGACTCTACATCCCCAAATTGCAAAGAACGCAAAACTTTCTCTCATATATATGTGTGTGTGTGTGTGTGTGTGTGTGTATATATATATATATATATATATATATATATATATATGTATGTATGTAATTGAGTAGAGTGAAAAAAAGGACTAGAATGAAGCATATAGAAATAAAATGTATATGTAAAAAAATAAAAATTAAAAAGTGACTTAAAAACCTAAGTTGGTAAAATGAGAATCTGGTTGAAACAAGAAAATGGTATTAAAAAAAAAAAAAAACAGAAAAGATAAGAAATGGGAAGTTTTAGACTGAAGGAAAATGATTTGTGAGGAAGTACCTGGAGCTTAGTATACTATTTTCCCATGGCACTGGAGTTTTACAGTCTCATGATGTCCATAAACTTGTCATTCACCTGTTTTTCCAGTCTGTCTTCTGGGAGAGGGGCCTCTGTGCTGCTTCTCAGTTGTCTTTGCCTGGGCGGCATTGTCCCACCCCTTGCCAGGGGGATGGGCTCAAAGTACGCTGGTCATCTGTGTGGCTTTTCTTTCTTTCATTCTTTCTTTTTTTTTTTCCCCCATGGTGGCTTTCCTGACCTCTTCAGAGGGTCAGAGAAAAAAAGGCCATGCCTGGAAATCTGACCCAGAGCCACAAAATTGCAGTGACCCTCTTCAATAAATCCTCTGGGTCAAACAGTTTCCACTTCTGTGTGTGCCAAAGTCTGCAGTGTTCCACAGTTCATGCCCACTGCAGTCCTTCCAGGGGGCATCCCAGGGACCTGGGAGCATCACTGCACTTTGTGTCTTTCTGACTGCAAGCTGTTGTGGGCTCGTGCATGCACCCTTTTCCTATGCTGCCAGGTCACCACTGGGTGCTTCCCTACTGTTCTTTCCAGGGCCACTACAACCCTGAGAGGTGTTGCTTAGCTGTGGCACAGCTGTTTTTTCCCTCTCAGGGATTGTTAAATAGCCCACACATTCCAGTCCTTTTCAGTGTACTCAGGCAAAGAGCAGTCTTTCTACTGGTCTGGCCTAGTTTATGGCAGCCAGAGCTGACCATAACCAGTTTCCCTGCTCCATAGCTTGAACACTCTATGGGCTCAGGCACCCCCATTCTCTCTGTGCCTCCTGGGATCCTGAGACCACAATGACCCATAGAATTCTGCCCCTTTCATCCTCTGAGCCCCTTTCAAAAAGGTATGTCTCTCAGTAGAACAGATTTCTAAAGGTTCTATATTTGTGGTCCAGTGTTATATTACTTTACAGTAGCCAGCTTATGAAGACTCACTCCCTGTTCCATTTATCTTCCAATATTTCCTCACAGCTTCACAACTCTGCACCTCCTACCTTGCAAAAAACAGTCTTTAATCTGCTTGTAGAGTTCCAGATATATTTTCTTACATCTCAGGCTGAATTTGTGGGTGTTCAGAATGGTTTGATAGACATCCAGCAAAATTTGAGGGACCAGGTGAAATGAGGCACCCTACTCTTCCACCATCTTGCTTCCTCAATGTTTGTTCTTCCAATCCATGACCATCAAATTATTTTCCATATCTTTGTGTCACCTTCAATTTCTATTATAAGTGTTCTATAGTTTTCAGAGTACTGATCTTTTACCTCTTCATTCAGGTTTATTCCTAGACATCTTATGGTATTTGGTGCAATTGTAAATGGGATCCATTTCTTGATTTCTATTTCTGCTGCTGAATTATCCATATATAGAAATGCAACAGATTTCTGTACATTGATTTTATATCCTGTAACTTTGCTGAATTCAAATATCATTTATAGCATTTTTCTGGGTGGAATCTTTCAGGTGTTCTACATAGAGTATAATGTCAACTGCAAAGAGTGAAAGTTTGACTTTGAAGACTTGGACATCTTTTATTTCTTTTTGCTATATGATTGTTGAGGCTAAAACTTCCACTACTGTGTTGAATAACAATGATAACAGAAATCTCTATCCTGTTCCTGACCCGAAGGGAAAGCTCTCAGTTTGTTCTTTTTTTTTTTTCTTTTCATTGAAGATATTATTATGTGTGGGTGTTTTGTGTATGGGCTTTATGATATTGAGGTACATTCTTTCTATAACTACTTTCTTGAGGATTTTGATCACGAAATTATGCTGTATTTTGTCACTTTTTTTCTGCAACTTTGAGAGAATTGTATGGTTCTTATACTTTCTCTTATGAATGTGGTATATCACATTAATTAATTTCTGGGTATTGAACCACCCCTGCTACCCAGGATTAAGTCCCACTTGATCATGGTGAAAAATTCATTTAACATACTGTTGGATTCAATTTGTTAGTATCTTGTTTAATATTTTTGCATCCATGTTCATTAGGAATATTTGTTTCTAATTGTCCTTTTTACTGGGAGCCTTCATCTTGTTTTATAATCAAGGTAATGCTGCTTCATAGAATGATTTTAGAACTTTTCTTTTCTTTTCTTTTTAGGAAAAGTTTCAGAATAAGTATGAATTCTTCTTTAAATGTTTGGTAGAATTCCTCTGGGAAGCCATCCAGCCCCGGACTTTTGTTTATTGGAAGATTTTTGATTATTGATTCAATGTCTGTTTTTTGCTGGTTATGGGTCTGATCACATTTCCTACTTTTTCCTGTTTCAGTTTTGGCAGTTTATATGTCTCAAGGAATTTATCAATTTCTATCAAATTGCCCAATTTGGTAGCATATAACTGTTTATAATATTTTCATATAATTATTTGTATTTCTTTGATGTTGGTTGTGATCTCTCCTCTTCCATTCATGATTTTATTTATTAGGGTCCTTTCTCTTTTGTTTGTGATAAATCTGGTTAAAGGTTTATCAGTTTTGTTAATTTTTTCAAAGAACCAGCTATATTTTTGTTGATCTGTTCTACTATTTTTAATTTCTATGTCAATTATTTCTGCTCTAATATTATGTCCTTTCTTCTGCTGTTTTTAGACTTTATTTTCTGTTCTTTTTCCAGCTACTTTAGGTGTAAATTTAGGTTGTGTATTTTAGACTTTTAGGGGTACCTTTGCTGCATCCTAAAGGTTTTGGACTGTTGTGTTTTCATTTTCATTTGCTTCCATATATTTTTTAATTTCTTCTTTTATTTTCCAGTCATTTCTCTTATTTCCTTCTCTTGTTTCCTGGTTAACCCATTCATTGTTTGAAGGATGTTCTTTACCTCTATGTATTTGTGGCCTTTCCAAATTTTTTCTTGTGGGTAACTTCAAGTTTCATAGCATTGTGGTCTGAAGATATGCATAGTATAATCTCAATCTTTCTGTATTTATTGAATCTTGATTTGTGACCTAGTACATGATCTATTCAGGAGAATGTTATATGTTCACTCAAAACAAATGTGTATTCTGCTCCTTTAGGATGATGTGCTCTCAATTTATCTGTTAAGTCAATCTGGTCCAGTGTGTTATTCAAAGACATTGATTTCTTGTTGGATTGTTGCTTAGATAATTTGTTCATTGCTGTAAGTGAGGTATTAAAATCCCCTACTATCATTGTTTTATTATTAATGATTTTAAGTTTGTTATTAATTGATTTATATATTTGGGTCCTCCCAACTTGGGAGCATAAATATTTACAATATTTAGATCTTCTTTCTGGATACACCTTTAATTACAATGTAGTCCCTTCTTATCTCTTTTTACAATCATTGTTTTAAAATCTAGTTTGTTCCATGATTCATTGTTTGCATTTAAGACCCAGTGCTCATTGCAATATATGCCCTCCTTAATACCCATCACCAAACTAATATGTTCTCCCACCTCCCTCTGCTCTGAAACCCTCAGTTTATTTCCCTGAGTCCATAGTCTCTCATGGTCCCTATTTGCATTGACAAGGATAGAATTGGAAAGGATTATGCTAAGTGAAATAAGTCAAGCAAAGAAAGACAATTATCACATGCTTTCACTCATATACTATGTTTATGTTTATTTGTTGTTTGTTTGTTTTTTGGATTGGAGCATTTAGTCCATTTACATTCAGAATCATTATTGATAGATATGAATTTAGGCTATTTCATTACCTATAAAGTCTTGTTCCTATAGATTTTCTCTGTTCCTTTCTAATCTTTGTTAGTTTTGGTCTCTCTTCTCACTCAAATGTCCCCCTTTCATATTTCTGGCAGACCTGGTTTGATGTTCATGAACTCCTTTAATTTTTGTTTGTCTAGGAAACTTTATCTCTCCTGTTCTTATGACAACCTTATTGGATAAAGTGTTACTGGCTTCATATTTTTCCCATTTACTACATTGAATATATCATGTCACTCTCTACTGACCTGCCCAATTTCTGTGGACAGGTCTGCCCCTAACATTATGTGTCTACCTTTGGTGATTAAGAACCTTTTGTCCCTGGTTGCTTTCCAAATGTTCTTTTTCTTTGCATTTTACAAGTTTCACCATGATATATCTTAATGATAACCTGTTTTGTTGATCTTATTAAATCCAGTTAATTTTGAATCTCAGTTATATCATTTTTTTAACTTGGTCTGACTAATTTTTAGGTCTCTTTTCTCTGCAGCAAGCATTTCTCTGATGTTTTCTATGTTTTTTTCAAGCTCGGCTAGTATTCTTTTGCTGTTTTTCTAAATTCTTATTCAGATATATCACTTGTATCTGTTTAGAGCAAATCTCTGGCTATAATTTCCTCTTTATCTTTCTTTTGGGGAAGATTGCTCCATCTTGTCATTTTGTCTAGTATTTTTGTTTGTTTGTTTTGTTTTTTAGTGTAATGAAAGCTTGTTATATTTCCTGCTCCTGAGAGTAATGCCTTATTAAAAAGGGTTCATACACTGTCCAGGGTGTAGCACCTCAGAAAGAATTTCCAGTGTATGCTGTTTGCACTCTGGTATTGTATTTTGTTTGCTCTTTCCCACAGGTCAACCCTCTACACAGCTCCTCCTTGCTTGCAGTAGAGAGTGTTCGGACCTTTATCAAGGTGTGCTTAGATTTGTTAAAATAAGCCTATTAAAAAAAAAAGAAGCCTGATCCAAATAAAAGAGAAAAGGAAAAATTGGGAGAAAAAAAGCAAACAAACCAACAAACAAAAAATGATAAGTCTGATTCTGAAGAAAAAGATAAAAAAGAAAAAGAAAAAATAAAAAATGCTGATCCAAAAAATGAGAAAGGTAAACAAACAGACAAACAGCAAACCAAAAATTATAAGCCTGATCTCAAAGAAAAGAGAAAAAAAAATAAAAATCCTGTTTCTATTTCTACCATAACTAAAGCTGATGCTTTGGAGCACTCTATGATCAGTAGATTTGATATATGGGGTGGGGGCTGTGTTGATCTGCTGGGGGTGAGGGGCTACTGCATTGGCTCATAGTCAGATCTGCTCTAGTAAAAATGTCCTTGCAGGGTGTGGGGTGGTGGGGTTTGATGTAAGTGGCTCCAGCCTCCACTGAGGGTGCTGTGTTGCTTGCAGAAGTCCAACTGTGCTAGTGGGCAGGTGGAAGATAATGTCATCCTGCCCTCTCATCCCAGGGAGGGGAACTTGCTCCTGCCACTGTTCAGAAAGCTCTCACAGAAAAGCAACAATCTCTCCTCCTTTGTCTCAGGCTTCTGTCAGATACCTGTCCTCAACTTATTTGTGTCCAGAGTGCCAGCATGACCAGCACCATGGTTCTGTGTTTTATTTCTTGTGCAAAGCTGAAATTCCAAACTCCAAATCTTAAAGGACCTGGCAAGGTGGGGATCCACTCCCCTCCCCTGTAAGAGAGATTTACAGCATTGGACCAGGCACCTGACTTTCCCAGAAGGGCAGTTGAATAACCCTGTAGGTGCCTGGAGTCTAGAGTGAAGCACAGCAAAAAGCTGTGACCAGGTTATCTGATCTGTGTGTGTGTCCCCTGATATTGAGTGGTTGTTCAATGACACCTGTCAAGTCCCTTGTCATTGGAAATGAAATATAGCCTCTCCAAAATGAATTCTAGGAAGGGGAACATTATCTTCTAGTGCGACCCAGGGAATCCCCCACACCATGCTGTCCAATGTCTGCTCCAGTCCTCCACCCTTGCTTTCCCCAGGAACACTGCAGCAAATGGTGTGGACTTCTAAAAACCTCAGAATTTGAGCTCAACTGCTTGCAAAATCTTGGTGTCATGTTCTTTTCAACTCTGCAGTCAATGGTCTTGAAGTCTTTTTCTTGCACACTTGAATCTGACACACTGTTCTCCCTCCCCCTTCCCCCTGTCCTCCTATCTTCTTTGCATGAAAAGACCTCCCTCCCCTCTGCAGAACTATGGCTTTTCTTGATCCCAATTCATGTTTCTGCACCTCACACCTGTCACTTTCTTTCCCTGTAATTGTGAGATTGTTATTTTAATCCTCAGATTGATTTCCTAGTTGTCTAAAATGATTTTATGTTGATCCATCTGTACTTGAGGGGCAAGTGAAGTCCAGGGTCCCCCTACTACTCTGCCACCTTAAATTCTCACCACCCTAAATAATAACTTTAAATGAACATGGTAAATATACTCCAAATAAAAGATAGGTCTAGTAAATTTAAAAATTGACTCTATGGGAAGGACAAGTTGGCAGAGGAATAGGAGACCCTATTTCAACCAGTCCCCTGAAGTGAGCTAGATATCTACCACCCATGAAATCAGCCTGAAATGTAAGATTAAACACTTATGGATCTCTATGGGGACAGAGGATCATCAGTGGAGAGGTACAGAGGAGCTGGGAGTACACAGACCAATATCAGAGGATAAATAGAAAGGTCATCAACATTAGCTTCGAGATGGGTGACTGTGACATGGGAAGGGATTAATAACAGCACTCAAACAGAACAAAGGGACTTAAGGGACAATTGCTGGGACTGGGTAACTGCAGGCATGGACCTAAGCCCACAGTCCGAAGACAACCACAGCTGCCCCACCCCCATTTCTGAGAGATCCTGGCACAGGCTGGAGTCCTGTCTCCCTGTGGAGACACAGGGATGGCAGTCCCTGGGTCCACAACCACCACAGCTTCCTCTGCTGCCTCCACCACCTCTGGGGCTGAGCACACCTAGCATGGGTGTTGGCTTTAGTCAGCGGTCCCTGTAACGGTAACTGCCAGAACCAGACTTGCCCAGACCAGTGCTTTTCACTGTTTTGGTGGAACAGGGGTACAGAGACAAGCGGGGGCCTCAGGTCACCACTGAGATGGTGTCTGGAGGTGTGCTCCACCTGTAGGAGGTTATGGTGTTGAAAAGAGGCTTCAGAGGGGAAGTCTCTGTGTTCTGGGCCATTCAGAGGGAAGCAGACTGGCTTCTTTCTGAGGCAGAGGTCTGGGGGCAGACAGTTTACTATGCTCTGACCCTCTGAAAGGGCATGACAAGCTGCCAAAGAACAAAAACTTCTAGAGAACAAAAGCCTGAAAAACTGGTTTCCATGGAGCCCAAGCCCTTGATAAGGGGTAGGACAACTCAGCCCCAGCAGGACTGACTGAAAGACAATGTGGCAGGCCCCTCCCCCAGAAGACAAGCCAAAATAACAAGAAGTCAACAATCACAAAGTCTCCATAAAACTGTAACAAACCCCAACATCTGGGGAAAACAGTATATTAAGCTCAAGGTATTACCCCACATCCTGTATATTTTGTAGATATAACTTTTCTCTCTCTTTTTTAATTTGTTCTTATGATTCTTGTTCTTTTATTTTTTACCATTTTTACCATTTTTTCTTTTATTTTTTTTACCATTTTACAAATTTTACCATTTTTACCACTTCAAGTAGATGTTTAATACAACATATTCCATAATAATTTTAATGTGAACTTTTTCATACAAACAATTTTGTTTCCTTTTCTACACACACACGCACACACATACACACACATGTGCAGACCTACATATATATAGATAGATCTAAGTTTCAAGGTAGTCTTTTTTCCCTATTCAGTACTACCCCTAAATATATGACAGTTTTTATTTCCCTATATCTCTGGAAAGTTGAGTCCTCTAACAATAATAACAAGTATAACAAATAATAACAAGATACATCCAAAAAGAACTAAAATACACTTCCTTGTCCACATCGAGGGATTATAACCACCTTCCCATCTTATTCTTTTATCAGTATTTATGTGTGTTTGATTTTGTTATTGAACTTTATAAATCTTATCCTTGGGGTTAATTTTGGCTGGGTTTTATTCCTTTTTATTTTTCCTTTTCTTTTGTCAGACTTTTTATTTGTTCATTTTTGTTTTTGTACTTTATAAATCTTACTCTTGGGACTCATTTGGCTGTTTTTCTTTTCTCTATTTTTTTTCTTTCTTTTTGGTGGTTATTTCAAATTGCTCTGAAACTTTCCAAGATGCAACTTGCCTGGATCATAGTTATTTCCAGATATACATTCCCCCAACCACCTCTCATCAGAATGATGAGGAGGATGAACCCCCAACACAGGAAAAATTCTGAGACTGTGACCTCTGCCATGGAACTATTGGATATGGACATAAGCAAGATGTCCAAAATAATATTCAGCATAACAATTATCCAGACAATGGCTAGGTTGGAGAAAACTATTAGTGGCAACTAAAATCTCTAAGGGCAGAGGTGAGAGCTGATCTGATAGAACTTAAAAATGCTATCAATGAGATCCAGTCTAATATAAACACTCCAACAGCTAGGGTAAATGAGGCAGAAGATCGAATTAGTGATCTAGAAGATAAACTGATAGAAGAAAACAATAAGGAAGAGGCCTGGAACAAACAGCCGAGAAGCCATGAAAACAGATTTAAGGAAATAAATGACACCATGAATGTTCCAATGTCAGAGTTATTGGGATTCCTGAAGGGGTAAATTGAGACAGAGGACTAGAAGATATAATTAGACAAATCTTAGATGAGAATTCCCCTAATCTGGGGAATTGAACAAGTGTTCATGTCCTAGAGGGAGAGAGGGAAGCCCCCAAGATCAATGAGGGTAGAAAGACCTCCAGACATGTAATTGTAAAATTCTCAAATCATAAATTCAGAGAAAATGTCTTAAGGACATCTTGGGGTAAGAGATTCCTTATGTACAGAGGAAGGACTATCAAAATAACTTTAGACCTGTCCACAAAAACCTGGCAAGCCAGAAAGGGTTAGCAAGACATATACAGGGCACTAAATGAGAAGAACATGTCTACAAGAGACTCATTTTGAATCTAAAGATATATCCAGACTAAAAGTGAAGGGATGGATAACCATCTTTCATAGCGACGGGCCTTGAAACCTGGGGTAATAATTCTCATATCAGACAAATTAAATTTTAAGCTAAAGACTGTAGTCAGAGACACAGTAGGGCACTATATGAGAAGAGCATGTTATCTGGCAAGACTAACATTCAGAATGGATGGAGAGATAAAGAAGTACCAGGACTGGCAAAGACTAAGACTATGTGACCACCAAGCTGGCACTATAAGAAATATTATAAAAATATAATATTCTTATATTAATATAAGAAATATTAAGGAGGGATTCTAAGAAGAAAGAGCCCAAGAGTAACATAGAACAGAAAATTACAGAGACAATCTATAGAAACAAGGACTTCACAGACAACATGATGACAATAAAAACTTTTCTTTCAATAATCACTCTCAGTGTGAACAGTCTAAATGTGCCCATAAAACAGTCCAGAGTTGCAGATTGGATAAGAAGACCAGGACCCATCCAAACAATGTCTACAAGAAACTCATTTTGAATCTAAAGATATATCCAGACTAAACGTGAAGGGATGGATAACCATCTTTCATAGCAACGGGCCTCGAAACCTGGGGTAATAATTCTCATATCAGACAAATTAAATTTTAAGCTAAAGACTGTAGTCAGAGACACAGTAGGGCACTATATCATTCTTAAAGGGTTTATCCACCAAGAAGATCTAACAATTGTAAATATTTATGCCCCCAGTATGGGAGCAAAAACTACATAAGCCAACTCTTAATCAAAATAAAGAGACACATAAGTCAAGCAGAGAGAGTCAATTATCATATGGTCTCACTTATTTGTGGAGCATAACAAATAGCATGGAGGACAGGGGGTGTTAGAGAGGAGAATGGAGTTGGGAGAAATTGGAAGGGGAGATGAACCATGAGAGACTATAGACTCCGAAAAACAATCTGAGGGGTTTGAAGTGGCGGGGGGTGTGTGGGAGGTTGGGGTACCGGGTGGTGGGTATTATGGAGGGCACAGATTGCATGGAAAACTGGGTGTGGTGAAAAAATAATGAATACTGTTTTTCTGAAAATAAATAAATTAATTTATATAAAAAAGTAAAGAGACATATTGATAGGAATGCATTAATTATAAGGGTTCTTAAGATGACACTCTCAGCAACAGAAAGATCATCTAAGCAGAAAATCAACAAAAAGCAAGAGCTTTGAGTGACACATTGGACCAGATGGACATCATAGGTATATACAGAACATTCCTCCCTAAAACAATACAATATTCATTCTTCTCAAGTGCATGTGGAACTTTCTCCAGAATACACCACATACTGGGTCACAAATCAGGGCTCAACCAACACCAAAAGCCTGAGATTATTCCCTGCATATTCTCAGACCACAACACTTTGAAACTAGAACTCAATCAAAAGAAAAAATTTGGAAGGAATTCAAACACTTGGAAGATAAAGATCAACCTTCTCAAGAATTTTTGTATCAACCAGGAAATCAAAGAAAGGACTTAAACAATTTATGTAAACCAATGAGAATGAATACACATCAGTCCAAAACCTATGAAATATGACATAGCGGTCCTAAGGAGGAAATGCATAGCCATCCAAGCCTAACTCAAAACAAAACAAAACAAACAAACAAAAAACAAACAAACAAACAAACAAACAAAAAACAATGCTGAATACACAAACTATCTTTACACCTTAAAGAACTGGATAACCAATAACAAATTAAGCCAACCCCAGGCAAAAGAAAGGAAATAAAGATTAGGGCAGAGATCAAAGAATTAAAAACCAGAGCTACAGTAGAACACATCAATGAAACTAGAACCGGGTTTTTTGAAAGAATCAAAAAGATCAATAAACCATTGGCCATATTAATCCAAAAGAAAAGAGAAAGGACCCAAATTAATAAAATTGTGCATGAAAGGTGAGAGATCATGACTAACACCAAGGAAATAGAAACAATCATCAGAAATTATTATCAACAGCTATATGCCAATAAGTTAAGAAACCTAGAAGAAAAGGAGACAATCCTGGAAACCTACAAACTTCCGAAACAGGAAGAAATTGGGAACCTGAATAGAACAGTATCTAGTAATGACATTGAAGCAATGATCAAAAAACTCCCAAAAAACAAGAGTCCAGGACCCAATGGATTCCCTGGGGAATTCTACCAAACATTCAAAGAAAAAATAATACATATTGTCCTGAAGCTGTTTCAAAAAAATAGAAACATAAGGAAAACTTCCAGACTCTTTCAATGAGGCCAACATGGCCTCGATCCCCAAACCAGGCAAAGACCCCACCAAAAAGAATTTCAGACCTATATCCCTGATGAATATGAATGCCAAGATTCTCAACAAGATCCTAGCTAATAGGATACAACAGTATATTAAAAAGATTATCCACCATGACCAAGTGGGATTTATTCCTGGGATGCAAGTGTGGTTCAACATTCACAAATAAATCGATGTGTTTTATAAAAGAAGAGAAAAGGACCACATGGTCCTCTCAATTGATGCAGAAAAAACATTTGACAAATAGAGAGTTCTTTCTTGATTAAAAGTCTTCATAGTATAAGGATAGAAGGAATATTCATCAACTTCATAAAATATATCTATGAAATACCCACTGCAAATAGCTTTCTCAATGGGGAAAGGTTGAGAGCCTTCCAACTGAGATCAAGAATACAAGGATGCCGTGAAGTGTAAACCTGGTGATTCACAGACCTGTACCCCTGGGGATAAAAATATATGTTTATAAAAATAAAAAAAAATTAAAAAATAAATAAAAAATAAAAGAATACAAGGATGCCGAATCTCACCACTGTTGTTCAACATAGTACTAGCAGTCCTAGCAACAGCAATCAGAATACAAAAAGAAATAAAATGTATTCAAATTGACAATCAAGAAGTCAAACTCCCTCTTTTAACAGATGAAATGATACTTAATGCGGAAAACCCAAAAGACCCCACCCCCAAATTACTAGAACTCATAGAGCAATTCAGTAACGTGCCAGGTTACAAAATGAATGCACAGAAGTCAGTTGCTTTCTTATATACTAACAACGAAACTGTAGAAAGGGAAATTAGAGAATTGATTCTATTTTAAATAGCACCAAAAGCTATAATATACCTGGGAATGAACTTAAACAAACAGGTGAAGGATCTGTGTTTGAGGAGAACAAAGAACACTCTTGAAAGAAATTGAAGAAGACACAAAAAGATGGATAAACATTCCATGCTCACGGATCAGAAGAATAAGCATTGTTAAAATGTCTATGGTGCCCAGAGCAAACTATACTTTCAACACCATCCTGATAAAAAACCACTGGCATTTTTCAAAGTGCTTGAACAAACAATCCCAAAATTTATATGGAACCAGAAATAATCCTGAATCACCAAGGAAATATTGAAAAAGGAAACCAAAGCTGGGGGCATCATGTTGCCTGATTTCAAGTTTTACTACAAAGTCGTGATCACCAAGGCAGCATGGTACTGGCATAAGAACAGACACATAGACCAGTGGAACAGAGTAGAGATCCCAGATATGGACCCACATCTCTATAGTTACCTAATCTTCAACAAAACAAGAAAAAAATATACAGTGGAAAAAAGATAGTCTCTTCAATGAATGGTGCTGGGAAAATTGGACAGCTATATATACAAGAATGAAACTTGACTATTCTCTTACACCATACACAAAGATAAACTCAAAATGGATGAAATATCTCAATGTGAGCCAGGAATCCTTCAAAATCCTAGAGGAGAATATACGCAGTAACCTCTTCATCATTGGCCACAGCAACTTCTTTCAAGACATGTCTCCAAAGGCAAAGAAAACAAAAGCAAAAATGAACTTTTGGGACTTCACCAAGATCCAAAGCTTCTACACAGCAAAGAAAACAGTCAACAAAACAAAGAGGCAACGCACAGAATGGGAGAAGAGATTCTCAAATGACACTACAGTCAATGGCTGATAGCCAAAATCTCTATAAAGAACTCCTCAAACCCAACACTCCCCTAAAAAAGATAATCAAGTCAAAAAATGGGCAGAAGATATGAACAGGCATTTCTTCCATGAAACCATACAAATGGCTAACAGACACATGAAAAAATGTTCATCAACATTAGCCATCAGGGAAATTAAAATAAAAACTGCATTAAGATCTCTCCTTATACCAGTAGAATGACAAAGATTAACCAGGCAGTAACGACAAAAGTTGGAGAGGATGTGGAGAAAGAGAAATCCTCTTTACACTGTTTGTGGGAATGCATGTTGGTGCAGCCATTTTGGAAAACAGTGTGAAGATTCCTTAAGAAATTAAAAATAGAACTACCCTATGACCTGCAATTGCACTACTAGATATTCACCCCAAAGACACAGATGCAGTGAAAGGAAGGGCTGTATGTACCCCAGTGCTCATAACAACAATGTGCATAATAGCCAAATTGTGGAAAGAGCTGAGATGTCCTTCAAAGATAAATGCATAAAGAAGATGTGGTGCATATATACAATGGAATATTACTCAGACATCAAAAAGGATGAATACCCAACTTTTGCATCAACATGGATGGGACTGGAGGAGTTTATGCTGCATGAAATATGTGAAGCAGAGAAATTCAATTATCATATAGTTTCTCTTTCTTGTTGAACATAAAGGATAACATGAAGAACATTAGGAAAAAGAAAGAAAAAGTGAATTGGGGGAAACCGAAGGGGGAGATGAACCATGAGAGACTGTGGCCCCCCTGAAACAAACTGAGGGTTTTAGAGGGGAGCGTGGTGGAAGTTTAGAAGGTGAGCCTGGTGGTGGGTATTAAGGAGGCATGTATTGCATGGAGCACTGAATGTGGTGCATAAAAAATGACTCTTGACTCAGCGGGGAGCCTGCTTCCCCTGCCTCTCTGCCTACTTGTGATCTCTCTCTATCAAATAGATAAATAAAAATCTTTAAAAAAAAATGACTCTTGAACAATGAAAAGAAAATAAATTAAATTAAGATCTTAAAAAAAAAGAGTAGATCTTAAATCTTCTCATCATAGAAAACATATTTAACTGTGTGTGATATGGATGATAACTAGATTTATTGTTGTGATTATTTCACAATATATACAAATGGTGATTCATTATGTTGTACACCTGAAACTAATATAATAGTACATGTCAATTTTATCTTAATTAAAAAAAAGAAATAAAAAAAAGAAACCAAAGAGGAAATTCGAAGGAAAGAGACCAAAGTGAAATCTAAAGAAAAGAAAATGCTAAGCAGAATTAGGTGAAAATAAAAATAAAAGTGATAATAATTGGGGGACATAACTACAGCAGTGCCATAAGGAAATTTATGGTATAAAAAAAAAAGAAAAAAATGTTAAGAAAGAAGGAGATGAGAAGGAAACCAAAAACAAGCAAATATATATATATATATATATATATATATATATATATATATATGCAGAAATCAATGAGACTACAAACAGGAGAATAATAAAGAAAACAAACCATTAGTTAGGTATTAAGAAATTTTGATACAGGTCATAAATCTCTAGCAAAACTGAAAAAGGTATGAACAGAAAAGACACTGATAACCAAAGTCAGAAGCAAAACAGAGATGTCACCACAGAACTAGCAACTATCAAAGAAAAATTAGAATAATTTAAAAAATTATGGTAATCAATTGGGTAACTTAAAAGAAATCGACCAATTCTTTGAAAATCACATACTACCAAAACTCAACTAAGATGAAATAGTGTAAATAGTCATAACAGTTAAGAACACATAATTTGTAATTTAAAATCTTCAAACAAAATTCCAGTACCAGATGGTTCCACTGGACAATTTTATAAAATATTTATGAATACCAACAGTACACAATTGTTTAATTACTTTCTATCCATACTGTTGGTGAAGGAGGGGCTCCCACCCAATAAGAGATGGCAGAACATCCAACATCCAAAAATGGACAGATTATGTTTGCAGTTTATTAGTGACATACACTCACATCCGGGGGCAGAAGAACACTGCAAACCATGCAGGGCAACACAAGGATTATACTTGGGAATAGACTGAACCATTAAGGGCTGTAGAAAACAGGTCTTATAGTAACTAGAGGGTGATGTAATCTTTGTTTGTTTTTGTTGTTTTGAGAAGGATGAGGACGTAATTTTCTTGTTTGAATAATTCCAAGGGCACACAGTAAGGTGAAACACATTAGTTTAAGGATTGGGTGGCAAACAGCTGGTCTAGTTGATAAGGTAACTAGCTAGGTCAAGAAAATTTCCCTCTGGACTGGGGTTCTATCTGGTGAAGCCAAGAGAATGCATGGCTAAGCCTTTGAGGCCATGTGATCCTCAAAGTTAGAAAGGCAGCTTTTGAAATTTTAGTGCTTATAATACAACAAGTTCTTCCAGGAAACTGGTGAGAACACTTCTCAGTTAATTTTATGAAGTCATTATAAACTAATAATAAAACCAGACAAAAGCAGGGGCCAAAAGAAAGTTACAAACCAATATCTCTCATGAACTTAATTAAAAATAAAATCAATACAAGGAAACTGAAATCAGCAATTTATAAAAAGAATTATGCAATATGACCAAGCAGGATTTATTCTAAGTATGCAAGATTGCCTCAACATTAAAAAATCAATGTGGCAGGACTGACACAATTTGCTTAACTTGTTCACAAGTAGTCCCATAGCCTTGTACTCTGGTAAAAATGCTCTACTCAGTCAAGCTCCCCAATTCCCAGTACAACAGGCCCCTCCCCAAAAAGATCAGCACAAGCCATTGTCCACATCACATCTCTAAAGCCTAGGGTTTTAAAGGTCGGTAGCCTTGGCAGAAATAGAGTTAAGAGGTCACTGCACTGTTCCTAGAGAGAAGGTAGGCAAAAAACCTAGAGGCAGACAGTGTGGAAACAGCAATCTAAAGAAACTGCCTGGGACACACATTGGGGAGATAATTTAATGTTCTCTGAATGCTTCCGTGAGAACTGCTTGAACAGAGACCCCTCTCTGGGGAAAAAGAAGCTAGCTGGTATCATTTCCTTCCCTCCCCCAGCATAAAAACAGAGGCACCTGCAGGAAATGGCACAGGGCCAACACAGCCTGCCTAACTTACAGGTCTCTCACCCCTGCACTCTGGAAGGAGTGCCCTTCTCAGTCAAGCTGCCTGAATCCCATCACTACAGGCCCCTTCCTCAGAAGACCAGAAGAATCCACTACCAATATCACATCTCCTGACAAGATTGTGCAAGGCTTCTTTTCTACTTGAAGTAGTATTGGGTCGCATTGAATAAACAGACAAGTTCACACCTCGTTAAACTCATCATATTCTAGTCAAAGACCAAATTCTGCCCACCACAGGCAAGGAGCTCCTCTGCAAATGACTGTTCTGAAGAATAAAGCAGTCGAAGCACAACAGCAGAGCACAAACAGCACAAATCAGATACACTCTCTAAAGCCCAGGCACTGGCCACTACGTGATCACTTTTTCACAAAACCATTATTCACAGGAATAGGAAACAACTGGCTTTTCTAACACTGAAGAAGGTATAAACTTAGACAAAATGCCATGATGGAAGAATCCATCCCAAGTAAAGGCCAGTAATAAAGGCCATGGCCAGAGATCTAAATGAAACAGATGTAAGTAAAAACTTGATGGAAATTTTTAAACAACAATCATAAGGATACCTATTGGGTTTCAGAAAAGAATAGAAGACACAGGGAGACCCTTACCACAGACATAAAAGAGTTAAAGAGGAGCACCCGGGTGGCTCTGTTGCTTAAGCATCTGCCTTCAGTTCAGATTATGATCCCGGGGTTCTGGGATCAAGCTCTGTGTAGGGCTCCTCACTCTCTCTCACTATCTCTGTATCTCTCTGTCAGTTAAATTAATAAAATATTTAAAAAAAATAAAAAGAGTTAGGGATACCTGGGTGGCTCAGTAGGTTAAGAGATCACCTTCAGCTTAGGTCATGATCCAAGGGTCTTGGGATAGAGTCCCATGTCAGGATCCTTGATCGACAGGAAGCCCGCTTCTCTCTCTGCCTGCTGCTCTCCCTGCTTGTGCTTTCTCTCTCTCTGAAAAATAAAAGAGAGAGTTAAAAAAGAATAAATCAGAGGGGGAGACAAGATGGTGGTGAAGTAAGAGGAGGCACCTTTTCAACCAGTACTCTAAAGTGAGCTGATTACCTACCAAAGAACTCTGATAACCCATGAAATCAGCCTGAGATCAGAATTATACACGTCTGGATCTCTACAGGGGCAGAAGATGCCAGTGGGCAGGTAAAGCATTGTGGGAACTGCGGACTGATATCGGAAGATAAACAAAAGGGGGAGGGAGCCACCAGAGGCGATGGGTTAGAAAGTAATACCCCAATCCCAGAGTGCTCTGCGTCTGGGGACCAGCATTAACTTGGAGTCTGGTTGAAAGCACTCCAAAAGAGCAAAGGATCACGGCGGGGGGGGGGGGGGGGAAGGTTGTGGGAATCGGAGCTTCTAGAGACAGGGGCTGAAGTCCCCCGTCCCAGGACAGCCTCCCCTGGCACTGAGCCAGAGAGAGTGTGGCGGAGAAACCAGGTCTTGGTCCCTAAGACAACAGTGTGCCTGAGAATGCGTGGGTTCTGGCTCCTGTGAGGGGATGGGAGCCATGCTGGACGGCAGAACTCAAGAGCCCTGCTACAGAGCCTGAGATATGCACACCCCTCATCCTACCCTGGGAGAGGTACAAAGGCCCAGCCAGCGCTCTTTGACCCATGCCATTGTTTCAGAACCTAAGACGCGTACCCCAAACTCTCTGCTGAGAGAGGTGCGTGAAGGCCCAGCCTGGTGCTTTCAAACCTGTGCCCCGTTCTCAGAGCCTGAGATGCGCGTGCAACCCACAGCCTCCCCTGAAAGAGGTGTGTGCAAGCCGGGTACTCTTATACCCAGAAAGACCAGGCACTCCCAGCCCGGGCCAGTGGGAAAATCTCAGTGTGTGATCCCTGCCTGGAACCTCTCTGGTGGTCTGGAGCTCCCAGACAGCCACTGCTGCTGTGGTTTTGGGTACAAGCAAAAGATCCTGCGTCCCCAGGGACCAGGACTTGGAACCTGCTCTGCCAGCGTGGCCAAGGGGGGAACTTATTTGGGCTCTGCAGCCAGACTGAGGCTTCTCTAGGAAGGAAGGTCAGAGTGCAGTTTGTTTTCCTCTAAAACTACAAAAAACATCAAATGCCGTCAAGGTGAGAGAAAAAAAAAAAAAGTAAACAAATATAAAAACCGCCAGAGGACAAAAGCCTGAAAAAAAACAGTTTCCTCAGAGCCCACCACCTTGAGGGGGGCGGGAGGACTTAACTTAGGGAACATCATTGACTGAAAACCCACGTGGCAGGCCCCTCCCCCAGAAAACAAACCAAGAAAAAAAAAAAAAAAAAAGACTGCAAGAGAACAACCACCAATACTTCATAGGACAACTTTTATTTTTAACTTGTTCCCACTATTCTGGTTCATTTTTTTTTATATAGATAATTTTTAACCTATTTACCATCACAGTGAGCTGTCCAGTACATCAAATTCCATAATAACCTTCTAACCTGAACTTTTTGATACATACACCTGTGTTTTTCTTTTGCATTTCTATTTTTTGAATTTCTTTTTTTTTAAATTTTAGTTTAGTCTAGTTTATTCCTTTTTATTTTTATTTTCTAATATTCATATAGAGTTAAACTACAAAGTAATCCCCTTTCCCCAATCAATACTACCCCTATGGGTAAACCAATTATTAATCCCCCTTTATCTTAGGAAAGTTGAATCCTTTAACAAGTATATAAATATAAACCCAGGAAGAATCAAAACAACCTTCCTCGCACACACTGATAATTTATAACCATTCTCCCAACCGTTTCTTCCACCACTGTTTCTGTGATTTTGTGTTTGTCCTGATAGTATATAAATCTTATACTTTTATACTTATACTTTATACTTATACTTTATATACTTATACTTTATACTTATACTTTAAGTATAAGTATACTTATACTTATACTTTATACTTATACTTTTGACAAGGTTCTCCTTTCTTTGCATATATATATTTTTTCTCTTGTATACTTTTATCAGTCTCTCTGTTTCTTTTTGTTTGTATACTTCATAAATTATACTTTCAGGCCCATTTGGGCTGAACATTTTCTTTCATCTTCCCTTTCTTTCCTGTCTCTCTCTCTCTTTTATTTCTTTTTTTTTTCTTTTGTCTTTCATTTGGGTGGGGAATCCTGATTGCTCAGAAGTGTTCCAGGGTGCACCTTCACTTTACCATGGTCGTTACATCCAGTTCATCTGTTCAGCCATCTCTCACCAAAATGAATAGGAGGAGGAATGCCCAACAGAAGAAAAATACAGAGGATGGACCTTCTGCAACAGAGCTAATGGCTATCAACATAGGCAATATGTCGGAAAGAGAATTCAGGCTAAAAATTATCCAGGCAATAGCTAGGTTGGAGAAAGCCATGGATGACCAAACGGAATTGATTAAGGCCGAGCTGAAAGCGACCAGAGATGATGTTCACAATGTTAGGGTAGAGTTAAAGCTACCAGAGCTGAGATTCACAATGCTCTCAATGAGTTCCAATTTAACCTAAACTCTCTCAAAGACAGGGTAACTGAAACAGAAGATAGAATTAGTGATCTGGAGGACAAACAGATAGAGAGAAATGATCAGGAGGAAGCCTGGAACAAACAGCTTAGAAACCATGAAAACAGAATCAGGGAAATAAATGATGCCATGAAACGTACCAACATCAGAATTATTGGAATCCCTGAAGGGGAGGAGAAAGAAAGAAGTCTAGAAGATATAGTGGAACAAGTTCTTCCTGAAAATTTTCCCAATCTCGTGAATGGAAACAGTGTTCATGTACTAGAAGCCAAAAGGTCTCCACCCACCATTATAGATCCAAAAAAATCAAGGCACCTGAGAGTCAAATTGAGGAATCATAATTGTAAGTATAATCTCTTGAAAGCAGCTAGGACAGAGAGGCTCCTTACTTTAGAGAGGAAAGCCCATCAGAATAACATCAGACCTGTCCACAGAGACCTGGCACGCCAGAAAGGGCGGGCAAGACATATTCAGGGCATTAAATGAGAAGAACATGCAGCCAAGAGTACTTTATCCAGCAAGACTGACATTCAAAATGGATGGAGAGATAACGAGTTTCCAAGACCGGCAAGGCTTAAAAGATTAAAAGCCAACACTGCAGGAAATATTAAGGGGGGTTCTATAAAAGAGGAAAAATACTAAGAATAGCATTGAGCAGAAATATAGAAACAATCAACAGAAAGAAATACTTCAAATGTAACACGATGTAAATAAAAACATATTTATCAATAATCACTCAATGTGAATAGCCTAAATGTGCCCATAAAATGGCACAGAGTTGCAGATTGGATAAAACGACAGGACCCATCCATATGTTGCCTAAAAGAGACCCATCTTGAACCTAAAGATACACGCAGACTGAAAGTGAAGGGATGGAGAAGCATCTTTCATGCCAATGGGCCTCAAAAGAAGGCTGGGGTACCGATTCTCATATCAGATAAATTAGATTTTAAAGTAAAGACTATAGTCAGAGATACAGAAGGACACTACATCATTCTTAAAGGGACTATCAACCAAGATGATCTAACAATTATAAAATCTATGCTCCCAATATGGGAGCAGCCAATTAAAAGAAAACTGTTAATCAAGATAAAGAGTCATATTGATATGAATACATTAATAGTAGGAGATCTTAACACGCCTCTCTGAAATAGACAGAACATTAAAGCAGAAAATCAATAAAGAAACAAGAACATTGAATGACACACTGGAATAGATGGACCTCATAGATATATAAAGAACATTCCACCTTAAAACAACAGAATACTAATTCTTCTTAAGTGCACATGGAACCTTCTCAAGAACTGACAACATACTGGGTCACAAATCAGGACTCAACCAATACCAAAAGACTGAGATTATTCCCTGCATATTCTCAGATCACAATGCTTTGAAACTGGAGCTCAATCACAAGGAAATTTCAGAAGGTACTCAAACACCTGGAAGCTAAAGACCACCTTGCTTAAGAATGCTTGGATCAACCAGGAGATCAAAAAAGAACTGAAACAATTAATGGAAACCAACAAGAATGAAGACACTTCCTTCCAAAACCTATGGGATAGAGCAAAGGCGGTCCTAAGGGGAAAATACATAGCCATCCAAGCCTCTCTCAAAAAAATTGAAAAATCCAGAACACAGCAGCTGTCTCTACACCTTAAAGAACTGGAGAATCAACAACAAATCAAACCAACTCCACACATAAGAAGGGAAATAATCAAGATTAGAGCTGAGATCAATAAGGTAGAAACCAGAGATACAGAAGAACATATCGATGAAACTAGAAACTGGTTTTTTGAAAGAATCAATAAGATTGATAAACCGTTGGCCACACTAATCCAAAAGAAAAGAGAGAAAGCCTAAATACATAAAATTATGAATGAAAAGGGAGAGATCACAACGAACACCAAGGAAGTAGAAACAATCATCAGAAGTTATTAGCAACAGTTATATGCCAATAAGCTAAGCAATCTAGATGAAATGGATGCATTCCTGGAAATCTATAAACTCCCAAAATTGAACCAGGAAGAAATAGACCTGAATAGACCGATATCTAGTAATGAGATTGAATCAGTGATCAAAAGCCTCCCAAAAAACAAGAGGCCAGGACCTGTTGGATTCCCTGGGGAATTCTACCAAACTTTCAAAGAAGAAATAATACCTATACTCCTGAAGCTGTTTCAAACAGAAGGGAAACTTCCAGACTCTTTCTATGAAGCCAGCATTACCCTGATCCCCAAACCAGGCAAAGACCCTACCAAAAAGGAGAATTTCAGACCAATATCACTGATGAATATGGATGCTAAGATTCTCAACAAGATCCTAGCAAACAGGATCCAACAGGACATTAAAAGGATTACCCAGGGGCGCCTGGGTGGCTCAGTGGGTTAAGCCACTACCTTGGGCTCAGGTCATGATCTCAGGGTCCTGGGATAGTGTGCCTCACATCGGGATCTCTGCTCAGCAGGGAGCCTGCTTCCCCTCTTTCTCTGCCTGCCTCTCTGCCTACTTGTGATCTTTCTCTCTGTCAAATAAATAAATAAAATCTTAAAAAAAAAAAAAAATGATTACCCACCATGACCAGGTGGGATTCATCCCTGGGCTACAAGGATGGTTCAACATTCGCATATCAATCAATGTGATAGAACAAATTAATACGAGGAGAAGGACCACATCATCCTCTCAATCAATGAAGAAAAAGCATTTGACAAAATCCAGCATCCGTTCCTGATTAAAACGCTTCAAAGTATAGGGATAGAGGGAACATTCCTGGACTTCATAAAATCTATCTATGAAAGACTCACAGCATATATCATCCTCAATGAGAAAAAGCTCGCAGCCTTCCCATTGAGAACAGGAACACGACAAGGATGCCCACTCTCAAGGATGCCCAAAACTAGCAAGGAGAGGTGAACCCTAAGAGACTATGGACTCTGAAAAACAATCTGAGGGTTTTGAAGGGGCAGGGGGTGGGAGGTCGGAGTACCAGGTGGTGGGTATTATAGAGGGCATGGATTGCATGGAGCACTGGGTGTGGTGCAAAAATAATGAATACTGTTAGCTGAAAATAAATAAAAAATAAATTAAAAAATATTAAACAAAAACACTAAGAAAGAGCAAAATATCTTAAGGGGAAATTGGTAGAATCAGGTGGTTATGGGCATGGGCTTAAGCCCACAGACCCAGGATGGCCACCCCTGGCACTGTGCCAGAGAGAGTGTGATGAAGCATCCAGGCCTCAGTCCCTGAGCCACCGGCACACGTGAGAGTGTCTGCATGGTGGCGTGCTTGAGAGAGTCTGGTGGGTATGCCAGGAGGCACTCTGTAGAACCACAGCCTTTTGCACTGTACATGTGGGCTGTGAGACTGGGGTCTGAACTGTGCTCCACACACTCCCCTGAGAGAGGTCCATGCAGGTGCTGGTCTGTGTTCTCTAAGACCAGCTGAGAGTCTGAACACTCCCATCCCCAGCCGATGGGAAAATCTCAGCACACTGTCTCTGGTTGGGACCTCTCTCCAGGGTCTGGACCTACCCAGACAGCCATGGAAAAGGCAGCCAGTGGAAGTCAGCTCTCTGGATTAATACTGTTGGTGGTATTAGTAGCATCAGGGGATAAGTGGGAGCTCCTGTGATGCCTGAGACTGTGGCTGGGGATTAGATTGGCTGGTGGGAGGTGGCAGAGGTGTCTGTGTCATCTGGACCACTCAGAGAGGAACAGTCTGAGGCTTCTTTCTGAGACAGAGCTCTGTGTACAGTTTGCTTTTCTCTAAACCCCAGAAGAATGACCAAAATCCCCCAAGGGGAGGAAAGAAAAAAACCCCAAAACTTCCAGAGAACAAAAGCCTGAAAAACCGGTTTCCTGAGAGCCCAGCCCCTTGATAGGGGGCAGGAGGACTCAACTCTAGCCAGACTGCCTGAAAAAACACATGGCAGGCCTCTACCCCAGAAAGCTAGCCAAGAGAATAAAACAAAACCAACCAACCAAACAAACAAACAAACAACAGCAACAACAACAACAACAACAAACACAAGAGGACAAGCACCATAGGGTTCCCATAAAATTGTAAAACCCCAATATCAGGATAAAAGAAGATATTAAGCTTCCAGTACTGCCCTATACTTGTATACTTCATAGATACAACTTTTATTTTTTTTCCAGACTCTTTTCACAACGTTTATTTTAAATTCATTCCCACTATTCTAGTTCTTTTTAATTTTTTAATATTTTTTTAGCTAATTTACTATCACAATGACAGGTTCAGTACCTTTTAACTTGAACTTTTTGACACATATACCTGTGTTTTTCTTTTGCTTTTCTATTTGTTTTTAATATTCATGTAGAGATAAGCTTCAAGGTAATCCTCTTTCCCCCATCAATACTACCCCTATAAATAAACCAGTTTTAATGCCCCTTTATCTCAGGAAAGTTGAGTTCTTTAACAAAGATATCAAGATACACCCAGGAAGAATCAAAATAACCTCCCTCACCCAAACTGAGAAATTATAACCACCTTCCCATCTTTTTCTTTTGTCAGTGTTTCTGTGTATATGTTTTTCTTCTGGTAGTTCTTATTCTTGGGATTAATTTTGGCTTTTTTAAAAATCTTTTTCTTGTCTTTTCCTTTTGTAGGTGTTTTTATTTGTATACTTTATAAATCTTACCTTTGGGGCCCATTCGGACTGGGTCATCTCTCTTTTTTTCTTTTTCTTTTTTTTCCCTCTATCTCTTTTTTTTACCTTTTACTTTCTTTTTGGTGGGGACTCCCAATTGCTCAGAAGTGTTCCAAGTGCACCTTGCCTAGATAGCTGTTGATAAATGCAACTACACATCCCCTCACCTATCTCTCACCTGAATGACTAGGAGGAGAAATGCCCAGTAAAGGAAAAATTAAGAGACTGTGCTCTCTCCACCATAGCTATTGGATATGGACATAAACAGTATGTCAGAAAGGGAATTCAAGCTAACAATTATCCTGGTAGTGGCTAGTTGGAGAAAACCATTAATTACAAAATACCATCGATTAGGGCAGAAGTGAAAGCCACCAGGAAAGATGTTAACAATGCTCTCAATGAGTTCCAATCTAATCTAAATTCTCTAACAGCTAAGGTAACAGAGGCAGAAGATAGAATTAGTGATCTAGAGGACAAACAGAGAAAAAGAACCAGGAGGAGGACTGAAACAAACAGCTTAGAAGCCATGAAAAGAGAATTCGAGAAAAAAAAATGACATCATGAAATGTTCCAATGTCAGAATTATTGGAATCCCTGAGGGGAAGGAGAAAGAAAGAAGACTAGAGGATATAGTTGAACAAATTCTCCGTGAATAATTTTCCCAATCTGGTGAATGAAACCAACGTTTATGTACTAGAGGCAAAAAGGATTCCCCCCAAGATCATAGAATCTAGAAAGACCTCAACACACCTGATTGTGAAAATGATGAATCATAATTTAGTCAGGATCTCTTGAAAGCAGCTAGGGGGAAGAGATTCCTTATGTACAGAGGAAGGCCCATCAGAATAAGGTCAGACCTGGCAAGGAAACCTGGCAAGCCAGAAAGGGCTGGCAGGATGTATTCAGGGCACTAAATGAGAAGAATATGCAGCCAAGAATACTTTATCCAACAGGACTGATGTTCAGAATGGATGGAGAGATAAAGAGCTTCCAAGACCAACAAGGTTTAAAAGAGTATGTAACCACCAAGCCGTCACTACAAGAAATATTAAGGGGATTCTATAAAAGAAGAATGAAACCAAGAGTGTCATTAAACAGAAATTTATGGAGACAATCTACAGAAACAAAGACTCCATAGGTAACATGATGTCAGTAAAAACGTATCTCTCAATAATCAATCTCAATGTTAATGGCCTAAATGCTCCCATAAAACAGCACAGGGTTGTAGATTGGATCAAGTGACAGGACCATCCATATGTTGTATACAAGAGGCCCATTTTGAACGTAAGGATACATCCAGACTGAAAGTGAAGGGATGAAGAAGCATTGCTCATGCCAATGGGCCTCAAAAGAAGCCTGGGGTAGTGATTCTCATATCAGATAAATTAGACTAAAGTAAAGACTGTAGTCAGAGATACAGAAGGACACTACGTGATTCTTAAAGGGACTATCCCCCAAGAAGATTTAACAATTATAAATGTTTATGCTCCCAATATGGGAGCAGCCAATTATATAAGACAACTGTTAATCAAGGTAAAGCATCATACTGATTATGAATACTTTAATAGTAGGGGATCTTAACATGCCACTGTAAGTAATAGACAGATCATCCAAGCAGAAAATCAATAAATAAACAAAAGCATTGAATGACACATTGGACCAGATGGACCTCATAGATATTTACAGAGCATTTCACCCTCAAACAACAGAATACTCATTCTTCTCAAGTGCACGTGGAACTTTCTCCAGAATATACCACATACTGGGTAACAAATCAGGACTCAACTGACACCAAAAGACTGATATTATTCCCTGCATATTCTCAGACCACAATGCTTTGAAACTCGAGCTCAATCACAAGAAAAAAAAAAAAATCAGAAGGAATTCAAACACCTGGAAGCTAAAGACCACAGTGCTTAAGAATGTTTTAATCAACCAGGAAATCAAAGAACTTAAACAATTCATGGAAACCAATAAGAATGAAGACACATGGGTCCAAAACATATGGGATATAGCAAAGTCTATCCTAAAGGGGAAATACATAGCCATCCAAGCTTCCCTCAAAAAAATGGAAAAATCCAGAATACACCAGCTGTCTTTACACCTTCAATCAACGTGATACAAGATATCAATAAGAGAAGAGAGAAGAAACACATGGTTCTCTCAGTTGATGAAGAAAAAGCATTTGACAAGATACAGCATCTGTTCCTGATTAAAATGCTTCAAAGCAGAGGGATAAAGGGAACATTCCTCAACTTCATAAAATCTATCTATGAAAAACCCACAGTGAATATCATCCTCAATGGGAAAAATCTCACAACCTTCCCTTGGAGATCAGGAACATGACAAGGATACCATCAGGAACATGACAAGGATACCCACACTCACCACTCTCGTTCAACATAGTGTTAGATGTCCTAGCAACAGCAATCAGACATTAAAGAAAAATAAAAGATATTGAAATTGGCAATGAAGAAATCAAACTCTCTCTCTTTGCTGATGACATGATACTTTATATGGAAAATCCAAAAACTCCACCCCCACACTTCTAAAACTCATTTAGCAATTCAATAATGTGGCAGGATACAATATCAATGTACAGAAATCAGTTGCTTTTTTATACACTAACAACAAAAATACAGAAAGGGAAATTAGATAATTGATTCCATTTACTATAGCATCAAGAACCATAAGCTATCTGGGAATAAACCTGAGCAAAGAGGTAAAGGAACTTTATTCGAGGAACGACAGAACACTCAGGAAAGAAATTGAGGAAGACGCCAAAAATGGAAGACCATTCCATGCTCATGGATCAGAAGAATAAACATTGTTAAAATGTCTATTCTTACTAGAGCAATCTATACTTTTAATGCCATTCTGATCAAAATTCCAACAGCATTTTTCAAAGAGCTAGAGCAAACAATCCTAAAATTTGTATGGAATAAGAAGAGACCCCAAATTGATAAGGAAATGTTGAAAAAGAAAAAAAAAAAAAACTGGAGGCATCATGTTGCCTGATTTCAAGCTTTGCAACAAAGCTGTGATCACCAAGGCAGCATGGTACTGGCATAAAAACAGACACATAGACCAGTGGAACAGAGTAGAGAGTCTAGATATGGACCCACAACTTTATGGTCAACTAATCTTTGACAAAGCAGGAAAAAATATACAGTGGAAAACAGTCTCTTCAATAAGGATGCTGGGAAAATTGGACAGCTATGTGTAGAAGAATGAAACTCGACCATTCTCTTACACCATATACAAAGATAAACTCGAAATGGATAAAAGACCTCCACATGAGGAAGTAATCCATCAGAATCCTAGAGGAGAACATAGCCAGTAACCTCTTTGACAACGGCCACAGCAACTTCTTTCAAGATATGTCTCCAAAGACAAAGGAAACTAAAACAAAAATAAATTTCTGGGACTTCATCAAGATCAAAAGTTTCTGCCCAGCAAATGAAACAGTCAACAAAACAAAGAGGCCACTCATGGAATGGAGGAAGATATTTGCAAATGACAGTATAGACAAAGGTATGATATCCAGGATATCTAAAGAACTCCTCAAACTCAACACACACAAAACAGATAATCATGTCAAAAAATGGGCAGAAGACATGAATAGACACTTTTCCAATGAGGACAGAAAAATGGCTAACAGACACACGAAAATATGTTCATCATCACTAGCCCTCAGGGAGTTTCAAATCAACACCACATCAAGATACCACCTTACACTAGTTAGAATGGTCATAATTAACAAGGCAGTAAACAACGTGTGTTTGAGAGGATTTGGAGAAAGGGGAACCCTCTTACAGTGTTGGTGGGAATGCAAGTTGGTGCAGCCACTTTGGAAAATAGTGTGGAGATTCCTTAAGAAATTAAAAAATAGCTACTCTATGACCCTGCAATTACACTACTGGGCATTTTCCCAAAGATGCAGAAGTAGTGAAAAGAAGGGCCATCTGTACCCCAACGTTCAGAGCAGCAATGGCCACAGTGGTTCAACTGTGGAAAGAACCAAGATGCCTTTCAATGGACAAATGGATAAAGAAGATATGGCCCATATATACAATGAAATATTATGCCTCCATCAGAAAGGAAGAATATCCGACTTTAGTATCAGCATAGATGGAACTGGAAGAAATTATGTTGAGTGAAATAAGTCAAGCAGAGAGAGTCAAATATCTTATGGTTACATTTTTCTTGTGGAGCTTAAGGAATAACATGGAAGTCATTGGGAAATGGAGAGGAGAATTGAATTGGGGGAAATCAAAGGGGGAGACAAACCATGAGAGACTGTGGACTCTGAAAAGCAATCTGAGGGTTTTTGAGGGGTGGAGCATGGGAGGTTAGGTGAGCCTGGTGGTGGGTTTTATGGAGGGCACTTATTGCATGGAGCACTGGGTATGGTGTATGTTTATACATACATGAATTTATTTATACATGAATTCTGGAACACTGAAAAGAAATTAAAAAATAAATAAGAATTTAAAAATACATGAGATCATGCCATGCATATTTTCAGTGAAAAATGCCATGAAACTTGAAGTCAACCACAAGAAAAAAATTGGAAAAACCACAAATACATAGAGGTTAAACAACATCCTTCTAAAGAATGGATGGGTCATCCAAGAAGATTAAAAAAAAAAAAGGTAAAGAAAGAAAGAAGAAAATCACATGGAAGCAAATGAAAATAAAACATGATGATCCAAAACCTTTGGGATGCAGCAGCAGTTGTCAGAAGAGGAAAGTGTATAATAATACAGACCTATGAAAAGGAGCAAAAAAAAAAAAAAAAATCAATTAACCTAATCTTATATCAAAAGAGCTAGAAAAAGAGCAAGAAAGTCTAAAGTCGTTAGAAGGAAAAAATAAATATTAGAGCAGAAATTATATAGAAACTAAAAACAATAGAACAAATCTATGAAATCAGGAGCTAGTTCTTTGAAGAAATTAATAAAACCAAGCCAGACTTATAAACCTCAAGCCAGACTTACAAAAAGAAAGGAGAAAGGACACAAATAAATCAAATCGCAAATAAGAAAGAAGAAATAACAATCAACAAGAAATATGGACAAGTATAAGAGAATATTACGAAAATCTATATGGTAAAAATTTGACAACTTTGAAGAAATAGATAAATTCCTAGAAAATATATACTAATTAAACTGAAACAGGGAGAAATAGAAAACTCCAATAGACTGGTAACCAGCAAAGAAATTTAGTTAGTAATAACAAATTGCCTAACAAACAAAAGCCCAGGACCAGGTGGCTTCATGGGCAAATTCCACTAAATATTTAATAAATTACTTCCCGTTTTTTTCCAAAATATTCCAGGACAATAGAAAAGGAAGAAACACTTGCAAACTCATTCTAAGTCTCCAGCATTGCTATGATAACATGTTAGATAAAGACTCCACTAAAAAATAGAACTAGAAGCCAATATATACTTGATGAACCTGGATGAAAAAATTCTCAATGAAATACTAGCATACTGAACCCCACCATTTAAAGAATCACTCATCACGCTCAAGTGGCACTTATTCCTGGGCTCCAAGTGTGGTTCAATATTGACAAATCAATCAATATGATACACCACATTAATAAAATATAAGAATCATATGATAATTTCAATAGATACAGTAAAAACATTTGGCAACGTACACATCCATTCATGATAAGAACCCTCAACAATGTATGTTTAGAGGAAACATACTTCAGCATAATAAAGGCCATATATAAGAACCCAAAGCTAATATCATCCTCAGTGTGGAAAAACCGAGGCCTTTTCCTTTACATTCAAGGAAAAGAGAGGGGTGTCCACTCTTACCACTGTTATTTAATAACATAGTGGAAATCCCAGCCACAGCAATCAGACAAGAAGGAATAAAAGGAATAAATCCAAATAGGCAAGGGAGAAGCCAATCTTTCACTATTTGCAGATGACATTATAGTCTACATAGAAAACCTGAAAGACTCAAACAAAAATCTATTTAGAAGTGATACACAATTTCAGTAAAGTTGTAGGATACAAAATCAATGTTACAGACATCTGTTGCATTTCTGTACACCAATAATGAGGCAGTAGAAAAAAAAAGGAATTAAGGAATCAATCTCATTTATAATTGCACCAAAAACCTCAGAATACCTAAGAATAAACCTAACCAAAGAGGTGAAAAACTTGTACTCTGAAACTATAAAATACTGGTTAAAGAACTTAAAGAGGACACAAAGAAATGAAATAAAAAACATTCCATGCTCATGAAGCAGAGAAAATATTTTTAAAATGCCTATACTACTCACTGCAATCCTCATCAAATTCTGTACGAGTTTTTCAGAGAGTTAGATAAAACAATCCTAAAATTTCTATGAAATTATAAAAAATTCCAAACAGCAAAGCAACCTTGAAAAAGAAAGCAAAGCTGGGGGCTTCACAATTCAAAACTTCATGTTACATTACAATGCTGTAGTGATCAAAACAGTATGGTGCTGACACAGAAATAGGTACATAGATCAATAGAATAGAATAGAAAATTCAAAAATGAACCCATAACTCTATAGTGAATTAATCTTCAACAAAGCAGGAAAGAATATCCAACAAATGGTTTAGGAAAACTGCACAACAACATGTGAAAGGATAAAACAGGATAAACTAAAAATGTATTAATGAATTAAATGTGAGACATGAAACCATTAAAATCCTAAAGAACACAAACAGTAACCCCTTTGACATCCACAGTAGCAACTTTCTACTAGATATGTCTCCTAAGTAAAGGGAAATAAAAAATAAATAAATAAATTATTGGAACTTCATCAAAATAAAAAGTTTCTGCACAGTGAAGGAAACTAATCAACAGAACTAAAAGGTAACCTAGAGAATGGGAGAAATATTTACAAACGACATGTGATAAAGGGTTAGTATCCAAAATATATAAACAACTCATACAACTCAACACCTCAAAAACAATCCAATTAAAACCTTGGCAGAAGACAAGAATAGACATTTCTCCAAAGATGACTTCCAGATGGCCAACAGACACATGAAAATATGCTCAATGTCACTCACTATCAGGGAAATAGAAATCAAAACTATAATGAGCAAACATTTCACACCAGTCAGTATGGCTAAAATCAATACAAGAAACAATAGGTGTTGGCAAGGATGTTGAGAAAAGGGAACCCTCTTAAACTGTTGATAGGAATGCAAACTGGTGCAGCTACTCTGAAAAACACCAGGTTACTGAGGTTCCCCAGAAAGTGAAAAATAGTACTACCCTACTATAGAGCAATTGCAGTACTGGACATTTACACAAATAATACAAAAATATGAATTCAGAGGGATACATGCACTCCAATATTTATAGCATTATCTACAATAGACAAGATGTGTAAATACCCAAAGTGTCCAGGGACTGATGAATGGATAAATAAGTGGTATATGTATATACAATGGAATATTATTCAGCCATAAAAAAGAACAAAACTTCCCATTTGTAATGATGTGGATGGGGCTAGAGTTATTATGTATCACTCAGAGAAAGACAAACACCATATGATTTCACAAATATGTGGAGGTTAAGGAAAAAAACAAATAAGCACGGGGGGGGGGGAGTATAAGAGGCAAACCAAGAAACAGCAAACAAATTGATGGTTACCAGAAGAAAGGTGGGTGGGAGTATGTGTAACATAGGTGATGGGGATTAAGGAGAACACTTGATATGTTGAGAACCAGGTGTTGTATGGAAGTGTTGAATCATTGTATAACACAACTGAAACTAGTATTATGCTATGTTTTAACTGAATAATATTTTAACAAATATTAACTGGAATTTAAATAAAAAATTTAAATAGATTGATAAAAAGAGACCCATGTAATAGAAAAGGTAACCCAGAAATACAAAACCCATCCATATCTGCCCAATTGATATTTGAGAAGGCAAAAGAAAAGAAAATCAAAGGAGAAAGGATATAATTTTCAATAATTAATGCATGAGAAATGAGACATCTGTAAGCAAAAATAAATGAATAAGAGTACACAGAACAACAACAAAACAATGCCAACAAAACCTCAAATCAAAGCAGAGACAAATCAAAATTTTAAAAAGCACTCTATCTAAATTTCATACCTCATACAAAAATTAACTTGATATTGATTATGTACTTAACCCAGAAAACATTATCCATACAAGGAGAAAATATCCATACAATAATTTGGACCTCATTAAAATTTTTTAAAAAAGTATTCTCAGGGCACCTGGTGGCTCAATCAGCTAAGCATCTGCCTTCAGCTCAGGTCATGATCCTAGTGTCCTGGGATAAATCCCCGAGTCAGACTCTCTGCTCTCCCTCTTTCCTTCCACCCCACCTTGCTACTGCTATCTCTCTTTCTCTCTCTCTCTCCCAAGTAAATAAATAAAATCTTTAACAAATATATTCTGCAAAAGATCTTGTTAGGAGGATAAAAATACAAGCTAAAAAATGGAGCAAGTGCTCAAAAACCACACATCCAACAATGGAGTAGTATTTTAAAGGAACTTTGAAAACTCAATGATTAAAAAAATGTCAAATTAGAAATGGACAAAAAGCATAAACAGATATTTCACAGAAAGGTTATACAGATAACAAGCACATGAGATATTCAACTTCATTAGCCATTAGAAAAATGCCAATTAAAACCATAATGAGTTATCATCATAGACCTATCAGAATGACAGAAATAAAAGAAAAATAATGACAACATAATATTCTGGGAATGATGTAGTAAAATAAAGTAACTCATACATTGCTGGTGAAAATATTAAATGGTATAGCCACTCTGGAAAAAGTTTCAGCAGTTTCTTATAAAATTAACCATGAAACTACTGTAGACCCAGCATTGCACTCTTAAGAAATTTGCCCAGAGTGGGGCTCCTGGGAGGCTCAGTTGGTTGAGCATCTGACTCTTGGTTTTTGGCTAACTTTGTGGCCTTGTGGGTGGTGGGATTGAGCCCCATGTCAGGTTCCACACTCAGTGGGGAATCTGCTTAAAGATTCTTTCCCTCTGCCCTTCCCCCCACTTACACTTTTTTATCACTCTCTCTCTGTAAGAAAAATAAATCTTTAAGAAGAACAAAAAAAAAAAAAAAGAAAAAGAAATTTACCCAGAGAAATTAAAACTTTTTTTCATATAAAAATATTTATGGAGGGACGCCTGGGTGGCTCAGTTGGTTAAGCAGCTGCCTTCGGCTCAGGTCATGATCCCAGCGTCCTGGGATGGAGTCCCACATTGGGCTCCTTGCTCCGCAGGGGGCCTGCTTCTCCCTCTGACTCTGCCTGCCTCTCTGTCTGCCTGTGCTCGCTCTCGCTCGCTGTTTCTCTGACAAATAAATAAATAAAATCTTTAAAAAATATATTTATGGAAATGGTAATAGTATCTTTATTCATAAAAAACCCAAAGCAGAAACAACCCAAATATCCTTTGATGTGTGAGTGATTAAACGTAACTGTAATACTCCCATACCAAAAAATACTCAACAATACTCAACAATAAAATGAATGAGTTATTGATACATACAGCAACTTGGCTAAGTCTCCAGGGAAATATTCTGAGTGAAAAAAGTCAAAGGTCACAAAGGTCACATATTATATAACTTGATATATATATAACATTTTTGAAATGACAAAATTATAAAAATGGAGAATAGATTAATGGATGTCAGCCATTCAGGACAAAAGGTGGCAAAGAAAGAGTAAGGAATCCTTGTGGTGATAAAACTTTCTGTACTAATATCAATATACTGATTCCAATATTAAACTACAGTTTTGTAAGATGCTGTTATTTTAGGAACTTGGGAGAGGGGCACAAAGTTATCTGTGTTATTTCTTATACCTATATATGAATTTAAAATTATTTGAAGATGTTTAATTAAAAAGAAAGGTTCTCCACCCACCAGTAATGTGATTGTATTACCCAAAGAATGCACAGCTTTTATCTACTGAAGTAGTTGCCTGGGCTGGAAAATTTTACCCTTTCTGATAACATTCCCTTCTGCATACTGCTTTGCTGAGCTAGCATGAAGCTAATTAAGTTTGTAAACACAAATATATCTCAAGTTCCTAAGTTTTTTATATTTCTTCCAGCTACATGTTCAGAATTTTATGTTTTTTAAAGGGGTATTCCTACTGCATATATTTCTCTGTGGTTGTTATATGATAAAATTATTATTATTTTTATTGTTTTATTTAGATCAAACCTTGCATTTAGCAAATAGTAATTTGAGTAACATAAACCATGATAAAGAAACCATCAGGAACTTATGAGCTAGCAATTATTTTACATAAAAGAAAGGTAACAGGCCAGAAAATTCATGTATTTTCTGTTTTGTGCTGCTACAAGCAAACCTAGTTTGTAAAACTTCCACCTGCTGTAATATCATTATGTTATAGCTATACTGATTCTCTGTGGGTTTTTTTTAATCATTTTGCATAATTATCACCAAGTATCCTGTATCCTATTTCTTTGCTCTTTCTTGCATGCAGAATATTTTTCCTGCAATCTGTTCTCTTTTCCCTGAATGTCTCTCTTAAAGAAATCAGTTTACATTGACAATGCATAGACAGTAGAAGAGTCCTGCTGGATGCCCTCACCATAACCTGATTTTCTTCCTATTTGTTTCATGGGAAATTGTTACCTGCAGTGTTTAAACACACTTTTAGAGTGCTGATTCAGATATAAACAACTTAAAAAGCATATAGAAATGGGATTTGCAGGATCATTTGGATCATTAGAGCTTTTGTTCAAAGCATTTTTGAACAGCAGAAGTAGTTATTTTTATAGTGACAGCAACGTTTGGGATGCAAAAATTCAATTTTGTTATTATACTCATAGTATACTATGAATGACTCCAAGGTGACACTCCACATCATGTTGGCATGTGTAATTATTTTAAATGTTCTTATTCACATAATATGCTTTTCAAAGTTCCTTAAAACAATATATTTGATTTCTGAAGCACTTCTAATTTTTATTTATTTATTTGTTTGTTTGTTTGTTTAAGAGAGAGAATGAGCACTAGCAGGGGGAGGGGCAAAGGGAGAGAGAGAATCTCAAGCAGACTCAACAATGAACTCTGAGACTGACATGGGACTTCTTCTCATGACCCAGAGATCACAACCTGAGACGAAACCAAGAGTCAAAACTAGGGGTCAAAAACTCAACCAACTTTGCCACCCAGGCACCTGTGAAGAAATTTCTAATTAATTCTACAAACACATACTTCCAGTAGGGTGCCTGGGTGGCTCAGTGGGTTAAGGCCTCTGCCTTCGGCTCAGGTTGTGATCCCAGGGTCCTGGGATTGAGCCCCACATCAGGCTCTCAACTCAGCAGGGAGCCTGCTTTCCCTTCCTCTCTCTCTGCCTGCCTCTGCCTGCTTGTGATCTCTGTCTGTCAAATAAAATAAATGAAATCTTTTTTTTAAAAAATATGTGGTTATGGTTCAAGTCTAAAACTCTCATTATCAGATAACTCTTCGATGACTTCTGTGAAAAGAGATGCCAGGGTCTTGGTCATGTTCCTGAAGTAGAGGTAATCACAGCAGAAAAATCACTAAAGGGTAGTTGTTTCCATCTAGTGTGAAACTCAGATGAAAGTCCAAAAACTAGATAAATCATAAACACAATACAATGCAGCAGTGAGGTGAACTCACATGGTTGTTCTACATTCAAGATACCTTACTTAAAAGTAAGATTCATTTTCATCGCCGGAGGTTGTCAAAGTAACAACTCTGAGCATTACCAAGGCCATTCTTGAAAAAAAGAAAAATATTTGAGCAAGAAATGTAAGTAACAGATTTCTTAGGCCATGTAACCAACACAAGGATCCTAGAATTCTAAGTTACTGGAGAATTAAATTTCCAATTGATTAGAAAAGATTATGTGATGTGCCCATGCTATAAGCTAGTATATCAAAATGATCTGTGGTGTAATTTTTTCCAGGGACTGTGTTTACGGACTAAATATTTATTCTTTCACAAGTTTCATGATTTTTTTTTTAAGTTTTTATTTGACAGGCAGAGATCACAAGAAGGCAGAGAGGCAGGGGGAGTGAGAGGAGGAAGCAGGCTTCCTGCAGAGGAGAGAGCCCAATGCAGGGCTCATCCCAGGACCCTGGGATCACAACCTGAGCCGAAGGCAGAGGCTTTAACCCACTGAGCCACCCAGGTGCCCCGTTTCATGAATTTTAAAATCACAAAATCTGATAGAGGTAAAATTCCATTAGACTATTTTTTTTCATGTACAACTTGATCTAATTACTTTTTTTTTAAGATTTGTATTTATTTGATGGACAGAGATCACAAATAGTCAGAAAGGCAGGCAGAGAGAGAGGAGGAAGCAGGTTCCCCACTGAGCAGAGAGCCTGATGTGGGGCTCGATCCCAGGACACTGAGACCATGACCTAAGCCTTAACCCACTGAGCCACCCTGGCACCCCTTACTTTGGTTTTATAGTGAGTTTGATTATTGGTAGGGGAAGACCCTTACTTTATATATTTTTTTTATTACAGCCTTTGCTATTATTGTCCCTCTGCTATTCTATGTACATTAGAACCGTTTTTTTAATGTTGACAAACTGTACCCTTGATGTTTTATTATAATTATTTTAAATTTATAGATCAATTTGGATATAATTAATATCTTTAAAATATTGTCTATTAATGAACAAGGTATAGCTGTACAGGTACATTAAATCTTTTTAAAGTTTGATGATTTTCTGCAAAATTGTCCTACATGTATTACATTTGTTCCTAAATGCCTATATATTTTTGTTTTTACCAATATAGTAACAAGTGTTCTAACAGTTGCTGGTATAAATTAAAAAAAAAAAAAACTTAGCATTGGCATATTAATCCTACATGCCATGAACATGTTATATTATTTTATAAATTTTATTAATTTCTCTGCAGATCACATTGGGCCTGTATATATGCACAATCATATTATCTTTCAATATTGAGTGCAATTTTCATTTCTACTCTGAAAAGTTTAATTTTTTTAAATGGTCAAGACATTAATTTTAAAATTGAATAAAAGAGCTAACAGAAGATATTATTTTCTTTTTTCAGATTTTGAATTAATTTCTTTCAATATATAACACTGAGTGCAATGTTTGTTTAGATTTTGAGTAAATGCATTTAATTAGTTTGAGGAACTTTTTTTTTATTCTTAGTTTGCTTAAGATTTTATCATGAAATAATGTTGAAATTTTTAAAAAATTTACATATCTTAAGAAGTTAAATGTTTGTCTCATATGTGTTAATGTGGAAAATTGCCCTAATTGGTTTCCTAAAATTGAACAAAAATTGTTAATAATATTCATTTATACATCATTGGGTTTAGTTTGCTAGTATTTTATTTATTATTTATTTATGATTTTTAAAAATATTTTTGGCATCCAGCTTATAATTATAACATGAAAATCGGATACTCACTTCTTTTTATCTTAAGTATAAGGGCATATAAAAATTTATTTTTATGTTATTTGAATATTTGCTATAAAATTTTTTCTACATAGTGATCTGGGCCTAGTATTTTGTTGTTTTTGAGATAACTTTTAACTATATATTAATTTATTAATAAAACGTTTACTGTTGCAATTTATATTGTTCAAGAAATTTTTTCACTGTGATTAAATTTTCAAATATACTGATTTAAACTTTCTCAAAATTTAAATCTTTTCAGATATTTTGACTTTATTATTTTTTTCTAAGCCATTTTTAGCAATATTGAACATCTTCAATATATTCATTTATCGACTCTGCTTTAGTTGTATCAAAACAGGTTTACGTGTTAGGGCGCCTGGGTGGCTCAGGTGGATCATGACCCTGCCTTTGGATTGGGTCATGATCTCAGGGTTCTGGGATCAAGCCCAACATCAGGCTTCTTGCTCAGTGGGGAGTGTACTTCTCCCTCTCTTGCTCCCCCTGCTTGTGCTCTCTCTCTCTCTCTCTCAAAGAAAGAAAAGAAAAGAAAAAGAAAGAGAGAAAGAGAGAGAGAAAGAAAGAAAGAGACAGGTTTATGTTATTTTCATTTGCTATGAATTCTAAGTACTTTAATATTTACTTGTGATTTATTCATATATTTTTTTTCTAATTAAAAATTTAAAAAGTTTGTCATTTTTTTACTGACTTAATTATGTTTTCATTAGAGAATGTGTTCTTTATGATACCAATTCTTTGAACTTTTTTGAGAAACATTATAGGCTAGGATATAATTGATTTGAGGAAGTACTTTTTCAAAAATATGTATTTTATATTTGATGAATTTTTTTGTAATTGATTATAAGTATTTTTTCTACTCTTTTAGTTGTTTAGTTTCAATGATAGTCTGCTGTATGGTATGTACTGGATGTCTAGCTTGTGCAAGTATAATCTGAATGTCCCTGTTAAGGATAATCTTGAAAATGTTGTGATCCCATCCTTCCTCTGTATTCCCATCAAAGAGAATATGTAGAAGACTATGCTGTTTAACATTCAAGGTTGAGGACCAGGAGTAGAGTGGGCAATCCTGAGTGTATCATTTCTAAGAAAATGTGTCTGAATTACAAGCTTTGATTTCCTTGAAACATTGGCCAAGCAAGGAGGAAAAAGGCTACAGAATACTTGCTTGGCTAAGCTGCTGCATGATAAAAGTTTGAGGCATGTAGATCTTAGCAGCAGATGCTTTGTCCAGTTGGCAACTCCTGACTCCCTGTAAGAAAGTTATGTCTCCATCACTTTCTCAGGATTATTTTCTCAGTTTCATTGGACTATCATTCACCCTTGTCTTGGAGTCTGCTAAAAAAATCATATTTTTAAAATTATATATATATATATATGTATATATATATATACACACATATATATGACTTAACTTAATGAACTTAAGTTCATTAACTTAATGAACAATACAAATGCCTTTTTTAATATTTCATTTTTTTATAAACATATGTTTTTATCCCTGGGGTACATGTCTGTGAATCGACAGGCTTACATACTTCACAGCACTCACCATTAGCACATACCCTCCCCAAAGTCCATAACACCATCCCCCTTCTATCAACCCCCTTTTCCCCAACAACCCTCAGTTGGTTTTGTGAGATTAGGAGTCACTTATGGTTTGTCTCCCTCCCAATACCATCTTGTTTCATTTATTCTTCTCCTACCCCCTTAACCCCCCATGTTGCATCACCACTTCCTCATATCAGGGAGATCATAGGATAGTTGTCTTTCTCTGATTGACTTATTTCACTAAGCATGATACACTCTAGTTCCATCCATGTTGTTGCAAATGGCAAGATTTCATTTATTTTGATGGCTGCATAGTATTCCATTGTGTATATATACAACATCTTCTTTATCCATTCATCTACTAATGGGCATCTAGGTTTTTTCCATAGTTTGGCTACTGTAGACATTGCTGCTATAAACATTCGGGTGCACGTGCCCATTTGGATCACTACGTTTGTATCTTTAGGGTTAATACACAGTACTGCAATTGCTGGGTCAAACGGTAGTTCTATTTTCAACATTTTGAGAAACCTCCACGCTGTTTTTCAGAGTGGTTGCACCAGCTTGTATTCCCACTAACAGTGGAGGAGGGTTCCCCTTTCTACGCATCCTCGCCAGCATCTGTCACTTCCTGACTTGTTAATTTTAGCCATTCTGACTGGTGTGAGGTGATATCTCATTGTGGTTTTGATGTGTATTTCCCTGATGCCAAGTGATATGGAACACTTTTTCATATGTCTGTTGGCCATCTGGATGTCTTCTTTGCAGAAATGTCTGTTCATGTTCTCTGCTCATTTCTCAATTGGATTATTTATTCTTTGGGTGTTGAGTTTGATAAGTTATTTATAGATTTTGGACACTAGTCCTTTATCTGATATGTTGTTTGCAAATATCTTCTCCCATTCTGTCAGTTGTCTTTTGGTTTTGTTAACTGTTTCCTTTGCTGTGCAAAAGCTTTTGATCTTGATGAAATCCCAATAGTTCATTTTTGCCCTGGCTTCCCTTGCCTTTGGCGATGTTCCTAGAAAGATGTTGCTGCAGCTGAGGTTGAAGAGTTTGCTGCCTGTGTTCTCCTCAAGGATTTTGATGGATTCCTTTCTCACATTGAGGTCCTTCATCCATTTTGAGTCTATTTTTGTGTGTGGTGTAAGGAAATGGTCCAATTTCATTTTTCTGCATGTGGCTGTCAAATTTTCCCAGCACCATTTATTGAAGAGGCTGTCTTTTTTCCATTGGACATTCTTTCCTGCTTTGTCGAAGATTAGTTGATCATAGAGTTGAGGGTATATTTCTGGGCTCTCTATTCTGTTCCATTGATCTATGTGTCTGTTTTTGTGCCAGTACCATGCTGTCTTGATGATGACAGCTTTGTAATAGAGCTTGAAGTATGGAATTGTGATGCCACCAACTTTGGCTTTCTTTTTCAATATTCCCTTGACTATTCAAAGACTTTTCTGGTTCCATATAAATTTTAGGATAATTTTTTTCCATTTCTTTGAAAAAGATGGATGTTACTTTGATAGGAATTGCATTAAATGTGTAGATTGATTTAGTTAGCATAGAAATTTTCACAATATTTGTTTTTCCAATCCAGGAGTATGGAACATTTTTCCATTTCTTTGCGTCTTCCTCAATTTCTTTCATGAGTACTTTATCGTTTTCTGAGTATAGATTCTTAGCCTCTTTGGTTAGGTTTATTCCTATGTATCTTATAGTTTGGGGTGAAATTGTAAATGGGATTGACTCCTTAATTTCTCTTTCTTCTATCTTGCTGTTGGTGTAGAGAAATGCAACTGATTTCTGTGCATTGATTTTATATCCTGACACTTTACTGAATTCCTGTACAAGTTCTAGCAGTTTTGGAGTGGACTCTTTTGGGTTTTCCACATATAGTATCATATCATCTGCCAAGAGTGATAGTTTGACTTCTTCTTTGCCGATTTGGATGCCTTTAATTTCCTTTTATTGTCTGATTCCTGAGGCTAGGACTTCTAGTACTATGTTGAATAGCAGTGGTGATAATGGACATCCCTGCCATGTTCCTGACCTTAGTAGAAAAGATTTCAGTTTTTCTCCATTGAGAATGCTATTTGCGGTGGGTTTTTGATAGATGGCTTTGATGATATTGAGGTATGTGCCCTCTATCCCTACACTTTGAAGAGTTTTGATTAGGAAGAGATGCTGTACTTTGTCAAATGCTTTTTCAGCATCATATGGTTCTTGTTCTTTCTTTTATTAATGTGTTTTATCACATTGATTGATTTGCAGATGTTGAACCACCCTTGCAGCCCTGGAATAAATCCCACTTGGTCATGGTGAATGATCCTTTTAATGTACTGTTGAATCCTATTGGCTAGTATTTTGGTGAGAATTTTTGCATCTGTGTTCATCAAGGATATTGGTCTGTAGTTCTCTTTTTTGATGGGATCCTTGTCTGGTTTTGGGATCAAGGTGATTCTGGCCTCATAAAATGTGTTTGTAAGTCTTCCTTCCATTTCTATTTTTTGGAACAGTTTCAGGAGAATAGGAATTATTTCTTCTTTAAATGTTTGGTAGAATTCCCCCGGGAAGCCGTCTGGCCCTGCCTGGGCTTTTGTTTGTTTGGAGATTTTTGATGACTGTTTCAATCTCCTTACTCGTTTGTTGGGTATGTTCAGGTTTTTTATTTCTTCCTGGTTCAGTTATGGTAATTTATATATCTCTAGGAATGCATCCATTTCTTCCAGATTGTCAAATTTGTTGGCGTAGTGTTGCTCATAGTATGTTCTTGTAATGGTTTGTATTTCTTTGTTGTTAGTTGTGATCTCTCCTCTTTCATTCATGATTTTATTTATTTGGGTCCTTTCTCTTTTCTTTTTGATAAGTGTGGCCAGGGTTTTATCAATCTTATTAATTCTTTTAAAGAACCAGCTCCTAGTTTCATTGACTTGTTCTATTTTTTTTTTTTTTTTTGCTTTCTATTTCATTGATTTCTGCTCTAATCTTTATTATTTCTCTTCTCCTGCTGGGTTTAAGGTTTCTTTCTTGTTCTTTCTCCAGGTCCTTTAGGAGTAGGGTTAGTTTGTGTACTTGAGACCTTTCCTGTTTCTTGAGAATTGCTTGTAAGGCTATATATTTTCCTCTCAGAACTGCCTTTGCTGTGTCCCACATATTTTGAACCATTGTATTTTCATTATCATTTGTTTCCATGAATTTTTTCAATTCTTCTTTAATTTCCTGGTTGACTCATTCATTCTTTAGAAGGATGCTGTTTAGTCTCCATGTATTTAGGTTCTTTCCAAATTTCCTCTTGTGATTGAGTTCTAGCTTCTGGGTATTATGGTCTGAGAATATGGAGGGAATGATCCCAATCTTTTGATACTGATTGAGACCTGATTTAGGACCCAGGATGTGATCTATTCTGGAGAATGTTCCATGTGCACTAGAGAAGAATGTGTATTCTATTGCTTTGGGATGAAATGTTCTGAATATATCTGTGATGTCCATCTGGTTCAGTGTGTCATTTAAGGCCTTTATTTCCTTGTGGATCTATTGCATGGATGATCTGTCCATTTCAGAGAGGGTGGTGTTAAAGTTCCCTACTATTATTGTATTATTGTTGATGTGCTTCTTTGATTTTGTCATTAATTGGTTTATATAGTTGGCTGCTCCGACACTGGGTGCATAGATATTTAAAATTTTTAGATTTTTTTGTTGGACAGATCCTTTGAGTATGATATAGTGTCCTTCCTCAACTCTTTTTTTTTATTTTAACATTTTTATATTTTATTGTGTTCAGTGATGTTTCTTTTTTTCTTTTTTTTATTAATTTTTTATTTTTTATAAATATATATTTTTTCCCCAGGGGTACAGGTCTGTGAATCACCAGGTTTACACACTTCACAGCACTTATTATGGTCTTTGGCTTAAAATCTAATTGATCTGATATAAGCATTGCCACTCCTGCTTTCTTTTGATGTCCATTAGCATGGTAAATTGTTTTCCACTCCCTCACTTTAAATCTGGAGGTGTCTTTTGGTTTAAAATGAGTGTCTTTTAGACAACATATAGATTTTTTTTTAATCCATTCAGATACCCTGTGTCTTTTGATTGGGGCATTTATCCCATTCACATTCAGGGTAACTATTGAGAAATATGAATTTAGTGTCATTGTATTTTCTGTAAGGTGACTGTTGCTGTATACTGTCCCTGTTCCTTTATGATCTACTACTTTTGGGCTCTCTCTTTGCTTAGATGACTCCTTTCAATATTTCTTGTATAGCTAGTTTGGTGTTTGCAAATTCTTTTAGTTTTTGTTTGTCCTGGAAGCTTTTAATCTCTCCTTCTATTTTCAATGATAGCCTAGCTGGATATAGTATTCTTTGTGCATGTTCTTCTTATTTAGTGCTATGAATATATCATGCCAGCTCTTTCTGGCCTTCCAGGTCTCTGTGGAAAAGTCTGCTGCCAATCTAATATTTTTACCATTGTATGTTACAGACTTCTTTTCCTGGGCTGCTTTCAGGATTTTCTCTTTGTCACTAAAATTTGTAAATTTTACTCTTAGGTGACAGGGTGTGGATCTATTCTTATGGATTTTGAGGGGGGGTTCTCTGCACCACCTGGATTTTGATGCTTGTTCCCTTTGCCATATTTGGGAAATTCTCTCCAATAATTCTTTCCAGTATACCTTCTGCTCCCCTCTCTCTTTCTTCTTCTTCTGGAATCCCAATTATTCTAATATGGTTTCATCTTATGGTGTCACTTATCTCTTAAATTCTCCCCTCGTGGTCCAGTAGTTGTTTGTCCCTCTTTTGCTCAGCTTCTTTATTCTCTGTCATTTGGTCTTCTCTATAGCTAGTTCTTTCTTCTGCCTCATTTATCCTAGCAGTGGGAGCCTCATTTTTTGATTACACCTCATTAATAGCTCTTTTTATTTCAAGTTGGTTAGATTTTAGTTATTTTTTTTCTCCAGAAAGGGCTTTTATATCTCCTGAGAGGGTTTCTCTACTATCTTCCATGTCTTTTTCGATCCCAGCTAGAACCTTGAGAATTGTCATTCTGAAGTCTAGATCTGACATATTACCCATGTTTGTATTGATTAGGTCCCTAGCCTTCAGTACTACCTCTTGTTCTTTTTTTGTGGTGAATTTTCCCGTCTTGTCATTTTTTCCAGATAAGAGTATATGAAGGAACAAGTAAAGTACTAAAAGTGTGGCTACCACCCCAGGAAAATATGTTTTAACCAAATCAGAAGTGATCCCAAATCGTGAGGGAAGAGAAAGTAGATAAAAAGAGCTTCAGAAAAAGAAAAAAAGAAAAAAAAGATAGAAAAGAAGCAATGAAAAGAAGAAAGCTAATAAAGAAAAAATATAAAAAAGAAAAAATATGTATTAGATAAACTAGTTAAAAAACTTTAAAAAAAAGGGTAAAAGTTAAAAAAAATTAACATAAGAAGAGAAAAAAATGAAAAAGAAAAAAAAATTAAATTAACTACAGGACTAAAGAATCATGGGGAGAAAGCCATGAGTTCCGTGCTTCGCTTTCTCTTCCTGTGGAATTCTGCTGCTCTCCTTGGTTTTGAACCTGCTCTCCTTGGTAGGTGAACTTGGTCCTGGCTGGATTTCTTGTTGATCTTCTGGGGGCCTGTTGTAGTGATTCTCAAATGTCTTTGCCCCAGGTGGAATTGCACCGCCCTTACCAGGGGCCAGGCTGAGTAATCCGCTCAGGTTTGCTTTCAGGAGCTTTTGTTCCCTGAGCACCTTCCGTAGAGTTCCGGAGGACGGGAATGAAAATGGTGGCCTCTCGGTCTCTGGCCCAGAGGAGCCGAGAGCCCGTGGTCGTACTCCTGGGTGCGCCCTCAGAGAACAGCACCCAATTACTCTGGTCTCCATGGCCTCTGGCCGCACTCTGAGCTCATCAAGCCTGGGACCACTTCAAGGTAACCCTGAGCTGGGAGCTCACTCCTTGGCTCTGTCTCTGTAGCTGGCTTCCCTTTCTAATACTTATAAGCTCTGCAACACTCAGACACCCCTGATCCTTCTGTGACCCTGTGGGACCTGATACCACGCTGACCCTGCGTGGTCTTCACCCTGGTTTAGCCTCTGGAGTAATGTCCCTCAGCAGAACAGACTTTTAAATGTCCTGATTTTGTGCTCCGTTGCTCCACCGCTTGCTGGGTGCTGGCCCCTCCCCCCAGGGTCTATCTTCCCATTGCCTCGGATTTACTTCTCCACCAGTCCCACCTTTCAGAAAGTGGTTGATTTTCTGTTTTTAGAATTGCTCTTTTTCTTCTTTTTGATCTGCCGTTGGATTTGGAGGTGTTTTCAATCTTTAGATTAGTTATCTAGCTGATCTCCTGCTATCTGAAGTAGTCTCAGCCAGCTACTTCTCCACCATCTTGACTCCTCCCCAATACCAGTGCTCTAAAATAGTTCTGATCACCTTGTATATGTGTACATCTACAAACTTATATGACATTTTTATTCTTTGTTTTAGTTTTATCTTATTTTTTTAGTTCCAGAAAATGTAAATCACTGGTATTGTCCTAACTTTTGAATTATTAAGCTAATCTTATATTTTTGAGACAAATATACTTAGTCATATAATCAATTTAAAATATTGTTAGATTCAGTTTGCTAATAAATTATTAAATGATTTGCCTCTAAGTTCATGAATGCTATTAATCTGTACTTTTATTGTAATGACTTCTTCGGAATAAAAAATTGGGTTATGAAATAAAATATGTTGAAAAGTTTTGCTTTATTTCATTTTTAAATGTTTGATATGTGGGCCTGGATGTTTCTTTGTAAAGAGATTTGTGATAACAAGTTTAATCTTTTACTAGATATAGGACTATTCATATTTTCCGTTTTATCTTCTGTCCCCTTTAGTATTTTAAAAGAATGTATCTGTTTTAACCTGATAGTCTAATTTGATAGCATAAAACTGTTTATAATATTCTTACTTTTTTAATGTGTAGAATATGCAAGGATAAGCTCCATTTCACTCTAAATAGTGATGATTTGTATTCTCTTCCTTATTATCGATCAAGCTAAGGGTTTGTAAATTTAGTCAGTCATTTCAAAGAACTATATTCTGTTTTTTATTTCACTGATTTTTAAGCATATCTCTAACATTCCTTTTCATTTTCTTATGATGGAATTAATTTTTTACCTTTGTAAGGTAAAAAATTAAATTATTAATTTAGGACATTTTTCTTTATGTATATACACTTTTAAAACTATACATTTTTCTTTAAGTGTTGCTTTGCTACAACCCATAAATTTTGATATGTGTTACTCCCATTAAGTTTGAAAAATTTCTGCTTCCAATTATTATTTTTTTCTCTAACTCATGGAATTTATTGAAGTTTCTCTAAGTATCTTATTTTTCATTATATTTAATATAATCCTGCAGTGGTTAGTGAAGATACTTCATATGACTTTAATCTCTTTAGGTTAGTTGAGTTTTTTCTAATAGTCCAACATGTGATCTATCTTGGCAAAGTATTAGGTTTAATTGAAAAAGAAATGAATTGTGAAGTACTTAAATGTAGTGTTCTATAAATATTAATTAGGTCAAAGTGGAGAATGTTGTTATTCAAATCCTTTGTATCTTCTTTTATTGTCTGATTTATGTTTCTATAAAATTCAGCCAAAAAGAATGAGAGATGTATTAAAATCTCTCATTATGTTGTACTTTTGGTTATTTATTTCTTCAATTCTGTCAAATTTTGCCATATTTATTGTGAATCTCTGTTATGAGTTACATCATACTTATGAGTGGCAATCCTTGGATGGATTATTTTATTATTACAAAAGGGTCCCTATTTTCTCTTTACATCAAAGTCTATTTTGTCTCATATCAACACATCTTTCTTAAGCCTACTGATAGCATTAGATCTATTTTCCCATCAATTTATGTTTAAACTATATCTTTCTATTTTATATAGTATCCTCTACTTAGTAAATCCAATATATGTAGTATTTGGAGTTTCAGATTCATATATATTCTTTTATTCCCTTGCTGATTCCCTTTTTTAAAATATTTTATGTATTTATTTGACAGAGAGAGCAAGCACAAGCATGGGGAGTGGCAGGCAGAGGGAGAAGCAGGGTCCTTGCTGAGCAAGAAGACTGATATGGGCATTGTTCCCAGGATGCTGGGATCATGGTCTGAGTCAAAGGCAGATGTTTAACTGACTGAGCCACCCAGGCATCCCTCTGCTGATTTTAAAACAAGATGGCTTGTTATTTAGAGACTTATTTATTTATTTATTTATTTACTGTGAACTTATATTTGGTCAGATGTTATCTGTGGGATATTTTGAGGTGATAGTTTGAATTGTATTCATGTATAAGATATTTTGGTTGTCCATGTCAGTTTTGTGTTGTTTTGTTGGTGTTTTGGAGCACAATCAATACAGAAAAGTGTAAAACAAAGTTTCAGCTTTGATTTTTCAATTGTGGTAAACTATGCACAACATAAAATTTATCGTTTTTAAGTGTAAAATTTTGTAGCATTAAGTACATTCACATTGTTGTGTGCCCATCATTACAATCTGTTTCAGAACTTTTTCATCATCCCCAATTGAGACTCTATACCCATTTAAAAAAATAATAATTCCTCATTTCCTCTTCCTCCAGCCTATGTAGCCTCTATTTGACTTTCTGTTTATATGAATTTGATCATTCTAAGTACTTCATATAAGTGGAATCATACAAAATTTGTCCTTTTTGTGATTTCTTTCACTTAGCATAATGTCATCTAGGTTCTATATTGTAGTATTTATCAGAATTTATTTTTAAGTTGAGTAATATTTCATTATATGTGTGGATATACAAACACACATACATATTCATCTGTTGGTGTATATTTGGGTTCTTCTCACCTTTTGGCTATTATAATAATGCTACTATGACATGGGTGTACAGATATTTGTTTAAGTTATTGCTTATAATTCTTTGCACATATACCTAGAAGGGGAATTGCTGGATATATGTTAACTGTTTAATTTTTTGGTAAAATGTTATACACCTTCCACAGAAGCCTCACCATTTTACATTTTGAGGAGAAATGCACAAAGGCTCTAGCTGGTCACATTCTCATCAACACGTTTTTGTTTTTTTTGTTTTCTGTTTGTTTGCTTGTTTTTGTAATAGCATCTTAATGAGTGTGAAGTGGTATCTCAATGTGAGTTTGATTTGCAATACCTTAATAACTAGGGATGTTGAAGATTATCTCATGTATTTATCAGCTATTAATATACCTTCTTTGGAGAAATACATACTCATTTTTTAATTGAGTTAGTTTTATTGTTGTTGTTATTGAGTTGTGTGACCTAATTATATAATTCTGACTATAAAGTATTTATCAGAAAAGTGATTATCAAATTCTTTTCACTCTCTTAATAGTGTCATTTTATGCACATAAGTTTTTTTTTTCTTAATTTTGATGAAAGTTACTTTACCTGTTTGTTTTATGTTGCCTGTATTTTGTTGTCATTGCCAAGTCCAATGTCATGAAGTTTATCCCCTATATTTTTCCTTAAGTTTTTTTGCATTTAAATTTCACCTCTGATCTATTTCAAGTTAATTTTTATGTGCTGTAAGGTTAGTGTCCACCTTTATTCTTTTTCATGTTGATATATGTCTTTTGCCTGATGTAGAACCTAAGAAAACAATAGAACAGATCAATGAAACCAGAAGCTGGTACTTTGAAAAATTGATAAATATCTATCCAATCTTAAACAAAAAGAAAATTAAAAGGATATATGTCTTTCCCCATTGGACAACTAATAAATTTGAGGGTTTATTTCTGGGCTCTTTATTCTATTTTATTGATCTATATGTCTGTCTTTATGCCAGTACCACACTCTTTCAACTACTGTAGCTTTAAAATAAGTTTTGAAATTAGGACTTTGAATCTCTCAACTTAGTTATTTATCGAGTTACTTTTTCTTGCTTAGGTTCTTCTGAGATTTAATATGGATTTTTCTATTTCATTTGAGTTTTGATGGTGATTACATTGGATCTGTAGGTTGACTTGATTTATATTCACACATTACCATATTAAGCTTTACAATCTATAAATAGAAGATGCCTTACCAATTACTTTTGTCTTCTCTAAATTTTTCAGAACTGTTTTATAGTTTTTTGTATTCATGTCATTGATCACCTCATTGATCAAGTTTATTTCTAAGTACCTTATTCTTTTTTATGTTCTTGTAAATGAAATTGATTTCATAAATTCATTTTCAGATTTTTCATGATTAATGTATAGAAGTGTAACTGAATTTTTAAATATTTTTTGATCTTGCAATATGCTACATTTACTTATTAGCTCTGATAGATATTTTTGTGAAATCTTCAGGATATCTACATATATGGACATATCTTCAAAAATAGATCATTTAACTTCTTCATTTCTAATTCAGATTTTTTTCCTCTTGCTTTACTGCTTTGGCTAGATTTTTCAATACAGTGCTGAATGGAAGTAACAGATTGGTCATTCCTTTTTTTTTTTTTTTTTTTTTTTTTTTTTTTTTTTTTTTTTTTAATTTTTTATATTTTTTTTTTTTTTATTTTTTATAAACATATATTTTTTATATACATATATTTTTATCCCCAGGTCTGTGAATCACCAGGTTTACACACTTCACAGCACTCACCAAATCACATACCCTCCCCAATGTCCATAATCCCACCCCCTTCTCCCCAACCCCCTCCCCCCGGCAACCCTCAGTTTGTTTTGTGAGATTAAGAGTCACTTATGGTTTGTCTCCCTCCCAATCCCATCTTGTTTCATTTATTCTTCTACCCACTTAAGCCTCCATGTTGCATCACCACTTCCTCATATCAGGGAGATCATATGATAGTTGTCTTTCTCTGCTTGACTTATTTCGCTAAGCATGATACGCTCTAGTTCCATCCATGTTGTTGCAAATGGCAAGATTTCATTTCTTTTGATGGCTGCATAGTATTCCATTGTGTATATATACCACATCTTCTTGATCCATTCATCTGTTGATGGACATCTAGGTTCTTTCCATAGTTTGGCTATTGTGGACATTGCTGCTATAAACATTCGGGTGCATGTGTCCCTTTGGATCACTACATTTGTATCTTTAGGGTAAATACCCAATAGTGCAATTGCTGGGTCATAGGGCAGTTCTATTTTCAACATTTTGAGGAACCTCCATGCTGTTTTCCAGAGTGGCTGCACCAGCTTGCATTCCCACCAACAGTGTAGGAGGGTTCCCCTTTCTCCGCATCCTCGCCAGCATCTGTCATTTCCTGACTTGTTGATTTTAGCCATTCTGACTGGTGTGAGGTGATATCTCATTGTGGTTTTGATTTGTATTTCCCTGATGCCAAGTGATATGGAGCACTTTTTCATGTGTCTGTTGGCCATCTGGATGTCTTCTTTGCAGAAATGTCTGTTCATGTCTTCTGCCCATTTCTTGATTGGATTATTTGTTCTTTGGGTGTTGAGTTTGCTAAGTTCTTTATAGATTCTGGACACTAGTCCTTTATCTGATATGTCGTTTGCAAATATCTTCTCCCATTCTGTCAGTTGTCTTTTGATTTTGTTAACTGTTTCCTTTGCTGTGCAAAAGCTTTTGATCTTGATGAAATCCCAGTAGTTCATTTTTTCCCTTGCTTCCCTTGCCTTTTGCGTTGTTCCTAGGAAGATGTTGCTGCGGCAGAGGTCGAAGAGGTTGCTGCCCGTGTTCTCCTCAAGGATTTTGATGGATTCCTTTCGTACATTGAGGTCCTTCATCCATTTTGAGTCTATTTTTGTGTGTGGTGTAAGGAAATGGTCCAATTTCATTTTTCTGCATGTGGCTGTCCAATTTTCCCAGCACCATTTATTGAAAAGGCTGTCTTTTTTCCATTGGACATTCTTTCCTGCTTTGTCGAAGATTAGTTGACCATAGAGTTGAGGGTCTATTTCTGGGCTCTCTATTCTGTTCCATTGATCTATGTGTCTGTTTTTGTGCCAGTACCATGCTGTCTTGATGATGACAGCTTTGTAATAGAGCTTGAAGTCCGGAATTGTGATGCCACCAACGTTGGCTTTCTTTTTCAATATCCCTTTGGCTATTCGAGGTCTTTTCTGGTTCCATATAAATTTTAGAATTATTTGTTCCATTTCTTTGAAAAAGATGGATGGTACTTTGATAGGAATTGCATTAAATGTGTAGATTGCTTTAGGTAGCATAGACATTTTCACAATATTTATTCTTCCAATCCAGGAGCATGGAACATTTTTCCATTTCTTTGTGTCTTCCTCAATTTCTTTCATGAGTACTTTATAGTTTTCTGAGTATAGATTCTGTGTCTCTTTGGTTAGGTTTATTCCTAGGTATCTTATGGTTTTGGATGCAATTGTAAATGGGATTGACTCCTTAATATCTCTTTCTTCTGTCTTGCTGTTGGTGTAGAGAAATGCAACTGATTTCTGTGCATTGATTTTATATCCTGACACTTTACTGAATTCCTGTATAAGTTCTAGCAGTTTTGGAGTGGAGTCTTTTGGGTTTTCCACATATAGTATCATATCATCTGCGAAGAGTGATAATTTGACTTCTTCTTTGCCGATTTGGATGCCTTTAATTTCCTTTTGTTGTCTGATTGCTGAGGCTAGGACCTCTAGTACGATGTTGAATAGCAGTGGTGATAATGGACATCCCTGCCGTGTTCCTGACCTTAGCGGAAAAGCTTTCAGTTTTTCTCCATTGAGAATGATATTTGCGGTGGGTTTTTCATAGATGGCTTTGATGATATTGAGGTATGTGCCCTCTATCCCTACACTTTGAAGAGTTTTGATCAGGAAGGGATGTTGTACTTTGTCAAATGCTTTTTCAGCATCTATTGAGAGTATCATATGGTTCTTGTTCTTACTTTTATTGATGTGTTGTATCACATTGACTGATTTGCGGATGTTGAACCAACCTTGCAGCCCTGGAATAAATCCCACTTGGTCGTGGTGAATAATCTTTTTAATGTACTGTTGAATCCGATTGGCTAGTATTTTGTTGAGTATTTTCGCATCTGTGTTCATCAAGGATATCGGTCTATAGCTCTCTTTTTTGGTGGGATCCTTGTCTGGTTTTGGGATCAAGGTGATGCTGGCCTCATAAAATGAGTTTGGAAGTTTTCCTTCCATTTCTATTTTTTGGAACAGTTTCAGGAGAATAGGAATTAGTTCTTCTTTAAATGTTTGGTAGAATTCCCCCGGGAAGCCGTCTGGCCCTGGGCTTTTGTTTGTTTGGAGATTTTTAATGACTGTTTCAATCTCCTTACTGGTTATGGGTCTGTTCAGGCTTTCTATTTCTTCATGGTTCAGTTGTGGTAGTTTATATGTTTCTAGGAATGCATCCATTTCTTCCAGATTGTCAAATTTATTGCCGTAGAGTTGCTCATAGTATGTTCTTATAATAGTTTGTATTTCCTTGGTGTTAGTTGTGATCTCTCCTCTTTCATTCATTATTTTATTTATTTGGGTCCTTTCTCTTTTCTTTTTGATAAGTCGGGCCAGGGGTTTATCAATTTTATTAATTCTTTCAAAGAACCAGCTCCTAGTTTCGTTGATTTGTTCTATTGTTTTTTTGGTTTCTATTTCATTGATTTCTGCTCTGATCTTTATGATTTCTCTTCTCCTGCTGGGCTTAGGGTTTCTTTCTTGTTCCTTCTCCAGCTCCTTTAGGTGTAGGGTTAGGTTGTGTACCTGAGACCTTTCTTGTTTCTTGAGAAAGGCTTGTACCGCTATATATTTTCCTCTCAGGACTGCCTTTGTTGTGTCCCACAGATTTTGAACCGTTGTATTTTCATTATCATTTGTTTCCATGATTTTTTTCAATTCTTCTTTAATTTCCCGGTTGACCCATTCATTCTTTAGAAGGATACTGTTTAGTCTCCATGTATTTGGGTTCTTTCCAAACTTCCTTTTGTGGTTGAGTTCTAGCTTTAGAGCATTGTGGTCTGAAAATATGCAGGGAATGATCCCAATCTTTTGATACCGGTTGAGTCCTGATTTAGGACCGAGGATGTGATCTATTCTGGAGAATGTACCATGTGCACTAGAGAAGAATGTGTATTCTGTTGCTTTGGGATGAAATATTCTGAATATATCTGTGATGTCCATCTGGTCCAGTGTGTCATTTAAGGCCTTTATTTCCTTGCTGATCTTTTGCTTGGATGACCTGTCCATTTCAGTGAGGGGAATATTAAAGTCCCCTACTATTATTGTATTGTTGTTTATGTGTTTCTTTGATTTTGTTATTAATTGGTTTATATAGTTGGCTGCTCCCACGTTGGGGGCATAGATATTTAAAATTGTTAAATCTTCTTGTTGGACAGACCCTTTGAGTATGATATAGTGTCCTTCCTCATCTCTTATTACAGTCTTTGGCTTAAAATCTAATTGATCTGATATAAGGATTGCCACTCCTGCTTTCTTCTGATGTCCATTAGCATGGTAAATTCTTTTCCACCCCCTCACTTTAAATCTGGAGGTGTCTTCGGGCTTAAAATGTGTTTCTTGGAGGCAACATATAGATGGGTTTTGTTTTTTTATCCATTCTGATACCCTGTGTCTTTTGACAGGGGCATTTAGCCCATTCACATTCAGGGTAACTATTGAGAGATATGAATTTAGTGCCATTGTATTGCCTGTAAGGTGACTGTTACTGTATATGGTCTCTGTTCCTTTCTGATCTACCACTTGTAGGCTCTCTCTTTGCTTAGAGGACCCCTTTCAATATTTCCTGTAGAGCTGGTTTGGTATTTGCAAATTCTTTCAGTTGTTGTTTGTCCTGGAAGCTTTTAATCTCTCCTTCTATTTTCAATGATAGCCTAGCTGGATATAGTATTCTTGGCTGCATGTTTTTCTCGTTTAGTGCTCTGAAAATATCATGCCAGCTCTTTCTGGCCTGCCAGGTCTCTGTGGATAAGTCAGCTGCCAATCTAATATTTTTACCATTGTATGTTACAGACTTCTTTTCCCGGGCTGCTTTCAGGATTTTCTCTTTGTCATTGAGACTTGTAAATTTTACTATTATGTGACGGGGTGTGGGCCTATTCTTATTTATTTTGAGGGGCATTCTCTGAACCTCCTGAATTTTGATGCTTGTTCCCTTTGCCATATTGGGGAAATTCTCCCCAATAATTCTCTCCAGTATACCTTCTGCTCCCCTCTCACTTTCTTCTTCTTCTGGAATCCCAATTATTCTAATGTTGTTTCGTCTTATGGTGTCACTTATTTCTCGAATTCTCCCCTCGTGGTCCAGTAGCTGTTTGTCCCTCTTTTGATCAGCTTCTTTATTCTCTGTCATTTGGTCTTCTATATCACTAATTCTTTCTTCTGCCTCATTTATCCTAGCAGTGAGAGCCTCCATTTTTGATTGCACCTCATTAATAGCTTTTTTGATTTCAACTTGGTTAGATTTTAGTTCTTTTATTTCTCCAGAAAGGGCTTTTATATCTCTCGAGAGGGTTTCTCTAATATCTTCCATGCCTTTTTCGAGCCCGGCTAGAACCTTGAGAATTGTCATTCTGAACTCTAGATCTGACATATTACCGATGTCTGTATTGATTAGGTCCCTAGCCTTCGGTACTGCCTCTTGTTCTTTTTTTTGTGGTGAATTTTTACGTCTTGTCATTTTGTCCAGATAAGAGTAAATGAAGGGGCAAGTAAAATACTAAAAGGGTGGCAACAACCCCAGGAAAATATGCTTTAGCCAAATTAGAAGAGATCCAAAATCGTGAGTGGGGAGAAAGGGGATAAAAAGAGGTTCAAAAAGGAAGAAAGAAAAAAGAAAAAAAAAAAAAAAAAAAAAAAAAAAAGAAAAGAATTTTTTTTTAAAAAAGAAAACACCTAAGAAAAATGTAAAAAAATATATATATATATTAGATAAACTAGTAAAAAATCGTTAAAAAAGAAAAAGGTAACAGTTAAAAAAAAAAATTTTACCCGAAGGCGAGAAAAAAAAAAAAAAAAAATGAAAAAGAAAAAATTAAATTAACTGCAAGACTAAAAAAAATCACAGGAAAAAAGCCATGAGTTCCGTGCTTGGCTTTCTCCTCCTCTGGAATTCTGCTGCTCTCCTTGGTATTGAAACCGCACTCCTTGGTAGGTGAGCTTGGTCTCGGCTGGATTTCTTGTTGATCTTCTGGGGGAGGGGCCTGTTGTAGTGATTTTCAAGTGTCTTTGCCCCAGGCGGAATTACACCGCCCTTACCCGGGGCCGGGGTGAGTAATCCGCTCGGGTTTGCTTTCAGGAGCTTTTGTTCCCTGAGCGCTTTCCGTAGAGTTCCAGAGGACGGGAATACAAATGGCGGCCTCCTGGTCTCCGGCCCGGAGGAGCCGAGAGCCCAGGGCCCCACTCCTCAGTGCGCCCTCAGAGAACAGCGCCCAGTTACTCCCGTCTGCCTGACCTCCGGCCGCGCTCCGAGCTCACCGAGCCTGCGACCGGTTCAAGGTAACACGGAGCTGCGAGCTTACTGTCGGCTCTGTCTCTGTAGCCGGCTTTCCCGTTCCAATACCCGCAAGCTCTGCGACACTCAGACACCCCCGATCCTTCTGTGACCCTGCGGGACCTGAGGCCACGCTGACCCCGCGTGGGCTTCGCTCCGGTTTAGCCTCTGGAGCGATGTCCCTCCGCGGAACAGACTTTTAAAAGTCCTGATTTTGTGCGCGGTTGCTCCGCCGCTTGCCGGGAGCCGGCCCCTCCCCCCGGGGTCTATCTTCCCGTCGCTTTGGATTCACTTCTCCGCCGGTCCTACCTTTCAGAAAGTGGTTGTTTTTCTGTTTCCAGAATTGCTGTTCTTCTTCTCTTCGATCTGCCGATGGATTTTCAGGTGTTTGCAATCTTTAGATAAGCTATCTAGCTGATCTCCGGCTAGCTGAAGCAGTCTCAGCTTGCTACTTCTCCGCCATCTTGACTCCTCCCCCCACAGATTGGTCATTCTTAATTTGTTCCTGATTTTAGGTAACAGCTTTCAATATTTCACCAGTAAGTTTGATCTTAGCTGTAGATTTTTCATATATGGCCTTGAATATCTTGAAGTTTTCTTCCATTCCTAATTTGATGAATGATTTCATCATGAAAGAGTGTCATACTTTCTACATCAATTGAGAAGTTCATGTAGGTTTCTTCTTTTGCCTTCATTCTGTTAATGCGGGGTCTTATGTTTATTTATTTTCACATTTTGTATTCTAGGATTAACAGAAGACACAGAACATGTTGCTGACTTCAATATAGCTTTGGTGATTCATGCTTTCTCTTTATTTTTAGCCTCTAATGATGACCCTTTCTTATCTGATATTTGCACAATACAGTGAAGTCTTTAAAACATTTTTATCCAGTATTTTTATTTTGTAAGACAAGATGTTTTCTGAGACATGTAGCCCACCATATTGCCACACACATAACTGCATCATCACTCATTTTTGTCAGTTTTTCTTAAAGGCCATACAACACAACTCATTATGCTCTGCAGTTTGTTTCTAGACAATGTGTGAATTTACACAGTGTTCAGGGACAAATCTTTGGTAATAAACATTTCCACATTTTGGTTACCAAGGTACGGGTTCTGAAAATCTTAATTTCTAACATTTTTGTAATTATAGACAGCATGCAGATTGTGTTTAACTCATTAATTACAAACTTAGTGTATGTTACATCACTGGTTTGATAATCAAACTTCTACTCCTGGACTTGTAACTGTTGTTCAATTGGCCCTTCCAAAATCTCTCTTTTTGGGAATTTTATTTTGGGGTGAATAAGCAGAAAAATTCTGGAGATATAGGGTAGTGTATCAATGCAGAGACATTTGGTATACAGTTGCAGATAGATAGGAACAGAGAAACTTCAATCCAAGATGGTAATATAGAAAGACCCTGATTCACCTGTTCCATGGAACACATCAAATTACAACCATTTATATAGAAATTTCTCCTAAAAAAGAACTGAAGGCCAGCTGAACAACTTCTGTACAGCAAATTGTAAAGAGAATGACGAAAGAGAAATATAGCAGATACAGAGACATGGTAATAGAGGGAACCCCAAACCTTAACGCCAGGAACTTCATTAGGGAGGGATAGTACTGAGGGTCCAGGAACAGATTAATATTTCCTTCGGCACAGAAAGCAAACAAATAAACAGTTTAAGAGAACAACTAGTATATAAAAAAACCATCCCTAAAACTTGCCAGGCTGCACTGGATGCTGCTTTAACTCTCTCTGTATGGAAGAGACTGATGGACAAAGCCTATATTCTCCCTCTAGCTTGAAAGCACAGACCAGTACATGCTAACCAGTTACCCAGTTAGCTAATCAGACAGACAGTTAACCAGTATGTCACATCAATGAACCCAAGGCCCCTAACACACCAACCCCAACAATCTCCACCAGGGTGGTCACAGGGTGATGTACATGGGGACAATCCTGGTTAGCAGTCACTATAGTTCCAGCATCCCCGCCAAGAAGACATAACTAGAAGGTACCTCAGAACGCTCTAGGCTCACACCATTTTGGCTTCAGAACTCTTGCTAGGGCACATCCAGACCAAAGTGCTCTGAAACCTTTTGGTTGACATCTGCTTTGGTCCAGTTGCCCTGACAGGGTTATCCTTTTGCAGGGCATCCTGGAAACCCCTGGCATAAGCCTACCTCATTTCAAGTAATCCTGCAAGAGAACTCCCAGCATGGAGTTGACCAGATTCCCCAATGTGCACTCACTTTGGATTTAGCTGTCCTGTTAGTGTGCCCTCAGCATGTAGAACTATGGGAGCCCCCACCCTACCTCTACTTCAGCTTTAGCTATCCTGCCAGAATTCCAGCTGTGAAGAAAGCTCTGGGACCACCTGGTGCGAATCCTGCCTCAACTCCAGTCATCTGGATGGGACACCATATGTGCAGAAAGCCCTGGAGCAGCCAAGATAAAAACTTCAGCTTTAGATATCCTGCCAATGTACACCCTGTCTACAGAAACTTGTAGCACACTACCTTCACCCATTTCAATTTCAGCTGTCCTGTCAGGACATCTAGAAGATGGAGAGGCCAGGGAACCCCAGGCCATATCAGCCAGAGATCAATCCAGCCAACAAAAGTCACCAAGAATACATACTCTACCTAGTGGATAATTATTCACAAGACTGTTCCTTCAAGTTCAGGAGAAGTAGCTGTTCTGCCTAATTCTTAGAAATAAACACAGAAAGTCAAACAAAATAGAGATACAAAAGAATATCCTCCAGACAAAAGAACAATACAGAGCCTCAGAAAAAGAACTAAATGGAATAGAGATAAGCAATATGCCAGATAAAGAATTTAAAGTAGTGTCCTGGAGTCAAGATGGTGGGTGTTTCATCTGGTCCCTCAAATTTAGCTGGATATCTACCAAACCATTCTGAACACATATGAATTCAACCTGAGATGTAAGAAGTTTTATCTGGATCTCTGCAAGCAGAAAAATGACTACTTTTTGTAAGGTAGGAGGTCAGAATCTTGAATCTTCAGGGGAAATATTGGAAGACAAATAAAGTGGACAGGAAGCCTCTATAAACCAGCCAATGGAAAGTAATATAATACTGGAGCACAAAGTTGGGACCCTCTGAAATCTGCTCTAGTGAGACATACCCCTTTCTGAAAAGGGAAAAGCGAATGAACAGGGAAGAAATCCAAGTGGATCTTTGTGGTCTCAGGATCTCAGGAGACTCAGAAAGTACAGGGGAGCCTGAACCGATAGAGTGCTCAAGCAGTGGAGCATTGACACTGGTTACGGTCAACAAGCACAGAAGTGACTCTCAGCTCCAGTCACCATAAACTATGAGCCAAGCCAGTAGGGATACCACTCTCTGCCTGAGCACCCTGAAAAGGACCAGAAGGTGTGGGCCATTTAACAACATAGAGGGGGTTTAAAATAGTTTACATCCATGACAACAGCTCTCAGGGCAGTGTGGCCCACAAAAGAACACAAGGGCAAAACCTAGCATGACCTGGGAACTGTAGAAAAGGATGCACATGTGAGCCCACAGCAACTAGCAACTGCAAAATCACAAAGTGAAGCCATGCCCACAGGTCCCCATAACTCCCCCTGGAGAGGAGCAGCACACATGAATACCATGAGTCTGTGGGTTGGTACACACAGAAGTGGAGACTATTTGGCCTGGAGGATCTATTGAAGAAAGGGGACTGTGAACTTGTGGCTCTGGGCCAGAGATTCCCAAATGGCCCTATTTGTTTTGACACTCTAAAGAGAAGTAGAAAGCCACCAGGGAACAAAAGCCACACAGATGTCCAAGTCACATTAAGCCCATCCAGTTGATAAGGAGTGGGGCAACTCCACAAAGGCAAAGAGACCTGAGAATCCCAGCAGCTGGCCCCTCCCCCAGAAAACAGACTGGAAGAACAGGTGAATGAATAGCTTATTTCCCACAGAACTATAGAACTCCAGCACTAAAAGAAAATAATATAAGGAGCTCAATATGTTCCCTCATGACTCGTTTATACTTCAGAGTAAAATCTCCATTTCTTTTTTATTTCTTTTCTTATCCTTTCTTTTTTTTTCCCACCCTGTCCTATTTCAAATAGATTTTCATTTCCCAACTTATATTTTTAAGTAGTTTTTAACGTCTATTTTTTTTTCACATCTAAGTTTTATAGATTTATGCCCCATTCTAGCCCATTTTTCACTTTATTCAATTTTATATACATATATATTATTTATATATATGTACATATACACATACATATGTATACACACACAAGTTTGGATTTCTTTGTAACTTTAGGATATAGTGTCTTCTAATATACAGACAAAAATCAATCAGGAACAGGCAGACCACCCTGCTTTGTCCACCCTGAAATACTATACTCTCTTCTCCCCACCCCACCTTTTTTATTGTTTTGGATCATCTGGGCTTGGGTGGCATATCTGTGGTAGCTTTTGAACACTTCTGTTTTTTCTGAGTTCCATTGATATTTTGGGCTCTATTCATTTGCTCAACCATCCCTCAACGGAATGACTAGGAAGAGGACCTCTCAACAAATAAAAGAACCAGAGACAATTTCCTCTGTCACAGAACTAATGGATATGGATATAAGCAAGATGTAAGAGATAGAATTCAGGATAGCAATCATGAAGTCAATAGCTAGGCTTGAAAAAAGTATCAGTGACAAATAGAATCTCTAAGGGCAGAAATGAAATCTAATCAGGTCGAAATTAAAATTTCTATGAATGAGATGCAGTCTAAACTGGATACTCTAACAGGCAGTGAAAATGAAGCAGAACTGTGAATCAGTGATCAAGAAGAAATGCTTAAAGAAAGGAAGAAAGTTGAGGAAGATAGTGATATGCAGCTAGTAGCCCATGAAAACAGACTTAGACAGACCAATTATGCCATGAAACATTCTAATGTCAGAATTAATGGGATCCATGAGGGTGTGGGGAAATTGTATCTGAACAAATCTTAGTTGAGAAATTCCCTAATCTGGGGAAGAAAACAAGCATTTGTGTCCATGAAGCAGAGAGGACCCCTCTTAAGATCAATCCAAATAGATCAACACCCCAGCATAAAATAGTGAATCTTGCAAATCTTAGAGCCATGGAAGCTATCCTGAGAGCAACTGGGGAAAGAGATTTCTTATGCATGGAGTGAATAGCATCAGAATAACATCAGACCTCTCCACAGAGACCTGGCAAGACAGAAAGTGCTGGCAAGGCATATTCAGGATGCTAAGTGAGAAGAACATGCAGCCAAGAATACTTTATCCAGCAAGGCTGTTATTGAGAATGGATAGAGAGATAAGAAACTTCCAAGATAGGCAGAAACTGAAAGAATACGGGACTACCAAGACGTCCTTGTAAGAAAAATTGAGAGGGTCCTATTAATGAAGAAATACCCCAAGAGTAATATAGAACATAAATTAACAATATACAGAAACAGGGACTTTATGAGCAATAAAACGGCACTAAATTAAAATCTTTCAATAGTTACTTTCAATGTGAATGGGCTGAATACTGCCATCAAAAGAAACAAGGCTTCAGATTGTATTTTAAAATAACAGGACCCATCCATATGTTGTTTACAAGAGACTCATTTTCAACCTAAAGTCACCTCCCAATTGAAAGTAAGGAGATGGAGAACAATCCACCACACTAATGGACCTCAAAAAAAGCTGGGGTAACAATCCTCATATCAGACAAATTAGATTTTAAGCAAAAGACTGTCATAACAGATGTAGTGGGACACTATATCACACTTAAATTGTCTATCTATCAAGAAAAACTAACAATTGGAAATATCTATGCCCCTAACACAGGAGCAGCCAACTATAGAAACCAACTAATAACCAAAATAAACATATTGATAATAATACATTAATAATAGGAGATGTCAGCATGCATAGCTACAATAGTAGGAGACCTCAACACGCATAGCTATAGACAGATCATCTAAGAAGAATTTCAAGAAAGAAACAAGAGCTTTAAAAGGCACATTGGACCAGATGGACTTCATAGATATATACAGAACATTCCATCCTATAACAACAGAATACTCATTCTTCCTCGAGTGCACCTGGAACTTTCTCCAGAATAAATGACATACTGGGTCACAAATCAGATCTCAAACATACCAAAATATTGAGATTATTCCTTGTATATTTTCAGACCACAATGCTTTGAAACTGGAACCCAACCACAAGGAATAATTTGAAAGGAATGCAAACACTTCAAAGTTAAAAGGTATCCTACTAAAATGAATGGGATAACCAGGAAATCAAAGAAAAACTTAAAGAATTCATGCAATCCAATGAAAATGAAAACACATCCATTCAAAACCTATGAGATACTGCAAAGGTGGTCCTTAGAAGGAAGTACATAGTCATCCAAGCCTCTCTCAAAAAATTAAAACAAACAAACAAACCCCAAAACAAAACAAAACAAAAAACCCACAAATGCACAAGCTAATCTGACATGTAAAGAACCTGGAGAAAGAACAGCAAATAAAGTTTAAGCCAAGCAGGAGAAGAGAAATAATAAAGACTAGAGCATAAATAAATAAAATAGAAAACAGAAAAAAGGGAGAACAGATCAACAGACCTAGAAACTGGCTTTTTGGCAGAACTCATAAGATCGATAACCCTCTGGCCAGATTTATCCAAAAGAAAAGGGAAAGGACCTGAATTAATAAAATCATGAATGAAAGTGGAGAGGTCACAACTAACACCAAGGGAATAGAAACAATTATTAGAACTTATTACCAGCAAATGTATGTCAAAAAATTAAGCAATGTGAAAGAAATGAATTTCTTCCTGGAAACTTATAAACTACCAAGACTGAAACAGGATGAAATAGACAATCTGAATAGACCAATTATTCAGTAACAAAATTGAAGCAATAATCAAGAGCCTCCCCACAAAAGAGTCCAGGACCAGGTGGCTTCTCAGGGGAATTCCACCAAACGTCTAAAGAACTCATACATATTCTACTGAAGCTTTAAAAAAAAAAGAAAAAGAAGAAGAAGAAGAAGAAGAAGAAGAAGAAGAAGAAGAAGAAGAAGAAGAAGAAGAAGAAGAAGAAGAAGAAGAAGAAGAAGAAGAAGAAGAAGAAGAAGAAGAAGAAGAAGAAGAAGAAGAAGAAGAAGAAGAAGAAGAAGAAGAAGAAGAAGAAGAAGAAGAAGAAGAAGAAGAAGAAGAAGAAGAAGAAGAAGAAGAAGAAGAAGAAGAAGAAGAAGAAGAAAAAGAAGAAGAAGAAAAGAAAAAAAGAAAATTAAAGAAATAGAAGGAAAACTTCCAAACTTCTTCTATGAGGCCATTAATATCCTGATCCCCAAATCAGGGAAAGACCCCTTAAAAGGAAAACTACAGACCATTATCCTTGATGAACACGGATGACAAAATACTCAACAAGATCCTAGCCAACAGGATCCCACAGTATATTAAAAGGATTACCCATCATGACCAGGTGGGATTTATTCCTGAGATGTGAGAATGATTCAACATTCACAATCAACCTGATAGATTGATTTAATAAAAGAAGAGACAAGAAACAAATGATCCTCTCAATTGATTTAAAAAAATGACAAAATACAACATCCTTCTGATTAAAACCCTGCCAAGTGTAGGGATAGAGAGAGCATACTTCAATATCATAAAAGCCATCCATGAAAAGCCCATGGCAAATATCATTCTCAATGGGAAAAAGCTGAGAACTTTTCCCTTAAGGTCAAGAACATGACAGGGATGCCCACTCTCATCATTATTATTCAACATAGTACAAGAAGTCCTAGCCTCAGCAATCAGACAGCATAAAGAAATGGAAGGCATTCAAATTCCCAAAGAAGTCAAACTCCCTATCTTCACAGATTACATTTTACTGCATGTGTAAAACCCAAAAGACTCCACCCTCAAAATAATAGAACTCATATAGCACTTCAGCAATGTATCATGATAAAAAATGAATGCACAGAAACCAGTTGCCTTTCAATGTAACTGGAAAAAGAGAAATTAAGGAATCAATTCCATTTACAATAGCACAAAAAGCCATAATATACCTTGGAATAAATCTAACCAAAGAGGTAAATGATATATATTCTAGAAACTACAGAACACATAAAATAAATTGAGGAAGACACAAAGAGATAGAAAAACATGCCATGCTCATGGATTAGAAGAACGAACATTGTTAAAATGTCTCTGCTTCCCAGAGCAATCAACATTTTCAATGCCATCCTTATTACAATACTATTGGCATTTTCCACAGAGCTAAAAGAAACAATCCAAAAATTTGTATGAAGCCAGAAACCATCTGGAATCGCCAGGGGAAAGTTGAAAAAGAAAACCAAACCTGGGGACATTTTGGTGCCTGACTGGAAGCTATATTAAAAGCTGTTATTTTCAAGACAGCTTGATATGGGCACAAAAACAGACACATAGATCAATAGCTCAGAGTAGGGACTCCAGAAATGGACCTTTACCTCTATAGTCAACTAATCTTTGGCAAATCAGAGAAGAACATCCAACGGAAAAAAGAGAGTCTCTGCAATAAATGGTGTTGGGAAAATTGGACAGCTGCATACAGAACAATGAAACTGGACCATTATTTTACAGCATACATAAGGATAAACTGAAAATGGATGGAAGACCTCAATATGAGACAGGAATCCATCAAAACCCTAGAGGAGAACATGGGCAGTAAATTCTTCCACATTAGCCACAACTTCTTTCATGACGTTTTTCTAAAGGCAAGGGAAATAAAACCAAAAATGAACATTTGGAACTTCAACAAGATAAAAAGCTTTTGCATATCAAAGGAAACATACAGGGGCACCTGGGTGGCTCAGTGGGTTAAGGCCTCTGCCTTTGGCTCAGGTCATGATCCCAGGGTCCTGGGATTGAACCCCACATTGGGCTTTCTGCTCAGCTTCATCTTCTTTCTGCCTGCTTCTCTGCCTGCTTGTGATCTCCCTCTGTCAAATAAGTAAATAAATAAATAAAAATTAAAAAAAGAAACACAAAGGAAACATACAACAAAACTAAAAAGCAACCCACAGAATGGGGGAAAATATTTACAAATGATATTGCAGATAAAGTGCTGGTATCCAATATCTATAAAGAATTTCTCAAAATCAACCCTCAAAATAAAAATAATCAAGTCAATAAATGCCAGAAGACATAAAGAGACACTTCTTCTAAGAAGATGTATATATGGCTAACAGGCACATGAGGTGAGGATGTGGATAAAGGGGAAACCTCTACTCTGTTGGTAGGAATGCATGCTCAGATAGCCACTCTGGAAGCACTATGAAGGTTCTGCAAAGTTGTTAACTATAGAGCTACACTATTACCCAGAAATTACACTACTATGTATTTACCCCAAAGATACAGATGTAGTGAAAAGAAGGGACACATACACCCTAATAGTCGTAGCAGCAGTGTCCATAATAGCCAAACTGGATGGAGGTAAGATGTCCCTCAACAAAAGAATGGATAAAGAAAGTGCGGTTCATATATACAATGGGATATTACTCAGCCTTCAGAAAAGATGAATAGCTGCCATTTGCATTCAACATGGATGGAACTAGGGATTATGAAAAGTGAAATAAGTCAAGCAAAGACAATTATCATATGGTTTCACTCGTATATGAAACATAAGGAATAGCACCAAAGACCATGGGGGAAGGAAAGGAAAACTGAATGTGAAAAAGTCAGAGAGGGAGACAAACCATGAGAGACTCTGGACTCTGGGAAATAAACTGAAGCTTGCAGAAGGAAGGAGGTGGGAGATGGTGTCACTTGGTGATGGGTATTAAGGAAGGCATGTGTGATGATGAGCACTGTGTGTTATACACAACATCTAAAACTAATGATGGACTATATGCTGGCTAATTTAAAATAATAATACCAAAAAAAAAGAAAGAAAGACATGGCAAAAATAATTTAAAGTAATGATCATAAAGCTGCTCATCAGGCTGAGAGAAGAATAAAATAACTCAAAGAAACCTTCAATAAAGAGATAGGAAATCTAAAAGAGAACCAATCAGGTTTGAAGATTATAATCATTGAAACTAAAATCACTAGATGAAACACCAATAGATTACTGGGTACAGAAGAATGTAGCAGTGATCTGGAAGACAAGGTACTGGAAAACACCCAAGCTGAACATCAGAAAGGTGAAAAGAGTTTTAAAAATGAGGATACTTCAGAGATCTCTGACAACATCTAGTGCACAAGCATTAACATTATAGAGGTCTAAGCAGAAGAGAAAAGTTAAAGGACAGAAAAAATATTTGAAAACTTCCTTAACCTTGGGAAGGAAATGGATATCTCAGTTAAAGAAGCACAGAGAGCTCCAAACAAGAGAAATCCAGGGAGCGCCACACTAAAACATACAAAAGTTATGTCAAAGGTTGAACATAAGAAAATTTTGAAAGTACCAAGAAAATTTCCAAAAGTTCATTTTTTCTTTTGTTTCCTTTGCCTTAATCAAGATCAAAAGCTTGTGCACAGCAAAGGAAACAGTCAACAAAACAAAGAGACAACCCAAGAATGGGAGAAGATATTCGCAAATGACAATACAAAGGGCTGGTATCCAAGATCTATAAGGAACTTCTCAAACCCAACACCCAAAACAACAGATAATCAAGTCAAAAAATGAGCAGAAGACATGAACAGACACTTCTCCAAAGAAGACATACAAATGGCTAACAGATACATGAAAAGATGTTCATCCACTAGCCATCAGGGAGATTCAAATCAAAAACACATTTTGATACAACCTTACACCAGTTAGAATGGCCAAAATTAACTAGACAGTAAACAACATGTGTTGGAAAGGATGTGGAGAAAGGGGAACCCTCTTACACTATTGGTGAGAATGAAAGTTGGTACAGCCACTTTGGAAAACAGTGTGGAGATTCCTTAAGAAATTAAAAATAGATCTTCCCTATGACCCTGAAATTACACTACTGGGTATTTACCTCAAATATACAGATGCACTGAAAAGAAGGGCCATTTTACCCCAATGTTCATAGCAGCAATGGCCAGTCGCCAAACTGTGGAAAGAACCAAGATTCCTTTCAATGGATGAATGGATAAAGAAGATACGGTCCATCTATACAATGACATATTATGCCTCCATCAGAAAGGATAAATACCAAGCTTTCATATCAATATGGACAGAAATGGAAGAGATTATGCTGAGTGAAATAAATCAAGCAGAGAGAGTCAATGATCATATGGTTTCACTTACTTGTGGTGCAGAAGGAATAACACAGAGGACATTGGGAGATGGAGAGGAGAAGGGAGTTGGGGGAAATTGCAGGGAGAGACAAGTCATGAGAGACTGTGGACTCTGAGAAACAAACTGAGGGTTTTGGATGGGAGGGGAGTGAGAGGTAGGGTGAGCTCTGTGGTGGGTATTATGGAGGGCATGTATTGCATGGAGCCTTAGGTGTGTTGCATAAACAATGAATTTGGAACACTGAAAATAAATAAAATAAAATAAAATGAAATGAAAAAAAATGTTAAAAATAAAAAGTAGCAAGAAAAAAGAAAAAAGTTACCTATGAGGGAAATGCTATAGAGCTGTCAGAGAATTCCTCAGTAGAAACTTTGCAGTACAGAAAGGAGTGACATAATGTGTTAAAACTGCTGAAGGGAAAAAACAAAAACAAAAACAAACTTACAACTAAGAATACGCTACCTGATAATATTATCATTCAGAATTGAAGAAGAGATGAGGATTTCCCCAGACAATCAAAAGTTAAAGGATTTTATCATCACTAAACCAGTGATACAAGAAATGAACTTCTTCAAGGGAAAAGAAAAGGCCAATATAAGAAAATTATTAATAAATTATTTAAAATAGGACAACATACACATAAACCATGGAAAAGGGAAAAAAAAGTTGTCTTTAGAATGCATTTGAACATACAAGACCGTCAACTGCTATGGATATTGTATATGGACCTTATAGTAACCACAAAACTGAAACGTAAAACAGATACACAAAAAATAAAGACAAAGAAAGCCAACACATCACTGCAAAAACTCATCAATCACAAAGAAAGAGAAGAGGAGAAGAAAGGAATAGAAAATTACATGAACACCAGAAAACAACAAAATGGCAATAAATACATAATTATCAATATTTTCTTAATTTTTATCTTGTTTGTATGCTTCAAGTTTTTATTTAAGTTCTAATTATTTGAATGTATATTTATATACATTTAATGTATAATGTATATTGTAATATTGGTTTCATGAGAAGAATTAGTGATTCATCATGCACATATATCATCCAGGGATTATTACAATTGCCCTCCTTAATATCCACTACTAATTTAACCCATTCCCCACTGATCCAGTTTTCTCAGTAGAGTCAAAAGTTTGCTTTATGAGATATGCCTCCCTCCTTTTTCCCTTTCCTCTAAGTTCATCTATTTTTTTTTCTTAAATTTCACATGAATGAAATAATATGGTTTAATGTCTTTCTCTGACTGACTTATTTCACCTAAGGATAATACTTTCTAGTTCCATCCACATTGTAGCAAATGGAAAGATTTCATTCTTTTATATGCCTGATCAATATTCATATCTATATACTACAACTTCTCTATCATTTATCAGTTGAAGGACATTTGGGCTCTTTCTATAATTTGTCTATTGTTGATAAAGTCACAAAACAGTGGGGAACATGTATCCCTTAGAATCAGTATTTTTGTACTGGTTGGGTATATACCTAGTAATGCAATTGCTGGGTCAAAGGGCAATTCTATTTTTAACACTTTGAGGAATCTCCATACTGCTTTCCAAAGTGCCTGCGCTAGTTTGCATTTCAAGCAATAGTGTAAGAGGGTTCTCCTTTCTCGGTATACTTTCCAAAATCTGTTGTTTTCTGTGTTTTTTATTTTAGCCATTCTGACAGATATTAGTTGATATCTTGTTCTAGTTTTGATTTGAACTTCCCTGATGATGAGGAATGTTGGGCATCTTTCTGTGGGTTCGTTAGCCATTTGGATGTCTTTGAAAAAAAAAAATGTCTGCTCATGTCTTCATATCTTCATTCCTTAACTGGATTATTGGTTTTTGGGTGTTCAATTTGTTAAATTCTTTACATATTTTGGATATTAACCTTTTATTGCATGCATCATTTGCAATTATCTTGTCCCATTCCATGGGTAGCATTTTAGTTTTGTTGATCGATTCCTTCACTGTGTAGAAGGTTTTATCTTGATGGAGTCTCAATTTTTACTTTTGTTTCCCTTTTGGAAACATGTCTACCAAGAAGTTGCTACAGCCCAGGTAAAATAGCTTGCTGCCTGTGTTTTCCTCCAGGAGTTTGATGAGTTCCTGTATCATATTTAGGTCTTTCATCTATTTTAATCTATTTTTGTGTATGGTGTAAGAAAGTGTTCCACTTTCATTCTCCATCTTACTGTCCAGATTTCCCAATACCGTTTGTTGAAGAGACTGTCTTTCTTCCATTGCATATTCTTTCCTGCTTTGTCAAGGATTATTTGGCCATAGAGTTATGGATCAATTTCTCCTATTTTGTCTCATTGATATATGTGTCTGTTTTTATGCCAGTACAATACTGTTTAATCACTATACCTTTTAAATAGAACTTAAATTATGTAATTGTGATGCCTCCAGCTTTTCTTTTTTTTTTTCAAGATTATTTTGGCTATTTGGGATCTTCTGTGGTTCCATAAAAATTTTATGATTTTTTTTGTTCTAGCTCTATAAAAATTGCTGGTAATACTACTTTTTTTTAAAATCATGTAAAGAATTTTAGTGTATTTTTTCTGTTAAAACAGTGGGCAAGAAATTATTGTTTCTGTGGCCCCCAAACACCCTATCAAACACAGAATGTAATAATATACTAATAAAACAATCATTAGCAATGGTCCTTGTAATTTACAAAGGGATTTTACATATAATACTTCACTCAGTTCTTCTTTGACACAAACTGTACAAAACAGAAAACTAAAGTGAACCAACTTTCCCAATTTGCAAATGGCGATTTCAGATTCAAACTTATTTCTGACTCCGAAGTCCATAATCATTCTGTTGCCTCTGACTACTGAATAAATTAGCCACATCATACCAAATGAAGAAATTATTTAGCAAGAATATCATATGCAAGTTATAGCAAGTGATCTTGGCTGTGATATCATACTTTAGTTACACAAGATATTACCCTTGAGGAAGACTGGGTGAAGGGCAAATGGGGCCTCTTTGTACTCCTTTTTTTTTCTTTTCAGTGTAACAGAATTCATTGTTTTTGCACCACAGCCAGTGCTCCATGCAATACATGCCCTCCTTAATACCTACCACCTGGCTTCCTCAACCTCACAACCCTCAAACCTTCAAAACTCTCAGGCTGTTTTTCAGAGTCCATACTCTCTAATGGTTCACCTCCCCTTCCAATTTCCCTCAACTCCCTTCACCTCTCCTCTCCCTATGTTCTCCATGTTATTTGTTATGCTCCACAAATAAGTGAAACCATATAATAATTGACTCTCTCTGCCTGACTTAGTTCACTCACCATAATCTCTTCCAGTCCTGTCCATGTTGCTACAAAAGTTGGGTATTCATCCTTTCTGATGGAGGCATAATACTCCATAGTGTATATGGACCACATCTTTCTTATCCATTCGTCCGTTGAAGGGCATCTTGGTTCTTTCCACAGTTTGGCAACCGTGGCCATTGTTGCTATAAACATTGGGGTACAGATGGCCCTTCTTTTCATGGCATCTGTATCTTTGGGCTAAATACCCAGGAGTGCAATTGCAGGGTCATAGGGAAGTTTTATTTTCAACATTTTGAGGAACCTCCATGCTGTTTTCCAGAGTGGCTGCACCAACTTGCATTCCCACCAACAGTGTAAGAGGGTTCCCCTTTCTCCACATTCTCTCCAACACACGTTGTTTCCTGTCTTGCTAATTTTGGCCATTCTAACTGGTGTAAGGTGGTATCTCAATGTGGTTTTAATTTTAATCTCCCTGATGGCTAGTGATGATGAACATGTTTTTATGTGTCTAATAGCCATTTGTATGTCTTCATTGGAGAAGTGTCTCTTCATATCTTCTGCCCATTTTTTGATATGATTATCTGTTTTGTGTGTGTTGTGTTTGAGAAGTTCTTTATTGATCCTGGACATCAACCTTTTGTCTGTACTGTCATTTGCAAATATCTTCTCCCATTTCATGGGTTGCCTCTTTGTTTTATTGACTATTTCTTTGCTGTGCAGAAGCTTCTGATCTTGATGAAGTCCCAAAAGTTCATTTTCGCTTTTGTTTCCTTTGCCTTTGGAGAAATATCTTGAAAGAAGTTACTGTGGCTGATATCGAAGAGGTTACTGCCTATGTTTTCCTCTAGGATTCTGATGGATTCCTATCTCATGTTGAGGTCTTTTATCCATTTTGAGTTTATCTTTGTGGATAGTGTAAGAGAATGGTCGAATTTCATTCTTCTACACCGTTTATTCAGGAGACTGTCTTTTATGCACTGTAAATTTTTTCCTGCTTTGTCAAAGATTATTTGACCATAGAATTGAGGGTCCATATTGGCGCTCTCTACTCTATTCCACTGGTCTATGTGTCTGTTTTTATGCCAGTACCATGCTGTCTTGATGATCACAGCTTTGTAGTAAAGCTTGAAATCAGATAACGTGATGCCCCAGTTTTGCTTTTCTTTTTCAACATTTCCTTATCAATTTGGGGTCTCTTCTGATTCCATACAAATTTTAAGATTATTTTCTCCAGCTCTTTGAAAAATACCAGTGGAACTTTGATTGGAATGGCATTAAAAGTATAGATTGCTCTTGGCAGTATAGACATTTTTAACAATGTTTATTTTTCTGATCCAAGAGCAAGGAATGGTCTTCCATCTTTTTGTGTCTTCTTCAATTTCTTTCATGAGTGTTCTGTAGTTCTTCAAGTACAGATCCTTTACATCTCTGGTTAGGTTTATTCCCAGGTATCTTATGGTTCTTGGTGGTATAGTAAATGGAATCAATTCTCTAACTTTCCTTTCTGCATTTTCATTGTTAGTGTATAAAAAAAGCACTGATTTTTGTACATTTACTTTGTATCCTGCCACGTTACTGAATTGCTGTATGAGTTCTAGTAGTTTGGGGGTGGGGTCTTTTGGGTTTTCCATATAAAGTATCATGTCATCTGCGAAGAGAGATTTTGACTTCTTCATTGCCAATTTGGATACCTTTTATTTCTCTTTGTTGTCTGATTGTTGTTGCTAGGACTTCTAATACTATGTTGAACAAGAGTGGTGAGAGTGGGCATCCTTGTCACTTTCCTGATCTCAACGGAAAGGCTGTGAGCTTTTTCCCATTGAGAATGATATTTGCTGTGGGTCTTTCCTGGATAGATTTTATGAAGTTGAGGAATGTTCCCTCCATCCCTATACTTTGAAGCGTTTTAATCAGGAACGGATGCTGGATATTGTCAAATGCTTTTTCTGCATCAATTGAGAGGACCATGTGATTCTTTCTTCTCTTATTGATTTGTTCTATCACATTGATTGATTGGCGAATGTTGAACCATCCTTGTAACCCAGGGATGAATCCCACCTGGTCATGGTGGATAATCTTTTTAATACACTGTTGGATCCTGTTTTCTAAGATCTTGTTGAGAATCGTAGCATCCATATTCATCAGTGATACTGGTCTGAAATTCTCCTTTTGGTAGGGTCTTTGCCTGGTTTGGGGATCAGGGTAAGTCTGGCATCATAAAAAGAGTCTGGAACTTTTCCTTCTGCTTCAATTTTTTGAAACAGCTTCAGGAGTATAGGTGTTATTTCTTCTTTGAAAGTTTGGTAGAATTCCCTTGGGAATCCATCAGGTCCCAGGCTCTTGTTTTCTGGGAGGTTTTTGATCACTGCTTCAATCTCTTTACTTGCTGTCGGTCTATTCAGGTTGTCAATTTCTTCCTGGTTCAATTTTGGGAGTTTATAGTTTTCCAGGAATGCATCCATTTCATCTAGGTTGCTTAACTTATTGGCATATAACTGTTGATAATAACTTCTGATGTTTGTTCCTATTTCCTTGGTGTTAGTTGTGATCTCTCCGTTTTCATTTATGATTTTATTAATTTGAGCTTTCTCTCTTTTCTTTTGGATTAGTGTGGCCAATGGTTTATCGATCTTCTTGATTCTTTCAATAAACCAGCTTCTAGTTTCATTGATAACGTTCTACTGTATATCTAGTTTCTACCTCATTGTTCTCTGCTCCAATCTTGATTATTTCCCTTCCTATGTGTGGAGTTGGTTGTATTTGTTTTTGATTCTCCAGCTCTTTAAGATGTAGAGACAGCTGGTGTATTCTGGATTTTTCAAAATTTTTTGAGGGGGGCTTGGATGGCTATGTATTTCTCCCTCAGGACCACCTTTGATGTATCCCATAGGTTTTCAACCGAAGTGTCTTCATTCTCATTGGTTTCCATGGTTGTTTAAGTTCTTCTTTGATTTCCTCATGGATCCAAGCATTCTTAAGCAACATGGTCTTTAGCTTCCAGGTGTTCGAGTTCTTTCCAACTTTTCCTTATGATTGAGCTCCAGTTTCAAAGCATTGTGATCTGAGAATACGCAGGGAATAATCTCAGTCTTTTGATATTGGTTGAGTCCTGGTTTGGGATCCAGTATGTGGTCTGTTCTGGAGAAAGTTCCATGTGCATCGAGAAGAATGAGTATTCTGTTTTAGGGTGGAATGTTCTGTATATATCTATGAGATCCATCTGGTCCAATATGTCCTTCATTGCTCTTGCTTCTTTATTGATTTTCTGCTTGGATGACCTGTCTATTACTGAGAGAAGTGTGTTAAGATCTCTTACTATTTATGTATTCATATCAATATGACTATGATTAATAGTTTTCCTATGTAAGTGTCTGCTCCCTTAATGGGGGCATAGATATTTACAATTGTTAGATCATCTTGGTGGATAGTCCCTTTAAGAATGATTTAGTGTCCTTCTGTATCTCTGACTGCAGTCTTTAGTTAAAATCTAATTTATCTGATATGAGAATCGCTACCCTGGCTTTCTTTTGAGGCCCTTTGGCATGAAAGATGCTTCTTCATCCCTTCACTTTCAGTCTGGGTGTATATTTAGGTTCAAAATGGGTCTCTTGTAGACAACATATGGATGGTTCCTGTCGTTTTATCCAATCTGCAACCCTGTGTCATTTTATGGGCTCATTTAGGCCATTCACACTGAGAGTTATCATTAATAGATATGTTTTTATTGGCGTCATGTTACCTTTGATGTCTTTCTTTGTGTAGATTGTTTCTATATTTCTGTTCAATGATATTATTAAGATTTTTCCTCTTATATAGAACCCCCCTTAATATTTCCTGCAGTGTCGGTTTGGTGGTTGCATACTCTTTTAAGCCTTGCCAGTCTTGGAAACTATCTCTCCATCCATTTTGAATGTCAGTCTTGCTGGATAAAGTATTCTTGGCTGCATGTTCTTCTCACTTAGTGCCCTGAATATATCTTGCCAGCCCTTTATGGCTTGCCAGGTTCCTGTGGACAGATCTGCTGTTATTCTGATGGGCTTTCCTCTGTATGTAAGGAGCTTCTTTGTCCTAGCTGCCTTCAAGAGGGCATGTCTACAATTATATTTCCTCATTCTTATTACCAGGTGCCTCAAGGACTTTCAAGAACCTCTAATCTTGGGGGGAGACCGTTCTGCTTCTAGTACATGAACGCTGGTTCCATTTGCATGATTGGGAAAATTTTCATGGAGAACTTGTTCCACTATATCTTCTAGACATCTTTCTTTCTCCTCCCTTTCAGGGATTCCAATAATTCTGACATTGGAACATTTCATGGCATCATTTATTTCCCTGATTCTGTTATCATGGCTTCTAAGCTGTTTGTTCCAGGCTTCCCCCTGATCCTTTCTCTCTATCTGTTTGTCCTCCAGATCACTAATTCTATCTTCTGTCTTAGTTACCCTAGCTTTGAGAGAATTTAGATTAAATTGGAACTCATTGAGAGCATTGTGAACATCATCCCTGGTGTCTTTCAGTTGTGCCCTAATCAATTCCGTTTAGTAATCCATGGCTTTCTCCACCCTAGCTATTGCCTGGATAATTCTTTGCCTGAATTCCCTTTCTGACATGTTGTCTATGTTGATAGCCATTGGTTCTATTGCAGAAAGCCCATCCTCTGAATTTTTCTTCTGTTGTGCATTCCTCCTCCTAGTCCTTTTTGTGAGAGATGGCTGAATGGATGTAGCTGGATGTATCAACCGTGGTGCAGTCAAGGTGCACCCTGAAATGCTTCTGAGCAATCAAGAGTCCCCACCCAAATGAAAGAAAAAAGAAAGAGAGAAAAAAGAAAAAAACAAGTGAGAGAGAGAGAGACAGGAAAAAAAAAAAAGAAAGATAAAAGAGAAGGCTCAGCCCAAATGGATGCCTAGGTAATATTTATGAAGTATAGAAACAAAAAAAGACAAACAAAAAGACTGATAAAAGTAGATGACAAGAGAATATATGTATGTATATATATATATATATATATATATATATATATATATATTTATACACACACACACACACATATATATATATATATATATATATATATATGCAAAATGAAAAAAAACAGAAAACCAAAACAAAGCAAAACAAAAAGAACCTTGTCAAAAAGAACCCCAAGTAGAAGATTTATATACTATCAGGACAAACACAAATACACAGAAACACTGGCAGAAGAAGAAGATGGGAGAGTGGTTATAAATTCTCAGTGTGGGTGTGGAAGGTTATTTTGATTCTTCCTGGGTGTATCTTGATATCTTTGTTAAAGGACTTAACTTTCCTAAGATAAAAATTGGTTTACCTATAGGGGTAGCATTGATTGGGGAAAGGGGATTACCTTGAAATTAAACTCTATATGAATATTAAAAAATAAAATAAAATAAAGAATAAACAGAACTAAAATAAAATAAAATTTAAAAAATTAAAAAATAGAAAAGCAAAAGAAAAACATGGGTATATGTATCAAAAAGTTCAGGTTAAAAAGTTATTATGGAATTTGATGTACTGCACATCTCACTGTGATGGTAAATAGGTTAAAATATATATATATATATATATATATATATATATATATATATATATATATATAAATGAACCAGAATAATGGGAATGAATTAAAAATAAAAGTTGTATCTATGAAGCAGTGGTGGTTGTTCTCTTGTCTTTCTCCCCCCCCCCCGTTGGCTTTCTGGGGGAGGGGCCTGCCACGTGGGTTTTAGGCAGTGTTCCCTGAGTTAAGTCCTCCCGCCCTCCCCTCAAGGGGGTGGGCTCTGAGGAAACCAGTTTTTCAGGCTTTTGTTCTCTGGAGGTTTTTATGATTGTTTGTTCATTTGTTCTCTCACCTTGACGGCTTTTGATGGCTTTTGGAGGTTTAGAGGAAAGCCAACTGCACCCAGACCTCCCTCTCAGAGAGAAGCCTCAGTCTGTTCCCCTCTGAGTGCTCCAGAGCACATAAGTTCCCCCTCGGCCACTGGCAGAGCACGTTGCAAGTCGCGGTCCCTGTGGACACAGGAACTCCTGCTTGTACACAAAACCATGACAGTGGCGGCTGTCTGGGCAGCTCTGGCCCACCAGAGAGGTTCGAGTCAGCGATCACACACTGAGATTTTCCCGCTGGCCTGAGCTGGGAGTGCCTAGACTTTATGGGTCCAAGAGCGCCCATGTGCACCTTTCTCGGGGAGAGGTGTGGGGCCCAACTCAGGCTCTGATAGCACGACATGGCGCATGCATGGGAACTGCAAAAAGGCTGTAGTTCTGCTGACTGGTGAGGCTCCCAACCCCTCACAGGAGCCAAACCCCACGCTCTCTCAGACGTGCTTGCGTCTCAGGGACCAAGACCTGGTTTCTTTCCTGCATGCTCTCTGGCTCAGCACCAGGGATGTCTGTCCTGGGTCCAGGGACTTTTGCCCCTGTCCCTAACTGCCCCAATTTCCACAATTTCCCCCCACCATCCTTTGCTCTTTTGAGTGCTTTCTACCAGACTCCAAGTTAATGCTGGTCCCCAATTGCAAGGCACTCTCATATTGGGGTATTACTTTCCAGGGGGTCACCTCTGTGTGACTCCCTCCCTCTTTTGTTTATCTTCCAATATCAGTCCGATATTCCCACTCTGCTTTACCTGACCACTGGTGTCTTCTGCTCCCATAGAGATCCAGACGTGTATAATTCTAATCTCAGGCTGATTTCATGGGTGATCAGAGTTCTTTGGTAGGTAATCAGCTCTCTTAAGGGTACAGGTCAAAATGGCGCCTCCTCCTACTTCCCCACCATCTTGTCTCCCCCTCTGCTGGTGATACTTTGATAGGGATTGCATTAAATGCGCATATTGCTTTGGCCAATACAGACATTTAAGCCATATTTATTCTTCCAATCAATGGGAATGGATTTTTTTTTCACTTTTCTGTGCTATCATCAATTTGTTTTATAAGTGTTCTATAGTTTTCAGAATACAAATCTTTTCCTTTTTTCAGTTAGGTTCATTTCTAGGTATTGTGTCCTTTTTGGTGCAATTGTAAATGGGATTGGTTCCTTGATTTCTCTTTCTATTGTTTAATTTTTGGTATAGAAAAATGCAACAGATCTCTATATATTAATTTTATATCCTGTGACTTTACTTAATTCATGTAAAAGTTCCAGTAATTGTTTGTGGAGTCGTTCATGTTTTCTACATAGAGTATCATGTTATCTTCAGATAGTGAAAGGTTGACTTCTTTGCTGATTTGGATTCCTTTTATTTTTATTTCTTGTCTGATTGCTGAGGCTAGGACTTTTAGTACTATGTTAAATAACAAGGGTAAAAGTGGACATCTTAGTTTGTTCCTTACCCTAGAGGAAAAGTTTTCATTCTTTTGTACACAGTTTTTAAGGTGTTGAGATATATTCCTTCTATCCCCACTTTGTTGAGGATTTTTATCAATAAAGGATGTTGTAGAGAGAACCCAAGATGGTGGAGCACTGGGGGACTCCTTTTCAACAGGTCTCTGAATTCAGCTAGAAATCTACAAAGTCACTCTGAACACCCATGAAATCAGCCTGAGAAGTAATATTATACACATCTGGATCTCTACAGGGGAAGAGGATGATCAGTCAAGAGGTACAAAGAATGGAGTTGGGATTACACAGGTATTGGAAGAAAAAGAGATGGGGGAGGGAACCACCAGAAGCTAGCCACTGGAAAGAATACCCTAGTACAAAAGTGCCCTGTTCTTGGAGACCAGCAATAGCTTGGGCACCCATGGCTGCAAGATGGGAAGGGACTGATAACAGCATTCAAACATAACAAAGGGGCTTAAGGGGAAAACACTGAGACTGGGCAGGTGCTACAGGTGCTGACCTATGCCCACCATTCTGGGACCAGCTGCAGCTGCTGCCCAACCCAGCCTAAGAGGACCCTGTGTGGACTTGAGTCAACTGTCACTGCTGCCATTGCCACCACCACTGTCACTGCCACTGCCTGCACCCAAGAAGACATGGCTTTGACTGGAGCCCACAGTCCAAGAAATGGCTGCCACCAGGGCCCAAGCTCACCCAAACAAGGATCTCTCATGGTTTTGGTGGCACAGGGATATAGAGACAAGCAAGGATCTGGTGCAACCACTGAGATGATTGCTGGGGGTGTGCACAGCTTGTGGGAGGCTACAGTTTTCAGAGGCACTTACAAATAAGGGAGAATATATGTTCTGGAGTGCTCAGAGTGGAATAGACTGTAACTTCTCTATGAGGTGGAGGTCAGGGTACAGACAATTTACTTTGCTCTGACCCTCAAAAAGGCATGAAAAGCCACCAGAGAACAAAAGCCTCCAGAAAACAAAAGCCCAAAACACAGATTCCACAGAGTCCAACCCCTTGATGGGGGCAGGACAACTCAGCCCAAGCAGGATTGACTGAAAAACAGCACAGCAGGACCCTACCCAGAAGACAAGCTGAAAGAACAAGAGGACAACAGCTGCATGGTCCCCGTAAAACTGTAAAACCCCAACACCAGGGGAAAACAATATATTAAGCTCCTGACATTACCTCATGGTCTGTATATTTCTTAGATAAACTTTTCATTCTTATTTTTTAAAACTTACTTATCATTTCAACTAGATGTTTAATACAATATATTCCATAGTAACTTTTTCTTAAAGATTTTATTTATTTGAGAGTGTGAGAGAGATCACAAGTAGGCAGAGGGGGAAGGGGAAGCAGGCCCCCTGCTGAGCAGAGATCCCCATGTGGGGCTCAATCCCAGGACCCTAAGATCATGACCTGAGCTGAAGGCAGAAACTTAACCCACTGAGCCACCCAGTCAACCCCTGTAGTAAACTTTTAAACTGAAATTTTTTATACATGTACTTTTCTTTCTTTTTCATTTAGATAGCTAGATAGAAGCTCCAATGTAGTCCTTTCCCTTCCCCCCATTCACTACTACATATATATATATATATATATATATATATATATATATATATATATATATATACCAGTTTTAATTTCCCTGTATCTCTGGGAAGTAGATGTTTCTAACAAACAGGAAAAAAAATACACCCAAGAAGAAATGAAATACTCTTCCCAAGGGATTATAGCCATCTTCCTGTCACCCCCCCCCTTTTATTTGGGTTCTTTTTATTTTTCTTTTGTCAGTTTTTTTTTTTCTTTATAAATCTTACTCTTAGGTCCCATTTTTGCTTTGTTTGTTTTGTTTGGTGTTTTGTTTTCTTTTTGTTGACTTCCAGTTGTGCCAAGCCTTCCCAAGGTGAAACTTGCCTGGATTATGGTTGATATTTTTGGCTGCACATCCCCTCAAATACAACTTAACAGAATGACTGGGAGGAGGAACTCCCAACAGAGAAAAGACCGAGAGACAGTGGCCTCTCCCACAGATCTAATGGATATGGATCTAAGCACCATGTCAGAGATAGACTTCAGGATAGCAGTTATGAAGACAATAGGCTGGAGAAAATTATTAATGGCAACATAGATTCCTTAATGGCAGAAATGAGAGCAGATCTGGTACAGCATAAAAATGCAATCAATGAGATCCAATCTATTCTAGATGCTCTAACACTTAGGGTAAATGAGGCATAAGAACAAATTAGTGAACTTGAAGACAAACTGATAGAAAAGAAGGAGTAGGAGGAGGCCTGGAACAAACAGCTTAAAATCCGTGAAAGCAGAATTAGAGAAATAAATGATGTCATGAGACATTCCAAGGCCAGAATTATTGGGAACCCTGATGGGATAGAGAGAAAGAGAGGGCTAGAAGATATATTTGAGCAAATGGTAGCCAAGAACTTCCCTGGGAAATGAAACAAGTTTTGTGTCCTAGAGGCAGAGAGGACCCCTCTCAAGATGCTCCAACATATAATATTAAAACTCACAAATCTTAGAACCAAGGAAACCATTTTAAGGGAAGTTAGAAAGAGGAGATTCCTTACATGCAGAGGAACATCAGAATAATGACAGACTTGTGTACAGAGACCAGCAAGCCAGAAAGGGCTGGCAAGACATATTCAGGGTACTAAATGAGAAAAATACACAACCAAGAATTCCTTATCTGGCAAGGCTGTCACTCAGAATGGATGGAGAGGTAGGGAGCTTCCAGGACTGGCAGAGACTGAAAAAATATGTGACCACTGGAGTGCCTGGTGGCTCATGGATGGACTGGAAGAGATTATGCTGAGTGAAATAAGTGAAACAAAGAGAGTCAATTATCATACATTTTTACTTATTTGTGAAGCATAAGGAATAACACAGAGAACATGGAGAGATGTAGAGGAGAAGGGAGTTGGAGGAAATTGGAGGGGGAGAAGAACCATGAGAGACTATGGACTCTGAGGAACTAACTGAGGGTTTTGGAGGGGGGGAGCGTGGAGGAGGTTGGGTGAGCCTGGTGGTGGGTATTATGGAGGACAGATATTGCATGGAGTACTGGGTGTGGTGTATAAACAATGAATTCTGGAACACTAAAAATAAATTTAAAAAAATAAATATTTTTTTTAAAAAAGAAAGAAATTATTTTCAATAGCTATATGACAATAAATTAAGCAACCTGGAAGAAATGGATGGCTCCCTGGAAACCTATAAACTACCAAGACTAAAGCAGGAAGAAATTGACAACCTGAATAGACCAAAAACCAGTAACTAGATTGAAGCAGAGATTTAAAAAACCTCCCAAAAAATAAGAGTCCAGGACCTGATGGATTCTCTGGGAAATCCTACCAAACATTCAATGAAGAAATGTGACTATTCTCCTAAAGTTGTTTCAAAAAATAGAAACAGAAGGAAAACCTCCAGACACTTTCTATGATGTCAGCATTACCCTGATCCCCAAGCCAGGCAAAGACCCCATCAAAAAGGAGAATTTCAGACCAACATCCCTGATGAATATGGGTGCCAAGATTCTCAACAAGATCCTAGCTAATAGGATCCAACAGTACATTAAAAAGATTATTCACCATGACAAGGTGGGATTTATCCATGGGATGCAAAGGTGGTTCAACATTCACAAATCAATCAGTGTGATTGAACTCATAAATAAGAGGAGAGACAAGAACCACATGGTCCTTTCAATTGATGCAGAAAAAGCACTTGACAGCATCCTTTCCTGATTAAAACTCTGTATAGTATAAGGATAGAGGGGACATTCCTCAAGTTCATATGATCCATCTATAAAAAAAAAACCCACAGGAACATGACAAGGATGCCCACTCTTACCACTACTGTTCAACATAGTACTAGAAGACCTAGCAACAGCAATACCACAACAAAAAGAAATAAAAGCTATTTAATATGGCAAAGAAGAAGCCAAACTCTCTCTTCTCAGATGATATCATACTTTATATGTTTATAGCAGCAATGTCTACAATAGCCAAACTATGGAAAGAACCTAGATGTCTATCAACAGATGAATGGATAAAGAAGAATTGTATATCTATACAATGGAATACTATGCAGCCATCAAAAGAAATGAAATTTTGCCATTTGTGACAACGTGGATGGAACTAGAGCATATCATGCTTAGCGAAATAAGTCAATTGGAGAAAGACAACTATCATATGATCTCCTTGATATGAGGAAGTGGAGATGCAACGTGGGGGGTTTAAGGGGGTAGGAGAAGAATCAATGAAACAAGATGGGATTGGGAGGGAGACAAACCATAAGTGACTCTTAATCTCACAAAACAAACTGAAGGTTGCTGGGGGGAGGGGGGTTGGGATAGGGGGGTGAGGTTATGGAAATTGGGGAGGGCATGTGCTATGGTGAGTGCTGTGAAGTGCGTAAACCTGGTGATTCACAGACCCGTACCCCTGGGGATAAAAATATATTATATGTTCATAAAAAATTAAAAAAAGAAAAGAAAGAAAAGAATGTGCATTCTGCTGCTTTAGGATGAAATGTTCTGGATATATCTGTTAGGTCTATCTGGTCCAGTATGTCATTCAAAGGCACTGTTTACTTGTTGGTTTGCTTCTTAGATCATCTGTCCATTGTTGTATGTGGGGTGTTAAAGTCCACTACAATTACTGTACTTTGATCAATGAGTTTCATTATGTTTTATATTAGTTGATTTATATATTTGGGTGCTCCTGAGTTGGGGGCATAAATATTTGTAATCAATAGATCATGTCGGATAGTCCACTTTATTATGATACAATGCCTTTCTTCATCTCTTGCTCTACTCTTTGGTTTAAAATCTAGTTTGATATAAGTATAGGTACTCCAGCTTTCTTTCGATGTTCATTAGCACTATAGATGGTTCTCCATCTTCTCATATTTAACCTGGAGGTGCTTTAGGCCTAAAATGAGGTTCTTGTAGACAGCATGTAGATGGCTTTTGTTGTGTGTAGGTTTTGTTTTGTTTTGTTTTTATCCACTCTGATACCCTATATCTTTTGATTGGAACATTTAGTCCATTTACTTATTGGTGATTATTGGCATTATTGAGTAATATTATAGTAATAATATAATATTATTGAGTAATAATAATAATATTATTATTATTATATTATTATCATTCTGGGGATTTTCTTTGTTCCTTTCTAGTCTGTGTTACATAGTCCTCTTTTGTATTTCTTTCATGGCTGGTTTAGTGGTCACAAACACTTTTAATTTTTGTTTATTTAAGAAACTTTTTATCACTCCTTCGATTCTGAATGACAGCCTTGGTTAATAAAGTATTTTTGGCTGCATATTTTACCCATTAGAACTTTTGAATATACCATGCCACTTTCTCTGGCCTGCCAGGTTTATGTGACGAGTTCTCCTGTTAAACTTATTTTTTTGGTGTCTTATTATTTTTTATCTTCCCTTGTGGGTTAGGGATTTCTTTACCCTTGCTGCTTTTAGAATTCTGTCTCTATCTCTATATTTTGAGAATTTTACTACAATGTATCTTGGTTTTGGCCTTCTTTTGTTGATTTTCAGGTGAGTTTTCTGTGTCTCTTTTTTCTTGGGACCCTTATAATATGAATGTTATGAATGTTATTGTGTTTTTTGGATTTGCTGAGATCTTTTAAATCTACCCTTTTTATCCAATTTTGTTTTTTTCCCTCTCTTTTTGTTTCATTATTTTCCATAATTTTATCTCATATCAGTTATTCATTCTTCTCTTTCTACCTTTGCAGTCATTACATTCAGTTGATTTTGTATGTTGGTTCTTATTTTTTTTTTTTTTTTTTTAAATTTCAGTCTGAAAAGTTGCTATGTCTTTTATGTCTATGGTAAGGACTCCCTAGTTTCTTCTTTGCTTTTCTCAAGCACAACTAGTCTCTTTAAGTTTTTTTTTTATTCTGTTCAGTCATATTACATATATATATACATACATATATGTATATATATATATATATATATATATATATATATATATATATATATTATTAGTTCCCTGTCTGTGACATTTTCTTGTTCTTTCTTTGGTGTAAATTCCCCCATTTTGGCATTTTGTCTAGGTCTCTGTCTTGTGTGTGTTAGGAAAGCTTATTATGTTTCCTACTACTGAGGATAAGGGTTATATTAATAAGAAGTAATACACTATGCAGAGCCTGACACTTTAGGAAGTGTTTCTGGTGTTTGTTGTGTGCAGTCTGCTATTATGTCTTGGCTGTTCTTTCCCTCAGGTCAGTCGTCTGCAAAGTTTCTCCTTGCCTGCAGTAGGGAGTCCACTGTTTGGTGAGTTTTAACCAAATATGCTTTGGCTTACCTTTTACAAGAGGCTAGATTATATTTCCCCTAGAGCTGAATATTTGCAGCATCCTATGGTCAGTAGACTTGGTGGTTTCAGGGGGCTTGTGCTTGTGTTCTGAGGGAGGTACCACTGTTTTTCTGACTCTGAGGCACACCTATTCTTGTAGAAAAGCATCTTCAGAGCAAAGGGGTATTCAGCGTTTGGTGAAAGTAGTTCAAGCCTACTCTGTGGGTGCTGTAATGCTCACTTCAGTCTCTCCATGGTCATGGACAGGGATATAAATGGCATCAGCTGACTTTCTCATTCCTGGAGGAGGGAGTTTCCTCCCACTGCTGATCATGTAGATCTTATGGAAGAGCAGTCTTGTTCATGGGTCCCAGGCATTCCTTAAATCTGTGCATTCACCATTCTTTGAGCTATCTACCTACCAAGTGGCAGTGCTTTTGCATTTTATCTCAGTCATGCTCGTGATGTTTCAAAAATCCAGGTTTTAGGAACTAAGTAGTCACAGACACTTACTGATCCTCTGGGGGTGGGTCTCAACACACTGGCTCATACCATGCCACTTTGTCCCATAATGGAAGTTTTATGAATATGCAAGGTTTGGAGTTTATGGAAAAGTGCAGTAAAGAGCTACCATCCAGGTGGGCTGCCCTCAACTGGTGTCTCTGCTCATAGGCCAATTAACAGGGCAGCTCAATGGTGTCGAATGTCTCTTTTGTCCCCTGACAGGCAGTGCCATCTCTCTCAAATGCACTCCAAATGGGGAACAGTTTCTCTCAATGCAATCCAGAGGATTCCTGAACCATGCTGTTAAATCTTGGGCCTCTGCTCTCCTTCACAGAAACACTGCTATGCTCACCAGGCTCCACCCTGGTGATAACATAGACTTCTAAAATTTCAGACTTTGAGCTCTGTTACTTGTAAAAATTTGCAATTATCAGTGCCTCTCATTTTCCTCATCAATTGTTTTGGGGAAGTGTTTTTCTTGTGCAATACCGTGTTCTCTATCTCTGTCTTTCTGTCTCCCTCTCTCTCCTCTCTCCCTGATTCAGAGTCTCTCTTCTCGGCAGTTGATGATTCTTTCCTCCCCTAGATCACATCTCCCCACCTCCTACTTTCCACAGTGTGACCAGTTTTCTCCCTCTGTTGTCCATTTTGTTCTCTCATTCCTCAGATGGATTTCCTCTCAATAATTACTTTAAATGTAAATGGCTTAAATGCTCCAATCCAAAGACATAGGATGGAGGAATGGATGAAAAATACCTATCTTTATGCTGCCTACAAAGGGCTTATCTCAATCTTAATGGCACATATGGACTGAAAGTTAAGGGATGGAAAAAGAATTACCATGCAAAAGAAAGAGAGAGAAAGCTGTGGTAGCAATACTTACATCAGACAAAATAGAATTTAAACAATACAATAACAAGAGACAAAGAAAGGCATTACTTCATAAGGAGTGAATCAATCCAAAGGTCAATATAACAATAAATATATTTTCACCCAGCATTGAAGCACCTGAACACATAAAGCAAATATTAATAGACTTAAAGAGAGAAATTAATGGTAATAGAATAATAATAGTGGATGTTAACACCTCAATTAAATCAATTGATAGATCATCTAGGCAGAAAATCAATAAGGAAACAGGATCTTTGAAAGCTACATTAGGCCAGATGGGCAAAACATATATATACAGAATATTCCAGCCAAAAGTAGAGACTACACATTCTTCTTAACTGCACATGGAATGTTCTTCAAAAGAGATCAAGTGTTATGTCACAGAGCAACTATCAATAAATTTAAGAAGATTGAAATCATACCATACATTTTTTTTTCTGATCACAGTGGTGTGAGACTAGAAATCAAGGGGAAAAAAATGGGAAAACACAAGCACATGAAAGTTAAACACCATGATTTAAAACAACCAATAGGTCAACAAAGAAATCTAAGAAGACATTAAAAAAATTGCACTGAGACAAATAAAAATGGAAACACAACAGTCCAAAATGTTTGGGATGCAGCAAAAGCAGTTCTTTTTTTTTTTTTTTAAGATTTTATTTATTTATTTGACGGACAGAGATCACAAGTAATCAGAGAGGCATGCAGAGAGAGAGGAGGAAGCAGGTTCCCCGCTGAGCAGAGAGCCGAATGCGGGGCTCGATCCCAGGACGCCAAGACCATGACCTGAGCCAAAGGCAGAGGCTTTAACCCACTGAGCCACCGAGGTGCCCCCAGATCTTTTTTTATTTTATTTTATTTTATTTTTTCAGTGTACCAAGATTCATTGATTATGTACCACACCCAATGCTCCACGCAATATGTGCCCTCATTAATACCCACCACCAGGCTCACTTAAACCCTTACCCATTCCCCTCCGAAATCCTCAGTTTGTTTCTCAGATTCCACAGTCTCTCATGCTTAATCTCCCCCCTCCAATTTACTCCAATTCACTTTTCCTTTTCTTCTCCTAATGTCCTCCATGTTATTCCTTATGCTCCACAAGCAAGTGAAACCATTTGATAATTGACTCTCTCTGCTTGTTTTATTTCACTTGGCATAATCTCCAGTTCCATCCATGTTCATATAAAAGTTAGGTATTCATCCTTTTCAATGAAGGCATAATATTCTATTGTATGTATGGACTATATCTTCTTTATCCTTTCATCTGTTGAAAGACATCTTGGCTTTTTCCACAGTTTGGCTATTGTGGCCATTGCTGGTATGAACATTGGGGTACATATGGCCCTTCCTTTCACTACAGCTGTATCTTTGGGATAAATACTCAGTAGTGCAAAAGCAGTTCTAAAAGGGAAATGCATAACAGTACAGAGCTACCTCAAGAAACAAACAAAAACTCATATAAATAATCAATCCCTATATATAAAGGAATAAGATAAAGAAGAACAAACAAAACCTAAGTGAAATAGAAGGAAGGAAATAATAAAGATCAGAAATAAATGAGAGAAACAAAAAAAAAAAGAAAAAGAAAAAGAAAAAGACCGAGAGAGAGAGAGATCAGTAAAATCAAAATCTGTTTTTTGGAGAAGATGAACAAAATTGATAAAACCTTAATAAGACTCATAAAAAAAAGAATCTAAATGAATAAAATCAGAAAGAAAAGTATCAGCTGACACCAAAGAAATATAAAGTATTATAAGAAAAAATATACATATATATGTGTCAATGCATTAGTCAATCTAGAAGAAATGGATAAATTTCTAGAAATCCACAATCATCCAAAATTAAATCAGATAGAAATAGAAAATCTGAGAATAATGGGGTGCCTGGGTGGTTCAGTTTGTTAAGTGTCTGCCTGCAGCTCAGTTATTGATCCCAGGATCCTGGGATCAAATCCCATACTGGGCTCCCTGTTCAGTGGAGAGCTTGCTTCTCCCTCTACCTCTACTGCCTCTGCTTGTGCTCTCTCTCTCTCTGTCAGATAAATAAATAAAAATATTAAAAAAAATAAAATCTGAGAATATTAATTTCTAGTAGTGATATTGAATTTAAAATTTTCAGCATCTATTGAGAGTATCATATGGTTCTTGTTCTTACTTTTATTGATGTGTTGTATCACATTGACTGATTTGCGGATGTTGAACCAACCTTGCAGCCCTGGAATAAATCCCACTTGGTCGTGGTGAATAATCTTTTTAATGTACTATTGAATCCTATTGGCTAGTATTTTGTTGAGTATTTTCGCATCTGTGTTCATCAAGCATATTGGTCTATAGCTCTCTTTTTTGGTGGGATCCTTGTCTGGTTTTGGGATCAAGGTGATGCTGGCCTCATAAAATGAGTTTGGAAGTTTTCCTTCCATTTCTATTTTTTGGAACAGTTTTAGGAGAATAAGAATTAGTTCCTCTTTAAATGTTTGGTAGAATTCCCCCGGGAAGCCGTCTGGCCCTGGGCTTTTGTTTGTTTGGAGATTTTTAATGACTGTTTCAATTTCCTTACTGGTTATGGGTCTGTTCAGGCTTTCTATTTCTTCCTGGTTCAGTTGTGGTAGTTTATATGTTTCTAGGAATGCATCCATTTCTTCCAGATTGTCAAATTTATTGCCGTAGAGTTGCTCATAGTATGTTCTTATAATAGTTTGTATTTCTTTGGTGTTAGTTGTGATCTCTCCTCTTTCATTCATGATTTTATTTATTTGGGTCCTTTCTCTTTTCTTTTTCATAAGTCTGGCCAGGGGTTTGTCAATTTTATTAATTCTTTCAAAGAACGAGCTCCTACTTTCGTTGATTTGTTCTATTGTTTTTTTGGTTTCTATTTCATTGATTTCTGCTCTGATCTTTATGATTTCTCTTCTCCTGCTAGGCTTAGGGTTTCTTTCTTGTTCTTTCTCGAGCTCCTTTAGGTGTAGGGTTAGATTGTGTACCTGAGACCTTTCTTGTTTCTTGAGAAAGGCTTGTACCGCTATATATTTTCCTCTCAGGACTGCCTTTGTTGTGTCACACAGATTTTGAACCGTTGTATTTTCATTATCATTTGTTTCCATGATTTTTTTCAATTCTTCTTTAATTTCCCGGTTGACTCATTCATTCTTTAGAAGGATACTGTTTAGTCTCCATGTATTTTGGTTCTTTTCAAACTTCTTTTTGTGGTTGAGTTCTAGCTTTAGAGCATTGTGGTCTGAAAATATGCAGGGAATGATCCCAATCTTTTGATACCGGTTGAGTCCTGATTTAGGACCCAGGATGTGATCTATTCTGGAGAATGTTCCATGTGCACTAGAGAAGAATGTGTATTCTGTTGCTTTGGGATGAAATGTTCTGAATATATCTGTGATGTCCATCTGGTCCAGTGTGTCGTTTAAGGCCTTTATTTCCTTGCTGATCTTTTGCTTGGATGATCTGTCCATTTCAGTGAGGGGAGTGTTTTTTTTTTTTTTTAAGATTTTATTTATTTATTTGACAGAGATCACAAGTAGGCATAGAGGCACAGAGGCAGGCAGAGAGAGAGAGGAGGAAGCAGGCTCCCTGCCAAGCAGAGAGCCCGATGCGGGACTCGATCCCAGGACCCTGAGATCATGACCTGAGCCGAAGGCAGCGGCTTAACCCACTGAGCCACCCAGGCGCCCCACAGTGAGGGGAGTGTTAAAGTCCCCTACTATTATTGTATTATTGTTGATGTGTTTCTTTGATTTTGTTATTAATTGGTTTATATAGTGGGCTGCTCCCACGTTGGGGGCATAGATATTTAAAATTGTTAAATCTTCTTGTTGGACAGACCCTTTGAGTATGATATAGTGTCCTTCCTCATCTCTTATTATAGTCTTTGGCTTAAAATCTAATTGATCTGATATAAGTATTGCCACTCCTGCTTTCTTCTGATGTCCATTAGCATGGTAAATTCTTTTCCACCCCCTCACTTTAAATCTGGAGGTGTCTTCGGGCTTAAAATGAGTTTCTTGGAGGCAACATATAGATGGGTTTTGTTTTTTTATCCATTCTGATACCCTGTGTCTTTTGACAGGGGCATTTAGCCCATTAACATTCAGGGTAACTATTGAGAGATATGAATTTAGTGCCATTGTTTTGCCTGTAAGGTGACTGTTACTGTATATGGTCTCTGTTCCTTTCTGATCTACCACTTGTAGGCTCTCTCTTTGCTTAGAGGACCCCTTTAAAGATTTCCTGTAGAGCTGGTTTGGTGTTTGCAAATTCTTTCAGTTGTTGTTTGTCCTGAAAGCTTTTAATCTCTCCTTCTATTTTCAATGATAGCCTAGCTGGATATAGTATTCTGGGCTGCATGTTTTTCTCATTTAGTGCTCTGAAAATATCATGCCAGCTCTTTCTGGCCTGCCAGGTCTCTGTGGATAAGTCAGCTGCCAATCTAATATTTTTACCATTGTATGTTACAGACTTCTTTTCCCGGGCTGCTTTCAGGATTTTCTCTTTGTCACTGAGACTTGTAAATTTTACTATTAGGTGACGGGGTGTGGGCCTATTCTTATTGATTTTGAGCGGTGTTCTCTGAACCTCTTGAATTTTGACGCTCGTTCCCTTTGCCATATTGGGGAAATTCTCCCCAATAATTCTCTCTAGTATACCTTCTGCTCCCCTCTCTCTTTCTTCTTCGTCTGGAATCCCAAATATTCTAATGTTGTTTCGTCTTATGGTGTCACTTATCTCTCGAATTCTCCCCACGTGGTCCAGTATCTGTTTGTCCCTCTTTTGCTCAGCTTCTTTACTCTCTGTCATTTGGTCTTCTATATCACTAATTTTTTTCTCCTGCCTCATTTATCCTAGCAGTGAGAGCCTCCATTTTTGATTGCACCTCATTAATAGCTTTTTTGATTTCAACTTGGTTAGATTTTAGTTCTTTTATTTCTCCAGAAAGGGATTTTATATCTCTCGAGAGGTTTTCTCTAATATCTTCCATGCCTTTTTCGAGCCCGGCTAGAACCTTGAGAATTGTCATTCTGAACTCTAGATCTGACATATTACCAATGTCTGTATTGATTAGGTCTCTAGCCTTCGGTACTGCATTTGACAAAGTACAGCATCCCTTCCTGATCAAAACTCTTCAAAGTGTAGGGATAGAGGGCACATACCTCAATATCATCAAAGCCATCTATGAAAAACCCACCGCAAATATCATTCTCAATGGAGAAAATCTGAAAGCTTTTCCACTAAGGTCAGGAACACGGCAGGGATGTCCATTATCACCACTGCTATTCAACATAGTACTAGAGGTCCTAGCCTCAGCAATCAGACAACAAAAGGAAATTAAAGGCATCCAAATTGGCAAAGAAGAAGTCAAATTATCACTCTTCGCAGATGATATGATACTATATGTGGAAAACCCAAAAGACTCCACTCCAAAACTGCTAGAACTTATACAGGAATTCAGTAAAGTGTCAGGATATAAAATCAATGCACAGAAATCAGTTGCATTTCTCTACACCAACAGCAAGACAGAAGAAAGGGAAATTAAGGAGTCAATCCCATTTACAATTGCACCCAAAACCATAAGATACCTAGGAATAAACCTAACCAAAGAGACACAGAATCTATACTCAGAAAACTATAAAGTACTCATGAAAGAAATTGAGGAAGACACAAAGAAATGGAAAAATGTTCCATGCTCCTGGATTGGAAGAATAAATATTGTGAAAATGTCTATGCTACCTAAAGCAATCTACACATTTAATGCAATTCCTATCAAAGTACCATCCATCTTTTTCAAAGAAATGGAACAAATAATTCTAAAATTTATATGGAACCAGAAAAGACCTCGAATAGCTAAAAGGATATTGAAAAAGAAAGCCAACGTTTGTGGCATCACAATTCCGGACTTCAAGCTCTATTACAAAGCTGTCATCATCAAGACAGCATGGTACTGGCACAAAAACAGACCCATAGATCAATGGAACAGAATAGAGAGCCCAGAAATAGACTCTCAACTCTATGGTCAACTAATCTTCGACAAAGCAGGAAAGAATGTCAGGTGGCAAAAAGACAGCCTCTTCAATAAATGGTGCTGGGAAAATTGGACAGCCACATGCAGAAAAATGAAATTGGACCATTTCCTTACACCACACACAAAAATAGACTCAAAATGGATGAAGGACCTCAATGTGCGAAAGGAATCCATCAAAATCCTTGAGGAGAACACAGGCAGCAACCTCTTTGACCTCAGCCGCAGCAACATCTTCCTAGGAACAACGCCAAAGGCAAGGGAAGCAAGGGCAAAAATGAACTATTGGGATTTCATCAAGATCAAAAGCTTTTGCACAGCAAAGGAAACAGTTAACAAAACCAAAAGACAACTGACAGAATGGGAGAAGATATTTGCAAACGACATATCAGATAAAGGACTAGTGTCCAGAATCTATAAAGAACTTAGCAAACTCAACACCCAAAGAACAAATAATCCAATCAAGAAATGGGCAGAGGACATGAGCAGACATTTCTGCAAAGAAGACATCCAGATGGCCAACAGACAAATGAAAAAGTGCTCCATATCACTCGGCATCAGGGAAATACAAATCAAAACCACAATGCGATATCACCTCACACCAGTCAGAATGGCTAAAATCAGCAAGTCAGGAAATGACAGATGCTGGCGAGGATGCGGAGAAAGGGGAACCCTCTTCCACTGTTGGTGGGAATGCATGCTGGTGCAACCTCTCTGGAAAACAGCATGGAGATTCCTCAAAATGTTGAAAATAGAACTGCCCTATGACCCAGCAATTGCACTATCGGGCATTTACCCTAAAGATACAAACGTAGTGATCCAAAGGGGCACGTGTACTAGAATGTTTATAGCAGCAATGTCCACAATAGCCAAACTATGGAAAGAACCTAGATGTCCATCAACAGATGAATGGATCAAGAAGATATGGTATATATACACAATGGAATACTATGCAGCCATCAAAAGAAATGAAATCTTGCCATTTGCGACAACATGGATGGAACTAGAGTGTATCATGCTTAGCGAAATAAGTCAAGCGGAGAAAGCCAACTATCATATGATCTCCCTGATATGAGGAAGTGGTGATGCAACATGGGGGCTTAAGTGGGTATGAGAAGAATAAATGAAAGAAGATGGGATTGGGAGGGAGACAAACCATAAGTGACTCTTAATCTCACAAAACAAACTGAGGGTTGCTGGGGGGAGGGGGTTTGGGAGAAGGGGGTGGTATTATGGACATTGGGGAGGGTATGTGTTTTGGTGAGTGCTGTGAAGTGTGTAAACCTGGTGATTCACAGACCTGTACCTCTGGGGATAAAAATATATGTTTATAAAAAATAAAAAATTATATTAAAAAAATAAAATAAAATTTTCAGAATATCAATTTGTTCTCTATAGTTAAGAGTCTATTTCTTGGTTTGCCTCTCTTCTCCCCTCTCCCTGTTCCTTTGTTTTGTTTCTTAAATTCCACGTATAAGTGAAGTCATATGGCATTTGTCTTGCCCTGATTGACTTCTTTCATTTAGTATAATGCTCTAGCATCATCAATATTGCAAATGACAAGATTTCATTCTTTTTGATTGCTAAGTAATATTGTATTGTCTATATATACCACACCTTCTTTATCCATTCATCAGTTGATGGACATTTGGAATCTTTTCATAGCATTTGAAAAAGTATAACACCCATTCATGTTGGAATTTCTCAAAAAAATAGGTTAAGAGTGAACATACTTCAACATAATAAAGTCCATTTATGAAAAAATCCACAGCTAACATTACACTCAGTGGTGAAGAACTGAGAACTTTTCCTTGATTAAGATCAAGAACAATACAAAAATGTCCACATTCACCACTTCCATTCAACATAGTACTAGAAGTCCTAACCACAGCAATCAGATGAATAAAAGAAATAACATGCATCTATTATTGGTAAGGAAGAAGTTAAAGTGTCATTCTTTGCAGATGACACATTCCTGTAAGTAGAAAACCCTAAATAGTCTACTGAAAAACTACTAGAAGTAAAAATGAATTCAGTAAACTTGCAGGATACAAATTTAATATGCAGAAATTAGTAGCATTACTATATATGAATAACAAATTAGCAGAAGGAGAAATTAAGAAAATAATTCCACTTACTGTTGCACCAAAAAGGATACAGAACCTAAAAATAAACCTAACCAAGGAGGCAAAAGACCTGTGATCTGAAAACTACAATATATTGATGAAATTGAAGGTGACACAAAAAAATGAGAAAATATTCCATTTTCATGGATTGGAAGAACCAATATCATTAAAATGTATATTCTACACAATGCAATTTATATATTGAATAAAGCCCTTATCATATCACCAACACTTTTCACAGAACCATAACAAAAAAAACTTGTATAGAACCACAATCGATCCTGAATAGCCAAAGCAATCTTGAGAAAGAAGTAAAAAAAAAACTGTTAGGTAATGAAAACAGTATGGTACTGGCAAAAAAATAGATACATATCAATAGAACAGGATAGAGAGCCCAGAAATAAACCCATTCTTATATGTTTAATTAATCATTGAGAAAGGAGGCTAGGATATACAATAGAAAATTCACATTTTCAATAAATTGTGCTGGGAAAACTGGGCAGCTACATGCAAAAGAATGAAACTGGACCATTTTTTTATAGCACACGCAAACATGAACTCAGATTGGATTAAAGATCTAAATGTGAGATTAAAGCCATAAGAATCTTAGAAGGCAGGAAGTAATTTCTTTGACACCAATTGTAACAAATTTTTCTAGATATGTTTCCTCAGGTAAGGAAAACAAAAGCAAAAATCAACTATTGGGATTATCTTAAAATAAAAACATTTTGCACAGCAAAGAAAACCATCACCAAAACAAAAAGGCAACTACTAAATTGGAGAAAATATTTTCAAATAATGTATCTAATAAGGGGTTAATATCTAAAATGTACAAAGAACTTATACAACTCAATATCAAACACAGTGTGATTAAAAAAATGGGCAGAATATATGTAAAAAGCAAGACATGAATAGACATTTTTCCAAAGAAGACATGCACATAACCATCAGACACATGACATGTCCTCAAAATTAATAATCATCAGGGAAATGCAAATTGAAACCACAATGAGATGCCACCTTACAGTAGATAGAATGGCTAAAATAAAAAAACACAGGAAATATAATATTTTGGTAAGTCTGTGAAGAAAAACAAGCCTTCATGTTCTTTTGGTGGGAATGCAAATTGGTACAGCCAGTGTGGAAAACAGTATGGAGTTTCCTCAAAAAAAAAACAAAAAAAGTACCATATGATCTAATAATTCTGGATTTCTTTGGGTATTTACTCAAAGAAAACAAAAACACTAATTTGAAAAGATATATGCACCCCTATGTTTATGGCAGGGTATTTACAACATCCAAGATATAGAAGCAACCTAAATGTCCACTGATAGAAAACTGGGTACAAAAGAGGTATCCATATATCTATCAATTATCTATCTATCTATCTATCTATCTATCTATCTATTTATCTATCTATTGGTACAAAAGAGGGATCTATCATCTATCTATCTATCTATGTATCTATCAATGTAGATATCTACATATCTACATATCTATGTAGATAGATATCCATAAAACAGGATGTGACCTTGCCATTTGTGACAACATGGATGTATCTAGAAGATATTATGATAGGTGAAGTAAAGTCAGGTGAAATAAGGTGAGAAAGACAAATACCATAAGATTTCACCCATATGTTGAATCTAAACAAAACAAAGAAACAAAAAGCAGAATTAGACATATAAATAGAGACTGATTAATTTTCAGAATGAAGGGAGGTAGGGGATGGGAAAAAATAGGTGAAGGGGAGTAGGAGATACAGACTTCCAGTTATAGAATGAATAAACTATGGAAATAAAAGGTACAGCATAGGGAATATAGACAATAATATTGTAATAGCATTGTATTGTGACAGATGATAACTATACTTGTGAACATAGCATAATGTATAGAGATATTGAGTCATTTTGTTGCACACCTGAAGCTACTATAATATTATATATCAGCTATAGTCAAATAAATAATAGAGAAAATCCATTTAAAAAGGAGAAACGAGCAGATAAGAGGATGGAAACCTATAAGTAAGAAAGGCTAAATTTTTGGCTGATATAAGGACATAAGTCATGAAGATACATAGGACATGATAAGTAAAGAGGAAGGAATGAGAGATCAATCAAAAGTCAGCAGGAATTAACACTGGGTAGAACTGATAAAAAGGGGGCAAATATGAATATCCAGAGTAAGTCAGGGGCAAGAATAGCAAAAATAGCTGAAGGTTTGCCTTAAAAATCCTCTCTAACTTCACAGGACCCGAATGGAGGTTGGGAAATCATTTCTTAAAATTGACAGGATATCTTGTTAGTATAATTCATGGCTTTATTTTACTAATTTTATCTATTTACCGTATCTATTATCTATCTATCTGTCATCTATCTGTCATCTATCTATCTATATCTATCTATATCTGCATTATCATCATCTATTTCTCTATGTATTTTGCTGATAGTTTTGTTTCTCCCACAGAGAAAATTCATGATCTTTATAATACAAATTTTCTGATTAGAAGATACTTTTCTTTCTAATTTGTGTATTTGTGTTTTGGTTCCCAGCAGATTAAGCTTTCCAGAATTCTGACCTATGGATAAATAGAGACATGACAATTTGGAAAATGAACAGGAACCAGATTTGTTACTAAGTGCTTCCATTATCACTATGACAGACTTAGAGCTCTTTAAATTTCGATCTCTTTGCCCTGATAGTTATTCTTTATTCAGGAGCTTTCTGAGTTAAACATCCTTTTGGTGCATTAGCCAAACCCTCAGCTTAAGTATACCTTTCTCCTTGGATTGAAAACTATTTAGGAATTTCTTGATGTCATTTTCAAGACAGTGGCTATACGGCTTACTCAACTAGAATTACCCATTGGGAAAAAGCATGAGAGTGAATCTTTATCCTTATCCATAGTCAAAAAACCCTACCATGTTGGTATCACATGGTATCATGGTCGGCATCATGGTTGGTATCACAACTGAGTGCTAAGTCAGCATTTCTATTTCTTTAATCCTTTCCGGAAAGGACCAAATTTTCACTGGGTTTGGGATCTTATTATATCAACTTTCCAGAAAAGAAGATGACTACAGTAGGGGTTGCTTGTGGAATTTGTGTGATATTTTATAATAAAAACAAACTTTTAATTCATGAATTTTATAAGCCCATACATAAAATGTTCCTTATGGATGTATATAATCTATCGTATTACATCTACTAATGTTTGTCTCCAGTTTAACCTGAGTCATAAAATATAAAGATAAAACTATGTTACCTGAAAAGATAGTATCTTTGACACATTTTCTTATTTTGTTAACTACCTGCCATTTTAAAATGTTAATTAGACTTATTATTAATCCTTATTTTGTCTTCTTGTAGTCTTCTTGATTAGCACTATTTGCAGTATTTTGAGTCATCCATATGTACCAGGTGTTTCCTTTCTGTAGTTAAAAAAGCACTGACCACAGTTAAGTTTTATAAGTTATAAACTGATGAATCCCTTTTAAAGATAAGCACATTATGGAATGAAACATAGCTTTTGAAGAACTTAACCTCATTTTCAAAAGCCTTTTAAAATAATGGATTCTGCCCCCACCAAAAAAAAGTGCCAATAGCTTCATGGAAGAATGAGATTTGGCAGTTAAACAAGTACTTATCAATTCCATGTCAGTACAAGTTCCAGAATTTGCATTCAATCTAATAGAGTGCAAAATTTTGAACTCAGTAATCACTCTTTTATTGTTTCAATGTTGTGTCTTATAATTTCATCTTTACTTAGTTATTATGCTCCTGACTTAAAAAACTATTTCTGTTTAACACTTTCATCAAATATAGTATATAAAAAATAAAATATACATCTTTGTTATTTTAAATTTTGTAAGCTTGATTAATATTTGGAAGAAGATACATGTAAAATATTATTTTTTTTCTTTTCTGCTACTGACCTTAAACTCATCACATATTTGTAACTCGCAAATAAGTAGTCCAGACTCTTTCATTAATGAATATTAGGCACAGTTTCAACATATATTATGCCAGAAAAATTGAAGAAGACTATATGTGATTCCATGTGATAACTGATGAAATTATATTGGCCAAATAAAATTGAACTATTGATCAATTTGATGTGGTGTGCCAGTGAAAGTTTTATTTCTCTATGATGATTAGTTTTTTGTTTGTTTGTTTGTTTTTAAAGACAGAGATCACAAGTAGACAGAGAGGCAGGCAGAGAGAGAGGAAGGGAAGCAGGTTCCCTGCTGAGCAGCGAGCCCAATGCGGGGCTCGATCCCAGGACCCTGGGATCATGACCTGAGCCAAAGGCAGAGTCTTTAACCCACTGAGCCACCCAGACATCCCTGATTAGTTTTTTAAATCATCTCTGTTTAGATCTTCGAAATACTTCTTCTTGAAAAATCTTACTGTGAAGTAGACATCTCTTTTTTGCCCAAGAATTTTATTCTGTTAAGACATGAACCTAGTATTTTTTTTTTTAAGAATATCTTCTTTTTCACATTCAATTCATACGGTCTACCTAGGATTGAGATCATCCCCAAACATTCAAGGTTACACCCTAATTAGCCTAAGCCATTTATCTGTTCTCAATGATTGTTTTAAGGATAGATATTTTTCCTACTGTAGCCAATAATATACAATCAAAATTTTGCTAATGTTTCTGGGAAATAGGCTGTTATTCTTTCTTCTTGGACAGAAATATGAGATGATGTAGACATTGCAGACAGTGTCAATATCTTCGGATTTTATAGAGATTGAATATGAAGCCAACCAAGCTGGAGGAAGAGTAATGACATAGAGATGAAATGAGTCCTGATGACATCATTAAACCCTAAATACAGCTGTTCATGAAGCAATTTCTACCCCCCGGATTTTTCAGTAGTTAGGCAACCCACATATTCCTATCTCTCTCTTCCCCAGCCTCTCCCCTTTTTTTTTTTTTTTTTTTAATCTTAACACACTGTATGTTGAGTTTTCTATTACTTGAAGCTATGGGTAAAATATAAATGGATAGGTAAAATGAGAGTAAATGGGTAAAGTTCCCCAAACTTGGAACATGTTACCATAGTTATCAGGGCTTCTTAAAGCCTAGGATTTTAATAAATGTTACTTTTGAGAAAAGGTGAGGTGAGGAGCTTAGATTTTTATATTTTTAATACATCTATATTATATAAGTTCTTTGAAATATCTTTGAAATGGTGTATAAGAAAGCAACTTATTTCTGTACATTGATTTTGTATCCTGCCACATTACTGAATGCTCTATGAGTTCTGGTAGCTTGGGGGTGGAGTTTTTTGGGTTTTCCATATGAAATATCATGTCATCTGCAAAAAGAGAGATTTTGAATTCTTCTTTGCCAATTTGAATACATTTTATTTCTTTTTGTTGTCTGATTGCTGTTGCTAGGTCTTTTCAATACTATGTTGAACAATAGTCGTGATAGTAGGCATCTTCCTTGTTCCTGACCTCAAAGTGAAGGCTATTACGTTTTCCCCATTGAGGATGATATTCACTGTGGGTTTTTCATAAATAGATTTTAATAAGTTCAGGAATGTTCCCTTTATTCCTATACTTTGAAGGGTTTTAATCAGAAATGGATGCTGTATCTTGTCAAAAGCTTTTTCTGCATCAATTGAGAAGACTATGTGGTTCTTCTCTCTTCTTTTATTGATTTTTTTTTCTATCACATTGATGTGTGAATGTTGAACCACCCTTGCATTCCATGGATAAATCCCATCTGGTCATGGTGGATAATAGTTTAATGTACTGTTGGATACTATTAATTAGGATCTTGTTGAGAATCTTGGCATCCATATTCATCACGGATACTGGTCTAAAATTCCCCTTTTTGATGGGGTCTTTGCCTGGTTTGGTGATCAGGGTAATGCTGGCTTTATAAGAAGAGCCTGGAAGTTTCCTTTCTCTTTGTACTTTTTGAAACAATTTCATGAGAATAGGTATTATTTCTTCTTTGAATGTTTGGTAGAATTCTCCAGGGAATCCATCAGTTCCTGGACTCTTGTTTTTTTGGAGGTTTTTGATCACTGTTTCAATCTTATTTCTAGGTATTGGTCTATTAAGGTTGTCAATTTCTTTCTGTTTCAGTCTTGGAAGTTTATAGGTTTCCAGGAATGTATCCATTTTATCAAGGTTGCTTAACTTACTGGCATATAGCTGCTGATAATAATTTCTGATGATTGTTTCTATTTCTTTGGTGTTAGTCATAATCTCTCCCTTTTCATTCATAATTTTATTAAATTGGGTTCTCTTTTCTGTTGGATTATTTTGGCCAGTGGTTAATTGATCTTATTGGTTCTTTCAAATAAACAGCTTCTAGTTTCACTGATGTGTTCTACTGTTTCTCTAGTTTGTAACTCATTGATCTCTGCTCTAATCTTGATTTTTTTCCCTTCTTGTGCATGGATTTGCTTAATTTGTTGTTGATTTTCCAGTTCTTCAAGGTGTAAAGAGAGCTGGTGTGTTGGGGATTTTTCATTTTTTTTGAGTGAGACTTGGATGACTATGTATTTCCTCCTGAGGGCCACCTTTGCCATATCCCATAGGTTTTAGACCAATGTGTCTTCATTCTCTTCCATGAACTGTTTAAGTTATTCTTTGATTTCATGGGTGATCCAAACATTCTTTTTTTTTTTTTTAAAGATTTTATTTATTTATTTGATGGACAGAGATCACAAGTAGGCAGAGAAGCAGGCAGAGGGAGAGGAGGAAGCAGGCTCCCCGCTGAGCAGAGAGCCTGATGCAGGGCTCGATCCCACGACCCTGGGATCATGACCTGAGCCGAAGGCAGAGGCTTTAACCCACTGAGCCACCCAGGCTCCCCGATCCAAACATTCTTAAGCAGGGTGGTGTTTAGCTTCCAATTGTTCGATTTCCTTCTGTACTTTTTCTTGTGGTTAAGTTCCAGTTTCAAAGTATTGTGGTCTGAGAATATGCAGGGAATAATCTTAATCTTTTGGTATCGGTTAAGTACTTATTTGTGACTCAGTATGTGGTCTATTCTGGAGAAAGTTCCATGTGCACTTGAGGAGAATGAGTATTCTTGGTTTTAGGGTGGGATATTCTGTATATTTCTATGAAGTCCATCTAGTCTAATGTGTCATTCAAAACGCTTGTTTTATTGCTGATTTTCTGTTTAGATTATTTGTCTACTGCTGAAAGTGTCATGTTAAGATCCCCTACTATTAATGTATTCATATCAATATGACTATCTTGATTAATTGTTGTCTTATGTAGTTGGCTACTCCCAGACTGAGGGCATAAATATTTACAATTGTTAGGTATTCTTGGCGGATAGACACTTTAAGAATGATGTAGTGACCTTCTTTATCACTGACTACAGTCTTTAGTTTAATCTGATATGAGAATCACTACCCCAGCTTTCTTTTTTTTTAAGATTTTATTTATTTATTTAACAGACAGAGATAACAAGTAGGCAGAGAGGCAGGCAGAGAGAGAGAGAGAGGAGGAAGCAGAATCCCTGCAGAGCAGAGAGCCTGATGTGGGGCTTGGTCCCAGGACCCTGGGATCATGACCTGAGCCAAAGGCAAAGGCTTTGACCCACTGTGCCACCCAAGTGCCCCTACCCCAGCTTTATTTTGAGGCCTGTTGGCATGAAAGATACTTCTCCATTACTTCACTTTCAGTCTGGATATATCTTTAGGTTCCAAATAGATCTCTTGTAGACAGGATATGGACAGGTCCTGACATTTTATACAACTGGCAATGCTGTGCCATTTTATGGGATTGCTTGGACCGTTCACATTGAGAGTAATTATTGAAGTTCATGTTGCCTGTGAAGTTCTTGTTTCTATAGATAGTCTCTGTAAATTTCTGATCTATGTCACTCTTGGGTTCTTTCTTCTTTTATAGAACCTACTCCCCCTTAATATTTCTTGTAGGGCCAGCTTGGTGATCACATACTCTTTTAAACCTTGCTGGTCATGAAAGCTCTTCATCTCTTCATCCATTTTGAATGTCAGCCTTGTTGGGTAAAGTATTCTTGGCTGCATGTTCTTCTCCTTTAGTGCAATGAATATGTCTTGCTAGCCCTTTCTGGCTTGCCAGGTTTCTGTGGACAGGTCTGACATTATTCTGATGGACTTTCTTCTGTACATAAGGAATCTCTTCACCCCAGCTGCCCTCAGGAGCTCTTGACTAAAATTATGATTCATTAGTCTCACAATCAAGTGTCTCGATGTTTTACTAGATTCGTTGATCTTAGTGGGTGTCCTTTCTGCCTCTAGGACATAAACACTGGTTCCATTCCCCAGATTGGGAAAATTATCATCGAAAGTTTGTACAACTGTATCTTTTTGTATTCTTTCTTTCTCCTCCCCCTCAGGGATCCCAATAATTCTGATGTTAGAACATTTCATGGCATTATTTATTTCCCTAAATCTGTTTCCATGGCTTCTAAGTTGTTTGTTCCAGGCTTCCACCTGATCCTTTTTATCCATCAGTTACTCCTCTAGATTACTAATTCTATCTTCTTCTTCAGTTATCCTAGCTGTTAGAGTATTTAGTTTAGATTGGATCTCATTGATGGCATTTTTAACATCTTCCTGCATGACATTCACTTCTACCCTTAAAGATTCCATGTTGTCATTAATGGTTTTCTCCAACATAGCCATTGCCTGGATAATTGTTACCCTGAATTCCCTTTCCAACTTATTGTTTATGTCCATATCCAATAGTTCTTGTGGAGAGGGCACAGTCTGAATTTTTCCCCTGTTGGGTGTTCCTCATCCTAGTCATTTTGGTGAGAGGTGTTTGAGGGGATATATAGTTGAATATATCAACCACAGTCCAGACAAGGGGCACCTTGGAACGCTTTTAAGCAATCGGAAGTCACCACTCTCCACTGGCATCTTCTGCCCTTGTAGAGGTCCAGGATTGTATAGTCTTATATCTCAGGCAGATTTCATGAGTGTTCAGAGTGTTCTGGTAGATAATTAGCTCACTACAGGGAACCGATTGAAACAGGGTCTCCTACTTCTCTGCCATCTTGCCCCTTCTCCTAAACAGACATTTTTAAAAAGAAATCACAGTTGGGGGAAATTGGAGGGGGAGACAAACCATGAGATACTGTGGACTCTGAAAAACAATCTGAGGGTTTTAGAGGGGCGGGGGGTTGGAGGTTGGGTGAGCCTGGTGGTGGGTATTATGGAGGGCATGTATTGCATGGAGCACTGGGTGTGGTGCATAAACAATGAATTCTGGAACACTGAAAAGAAATTTAAAAATAAATAATTTTTTTTTAAATCACAAATGGACAACAGGTACATAAAAGATACTCAGCATTACTGATTGTCAAGGAAACGCAAATCAAAAACAGAATGAGGTAACACTTCATACCTTTTAGAAGGGCTATTATCAAAAAGACAAGAGATAATATTGATGAGGGTGCAGATAAAAGGGAATATGTGCACTGTTGTTGGGAATATAAGTTGGTATGGTCACTGTGGAAAACAATGTAGAAATTTCTTAAAAAATTGAAAATAGATTTACAATATGATCCAGCAATTCCACTTCTTGGTATATACCCAAAGGTCATTAAAGCAGAATATCAAAGAGTTATCTATACTCCCATGTTCACTCTAGCACTATTCACAATAGCCAAGATACATAAATAGTCTAAGTGTCCATCAACAGATAAATGAATAAAAAAGTGATTATATATAAAATTCAGCCATGCAAAAGAAGGAAATCCTGTTATTCCTGGCAACACAAATGAATTCTGAGGATGATATATTGAGATAAGCCAAACATAGAAAGAGAAATACATGATATCACTTATATATGGAATCTAAAAATCTAAACACATAAAAGCAGAGAGTAAAATGGTAATTAAAAGGGCCTGGGAAGTTGGGGAGCATAGAAAGATTTTTTTTTTTTTTAAAGAACAAACTTACAATGAGTAGCAAATAAGTTCTAGGGATCTAATGCACAGTATAGTGAATATAGGTAACCCTATGTGTTATAATTATCAAAGTTGCAAGGAGACTAGGTTTCAATTATTTTGAAGACAAAAAATAAATAATGGTTATGTGATATTATAAAAGTGCTATCACTACAATGACATCATATTAAAATATAAATAAATTAATATATTGCATATCTTAAACTCACACATTGTAAAATCTCAAATATATTTAAATTAAAAAGAGAAAATCATGAATATATAATAAGAGAAATAAAATATAATGCAATTAAAGACTTGGTGTCCTACATTTTGGAATACAAAATGTTGCATAGAAAATGTCTAGTATTACATACAAATTCATAAATTACCCCAAGTTCAGAATTATATGTTAAAGAAAAAAATTAAGTAAAATACTCAAGTCTGAAATAGAACATGACAGATTTTACTCAAGAGTTACCTAGAGGATAGCACATTTTTGTGACATATGTTAGGCTGCATAGAAAGAACAAACATTTACAATAAAATAAAACTCTCTTAAAAATAAGATATACCAGATTCCTCCATGAGATTTCTAAAGATTCTGTTACTGAAATTGCATACTATTTCATAATATTTTTAAATTAAAAAAATCCTCTAAAATGTGATTTTCAATTTGATCATTAGAAATGTGCCTGACAACAAAAACATGATTTACGGTTTCAACAAATTTTACATATGATTAAAATCAGAGTAATGTTAGATAGTGGAACATGTTGATTAAATAATGAATTGTTATTTTATGCTATTCTTCTGAAATAAAGGTAGAATCATTCAGAGACAACTACTTTGTTGCTTCAAAATCTGGGACTATATCCTCTTGTTAGAGTTCTTCTCTATGACTACCAATTTTTTTCTTAATCTAGTTTCTCTGATATTTCAAGAAATGATCTAGTCTAAGAAATAATTAGAATACACCAATAAAGCTGACAAAGATGGAGATCACATACCAGCATTCAATAGAGGAACTCTATGGAAAAAAAAATTTCCAACAGTATTTAATATTTGACCATGCTCATAGAATTTAGTATACTCAGGCTGATTTTGCCTTGGTTTGATTTATTCACCAGGAAGTAGTAAACTGAATTGGAAAGGACTATATGTATTTGAAGTTACACGGGGAGAATATAGCTCTAATTTTTTAACCTCCACATGAAATCTAAGATCTACTTGTTAGTAGATAATGCCCAATTTCCTACACAATATGAAACCTGAATTAAGATATCATATATGGTTTGAGGAGGGACAAGATGGTGGAGAAGTAGGAGATCCTGTTTCAACTGTTTCCCTAAAGTGAGCTAAATATCTACCAGAACACTCTGAGCAACCAGGAAATCAGCCTGAGATGCAAGATTCTGGATCTCTAAGGGGGCAGAAAACATCAGTGGAGAGGTAACACAGAGTGAGAACATTCAGACTGATATCGAAGGATAAACAGAAGGGGAGGGTAGCCACCAGAAGTGACCCATTGGAAAGTAAAACCCCATTACAAAAGTGCCCTGTGTTTTGGAACCAGAATTAACATGGAATATGTTTTAAAGCACTCAAAAAGAGCAAAAGGTCTTCAGGGGCATCTGGTGTAATCAGGCAGTCATGGGCAAGGACCTAAGCCCACAGACCCAGGACAACCAACACCAGCAACCTTCCATGCCAGAGAGAATGAAGTGGAATCCCCAGTCTGTGGCCCTTGATCCCCTGGATTTCCACTGTTTGTACCACTGCTCAACTGGGCGTCTTACTGCCCATGTGTGAGACAGTCTGGTATGGGTGCTAGTTGGTACTCTCTAGGTCCACAGCCTTCTGCACTCTGTGTGCCCTGCACAACTGCAGGGTTTGAGTGAACTCCCAGCTACACCTGAGAGAGCTTGGTGTGGACACCAGCTGGCAGCCTCTAGGCCTGTGGCCTTCTGCAACTGGCCAAGGGTCTGAACACTCCGAGCCTATGCCTGAGAGAACCTGGTGCAATATTTGGTCAGGAACCCTCAGCAGTGGCAACATTCCATGTGAGGGTCTGAGCATACCCTGTGTGGCCCTGGATTCCAGACAGCAATCCTGGCAAAGGCAACCACCAGAAGTGGGTTCCCTGGACCAATACCAATCAAAATTTTAGTGACACAAGGGTGCAGAGACAAGCAGGCACCTTGGACGACCACTGAGACGATGGCTGGGGACGTGCACTGCCTGTGGAAGTTTGTGCTATTCAGCATAGTTTGCAGAGAGGGAGTCTGTGTGTTCTGGAAAACTCAGAGGGAAGCACACTGAGGCTTGTCTCTGAGGTGAAGGTCTGAGCGCAGTTTTCTTTCCACTAAACCTCTGAAAAGCTGCAAAAAGCCACCAAAGAACAAAAACCTCCAGAGAACAAACACCTGAAAAAACGGTTTCCACAGAGCCCAGAACATTGATAGGGCAGAGGGCGGAGCCAGACTGACTGAAAAACAGTGAGACAGGCCCCTTCCCCAGAGAGCAAGCCGAAAGAATGAGAGGACAACCATCACAGGGTCCCCATAAAACTATAAAACCACAACATCAGGGAAAAACAATATATTAAGCTCAGGAGATTTCCCTAAAACCTATATATTTCATAGATAGAACTTTTTAATTTTTTCAATTCGTTCTCAGGATTCTTGTTCTTTTAATGTTTTTAACCTACTTAAAATTACAACTAGAGGTTTAATACAAAATATTCCATAATACCCTTTTAATTTGAACTTTCTTCATACATATTCCTGTGCTTTTCTTCTTCTTTTCTTTTTTTTTCTTTTTTTAAAAATATACATATAGATATAAGCTTCAAGGTAATCAATTTTCCCTATTCAATACTGCCCCTATATATAAACCAGTTTTAATCTCCCTTTATCTCTGGAAAATTGAGTACTTTAACAAAGATATCAAGATACACCTAGGAGGAACCAAAATAACCTTCCTTGCCCACTTCAAGGATTTATAACCACGCTCCCATGTTTTCCTTCTGTCAGTGCTTCTGAAAATTTGTTTTTGTTCTGGTATTAAATAAATCTTATCCTTGGCATTCATTTTTTCTGGGTTTTCTCCTTCTCCTTCTTCTGCTTCTTCTTCTTTTTTCTTATCATTTATTTTCTCAGTATTTTTGTTTGTCCATTTTTGTTTATAAACTTTATAAATCTTACTTTTGGGATTCATTCTGGCTAGGTTTTCTCTTTTACTCTCTCTCTCTCTTTTGCTCTCTCTCTCTCTCTCTCTTTTTCTTTCTTTTTGGTGGTGACTTCTAATTCCACCAAAACATTCCAGGGTGCACCTTGCCTGGTTCGGGGATGATATATTCTGCTATACAACCCCTCAACCACCTCTCACCAAAATAACTAGGACGAGGAACACTCAACAGAGGAAAAGTTCAGAGACAGTGCCCTCTCCATCAGAACTATTGGATATGGACATAAACGGTATAATGGAAAGGGAATTCAGGGTAACAATTATCCAGGCAATGGTGGCTAGGTTGGAGAAAACCATTAGTGACAACGTGGAATCACTAAAGCTGGAAGTGAGAGACAACCTGGCAGAAGCTAGAAATGCTATCAATGAGATCCAACCTAATCTAAATACTCTAACAGCTAGGGTAACTGTGATAGAAGACAAAATCAGTGATCTAAGGACAAAATGATAAGAGAAAAGGGATCAGGAGGAGGCCTGGAATGAACAGTTTAGAAGACATGAAAACAGAATTAGAGAACTAAATGACGCCATGAAATGTTCCAACATCAGAATTATTAGGATCCCTAAGAGGTTGGAGAAAGAGAGAAGACTAGAATATATAATTGAACAAACTCTGGATGAAAAATTCCCCAATCTGGGGAATGGGACAAGTGTTCATGTCCTAGAGGCAGAAATGTCATCCACCAAGATCAGTGAATTTAGAAAGACCACAAGACACTTAATCGTGAAACTCACAAATCATAATTTTAGGCAAGAGCTTCTGAGGGCAGCTAGGGGATGAGATTCTTTATGTACAGAGAGAGGTCCATCAGAACGATATACCTGTCCACAGAAACCTGCCAAGCCAGAAAGGGCTGGCAAGACATATTCAGGGCACTAAATGAGAACAGGCAGTCAAGAATACTTTAATCAGCAAAGCTGACATTCAAAATGGATGGAGAGATAAAAAGCTTATAATACTGGCAAGGTTTAAAAAGGTTATTAAACCACGAAGGTGGCCCTGAAAAAAAATATTAAGGGAGATTCTATAAAAGAAGAAAGAAGCCAAGAGTGACATAGAACAGAATTTTACAGAGACAATGTATAGAAACAAGGAATTCACAGGCAACATTATGCCAATAAAAATGTATCTTTCAATAATCACTCTCAATGTAAATGGCCTAAATGCTCATATAAAATGGCACAGTGTTGCAGAAAGCAATAGAAGCCATCCACATGCTGTCTATAAGAGACACATCTGGAACCTAAAGATACATCCAAACTGAAAGTGAAAGGAAGGAGTAGCATCTTTTGTGCCAACGGGCCACAAAAGAATGCTGAGATAGTGATTCTCATACCAGATTAATTAGATTTAAACTAAAGGCTGTAGTCAGAGATAAAGTAGGACACTACATCATTCTTATGTTTAGTTAGCCAACATATAACCATCATAGGTTTTCATTGTACTATTCAACAATTCATTAGTTGCATATAACACCCAGTGCTCATTCCAATGTGTTCTCTCCTTAATACCTGACCCCTGGTCACCCCATAACCACACCCCCTCCTTTCTGTAACCCTCATTTTTTTTTTCCCCCGGAGTCCAGGGTCTCTCATGGTTTATGTCCCTCCCTGGTTCCTTCTCATTTAGTTTTCCCACCCTTCCTCTGTGGTCCTTTGCTCTATTCCTTATGTTCCTCATTTGAGAGATACCACCGTCAACCAGCCAGAATGGCCAAAGTTAACAAGACAGAAAACAACAGGTGTTGGCAAGGTTATGGAGAAGGGGGAACCTCCTTGCACTGTTGGTGAGAATGCAACCTGGAACAGTCAGTCTGGAGAAAAGTACGGAGGTTTCTCAAGACTTTAAAATAGAGCTACCATATGACACATTGATTGCACTACTAGGCATTTACTCCAAAGCTTGGGCATTTCTGAGAGTCTCTAAGAAGTACTCAACAGAAGAGGATAAAACCATTTATTTGTAAAATTAATAACAAAAGGATTAGGCTTAGGTGGGGACTTACAGGTTGATATTTCCACTTGGGTATCAAGTCTGACTTCTGACTTCTCCATTCCATATGATCACAGACCCAATCCAAAGAATAATGTCATATCTTCATACTTCTACAATATATGGCAACCTAGACTTTTTTTGAAACTTGAAAAAAAAAAAAGTAGGACAGTACATCATTCTCAAAGGGTCTGTCAACCAAGAAGATCCAACAATTGTAAATATTTATGCCCCCAATATGGAAGCAGCCAACTACGTAAGACAACTGTTAATCAAAATAAAGCATCATATTTATATGAATACATAAATAGTAGGGGACCTTAACACGACACTCTCAGCAATAGACAGATCATCTAAACAGAAAATCAGCAAAGAAACAAGAGCTTAGAAAGATACATTAGACCAGATGGACTTCATAGAAATATACAGAACTTTCTACCCTTAAACAACAGAATACTCATTCTCCTCGAGCACACAAGGAATTTTCTTCAGAATAGACCACATACTGGGTCACAAATAAGAGCTCAAAAGATACCAAAAGACTGAGAGTATTCCCTGCACATTCTCAAACCACAATGTTTGACACTGGAATTCAACCACAAAAAAAAAAAAAAAAAAAAAAAAAAATTGAAGGAATTCAAACACTTGGAAGCTAAAGACCACCCTGCTTAAGAATGTTTGGATCAACCAGGAAATCAAAGAAGAACTTAAACAATTCATGGAAACCAATGAGAATGAACACACATTGGTGCAAAACCTATGGGATATGGCAAAGTTGGTCCTGAGAAGGAAATACAATGACCACCCAAGCCTCACTCAAAAAAATTGAAAAATCCAAAATACACCAACTCTCTTTACACCTTGAATAACTGCAAAATCAACAACAAATTAAGCCAACCGCATGTACAAGAAGGGAAATAATCAAGATTAAAGAGGGATCAATGAGTTAGAAACCAGAGATATAGTAGAAGAACACATCAATGAAACTAGAAGCTGATTCTTTGAAGGAATTAATAAGAATGATAAACCACTGTCCAAAATAATCCAACAGAAGAGAGACAGGACCCAAATTAATAAAATTATGAATGAAAGTGGAGATGTCAAAAGAAACAGCAAGGAAATAGAAACAATCATAAAAAAATTATTATCAACAGCTATATGCCAATACGTTAAGCAACACAGAAAAAAAAAATGGATGCATTCTAGGAAACCTATAAACATCAAAGACTGAAACATGAAGAAATTGGTAACCTGAATAGACCAACTTCTAGTAATGAGATTGAGGCACTGATCAAAAACCTCCACAATAATAAGAGCCCAGGACCTGATGGATGCCCTAGGGGATTCTACCAAACTTTCAAAGAAGAAATAATACCTATTCACCTGAAGTTTCTTCAAAAAATAGAAACAGAAGGAAAACTTCCAGACACTTTCGATGATGCCAGCATTACCCTGATCCCCAAATCAGGCAAAGACCCCATCAAAGGGGAATTTCAGACCAGTATCCATGATGAATATGGATGCCAAGATTCTCAACAAGATCCTAGCTAATAGGATCCAACAGTATATTAAAAAGGTTATCCACCATGACGAGGTGGGATTTATCCATGGGATGCAAGTGTGCTTCAACATTCGCAAGTCAATCAATGTGATTGAACTCATAAATAAGAGGAGAGAGAAGAATCACATGGTCTTCTCAGTTGAAGCAAAAAAGGATTTGACAAGATACAACATCCATTCCTGATTAAAACCATTCAAAGTATAGGGATAGAGGGAACATTCCTCAACTTCATAAAATCTATATGTGAAAAACCCACAGCAAATATCATTCTCAATGGGGAAAAGCTGACAGCCTTCCCCTTGAGATCAGGAAGATGACAAGGTTTCCAACTCTTGCCATTGTTGTTGAACATAGTAAGAAAAGTCCTAGCAACAGCAATCAGACAACAAAAAGAAATAAAAAGTATTAAAATTGTGAAAGAAGAAGCCAAGGTCTCTCTCTTCACAGATGACATAATACTTTATATGGAAAACCCAAAAGACTCCACCCCCAAACTACCAGAACTCATACATCAATTTAGTAATGTGGCAGGATACAAAATCAATGTACAGAAATCAGTTGCTTTCTTATACTCTACCAATGAAAATATATAAAGGGAAATTAGAAAATTGATTCCATTTACTATAGCTAAAGAACTATAAGATACCTGGGAATAAACCTACCCAAAGAGGTAAAGGATCTGTACTCAAGGAATTACAGAACATTCATGAAAGAAATTGAAGAAGATGGAAGACCATTCCATGCTCATGGATTGGAAGAATAAACATTATTAAAATGTGTATACTGCCAGAACAATCTATACTTTCAATGCCATCCCTTCAAAATCACACTTATATTTTTCTAAGAGCTGGAAAAACAATCCTAAAATTTGTATGGAACCAGAAGAGACCCCTAATTGTTAAGGAAATGTTGAAAAAGAAAAACAAAACTGGGGGCATCATGTTGCCTGATTTCAGGCTTTACTACAAAGCTGTGATCACCAAGATAGCATGGTACTGGCACAAAAACAGACACATAGATCAGAAGAACAGAGTACAGAGTCCAGATACGGACCGCAACTCAATGGTCACATGATCTTCAACAAAGTAAGAAAAAAATATCCACTGAAAAAGACAGTCTCTTTAATAAATGGTGCTGGGAAAATTGAACAGCTATCTATAGAAGAATGAAACTTGACCATTCTCTTACATCATACACAAAGATAAACTCAAAATGTATAAAAGACCTCAATCTGTGCCAGGAATCTATCAACATTCTAGAGGAGAACATAGGCAGTAACCTCTTCAACATTGGTCATGGCAAATTCTTTCAAGACATGTCTCCAAAGGCAAAGAAAACAAAAGCAAAAATCAACTTTTGGGACTTCTTCAAGATCAAAACCTCTATACCGCAAAGGAAACTGTCAACGAAACAAAGAGGCATCCCACGGAATGGGAGAAGATATTCGCATATGACACTACAGAAAAGGGGCTGATATCCACAATTTATAAAGAAACTCTTCAAACTCAATGCTCAAAAAACACATAATCACGTCAAAAAATGGGCAGAAGACATGAACAGACACTTATCCAAAGAAGACATACAGATGGCTAACAGACACATGAAAAAATGTTCATCATCATTAGCTATCAGGGATATTCAAATCCAAACCACAATGAGATACCACCTTTTACTAGTTAGAATGACCAAAATCATAAGACAGTAAGCAACAAGTGTTGGAGAGGACGTGGAGAAAGGGAACCCTGTTACACTGTTGGTTGGAATGCAAGTTGGTGCAGCCACTTTTGAAAACGGTGTGGAGATGCCTTAATAAATTAAAAATAGAGCTTCCCTATGATGCTACAATTGCACTACTGGGTATTTACCACAAAGATACAGAAGTAGTGAAAAGAAGGGCCATATGTACCCAATGTTTATAGCAGCAAGGTCTGCAGTCTCCAAACTGTGGAAAGAGCTGAGATGCCCTTCAACAGACGAATGGCTAAAGAAGAGGTGGCCTATATATACAATGGAATATTACTCAGCCATCAGAAAGGATGAACACTTCACCTTTAAATCAACATGGCTGGGAATGGAGGAGATCATGTTGAGTGAAATAAGTCAAGCAGAGAGATTATATTATCATACAGTTTTGCTTACTTGTGGAACATAAGGAATAACATGGAGAACATTAGGAGAAGGAAAGGAAAAGTGAATTGGGGGAAATCAGAGTGGGAGACGAACTATGATAGACTGTGGACTCTGAGAAACTGACTGAGAGTTTTAGAAAGAAGGGGGTGGGGGGATGGATAAGCCCAGTGGTGGGTATTAAGGAGAATATGTATCGCATAGAGTAATGGGTGTGGTACATAAATAATGAATCTTGGAACACTGAAAAAATAAAATAAAATAAAATAAAATAAAATAAAATAAATAAAAGCAGTGTAAGTGTTAAGATGAGATACTTAGGGGGACGCCTGGGTGGCTCAGTTGGTTGGACGACTGCCTTCGGCTCAGGTCATGATCCTGGAGTCCTGGGATCGAGTCCCGCATCAGGCTCCCAACTCCATGGGGAGTCTGCTTCTCTCTCTGACCTTCTCCTCGTTAATGCTCTCTCTCACTGTCTCTCTCTCAAGTAAATAAATAAAATCTTTAAAAAAAAAAAGATGAGATACTTAGGATCAATATTATTTACTGATGCAATCAATATGGTACAATGAAAATAAACAAATACTTTCTCTGAATTCAAAATTAGTAAAGAGGTATATTCCTGGACAAGCTGTAATTTCCCTTTAAAATTAAAGAAAGCTTCCCTATGGAATATCAACCTAAGTATGATCCATGATACACTACAGGATAAATCAGTGTCTCAAAAGTAGTGAGTCATTAAGTTAATGTTTCAAGGTAATTCTGAAGGCAGGTAATGTAATGTACATGATAAAAAGGTGTTTTATTTATTTTTTAATTTATTTTATTATTTTTTCATTATGTTCAATTAGCTAACGTATAGTACATCATAGGTTTTTGTTGTAGTGCTCAATGATTCATTAGTTACATATAGCACATCAAGTGCCCTCCCTAATACCCATCACCCAATCACTCCATCCCATAACCCCCCTCTCCTCTGTAACCCTCAGTTTGTTTACCAGCGTCCAGAATCTCTCATGGTTTGTCTCCCTTTCTGATTTCTTCCCATTCAGTTTTTCCTTCCTTCCCCTGTGGTCCTCTGCTCTATTCCTTATGTTCCACATGTGAGTGAAACCATATGATAATTGTTTTTCTCTGCTTGACTTATTTCACTCAGGATAATCGTCTCTAGTTCCGTTCATGTCAGTGCAAATGGTGAGTATTCATCTTTTCTGATAGCTGAGTAATATCCCATTGTATATACACACCGCACCTTCTTTATCCATTCATCTGTTGAAGGACATCTAGGTTCCTTCCATAGTTTGACTCTTGTGGACATTGCTGCTATGAGCATTGGGGTGCATTAAAATATGATAGATAGAGCCCTACATGTGGGAAAGTTACAGATGAAGCAAGTCCAAGTTCTGCATACTTTATATACTACCATAGAATTGCAATATCACCAAAATTAAGAGGTAATGGTGGAGTCGTAAGGATTTCTGCAAACAGTTGACACATTTGGTGGGGCCAACACTAGGGCCAATAACATACAGCTCTCAACTCTCAGCAAAGCTACTTTTGTGAAATAAATGGATAGAGGTAATATCTGGACACAACCTGGAGAAAATAAATTTATTAGAAAGAACAGTTTTTTATAAGTGTATTAGTTTGTATGTGTTTCCCCTCAGATACACCTAGATCCATAATGATAAAAGTTATTATTATACTTGGAAAACATAATAACAACAAAAAAGCAAATAATGAGCAAATATCCAAGTCCATTGCATGTGTGACAATGAAATTAAAGGAAAAGAAAAAAGAAGTCTTCAGTGACTTTTTTGAACCTGTGGCATATATTGTTATTGCACAGCATAGGCATGTTTCTGGCAAAGAATAGTAATAAAATATTTGATTGACATCTTCAAAGTTACAAAAAGGTGGGGAATAAAATCTTTCAGGCTCCCCTTTTAGTTCTGTATTGTAACTTGAAAATCAAAGTGTCATTTGACATTAACGGCTCGCAAATTTGGATATAATAAAAAATTATTATTGCTTTGGTCAATGTGAGCCAGGCTGAAGGACTGTGAAGGTCACAGAGGCCAATTCTGTAGTCAGTTCCAGGAAGGATTTGGTAATTTTATGACCATTAATAATGTTTGTGGATTTCATGCAAGCTAAGCTAATGAAGAGGGTAGTCAAAGCCATGCTGCAGTGTTTAAAATAGCCATCTCCCATATGTTAAAGAAATAATTTCATTTTCACCTTGCACCATTAGCTCAAAAAAGATGATTTTCTCCATCTGGGAGATTCTAACCTAGGCACTGTGCTCTTATAGAATCAAATATGACTACATTAATGGCATTAATAGAACTATCTCACATTTTTTAAAAAGATTTTATTTATTTATTTGACAGAGAGATCACAAGTAGGCAGGGAGGCAGGCAGAGAGAGAGAGAGAGAGAGAGAGAGGAGGAAGCAGGCTCCCCGCTGAGCAGAGAGCCCGACGTGGGACTCAATCCCAGGACCTTGAGATCGTGACCTGAGCCGAAGGCAGCGGCTTAACCCACTGAGCAACCCAGGCGCCCCAGAACTATCTCATATTTTTATAGTAATTAACATTTTACAAAATAATTTCTATCTAATTATTCATTTACTTTTCATAGTACCCCAAAGTAATGATAATCATCTGGGATATTATTCTTACTTTTTGTTTGTTTTTTTTTTTTTTTTTTTTTTTTTTTTTTATTTTTTATTTTTTATAAACATATATTTTTTATATACATATATTTTTATCCCCAGGTCTGTGAATCACCAGGTTTACACACTTCACAGCACTCACCAAATCACATACCCCTTTGTTTGTTTTTTAACCTGAATAGAACCCAGGCCAGATATTTCTTAGAACTCATATAAAGCCCTTTACTATTGATGGCTATAGAACCAGAGAACAAGGTTAAGGGGGCTAAGTAATTTCACTGCTTTTGATCTCAGCTTTCTTACCAGTAAAATGAAGAAGATGATCCTTAAGGTATCTCCAGCTCTAACATTACAGAGAGCTATGAGTCCAGTTTGCTGTTGAAGCCAACCTCATTTTGATATAAAATCCTTCCAGCCTGTTTAATAACCTTCTATCATCCTTGTAGTACTGAGGAAAATGTACATGCACTGTTAAGAGCTGATGTGTCCATTTTCTCACTAATGTGTTTTGCTTCTTAGGAAGCACATCATCAGTATTGCATGAATTCACATATGCTTTCTTTTCCTTTTATTCTCTGTTAAAATAAAATCTTATACAGAAAGCTTGTATATTAACATCATGTTCAAATTTCAAGGTACAGTGAACTTAGGTGTTTAAGTATGTAACATATATTTCAAAAACTAAAATTAATTTCTACTGGAGTCCTTATTTTGTCTGAAGCAGAAATGGTAATAAAGGTACTGTTCAGACAAACTTAGTCACTTTTATTATGTTTCACAGTCATTTCAATTTAAATATGATCAAATTAACGGTATCCCTCTTGCACCTCCCTTCTCCCCATGTTATATTCTAAGCTTACGAGGGTGTTTATGCTAATGCCACAGGGATATCACTCTTAATTTTTATTTGTCTTTATTTTCTCAGATGCAACTAATTCTAAATTCCTTTTTTAAAGATTTATTCATTTATTTGACACAAAGAGAGAGTACACACACAGGCAAGGGGCACTGGAGAGGGAGAAGGAGAAACAGGCTCCCCACTGAACAGAGAGCCCAATATGCGGTTTTGATCACAGAACCCTGGGATCATGACCTGAACTGAAAGCAGATGCTTAAGTAACTGAGCCACCCAGCAGCCCCAAGATGCAACTAATTCTAATACTGAATTGCATTACTGTACTTGCTAGTATCATTTTGATGTAATTGTGTCCTTACCTGATTCTCTGGTGGATTATCCACACTTGAACTTTGTTATAGCCTAATCTCATAGCATTCACAAGATACCTGTAGGTCTGTTGGTTTTCTCTCCTTCTCAGCTAGTTTTCACACCTGACACTTGGAGATCATGGGGAAATTTTTGTATTTAGCTTAGTTACTTCAGAACTTTAGGAAACCCAATGTACCTCTCTCATACTCCAATTGTTAGAAATGTCATACTATCGATTCTTGGAACATGTTGTCAAGGGAAGACTTTTCCATGAGCCTTGTAGATTACCTGTGTTTTATCAGAGAAAGAGGTTCAAATAGTTTCTCATGGGGAAATCTAAAATTAAAGGGGTTAATATTCCCCTCTTCTCCAAATCTTAGACTGTGTTACCACATTGTTCCTAAATTTACATTCTCTCCAAATTATTAATGTCTCTTATTTGGCCCAGAGAGCTCTGTTTTCCTTTTCCTGTGACAGGAAAAATGGCTAGCTAAGTATTTTTACAAATATAAGGTATATGATAGGACTTGGGACCTTGGAAGTTCAATGTTAGTAACACATTTTTATTGTTTTTCTTTGCATTTCAGCTGCGATCTCACTTTTCTGGATATAGAGGCCAAGTTGAATTTAAATAGGAATGAGGGTGAGGCAATGGGTACCAAAGAAAAGCCGGAAGGATGTCAAATTAAGGAAATAACTAGGAAGAGTAAAAACAGAAAAGAATCAACCACAGAGACTAATGATTTACATATGATGTCTCCATATACAGATAAAGTAGGAACTAGTTAGAGACCTACCCATTGTCTTTTCTCTTTTTCCCCTTGAAATAACCACTAGAATTTCTCAGAAACCACAGTAATCCTTGGAACACAGTTTGAAAACTACTGGGACATATTAAAAATTGGGGTTTAGTATTGATTCTACAATTACCTATTTATGTGATTTTGGTTAGGTCACTTAATCTCTTGTGCTCTGCTAACCACATTTAAAAAATAATAACAAAACACAATAAAACAAAAAGGTAAAATTAGACCTTCTATGTGTAACTCATAGGCTACTGAAATGAAAACACACAAAATAGATGTAAAGCACTACTAGAGTCAAGCACTATAGTCAAAGAAATACATGTTTCCATACACATTATATATCTATACAGAAACAGAGAAAGAAAGTTTATTTTCTTTTTGTTTTACTCCTCCTGGTTCTTTCAAGATCTCAGCACTTCACTGAAAATATTTTCACAATAATGAACTGTCTTATAGTGAAATTATGATGTGCCTTTGGTGTGCTCAGAGACTTCATTACCATGACTTGCTAGGCATTGGCTCCACAATCATACCCCATTTATACAAAACATTTTCTTCATCTTTTTCTCTGTCAAAACTTACCATTCATTCAGGATCTTGAGTGCTACTGTTCCATTCCTAATAATTCCTGTTATCTTGACAAGGATCATCTAAAGGCAATGATCCAAATTATATTAGCAACTCTAGTTGTGTAAACTTAAGTCTAATTGTGGATATTAATATTGTGTAAAGGTATTTGAAAAAATTAGTGGTGATAGCAAAAGTAGGAGAAGCAGAGTAGATGGGCAGGGAAAAGTTTTTTTAGTATATCGTAAATAACACCAAAGTTTATTAATTGAGCTCAGCCTTTAAATTATGAAAAATGTATTGATCTAGAAAGAAGGCATGGTTAGTAATCTTGAACATTCATTGAAGGATAAATATCTGGATAATAGATTAGTGTGCATGTGTGTGTGTACATGTGTGTAAATTTTGTGCACACATACTTGTGATTGGGAAAAGGGAATATAAATATTTCTTTCCATCAAAATTTAATCTGTTTTAATTCAGACAAGATTTTGCAAACATTAAAGAGAACAGGGGAAACCAGCAATAGAACTTGCAAGAAATGAATTAAATGACAGTATTACTGAGCTATAACATACAAAGTGTTTTGGAACATGCCACTACTTCATTGAGTCATTTCTTTCCTCTGCTGTTGTTTCAAGTCCCATGCACAAATTAGGAATATCCCCAGCCTACAATTTTTTTTTGCTTTATGCTTTAGACAGACCAAGGCATTATTCAACAGAGACAAAACCCTTGACCATATTTCTTGGCTGGCTCCATATTCAATTAGCTTTGCCATGTTTTTCAAAAATAGACATATAGTTGAGACTATTATAAAATATCTTTTGTAGTGGAAGGTTAAAAAAACTAATCAAAATCTTGCCATGTCTCTTCCCCAAAGAAATCTCATTCTCCATACGGAAACCAGATTATCAGAATCTAAGGAGGAAAATCAGTAAAAATTATGGAGTTTGGAAAATATAAACAAACAAAAAATTTTCATCTACAGCAATAGCTGAGAATGGCATTAGAACTAAGTGCCATTCAGATGCTTTAAAGCTGATGAAAATGGATGGAACTGTACAACTTAATGGTGCAAAAAGATGGGTTCAGCTATTTGTTCAGAAGGAACATTTCAATAAATTCTTAAATGTATTTCAAAGTTGCTGTCATCACTTTGTGTTTTCTAAATGCCAGCTGGGGGAAGATGGCAGAAGTGGTAGATATCAAACCATCTCTTTTTCAGAAAAAAACTCCATTACCAGTAATAAAGACCTGAATTCCTCTGCATGGAACTTGTCAGTGGAACTCAGAACAAGCATCACATTTTCTAAAGTTGTAGCTATGGGCACAACTATTGGGTAGAATTGATAAAGTGAAAGTCTTATTTTTTATTTCCAATATCTTTATTAAGAAATATCAAAAGTTCATTACAGTTTCATACACAGTTTCATAAATTTCAAGTGAAGGCAAAAGTAGAGATACCATCATATGTATGTTTGAACACTACAGTAGATAACCAGAGGTAACCCTATAATTTCTGTCACATTGTTTAACAGTGGGCCCACAAAATGCCTTTTCCCCACTTCTACTATGTACAACATAATATCTTAAGTTACTATAAAGAATTTAGATGTGTCATAAATACTTCTTACATATTTGTCCTTTTATTTTATCATCGATGTTACCCCCAAAACTGAGCTATTTATAAGAAGCACAAAATCTTTGAGTCCCACTCACTGCTGTTTGTAGTACATTTTCACCAAGCCTACTTTGAGAGGGGGATAACATTACAAATTACATGTTACCATATTATAGTTAGGAAAGAACTACACACTTTTTTTTTTTTAATTTAGCATTTAACAAAAAGGGGAGAATCACTAAACTTGGAGACAAAACACCACAGTCTTTCAGTGGAATCATTAAGTACAGGACATGTCTGCCAATTCCACTGAGCTCCTCACAAGCAGTAAATGACATGACCAAGAACTGGATCCAGGAACACCAACACACAGTAATGAAAGGAATCTTCCTGGGGAAAATACATCACAATCTTTTATGTCACAGACATTGCATCAGAATGGCATTACATTTTCAAAACAATTGAGAATAGTATGTCATTAGCACCTGATGAGAAACACAATGGTGTGATAAGCCTTGGTGAAGCCTAGTGCTGGGATCTTTTAAGTAGGTTTTTGAAGATATTGTACAGCAACATCAGAATGACCCATCTTAAGAGGAATGACTCTTTATTCATTTATATGAGGCTTCAAGTCTCATTGGGCTTGCATTCATATTCAGTGACAGAGAAGGGTCTAACACACTGGCAGTGATCCTGCTTGCGGTAAATGTAGAACTTGCCCTGCCACACCATATTCAAGGTCCCAATGAAAGTGAAGGTCATGATGATCTGGATGGGTTGCTCCTCTCCAATCTTAGTTGGGGCCACACCCTCTGTGTCATATGTGTCCATATAAACAACTCTGTCCCCTTCAGACTCTTTAGACTTCAGCTCCAGTTGACAAGTGCACCACCAAAGGAAATGTTTTCAAACTGAAATGTGGTGGGTTTAATGGTGAAGCAAAAGTCTTCATAAAATTGTTGACTTCACTGTTAGAAACTGGATGATAATGTCATTAGAATCTGAAGTACAAATACTTGTGTTCTCCTACTTCCTTCCATGGGGATGCACATGACAGGGGAATGGAGAAGAAATATTTCCTTTATCTAATAAAATGGTCACATATTCAATATTTGACATACCGCTTTCATATACAAAGGAATGATAGGACTCAATTTACCTCAAACTATATAATTCAATGTTTCATCAAGATTAAGGCAGAATTTAAAAGAAAGAATAAGGCAGAATTCCATTCCTTTCTTTCCTTTTTTAAAAAGAATCTATTTATTTATTTGAGAGAGAAAGAGAGAGACAACAGAGAGAGAGTAAACACAAGCAGGGGGAGTGGGAGAGGGAGAAGCAGGCTTCCAACTGGGCAGGGAGCCCAATGTGGGGCTTGATCCCAGGACCCTGGGATCATGACCTGAATGAAAGGCAGATACATAATGACTGAACCACTCAGGTGCCCCAGCAGAATTCCATTTCTATTATATAATGGAATATCCCTTTGGCTATTCGAGGTCTTTTCTGGTTCCATATAAATTTTAGAATTATTTGTTATAATGGAAAGTAACTGAAGAATAGGTAGCTAATTCTTGATTATTTTAAAATAATATAAAAGATACAGCCACATTCCTTCTCGACCATCTTTATGTGAAAAGATTCTCAGCATATTTGAATTAAGCATGATATAAGTCACTGAGATAGCTGGGTGGAAATTCCTAAATGGGGATGTAGTCTTGCCTTTTCAAGGTCACTAAATAAAATATCAGCCAGGGAAGTAAGAACTGTGGGTCATTACCATTTTGAGACTACTTAGGAACCAAAGTGAAATGAATCAGTGGTCTGTGTACTACCCCTACAGAACTGTATCAGATATGCCCCAAAGCACCAACATAGCTAGTATTAATTAGAGGTCTGGCTGGCAGTCTTAGGAAAATGGTCAGTGCCATTGTTACAGGAGAGGTCAGTTCATTGAAATTCAAATTTTACTTCTTAGCTGTAGAAGTGACTCCTTTAGAACCAAGTTGTGACATTTTTGCTTTAGTAAGCCAAGATCTTCAATCCTCATTACCTTCAAATACTTATTAAAAACAAAAACTGATTTTAAAATATTATTACAAATATTTATCTTTCGTTTTCTTTATTGGAAAATCTAATTAAATATAACAGTAATATGTGAATATTCAAAACATTTCAGACTATTAAAGAATTAAGTTATAGGCACCCTATACAAATTATCAATTAACATTATGTTTAGTTTTGTAAGACTTACATCTCAATTTTTCAGCAATAAAAACTCTTCTTGCAGACTGTCATGACTTAAAGGAAATAATGTAGTATTTGACCACATCTGAGATATTTTCATGAAAATGTTTAAGATATTACACTACACCAAAGGAAGTAGTTGAAAAGTTTAAGAAATGGACTCAAGCAGTCGCAAAAGAGTTGACGTTTTCATATCATTCATGAATTTCTATATTGTGGCAGTCATTTCAAACTTGCAAACTTGTCAATAGAGGTGTGCATGAGAAAGGAAGAGAGAGTGCATGAGGAAGAGAGGTGAGACGAAGTTGACCAACAGTAATTTTTAAATAAATGTCTTGGTATTTTCGTTTGAAAAAAAAATACAGAAAATCTAGAAAAATACTACTGACTCTTTAACTTCATCCTGTTTTCCCATTTTAAAACACCTTACATGATTTGTCAAAACCAATAAATGAACACTGGTATATTACAATTATCCAAAGCCCATAATTTATTTATTTTTCTTTGTGGCCACCTAATGTCTCTCTCTCTCTCTCTCTCTCTCTCTCTCTTTTTTCTATTGCAAATTATTATCCAGAATAACATATTTTTATATTTTTATTTTATTTTATTTTTTCAGTGATCCACAATTCATTGTTTATTCACAACCTGCAGTGCTCCATACAATAAATGCCCATTTTATTTGTTTTCGTGTCTTCTTAATCTTCTCAGATCTATGACAGTTTCTATAATCTTTCTTTGTTTTTCATTACCTTAGTAGTTTCAAAAAGTACTAATATTTTATGGAATGTCCCTTAATTTTGGTTTATCTGCCTTTTAAAGTAACTAGACTGTGTAATAATTTGTAGGGGAAAATGCCATGGAGCTAAAGTGTTTTCATTCTACTGTATTTAGCTGTAACTTAAGGAATTATCTACATTGGTGATGTTAACATTGAGCACTTGGTTAAGTCATATTTATTCACTGTAAAATTATTATTTATGTCTTTTTCAAACTCTATTCTTTGGAAACCCATCACTAATTTCAGCCTACACTCTGGCGAGAATGGTAGTTGGGGAGAACGTTTAAGCTCCACCTTGATGAGTGGTCTACAAATGTACACCTACAAAAATTATTTGTACATTTTTAAATGACTCAAACTAAATTTTATGCAATGTCTATTTTATCATAACAAAAAATAGGTATGTAGAAGATAAAGTCAACAGAATTTAGTAACTGGTAAGAAGTAAAGAATGAGGGAGGAGGATGAATTAAGGAAGACCCGAGTGCATACCTATATATTTTATTTGGAAATTTCACATAAGAAATATGTGTCTATTCACCTCCATTTATATTTATCAATAATTCATTTATATCAGTTCAAAGTCCTGTATATTTATTTGGTTTATAATACAATACTACTTTATTTTTTTTGCTCAAATTGTTCCAGTTTTGACTACTGGGAGCTATTTCACATTGTTTCCTGTATCCCTTCGGCATGCCCCATAAGTTTGTTTTTACAGACTTCCTTATTTTCAAATGCTATAGGATTCTCCAGGCTCATTGATATATTCCTTGCTCTAATTCTAGAATCAACCATTTGTTCAAAGATTTCACATTCCTTTTTTAGGAGAATATTATCTATCTATCTATCTATCTATCTATCATCTATCTATGTATCTATCATCTATCTATCTATCATCTATATATCATCTATCTATCTCTTATCTATCTATCTATATAGTTCCTCTATTCAGTTTTAGAGGTGTTTCTATCAGCCCAGGTAGGGAATCATAGAGCTCTAGATCAGTATTATAGAGATTTAATTTTATTTCATTCCTCATTGCTCAAAAACACTCTTAATAAAACTGGATTAGGGAAGTAGAAGATAGTATCAAAGGGTAAGCTAAAATGCTAAAAATTAATTCTTTCTCAAGGTATTAGTTTGTAATGTTTTGGGAACATCTAATATCATGGTTGGTGAAAACCTTTTCATTCCCTTTTCCTCCCCTCAGTCCCTGAGTTTCCTAGTTCGAGTATTTCCACATGAGTGATATGCAATGTCATTCAAGGAATGGAAAGCAGTTGAGATTTTTCATGTGATTATTGTGTGTTGTTGAATGTTCCTTAAAGCAACCTCCAAGAAAGCTTCAGTCTGTACACTTTCTGAATGAATGTTGGATTTCAATTCTTGTCAGGTCAAGGATTAAGATAGCAAGTTAACTATGGGTTCTCTACATTTTGGGGTGAGTGTAATTCATTCATTCTCCAGGCCTGAGATCAACAATGCATTCTCCCATATAGCCCTAGAATCAGCCATTTATTCAAGAATCCCTGTTCCTTCTTTTATTTTTTTTTTTATTTTTATTTTTTTTTTAAGAGAATGTTATTTAGAAAGCAAGATCTGGGTATTTGGTGTGCTTACTGTTGTTAGAACCACATTTTTTTCACAAATATTTGTATTTGAAGACTACTGGAAGTGATATAGGTCATTTAAATGCTTACACTAATAAAAAAATAAATAAATAAATAAATAAATAAATACTTACATTCCTCACCAGACTTTACTGAATTTTTATCTGAACTCTTTATATATATATATATATATATATATATATATATATATATATATATATATTTTTTTTAATTAGGTTTTCATTCCTGCAAAGATATTTCAGTGATACATAAAATTTGTGAGGGCATAGATCAGGTTCTCGATCTCCTGTAAAAAGGCAATAATTTGGAGGAATTGGTAATTTAGGATACATAAAAGTAATTCATATTAAAAAATGTGAGCCTGGCATATGATAGGGGATACATGATGGCAGGGAAGTAGGACGAGGCGCCCTTTCAGCCTGCACCCTAAAGTGAGCTGATTACCTTCCAAAGATCTCCAATCACCCACGAAATCAGCCTGAGATTAGAATTACACATGTCTGGATCTCTACTGGAGCAGAAGATGCCAGTGGGCAGGTAAAGTGGAGTGGGAAAGTCGGACTGATATGGGAAGATAAACAAAAGTGGGAGGGAGCCACCAGAGGTGACCCGTTGGAAAGTAATATCCCAATATGAGAGAGCTCTGTGCCTGGGGACCAGCATTAACTTGGGAGTCTGGTAGAAAGCACTGAAAAAGAGCAAAGGATCACGGGGGGGGGGGGAATTGTGGGAATCAGGGTGTTAGGGTCCGGGATTAAGTCCCCAGACCCAGGAGAGCCACCCCTGGCTCAGAGCCAGGGAGAGTGAGGCAGAGAAACCTGGTCTTGGTCCCTGAACCACCAGCACTCCTCAGAGTGCCTGGCGCCTGGCTCCCTTGAGGGGCTAGGAGCCTCTCCAGCCAACAGAAGCACAGCCTTTTTGCTGTCCCTACGCAAATGTACTGCTGTACCACCAGAGTCTGAGTCATGCCCCATGCCCTACCCTGAGAGAGGTGCACACAAACAACCAGCCAGATTCTCTCAGACCTGAAAGACCAGGCACTGCCAGCCTGGGCCAGCGGGAAAATCTCAGTGTGCAATGGCTGCTTGGAACTTCTCTGGCAGTCTGGAGCTGCCCAGACAGCCGTGGCTGCTGTAGTTTGGGGTACAAGCAAAAAATGGGACCGCGACTGGGAACCTGCTAGGGGGGATTTATATGGGCTCTGCAGCCGGATTGAGGCTTCTCTCTGAGAGGGAGGTCAGGGTGCAGTTTGCTTTCCGCTAAACCTACAAAAACCACCAAAAGCAGTCAAGGCAAGAGAGAAAAACAAAAGTGAACAAATATAAAAACCTCCAGAGAACAAAAGCCTGAAAAAACCAGTTTCCTCAGAGCCCACCCCCTTGAGGGGGCAGGAGGATTTAGCTGAGAGTACTTCAGGGACTGAAAACCCACGTGGCAGGCCCCTCCCCCAGAAAATCAACCAGGAAAGGAAAAAAAAAAAAGACGACAAGAGAACAACCACCACTGCTTCATAGGACAATTTTTATTATCAATTCGATCCCACTATTCTGGCTCATTTTTTGATATAGTTAATTTTTTATTATTATATAGATAATTTTTTAACCTATTTACCATCACAGTGAGATGTCCAGTACATCAAATTCCATAATAACCTTCTAACCTGAACTTTTTGATACATACACCTGTGTTTTCCTTTTGCATTTCTATTTTTTAAATTTCTTTGGTTTTAAATTTTAGTTTAGTTTATTCCTTTTTTTAATTTTTATTTTCTAATATTCATATAGAGTTAAACTTCAAGGTAATCCCCATTCCCCAATCAATGCCACCCCTATAGGTAAACCAATTCCTAATCCCCCCTTATTTTAGGAAAGTTGAGTCCTTTAACAAGGATATCAAGATACATCCAGGAAGAATCAAAACAACCTTCCTCACCCACACTGAGAATTTACAACCACTGTCCCATCTTTTTCTTCCACCAGTATTTCTGTGTTTTTGTGTTTGTCCTGATAGTATATAAATCTTACACTCAGGGTTCTTTTTGACAAGGTTCTTCCTTTATTTGCATATATATATATATATATATATGCATATATATATATATAATTTTTTTTCTCTTGTCATTATACTTTTATCAGTCTTTTTGTTTGTCTGTGTCTGTTTGTATACTTCATAAATCTTACTTTGGGACCCATTTGGGCTAAACTGTCTCTTTTATCTCACCTTTCTTTCCTGTCTCTCTCCCTCTCTCTTTTTTTTTTCCTTTTCTTTTTCCACTCATTTGGGTGGGGAACCCTGATTGCTCAGAAGCATTCCAGGGTGCACCTTGACTGCACCACAGTTGATACACCCAGCTACACCCGTTCAGCCAACTCTCACCAAGATGACTAGGAGGAGGAATGCCCAACAGAAGAAAAGTACAGAGGATGGACCTTCTGCAACAGAGCTAATGGCTATCAACATAGACAATATATCGGAAATAGAATTCAGGCTAACAATTATCCAGGCAATAGCTAGGTTGGAGAAAGCCATGCGTGACCAAATGGAATTGATTAGGGCTGAAATGAAAATTACCAGATATCATGTTTTCAAGGTTAGGGAAGAGCTGAAAGCTACCAGGGATGAGCTTCACAATGCTCTCAATGAGTTCCAATCTAATATAAATTCTCTCAACGCTAGAGTAACTGAGACAGAAGATAGAATTGGTGATCTGGAAGACAAAGAGATAGAGAGAAAGGATCAGGAGGAATCCTGGAACAAACAGCTTAGAAGCCACGAAAACAGAATCAGGGAAATAAATGATGCCATAAAACATTCCAACGTCAGAATTATTGGAATCCCTGAAGGGGAGGAGAAAGAAAAATGTCTAGAAGATATAGTGGAACAAGTTATTCATGAAAATTGTCCAAATCTCGTGAATTGAACCAGCGTTTAAGTACTAGAGGATGAAAGGTTTCCCCCCAAGATTACAGATTCTCGAAATTCCTCGAGACACCTAATAGTAAGAATGAAGAATTATAATTGTAGGCAGAACCTCTTGAAAGCAGCTAGGACAGAGATCCTTACGTACCGAGGAAAGCCTATCAGAATAAATTCAGACTTGTCCACAGAGACCTGGCAAGCCAGAAAGGGGTGGCAAGATATATTCAGGGCAACGATTGAGAAGAACATGCAGCCAAGAATACTTTATCCAGCAATATTGACATTCAAAATGGATGGAGAGATAAAGAGTTTCCAGGACCGGCAAGGCTTAAAAGACTACGCAACCACCAAGTCGATACTTCAGGAAATATTAAGGGGGCTCCTTTAAAGGAGGAAAAAGCCCAAGAATAGCATTGAACAGAAATATAGAGAAAATCTACAGAAAGAAAGTCTTCAAAGGTAACACGATGTCGATAAAAACGTATCTATCAATAATCACCCTCAATGTGAATGGCCTAAATGCGCCCAAAAAAGGCACAGGGTTGCAGACTAGATAAAATGTCAGGACCCATTCATATGTTGTCTAGAAGAGACCCATTTTTAACCTAAAGATACACGCAGACTGAAAGTGGAGGGATGGAGAAGCATCTTTCAAGCCAAAGGGCCTCAAAAAAAAGGCTGGGGTAGCGATTCTCATATCAGACAAATTAGATTTTAACTAAAAACTGTAGTCAGAGATACAGAAGGACACTATATCATTCTTAAAGGACTATCCACCAAGATGATCTAACAATCATCTATGTAAATATCTATGCCCCCAATATGGGAGCAGCCAATTACATAAGAAAACTATTAATGAAGATAAAGAGTCATATTGATATGAATACACTAATCATTGGAGATCTTAACACGCCTCTGTCAGAAATAGACAGATCATCGAAGCAGAAAATCAATAAAGAAACAAGAGCATTGAATGTCACATTGGACCAGATGGACCTCATAGATATATAAAGACCATTCCACCCTAAAACGACAGAATACTCATTCTTCTCAAGTGCACATGGAACTTTCTCCAGAATAGACCACATACTGGGTCACAAATCAGGACTCAACCGATACCAAAAGACTGAGATTATTCACTGCACATTCCCAGATCACAATGCTTTGAAACTGGAGCTCAATCACAAGGAAAAGTTCTGAAGGAACTTAAACACCTGGAAGCTAAAGACCACCTTGCTGAGGAATGCTTGGATCAACCAGGAGAACAAGGAAGAACTGAAACAATTCATGGAAACCACTGAGAATGAAGACACTTCGATCCAAAACCTATGGGATACAGCAAAGTTGGTCTTAAGGGGGAAATACATAGCCATCCAAGCCTCCCTCAAAAAATTAAAAAATCCAGAACACAGCAGCTGTCTCTACACCTTAAAGAACTGGAGAATCAACAATATATCAAACCAACTCCACACATAAGAAGGGAAATCATCAAGATTTGAGCTGAGATCAATGAGGTAGAAACTAGAGATACAGTAGAACGTATCAATGAAGCTAGAAGCTGGTTTTTTGAAAGAATCAATAAGATCGATAAACCATTGGCGACACTAATCCAAAAGAAAAGAGAGAAAGCTCAAATACATAAAATTATGAATGAAAAGGGAGAGATCACAACGAACACCAAGGAAGTAGAAAAAATCATCAGAAGTTATTATCAACAGTTATTTGCCAATAAGCTAAGCAACCTAGATGAAAGGGATGCATTCCTGGAAAACTATAAACTCCCAAAATTGAATCAGGAAGAAATTGACAACCTGAATAAACCAATATCTAGTAACAACATTAAAGTGGTGATTAAAAACCTCCCAAAAAAACAAGAGCCCAGGACCTGATGGATTCCCTGGGGAATTCTACCAAACTTTCAAAGAAGAAAGAACACCTATTCTCCTGAAGCTGTTTCAAAAAATTGAAGCAGAAGGAAAAGTTCCTGACTCTTTCTATAAGGCCAGCATTACGCTGATCCCCAAACCAGGCAAAGACCCTACCAAAAGGGAGAATTTCAGACCAATATCACTGATGAATATGGATGCTAAGATTCTCAAAAAGATCCTAGCAAACAGGATCCAACAGCACATTAAAAAGATTATCCACCATGACCAGTTGGGATTCATCCCTGGGCTACAAGGATGGTTCAACATTTGCAAATCAATCAATGTGATAGAACAAATTAATAAGAGAAGAGAGAAGAACCACATGGTCCTCTCAATTGATGCAGAAAAATCATTTGACAAAATCCAGCACCCATTCATGATTAAAACGCTTCAAAGTATAGGGAAAGAGGGAACATTCCTGAACTTCATAAAATCTATCTATGAAAGACCCACAGCAAATATCATCCTCAATGGGAAAAAGCTTGTGTCCTTCCCGTTGAGATCAGGAACACGACAAGGATGCCCACTCTCACCACTCTTGTTCATCATAGTATTAGAAGTCCTAGCAACAGCATTCAGACAACAAAGACATTAAAAGGTTTCCAAATTGTTGATGAAGAAGACAAACTCTCTCTTTGCAGATGACATGATTCTTTATATGGAAAACCCAAAAGATTCCAACCCCAAACTACTAGAACTCATACAGCTATTCAGAAACGTAGCAGGATACAAAGTCAATGTACAGAAATCAGTGGCTTTCTTATACACTAACAATGAAAATACAGAAAGGGAAATTAGAGAATCGATTCCATTTACTATAGCACCAAGAACCTTAAGATACCTGGGAATAAACCTATCCAAAGAGGTAAAGGATCTGTACTCGAGGAATGACAGAACACTCATGAGAGAAATTGAAGAAGACACAAAAAGATGGAAGACCATTCCATGCTCTTGTATCGGAAGAATAAACATTGTTAAAATGTCTATACTGTCTAGAGAAATCTATACTTTTAATGCTATTCTGATCAAAATTCCACCAGTATTCTTCAAAGAGCTGGAGCAAATAATCCTAAAATTTGTATGGAATCAGAATCGCTAAGGAAATGTTGAAAAACAAAAATAAAACGGGGGGCATCGGCATTACGTTACCTGATTTCAAGCTTTACTACAAAGCTGTGATCACCAAGACAGCATGGTACTGGCATAAAAACAGACACATAGACCAGTGGAACAGAGTAGAGAGCCCATATATGGACCCCCAAGTCTATGGTCAAATAATCTTCGATAAAATAGGAAAAAATATACAGTTGAAAAAAGACAGTCTCTTCAATAAATGGTGCTGGGAAAACTGGGCAGCTATATGTAGAAGAATGAAAATCAACCTTTCTCTTACACCATACACAAAGATAAACTCAATCCTAAAGGATTGAAAATCCTAGATGAGAACATAGGCAGTAATCTCTTCGATATCAGCCACAGCAACTTCTTTCAAGATATGTCTCCAAAGGCAAAGGAAACAAAAACGAAGATGGACTTTTGGGACTTCATCAAAATCAATAGCTTCTGGGGACGCCTGGGTGGCTCAGTTGGTTAAGCAGCTGCCTTCGGCTCAGGTCATGATCCCAGCGTCCTGGGATCGAGTCCCACATCGGGCTCCTTGCTCGGCAGGGAGTCTCCTTCTCCCTCTGCCTCTGCCTGCCATTCTGTCTGCCTGTGTTTACTCTCTCTCCCTCTCTCTCTAAAAACAAACAAACAAACAAAAAAAAATCAATAGCTTCTGCACAGCCAAGGAAACAGTCAACAAAACAAAGAGGCAACCCATGGAATGGGAGAAGATATTTGCAAATGACAGTACAGACAAAAGGTTGATATTCAGGATCTGTAATGAACTCCTCAAACTCAACACACACAAAACAGACAATCATATCAAAAAATGGGCAGAAGATATGGACAGACACTTCTCCAATAAAGACATACAAATGACTCTCAGACACATGAAAAAATGTTCATCATCACTAGCCGTCAGGGATATTCAAATTAAAACTACATTGAGATATCACCTTACACCAGTTAGAATGGCCAAAATTAGCAAGACAGGAAACAACATGTGTTGAAGAGGATGTGGAGAAAGGGGAACCCTTTTACACTGTTGGTGTGAATGCAAGTTGGTGCAGCCTCGTTGTAGAACAGTGTAGAGATTCCTCAAGAAATTAAAAATAGAACTTCCCTATGATCTTGCCATTGCACTACTGGTATTTATCCCAAAGATACAGATGTAGTGAAAAGAAGGGCCATTTGTACCCCAATGTTTATAGCAGCAATGGCCACAATCGCCAAACTGTGGAAAGAACCAAGATGCCCTTCAACGGACGAATGGATTAGGAAGATGTGGTCCATATACACTATGGAGTACTATGCCTCCATCAGAAAGGGTGAATACCCAACTTTTGTAGCAACATGGATGGGACTGGAAGAGATTATGCTGAGTGAAATAAGTCAAGCAGAGAGAGTCAATTATCATTTGATTTCACTTATTTGTGGAGCATAACAAATAGCATGGAGGACATGGGGAGTTAGAGAGGTGAAGGGAGTTGGGGGAAATTGGAAGGGGAGGTGAACCATGAGAGACTATGGACTCTAAAAAACAAAACAATCTGAGGGTTTTGAAGGGGCAGGGGGTGGGAGGTCAGCTTACCAGGTGGTGGGTATTATAGAGGGCACAGATTGCATGGAGCACTGGGTGTGGTGCAAAAATAATGAATACTGTTATGCTGAAAATAAAAAAATTAATTTAAAAAAAAGGATGCACAAATAGTGATTCAATGGGTCATATGCTCCCCTCTGTTTATAGCAGCACTATCAACAATAGCAAAATTAAGGAAAGAGCCCAAATTCCATTAACTAATGAATGGATAAATAAATCGTGGCACACACACACACACACACACACACACACACACACACACACACACACAGAGTTCATTATCAAAAAGAATAAAATGTTGCCTTCTGCAATGACGTTGATACAACTAGAGTGTATTATGCTAAGTGAAATTCGTCATCAGAGAAAGACAGATAGCATATAATTTTCACTCATATGTAGAATTTTAGGAACAAATCAGACTAATGTAAGGGAAGGGAAACACAGAGAGAGAAACAAACCATAAAGAGACTCTTAACTATAGCAAAAAAAAACCCTGATGATTGATGGAGGGAGACAGGCAGGGGGTAGGGTAAATCATTGATGGGTATTAAAGAGGACACTTGTGTTGAGTACCGGGTGTTGTAAGTAAGTGATGAATCACTGAATTCTACTCCTGAAACCAGTATTCCACTATATGTTAAATAACTGGAACTTAAAATAAACAAACAAATAAATGAATAAAAATTGCAGTTTGTGGACAAAAAGAAACAAAGGAAGAACGCTTTTCACAAAAGGCAAGATTTCATGTATTTCAACTCACAAAATAAACAAATCCATCTTACTAGAGACCAGGTGAGTGATTTTTCTTAAATGAATAGTGAACAACAGCTGGAGGAAGCCTTTCAAGTTGTTTGGTTTATTGTGTTCTTTGTCTTTTTGTAAAAAGGTTTTATTTATTTATTTGACAGACAGAGATCACAAGCAGGCAGAGAGGCAGGCGGGAGGCGGGGGTGGAAGCAGGCTCCCCACCAAGCAGAGAGACCTATGTGGGGCTCAATCCCAGGACCCTGGGATCCTAACCTGAGCCAAAGGCAGTGGCTTTAACCCACTGAGGCACCCAGACGCCCCTCTTTGTCTGTTTTTAAGTACTAGGTTTACAAGTCTGTTCACTTTGTGAAACTTCATGGAAAAATACACATGTTTTCTACAGGTAGGTTACATGATATTAAAATATTTTCTTTAAAAGGAAAAGAAACTATTAACAAAATGTCAATTAGTTTTCTTCAAAAATTATTTTAAATGCATTCAAAGACACTAATCAAGAGACATATTTTCTGAATGGATGATAGGATAAGATCCAACTCTATGCTGTCTATAAGAGACTCATTTTAGACTTAAGGATAGACATAGCCTGTAAGTAAAGGTATCAAAAAGACATTTTACACAAATGAGAAACAAAAGAGAGCAGGATGGCTATACATATATTAGGCAAAATAGACTTTAAGTCATAAACTATCACAAGGGACAATAAAGAACATTATACAATGATAAAGATCAATTCATCAGAAAGATATAATAATTAGAAATAAATATGCACCCAACATCAGGACACCAAAATACATAACGCAATTACTGACAGGACTAAAGGAATAAACAGCAACAAAATAAGAGTAGAGGATTTCAGTATTCTACTTTCAATAATGGATAGATCACCCAGACAGAAACTAAGGAAATAGGATTTAACACTATATACCAAAGGGACCTAACAGAACATACATAGAACATTCTCTACAACAGCAGCAGAATACATATTCTTCACAAGTACACACAAAACATTCTCTAGGATAGCACACATGTTAGGTCACAAGACAAGTCTTAGCAAATTTAAAGAAGACAAAATTTATATCAGATATATTTTCTGACCAGAACGGTATGAATCCATAAAATCTACAAATCTAAAAAAAAAAAAAATCTGCTACAAATCAAAAGGAGGAGAATGGACAATATCACACATATGTGGAAATCAAGCAAAAATTTCCTGAACAAGTGATCCAATGAGGAAATTTTTAGAATCTAAAAATATTTTGAGACAAATGAAAGTGAAAATACAACACACTACAACTTAGGGGATGTAGCAAAAGCAGTACTGAGAGGGAAGATTATTGTAATAAACACATAAAATACCAGTAAACATCTTACATTTACACCTCAAGTCACTAGGGAAAAAATGCTGAAAGTTAGCAGAAAGAAGTAAATAATAAAGACCAGAGAAGTAAATGAAATTGAGACTAGAGAAATAACAGAAAAGAGAGAGAGAGAGAGAGAGAGAGAGAGACCAAAAGTGGTTTTTATGTTATCAAAGTTCTTGTTAGACTAAGAAAAAAGGGAAAAAAATCAGAAACAGAAGAGGAGACATTACAATTGAAGCTACAGAAATGAAAGGAATTATGAGAGTACTATGGATACTTATAAACCAAAGAGATGGGATAAACTAGAAGAAATAGATAAATTTATTTTTCTTCTATTTTCCTTCTTTCCTTCCTTTCATTCCCTTCCCTTCCCTCCCCTACTCTTCCTTCTTCTTCCCTTCCCTCCTTTCACTCCCTTCCCTCCCTCCCCTTTTCCTCCACTCCCCTTCCCTCCCCTTTCTTCCCTCCCTTCCTCCCTTCTCTTTCCTTCCCTTCCCTCCCTCCTTTCCTTCCTTCATTTCTTTTGTTTCTTCCTTCCTTCTTTCATTCCTTCTTTCCTTGCTTCCTTCCTGTTTTAAGGTTTTCATTTTAATTCCAGTTAGTTAATATATAGTTATATTAGTTTCAGGTATAGGGAGGATACAGTGATTCAACAGTTCCATACGTCATCCAGTGCTCTTCACAAGTGCACTCCTGTCCATCACCTATTTTTAAAAAGAGTTTATTTATTTGAGAGAGAATGAGAGAGAGAGAGAGAGCTTGAGAGGTCAGAGGGAGAAGCAGAGTCCCCACTGAGCAGGGAGCCCTATGTGGGACTCTATCCCAGGACTCCAGGATTATGACCTGAGCCAAAGTCAGTTGCTTAACCAACTGAGCCACCCAGGTGCCCCATCACCTATTTAACCCATTCCCCCACCCACCTCCCTTCTGATAACCATCAATTTGTTATCTATAATTAAACATCTGTTTCTTGGTTTGCCTCTCTTTTTTTCCCCTTCACTTGTTTGTTTGGTTTCTTGAATTCCACATATGAGTGAAATCATATGGTATCTGTCTTTTCACTGACATATTTTGCTTAGCAGTATATTCTATAGCTCTATCTATGCCCTTACAAATGGCAGGATTATCTTCTTTTTTATTGACTAATAAATATTCCTCTGTGTGTGTGTGTGTGTGTGTGTGTGTGTGAGTGTGTGTGTACATATACCACTTTTGTATCCATTCATCAATCAGTGGACACTTGGGCTGCTTCCATAATTTTTGCTATTGTGAGTAATGTTGTGATAAACATATGGGTTCATGTGTCCACTTGAATTAGTGTTGTTGTTGTTGTTTTTAATTTGTCTAAATACCCAGTAGGGCCATTCTTAAATTGTAGGGTAGTTCTATTTTTCAGTTTCTGAGGAATCTCCATACTGTTCTCCAGAGGATCTGCATCAGTTTGCATGCCCATCAACAGTGTAAGAGGGTTCCCCTTTCTCTACCTCATCGCCAACACATGATTTATCTTGTGTTGCTGATTTTAGCCATTCCAATGGGTGTAAGGTGATATCTCATAGTAAATTTGATTTGCATTTTCCTGACGGAATGTGACAATGAACATCTTCTCATGTGTCTGTTGGATATCTGGATTATTCTTTGAAGAAATGTCTGTTTACATCTGTTGTTGCCCATTTTTTGATTGGATCATTTGTTTTCTGGGTGTTGATTTTGGTAGTTTTTTAAAAATATATTTTGGATAATAATCCTTTATCAGATATGTTATTTGAAAATGTGTTTTCCCATTCTGCAGGCTGTATTTAGTTTTGTTGATAGTTTCCTTCACTGTGCATATTTTATTTTTATGTAGTCTCAACAGTTTATTTTTCTTTTTATTCCCCTCTTATCAGGAGACATATTTAGAAAAAAGTTGCTATAGCAGATGTCAAGGAAGTTTCTGTTGGTATCTTTTCTAGGATTTTTATGATTTCAGGTCTCAAACTTATGTGTTTAATCCACCTAGAATGTATTTTTGTATATGGTGTAAGAAAGTGGTCCAGCTCCATTCTTTTCCATGTTGCTGTCCAGTTCTTCCAAAATCTTTGAGGAGACTAACTTTTACCCATTGGTATTCTTTCTGCTTATCAAAGATTAATTGGTGATATGATTGTGTTTATTTCTGGGTTTTCTATTCTCCTCCATTGATCTATGTGTCAAATTTTGTGGCAATACTGTGTTTTGATTTCTATAGTTTTGTAATATAACTTGAAATCTGGAATTGTGGTGCTTCCAGCTTGCTTTTATTTTTCAAGATTTCTTTGGCTCTTTGGGGTCTTTTATGGTTCCATACAACTTTTAGGATTGTTTGCTGTAGTTGTATGAAGAATCCTACTGGTATTTAGATAAGGACTGTATGAAATGTGTAGATCGCTTAGGGTACTGTAAAGGTTTTAATGATATTTTTTTTCCTCTAGTCCATTAGAATGGGAAGTTTTTCCATTTCTGTGTGTTATCTATAATTTCTTTTATTAGTGTGTTTTACTTTTCAGAATAGAGTCTTTGAAGTCATATTTTAGTATTTTTGGTACAGTTGTTAATGGGATTGTTTTCTTAATTTCTCTTTCTACTGCTTCATTATTGAAGCAGAATTCTCTACATTCATTTTGTATCCTTCAGCTTTACTGAATTCAATTTATCAGATCTAGCATTTTTTTTTTGTAAAGTCTTAAGGATTTTCTATAGATAGTATCATGTCATTTGCAAAGAGTGAAAGTTTTACTTCTTCCTTGCTGCTTTGGATGCCTTTTATTTCTTTTTGTTGTCTGATTGTTATGGCTAAGACTTCCAGTACCATGTTGAATAAAAGTGATGAGCATGGATATCCTTGCCTTTTTCCTGACTTTAGGGGGAAAAGTCTGTTTCTCCCCATTGAGTGTAATGTTCACTGTGGGTTTTTCATATATGGCCTTTATTATGTTGAGGTATGATTGCTCTAAACTTACTTTGTTGAGGGTTTTAATCATGAATAGGTTTTATTAAAATATTTATTTATTTTTTAAGAGAGGAAGGGGGAGAGGGAGAGGAAAACAAGCAGACTCTCTGCTGAGTGGGGAGCCTAATTCACCCATGCACCTTTCATGAATAAATAAATATTGTACTTGGTCTAATGCTTTTTATGCATTTATTGAAATGGTCATATGGTTCTTATCCTTTCTTTTACTGATGTGATGTGTCACATTGGTTAATTGGCAAATGTCAAGAACCACACTTGCAACTCAGGAAAAAAAAATCCCACTTGATCATGCTGAATGCTTTTTTTTTTTTTTTAATGTATTATTGGATTCAATTTGCTAATATATTGTTAAGGATTTTTGCATCTGTGTTCATTAGCAATATTGGCCTGTAGTTCTCTTTTTTAGTGGTATCTTTATCTGGGTTTGTTATCAGGGTAATCCTGTCCTCATAGAATGAATTTGGAATCTTTCCTTCCTTTTCTATTTTTGGAATATTTTGAGAATAGGTATTATTTCTTCTTTAAATATTTATTTATTTTATAAAAAATAAAAAAAATTAAAAAAAAATATTTATTTATTTTTTAAAAGATTTTATTTATTTATTTGACACAGAGAGAGAGACAGTGAAAGAGGGAGCCAAAGCAGGGTGAGTGGGACAGGAAGAAGCAGGCTTCCAACTGAGGAGGGAGCCCAATGCAGGGATCAATCCCAGGACCTTGTGATCATGAACTGAGCCAAATGCAGACACTTAAGAACTGAACCATTCAGGTGTCCTCTTCTTTAAATATTTATTACAGTTCTCCTCTGAAGCCATCAGGTCCTGGACTTTTGTATGATGGGAGTTTTTGATTCCTGATGCAATTTACTTGGTGGTTTTTAGTCTATTTAAATTTTGTACTTATTCCTCTTTCAGATTTTGCATTTCACAGGCTTTTAGAAATTTATCTGTTTATTGTAGGTTGCCTAATTTTTGGCATATAGTTTTTATAATAATAGTCTCTAAAAATTATTTGTATTTCTGTGATATTAGTTATTATTTCTCCTCTCTTGTTTGTGATTCTATTTGAGTACTTTCTTTTTTTTTTTTTTTTTTTTTTCCTTGAGAAGTCTGGCTAGAGGTTTATCAGTCATATTTATTTTTTCAGAAGACCAGCTCCTGGTTTCATTGATCTGTTCTATTGTGTGTGTGTGTGTGTGTGTGTGTGTGTGTTTAATGTTTGTTTTAAGTTCTATATCATTTGTTTATTTTCTATTTTTTTAAAGAATTATATATTTTAGAAAGAAAGAGTGAGAGCATAAGCAGGGAGAGAGGCATAGAAGCAGACTTTCCACTGAACATGAAGCCCAACACAGGGCTCAATCTTATAACTCTGAGGTCATGACCTGAGCTGAAATCAAGAGTCAGACACTTAACCAACTGAGCTACCCAGTTGCCTCTCTGCTCCTATCTTCATTATTTCCTTCCTTCTGCTGATTTTAGGTTTTTGTTGGATGTTCATTTTCTACCTTTTTTAGCTGTAACATTAGGTTGTATTTGTTGTTGTTGTTGTGGTATTATGTTGTGTATTTGAGGTTTTTTATTTTTGTTTTTTGTTGTTTCTTTTTTATTTGTTTGTTTGTTTTTGCTTCCTGGTGCAGGGCTGTATTGTTATAAACTTCCCTCTTAGAACCACTTTTGCTGCATCCAAAAGGTTTGTGAATTTTGTGTTTTCATCTTCATTTATTTCCATGTAATTGTCTAAAATGTATTTTATTTCCTGGTTGACCCAATTCATTGTTTAGTAGTATGTTATTTAGCCTTCATGTTTTTGTAGACTTTCCAAATTGTTTTCTTGTGAAAAATAGATTGGAAAAGGATTCATGGTATGATTTCAATTTTCCTGAAGTTGTTGAGGTCGGTTTCATGGACAAATGTGTAACCTATTTCAGAGAATGTTCCATGTGTACTTGAAAAGAATGTGTATTCTGCTGTTTTAGGATGGGATATACTATCAGTTAAATATATCTGTTAAATCCCAATCTATCTATTCCAGTGTGTCATTCTAAGCCGTTCTTTCCTTGCTTATTTTCTGTTTAGAGATCTGTCCATTGAAGTAAGTGAGGTGATAAAGTCCCCTACTGTTATTGTATTATCATCAATCAGTTCTTCATGTTTGTTATTAACTGTTCTGTGTGTTCAGGTATTCCTATACTGGGTGAATAAATATTTACAATTGCTACCTTCATTGTTGAATTGTTCCCTTCATTATTACATAATGTCTGTCCATCTTTGTCACTTTTTACGGTCTTTTTTAAAAAATTCATTTATTTGAGAGAGAGAGAGAGGAGAGAGAGCGCACAAGCAGGGTGAGGGGCAGAGGGAGAAGACGTCCTGCTGAGCAGGGAGCTAAATGTGGGGGCTCAATCCCAAGACTCCAGGATCATTACCTGAGCTGAAGGCAGACACTCAAATAACTGAGCCACCTGGTTGCCCCTATAGTCTCTGTTTTCAATATCCATTTTTTCCAATATCAGTATTGCTACTCTAGCTTTCTTTTGGCATCCATTTGCACAATAGGTGTTTCTCCATCCCCTCACTTTCAATCTGTATGTGTCTTTAGATCTTAAATGAGTCTCTTATATGCAGTGTATAGATGAGTCTTGCTTTTTTTTTTTATGTATTCTTTCACTCTATGTCTCATGATTAGAGCATTTATTCTGTTTACATTTTCAAGTGATTATTGATAGCTATGTATTTATTGCCATTTTATTATTTGTTTTGGGGGCACCTGGGTGGTTCAGTGGGTTTAAGCCTCTGCCTTCGGCTCTGGTCATGATCCCAGGACCCTGGGATAGAACACTGCATGGGGCTCTCTGCTTGGCAGGGAGCTTGCTTCCCCCACCCCCTCTCTTTTCCTGCATCTCTGCCTACTTGTGATCTCTGTCAAATAAATGAATAAAATCTTTATTATTTGCTTTGTCATTATCTCTGAAAATTTTTCTCTAATTTTTTTCTTGTGTTTTTCTCGTTTATGGTTTACTGATTTTCTTTAGTGATATATTTGAATTTTTTCTTTTTAGTATTTGCATAATTGTTAGTAGTTTTTAATACATGGTTACCATTAAGTTTGTGTATAACCTCTTCTGCATATACAAATCTATATTAAGTTGATGGTCCCTTTAGGTTTGATCCCATTTTTACTCCTCTCCTCCCCACAATTTAGGTATATGTTGTCATATTTTATATCCTTTTGTCTTGTGAGTTCTTTAAATGATCTTTTACAGAAATATTTATTTTTACTGCATTTGTGTTCCAACCTTTATACTCTCACATTTAATCTCTCTTTTCTTCACAGAGTGCACCCTTAATATTTTTATAGGGCTGTTTTAGTGAGCATGAACTCTTTTAGTTTTTATTTGCATGGAAAACTCTGTATCTCTCCTTATATTCTGAATGATAGCCTTGCCAAGTGAAGTATTTTTGGCTGCAAATTTTTACTATTCATAACTTTGAATATATCACACCACTCCTTTCTGACTTAGAGAGCTTTTGTTGAAAAATCTGCTGGCCTTATGGGGTTTCCCTTGTAAATTACTATTTTCCCTTTAAAAAATATATTTTATTTATTTATTTGAGAGAGAGAGAGTGACAGGGAGCATGAGAAGGGAGATCAGAAGGAGAAGCAGACTCCCTGCAGATCTGGGAGCCCAGTGCAGGACTCCATCCTGGGATTCCAGGATCATGACATGAGCTGAAGGCAGTTGCTTAATTAATGGAGCCACCCAGGTGCCCTGTAAATTACTATTTTCTAGTGTATTGTTCCTTTTATTTTTTTTTAATCATTATATTCTGCCATTGTTTAAGAGATTTATTTATTTGTTTATTTTGGGAGAGAGAGAAAGAGAGAGAGTTCATACATTAATTCATTCTTCTGCTTTTTCTGGCCTGGTGTTCTGTTCCATCAATTGTGTTTCTGGTTTTATGTATTGAGGCCTTTATCTCTTCCTACTTATCTCCATAGTACTTGTCTCAATGATGTCTTCCTTTCTTTTCTCAAGTTCTGTAAATATCCTTATGTTCATTGCTTCACATACTCCATCAAGCATGCTTCTTAAATCTGTTCACTTAGATCTCTGGTGGTGGCCTTTTGTCCTGTTCTTTCATTTGAGATAAATTTATCTGTCTTCTCATTGTGTCTAAGTCTCTGTACCTACTTCTTATTTAGGATATTCAGCTTCCTGTTCATGAGAGTAATGTCCTTATGAAGAAGAGATCCTATAGTGCCCTGCCGTGCTGTGGTTCTTGTTCCCCAGGGCCTGGTACTTCTGGGAGTCTCTAATGTGTGCTCCATGTGTTCTGCTGTTTTTACCTGTCCACTTTGTCCTTCAAGGCAGTTATCTGCAGAGGCTCCATTTGTCTACTGTGTGCAGTGTTTGGTCCCTAGACTGAATGTGGAAAGTTTAACTGGATTGTGAAATAAGATTTGTCACCACTGCCACCTGAACTGAGCGTCTGCAAAACTCCTGTGTCTGGAGATGCAGAGTGAGCATCACTTTGGTGGGTCTCTTGGTGGGGTGGATCTGCCAGGCTGGGGCTGAAGCTAGTGTGACTAGGAAAGGTGATTTCACTGTAGTGTGTGTGTATGTGTGTGTGTGTGTGTGTGTGTAGCAAGTCTTGGAATAAGCAAGTTAGGTAGTATGTATTGACATTGGGCTGTTTTTCACCAGTTGCCATGTGCTTTTGCTGAAGGGTGGGGGAAAGAAATGGAACTAGCCAGTTCCCTGGTCTCGAGGTGTCTGTCCATAAATAATGCCTCTATGGAATGTGCTTTAAGATTAGTAAATAACCTCCCCAGGTTATTTACTAGGTGTGTTCCTAGGTGCTCTTCAGATTCCTTTTTCCATTTTGTATTTCCACAAGTTGTTTGCATGCCTTCCTTCCAAGAACAGTGCAATGCCCTCTGGCCTCTATCCCAGCCACATCTGTTGACCTTTAAGCCAGACTGGTTGCCATAACTCAAATTTGTCCCCTCTCACTTTCCATGCCAATGACTATGTGGAATTATCTTCTCCATGTGCTCCCTTGTGTATTAGTCTTTCACTCTTCTTTGCAACTGGAATTGTGGCCCCCTCTTTGCATTTCTGCACTTCCTTTCTTTGATGTGACCTGCTCTCTACCTTTAGTTGTAGAGTTTGACCTACCAGTCTTCAGGTCAATTTTGGTGATATTTAGGATGTTTTCATAGTTATCTTGTTGTAATTGTGTGAAGAGACAAGCCTAGAGTCCTCCTACTGTGCTGTTATCTTAAACCCCAGTGATAAAGTCTTAAATATATACAACCTATCAATACTAGATCATGAAGAATTAGAAAATCTGAAGACTATTAATATATGAGGAGAACCCTCATATATTAATAGTCTATTCAGATTTAGTAATCAAAACTATTCTAGAAAATGAAAGCTCAAATTAGGTGGCTTCATAGTAAATTCTACCAAACACTTAATGAAAGATTAATAGAATTTTTGCTAAAACTCTTCTAATAAAGCTGAAGAGGAGGAAATACCTCCAAATTCATTTTACAAGGCCATTGCCCAGATACCATATCTATACCCTAGCTTTCTGCAGCCTGCACCAGTGCTGGGCTAGGCACACTTCCCTCCAGTGCACATGGGAGTCTGTTGTGGATGCCAGCCAGAGCTCTATAGAACCACAGCATTTTGCACTCTACACGTGCACTGTGTGACCGGGGGCCTGAACTCTGCTCCCCACCCTCCCCTGAGAGATCTCCATGTGGATGCTAGCAGCAGAGTCTGAACACTCCCAGCCCAGGCTTGAAAATCTCACCACACTATCTCTGGTTGGGATCTCTTGGGCAGTCTGGACCCCAGACAGCAGTCCTGGCAAAGGTAACCACTGGAAGTGGGGCCCCTGGACCAATATCCCTCATGGTTTTAGGGGCACAGGGGTACAGAGAGAAGCAGGCCCTTTGGGTGACCCCTGAGATGGTGACTGGGGATGTACACTATCTGTGGGACGTGGCACAGCTCAGAAGAGTTTCCAAAGGGAGAGTCTAAGTGTTCTGGACCACCCAGAGAGGACCAGACTGAGGCTTCTCTCTGAGAGGAGGTGTGGGTGCAATTTGTTTTCCACTAAAGCTCTGAAAAGCCACAAAAAAGCTACCAAAGAACAAATACCTCCAGAGAACAAAAGCCTGAAAAACCAGTTTCCTCAGAGCCCATCCTTTTCACAGGAACCAGGAGGACTCAACCCATGCTAGACTGCCTGAAAAACAATACGGCAGGCCTCTCCCCCAGAAAGTCAGCCAAAAAAATGAGTGGAAAACCAACAGGGTTCCCATAAAACTGTAAATCCCCAATATCTGGGGAAAAGAATATATTAAGCTCCTGATATTTCCCTAAAGCCTGTATATTTCATAGATACAACTTTTAATTTTAATTTGCTCTCACTATTCTCTTTCTTTATTTTTCCTTTTTTTAATTAAATTTATTTATTTTCAGCATAACAGTATTCATTATTTTTGCACCACACCCAGTGCTCCATGCAATCTGTGCCCTCTATAATACCCACCACCTGGTACCACAACATCCCACCCCCCCACCACTTCATTCCCCTAAGATTGTTTTTTAGAGTCCATAGTCTCTCATGGTTCACCTCCCCTTCCAGTTTCCCCCAACTCCCTTCTCCTCTCCAACTCACCATGTCCTCCATGATATTTGTTATGCTCCACAAGTAAGTGAAATCATATGATAATTGACTCTCCCTGCTTGACTTATTTCACTCAGCATAATCTTTTCCAGTCCCATCCATGTTGCTACAAAGTTGGATATTCATCCTTTCTGATGGAGGCATAATACTCCATAGTGTATATGGACCATATTTTCCTTATCCATTCGTCTGTTGAAGGGCAGAAAGATTCCCTTCTTTTTTTTTTTTTTTATAAACATATATTTTTATCCCCAGGGGTACAGGTCTGTGAATCACCAGGTTTACACACTTCACAGCACTCACCAAAGCACAGAACCTCCCCAATGTCCATAATCCCACCCCCTTCTCCCAAACCCCCTCCCCCCAGCAACCCTCAGTTTGTTATGTGAGATTAAGAGTCACTTATGGTTTGTCTCCCTCCCATCCCATCTTATTTCATTTATTCTTCTCATACCCACTTAAGCCCCCATGTTGTATCACCACTTCCTCATATCAGGGAGATCATATGATAGTTGTCTTTCTGCTTGACTTATTTCGCTAAACATGATATGCTCTAGTTCCATCCATGTTCTCGGAAATGGCAAGATTTCATTTCTTTTGATGGCTGCATAGTATTCCATTGTGTATATATACCACATCTTCTTGATCCATTCATCTGTTGATGGACATCTGGGTTCTTTCCGTAGTTTTGCTATTGTGGACATTGCTGCTATAAACATTCGGGTGCACGTGCCCCTTTGGATCACTACATTTGTATCTTTAGGGTAAATACGCAATAGTGCAATTGCTGGGTCATAGTGCAGTTCTATTTTCAACATTTTGAGGAACCTCCATGTTGTTTTCCAGAGTGCCTGCACCAGCTTGCATTCCTATCAACAGCGTAGGAGTGTTCCACTTACTCCACATCTTCGCCAGCATCTGTCATTTCCTGACTTGTTGATTTTAGCCATTCTGACTGGTGTGAGGTGATATCTCATTGTGGTTTTGATTTGTATTTCCCTGATGCCGAGTGATATGGAGCACTTTTTCATGTGTCTGTTGGCCATCTGGAGGTCTTCTTTGCAGAAATGTCTGTTCATGTCCTCTGCCCATTTCTTGATTGGATTATTTGTTCTTTGGGTGTTGAGTTTGCTAAGTTCTTTATAGATTCTGGACACTAGTCCTTTATCTGATATGTCGTTTGCAAATATCTTCTCCCATTCTGTCAGTTGTCTTTTGATTTTGTTAACTGTTTCCTTTGCTGTGCAAAAGCTTTTGATCTTGATGAAATCCCAATAGTTCATTTTTGCCCTTGCTTCCCTTGCCTTTGGCGTTGTTCCTAGGAAGATGTTGCTGTGGCTGAGGTCGAAGAGTTTGCTGCCTGTGTTCTCCTCAAGGATTTTGATGGATTCCTTTCGCACATTGAGGTCCTTCATCCATTTTGAGTCTATTTTTGTGTGTGGTGTAAGGAAATGGTCCAATTTCATTTTTCTGCATGTGGCTGTCCAATTTTCCCAGCACCATTTATTGAAGAGGCTGTCTTTTTTCCATTGGACATTCTTTCCTGCTTTGTCGAAGATTAGTTGACCATAGAGTTGAGGGTCTTTTTCTGGGCTCTCTATTCTGTTCCATTGATCCATGTGTCTGTTTTTGTGCCAGTACCATGCTGTCTTGATGATGACAGCTTTATAATAGAGCTTGAAGTCCGGAATTGTGATCCACCAATGTTGGCTTTCTTTTTCAATATCCCTTTGGCTATTAGAGGTCTTTTCTAGTTCCATATAAATTTTAAAATTATTTGTTCCATTTCTTTGAAAAAGATGGATGGTACTTTGATAGAAATTGCATTAAATGTGTAGATTGCTTTAGGTAGCATAGACATTTTCACAATATTTATTCTTCCAATCCAGGAGCATGGAACATTTTTCCATTTCTTTGTGTCTTCCTCAATTTCTTTCATGAGTACTTTATAGTTTTCTGAGTACAGATTCTGTGCGTCTTTGGTTAGGTTTATTCCTAGATATCTTATGGTTTTTGGTGCAATTGTAAATGGGATTGACTCCTTAATTTCACTTTCTTCTGTCTTGCTGTTGATGTAGAGAAATGAAACTATTTCTGTGCATTGATTTTATATCCTGACACTTTACTGAATTCCTGTACAAGTTCTAGAAGTTTTGGAGTGGAATCTTTTGGGTTTTCCACATATAGTATCATATCATCTGCGAAGAGTGATAATTTGACTTCTTCTTTGCCAATTTGGATGTCTTTAATTTCCTTTTGTTGTCTGATTGCTGAGGCTAGGACCTCTAGTACTATGTTGAATAGCAGTGGTGATAATGGACATCCCTGCCGTGTTCCTGACCTTAGCGGAAAAGATTTCAGTTTTTCTCCATTGAGAATGATATTTGCAGTGGGTTTTTCATAGATGGCTTTGATGATATTGACGTATGTGCCCTCTATCACTACACTATGAAGAGTTTTGATGAGGAAGGGATGTTGTACTTTGTCAAATGCTTTTTCAGCATCTATTGAGAGTATCATATGGTTCTTGTTCTTTCTTTTATTGATGTGTTGTTTCACATTGACTGATTTGCAGATGTTGAACCAACCTTGCAGCCCTGGAATAAATACCACTTGGTCGTGGTGAATAATCCTTTTAATATACTGTTCAATCTTATTGGCTAGTATTTTGGTGAGTGTTTTCGCATCTGTGTTCATCAAGGATATTGGTCTATAGCTCTCTTTTTTGATGGGATCCTTGTCTGGTTTTGGGATCAAGGTGATGCTGGCCTCATAAAATGAGTTTGGAAGTTTTCCTTCCATTTCTATTTTTTGGAACAGTTTCAGGAGAATAGGAATTAGTTCTTCTTTAAATGTTTGGTAGAATTCCCCCGGGGAAGCCGTCTGGCTCCGGGCTTTTGTTTGTTTGGAGATTTTTAATGTCTCTTTCAATCTCCTTACTGGTTATGTGTCTGTTCAGGATTTCCATTTCTTCCTGGTTCAGTTGTCTTAGTTTATATGTTTCTAGGAATGCATCCATTTCTTCCAGATTGTCAAATTTATTGGCGTAGAGTTGTTCATAGTATGTTCTTATAATAGTGTGTATTTCTTTGGTGTTTGTTGCGATCTCTCCTCTTTCATTCATGATTTTATTTATTTGGGTCCTTTCTCTTTTCTTTTTGATAAGTCGGGCCAGGGGTTTATCAATTTTATTAATTCTTTCAAAGAACCAGCTCCTACTTTCGTTGATTTGTTCTATTGTTTTGTTTTGTTTCTATTTCATTGATTTCTTCTCTGATCTTTATGATTTCTCTTCTCCTGCTTTGTTTGGGGTTTCTTTCTTGTCTTTCTCTGGCTCCTTTAGGTGTAGGGTTAGCTTGTGTACTTGAGACCTTTCTTGTTTCTTGAGAAAGGCTTGTACCGCTATATATTTTCCTCTCAGGACTGCCTTTGTTGTGTCCCACAGATTTTGAACCATTGTATTTTCATTATCATTTGTTTCCATAATTTTTTTCACTTCTTCTTTAATTTCCCGGTTGACCCATTCATTCTTTAGAAGGATGCTGTTTAGTCTCCATGTATTTGGGTTCTTTCCAAACTTCCTTTTGTGCTTGAGTTCTAGCTTTAGAGCATTGTGGTCTGAAAATATGAAGGGAATGATCCCAATCTTTTGATACCGTTTGAGTCCTGATTTAGGACCCAGGATGTGATCTATTCTGGAGAATGTTCCATGTGCACTAGAGAAGAATGTGTATTCTGTTGCTTTGGGATGAAATGTTCTGAATATATCTGTGATGTCCATCTGGTCCAGTGTGTTGTTTAAGGCCTTTATTTCCTTGCTGATCTTTTGCTTGGATGATCTGTCCATTTCAGTGAGGGGAGTGTTAAAGTCCCCTACTATTATTGTATTATTGTTGATGTGTTTCTTTGATTTTGTTATTAATTGGTTTATATAGTTGGCTGCTCCCACGTTGGGGGCATAGATATTTAAAATTCTTAGATCTTCTTGTTGGACAGACCCTTTGAGTATGATATAGTGTCCTTCCTCATCTCTTATTATAGTCTTTGGCTTAAAATCTAATTGATCTGATATAAGGATTGCCACTCCTGCTTTCTTCTGATGTCCATTAGCATGGTAAATTCTTTCCACCCCCTCACTTTAAATCTGGAGGTGTCTTCGGGCTTAAAATGAGTTTCTTGGAGACAACATATAGATGGGTTTTGGTTTGTTATCCATTCTGATACCCTTTGTCTTTTGACAGGGGCATTTAGCCTATTAACATTCAGGGTAACTATTGAGAGATATGAATTTAGTGCCATTTTATTGCCTGTAAGGTGACTGTTACTGTATATGGTCTCTTTTCCTTTCTGATCTACCACTTGTAGGCTCTCTCTTTGCTTAGAGGACCTCTTTCAATATTTCCTGTAGAGATTTTTTGGTGTTTGCAAATTCTTTCAGTTTTTGTTCGTCCTGGAAGCTTTTAATCTCTCCTTCTATTTTCAATGATAGCCTAGCTGGATATAGTATTCTTGGCTCCATGTTTTTCTCGTTTAGTGCTCTGAAAATATCATGCCAGCTCTTTCTGGCCTGCCAGGTCTCTGTGGATAAGTAAGCTGTCAATCTAATATTTTTACCATTGTATGTTACAGACTTCGTTTCCCAGGCTGCTTTCAGGATTTTCTCTTTGTCACTGAGACTTGTAAATTTTACTATTAGGTGACGGGGTGTGGGCCTATTCTTACTGATTTTGAGGGACGTTCTCTGAACCTCCTGAATTTTGATGCTCGTTCCCTTTGCCATATTGGGAAATTCTCCCCAAAAGTTCTTTCCCATATACCTTCTGCTCCCCTCTCTCTTTCTTCTTCTTCTGGAATCCCAATTATTCTAATGTTGTTTCGTCTTATGGTGTCACTTATCTCTCGATTTCTCCCCTCATGGTTCAGTAGCTGTTTGTCCCTCTTTTGCTCAGCTTCTTTATTCTCTGTCATTTGGTCTTCTATATCACTAATTCTTTCTTCTGCCTCATTTATCCTAGCAGTGAGAGCCTCCATTTTTGATTGCACCTCATTAATAGCTCTTTTGATTTCAACTTGGTTAGATTTTAGTTCTTTTATTTCTCCAGAAAGGGCTTTTATATCTCCAGAGACGGTTTCTCTAATATCTTCCATGCCTTTTTCAAGCCCGGCTAGAACCTTGAGAATTGTCATTCTGAACTCTAGATCTGACATATTACCAATATCTGTATTGATTAGGTCCCTAGCCTTCGGTACTGCCTCTTGTTCTTTTTTTTGTGTTGAATTTTTCCATCTTGTCATTTTGTCCAGATAAGCGTATATGAAGGATCAATTAAAATACTAAAAGGGTGGCAACAACCCCAGGAAAATATGCTTTAAGCAAATTAGAAGTGATCCCAAATCATGAGGGGGGAGAAAGGGGGTAAAAAGAGGTTCAGAAAGGAAGAAAGAAAAAAGAAAAAAAAAGAAAACAAATAAGAAAAATATAAAAAAGAATATATATATATATATATTAGATAAACTGGTTAAAAACGTTAAAAAGAAAAAGGTAAAAGTTAAAAAAAAAATTTACCAGAATGCGAGAAAAAAAACAAAAAATGAAAAAAAAAATTAAATTAATTGCAAGACTAAAAAAAATCACAGGGAAAAAGCCATGAGTTCCGTGCTTTGCTTTCTCCTCCTCTGGAATTCTGCTGCTCTCCTTGGTGTTGAAACCACACACCTTGGTAGGTGAACTTGGTCTTGGCTGGATTTCTTGTTGATCTTCTTGGGGTGGGGCCTGTTATAGTGATTCTCAATTGTCTTTGCCCCAGGGGGTATGCACCGCCCTTAGCAGGGTCGGGGTGAGTAATCCGCTCGGGTTTGCTTTCAGGAGCTTTTGTTCCCTGAGCGCTTTCTGTAGAGTTCCAGAGGACGGGAATACAAATGGCGGCCTCCTGGTCTCCAGCCCGGAGGAGCCGAGAGCCCAGGGCCCCACTCCTCAATGTGCCCTCAGAGAACAGCGCCCAGTTACTCCCGTCTGCCTGACCTCCGGCCGCGCTCCGAGCTCACCGAGCCTGCAACCGGTTTCAAGGTAACACCGAGCTGTGAGCTTACTGTTGGTTCTGTCTCTGTAGCCGGCTTTCCCGTTCCAATACCCGCAAGCTCTGCGACACTCAGACACCCCCGATCCTTCTGTGACCCTGCATGACCTGAGGCCACGCTGGCCCCGGGTGGGCTTCACCCCGGGTAGCCTCTGGAGCGATGTCCCTCAGCGGAACAGACTTTTAAAAGTACTGATTTTGTGCGCTGTTGCTCTGCCGCTTGCCGGGAGCCGGCCCCTCCCCCCAGGGTCTATCTTCCCGTCGCTTTGGGTTCATTTCTCCTCCGGTCCTACCTTTCAAAAAGTGTTTGTTTTTCTGTTTCCAGAATTGCTGTTCTACTTTCTTCGATCTGCCGATGGATTTTCAGGTGTTTGCAATCTTTAGATAAGCTATCTAGCTGATCTCCGGCTAGCTGAAATAGTCTCAGCCTGCTACTTCTCCGCCATCTTGACCTATATCCTATTCTCTTTCTTTTAAAATTATTTTAGCCTATTTACCATTACAATGAGAATTTCAATTCAACAAATTCCATAATAACATTTTAACATGAACTTTTTTTCATAAATATACCTTTGTATTTCTTTTGCTATTCTGTTTTATTTAATATACATATAGATGTAAACTTCAAGGTAATCCTCTTTCCCTAATCAATATTATCTCTATATATAATCCAGTTTTAATCTCCCTTTCTCTGGAAAGTTGAGCCCTTTAAAAAATACATCAAGATACACCCAGGAAGAATCAAAATAACCTTTCTCACCCACATTGAGGATTTATAATGAGCCTCCTGTCTTTTTCTTGTGTCAGGTTTTCTGTGTATTTGTTTTTGTTCTGGTATTACATAAATCTTATCCTTGGATTTCATTTTGGCTGGGTTCTTTTTTTTTTAATTTTCTCTTGTCATTTGCTTTTGTCAGTCTTTTAGTTTGTCCATTTTTGTTTGTATACCTTGTATATCTTACATTTGGGGCCCATTTTGGCTGAGTTTTCTCTCTCTCTTTTTTTTTTCTGTCTCTCTCTCCTCCTCTCTCTTTTTTTTTCTTTTTTCTTTCTTTTCGGTAGTGACTTATGATTGTTTAGAAGCATTCCAGGGTGCACCTTGCCTAGATTGTGGTTGACATACTCAGCTACACAACCCATCAAACACCTCTCCCTAAAATGACAAGGAGGAGGAATGCCTAACAGAGGGAAAATTCAGAGACTGTGCCCTCTCCAACAGAGCTATTGGATATGGACATAAACAGTATGTTGGAAAGGGAATTCAGGGTAACAATTATCAAGGTAATGGCCAGGTTGGAGAAAAACATTAATGACAACATGGAATCCATTAGGGCAGAAGTGAAAGCCACCTGGGAAGAAGGTAAAAATGTTATCAAGGAGATCCAATCTAATCTAAGTTCTCTAACAGGTAGAGTAACTGAGGCAGAAGATAGAATTAGTAATCTAGAGGACACACTGATAGAGTAAAAGGATCAAGAGGGTGCCTGGAGGAAATAGCTTGGAAGCTATGAAAACAAAATTAGGGAAATAAATGATGCCATAAAATGTTCCAACCTCAGAATTATTGGGATCCCTGAGGGAGAGGAGAAAGGAAGAAGACTAGAAGATATAGTTGAACAAATTCTCCATGATAATTTTCCCAATCTGTAGAATGGAACCAGTGTTCATGTCCTAGAGGCAGAAAGGTCACCCACCCAAGATCATAGAATCTAGAAAGACCTTGAGACACCTGATTGTTAAACCAATGAATCAAAATTTTAGAAAGGAGCTCTTGAAAGCAGCTAGGGGAAAGAGATTCCTTAGGCACAGAGGAATTTCCACCTGAATAACATCAAACTGGTCCACAGAAACCTCATAAGTCAGAAAGAGCAGACAAGACATATTCAGAGCACTAAATGAGAAGAAAATGCAGCCAAGAGTACTTTACCCACCAAGGCTGACATTCAAAATGGAAGGAAATAAAGATCTTCCAAGACCAACAAGGTTTAAAAGAGTATATGACCACCAAGCCAGCCCTACAAAACATATTAAGGGGGGTTCTATAAAACAGGAAAAAACCCAAGAGTGTCATGGAACAGAAATTTACAAAGACAATCTATAGAAACTGGGACATCACAGGCAACAAGATGTCCATAAAAACATATCTTTCAATAATCACTCTCAATGTGAACACCCTAAATGCTCCCATAAAATGGCACAGGGCTGCAGATTGGATGAAAAGACAGGGCACATCAATATGTTATGTACAAGAGACCCATTGAAAGGATGGGGAAGCGTTGTTCATGACAATGGGCCTCAAAAGAAAGGTGGGGTATTGGTTCTCATATCAGATAAATTAGATGTTAAACTAAAGACTGTAGTCAGAAACAAAGAAGGACACTACATCATTATTAATGGGTCTATGCGCCAAGAGGATCTAATAATTATAAATATTTATACCCCCAATACAGGAGCAGCAAACTACATAAGACAATTATTAATCAAGATAAAGAGTCATATTGGTATGAATACATTAATAGTAGGGGAACTTAACATGTCACTCTCAGTGATAGACGGACCATTCAAAGAAAATCAATAAAGGAACAAGAACATTGAACAACACATTAGACCAGATGGACCTCATTGATATATACAGAACATTCCACCCTAAAACAAGAGAATAATCATTCTTCTCAAACAGACATGGAATTTTCTCAAGAATAGACCACATACTGGGTCACAAATCAGGGCTCAACCGATACCAAAAGATTGAGATTATTCCCTGCATATTCTCAGACCCCAATGTTTTGAAACTGAAACTGAAACTGATACTTGAGGAACTACAAAACACTCACAAAAAAAAAAAAATGAGGAAGACACAAAAAGATGGAAGACCATTCCATGCTCATGGATCAGAAGAATAAACATTGTTAAAATGTCTATGTTGCTTAAAGCCATCTGTACTTTCAATGCCATTCTGATCAAAATTCCACTGGCATTTTTTAAAGAGGTGGAACAAACAAATCCTAAAATTTATATGAAACCCAAAGAGACCCCAAATTGCTAAGGAAATGTTGAAAAAGAAAAACAAAAGTGAGGGCCTCACATTGCTTGATTTCAAGCTTTACTACAAAACTGTGATCACCAAGACAGCATGGTATTGACACAAAAACAGACACATAGACCAGTGGAACAGAGTACAGAGACCAGATATGGACCCACAACTCTATAACCAAATAATCTTCAACAAACCAGGAAAAAATATCCAGTGGAGAAAAGACAGTCTCTTCAATAAATGGTGTTGGAAAAACTGGACAGCTATACGTAGAAAAATGAAATCTGTCCACTCTTTTACCCCATACGCAAAGATAGATGTGAAATGGGCAAAAGACCTAAATGTGAAGTATGAATCAATCAAAATCCTACAGGAGAACATAGGCAGTAACCTCTTCAACATCGGCCACGGTGACTTATTTCAAGACATGTCTCCAAAGACAAGGGAAACAAAAGCAAAAATCAACTTTTGCAACTTCATCAAGATTAAAAGCTTGTGCACAGCAAAGGAAACAGTCAACAAAGAGGCTGCCCACATAATGGAAGAAGATATTCACAAATGATACTACAGACAAAGGGCTGATATTCAAGATCTATAAAGAAGTCCTGAAACTCAACAAACACAAAACAGATAAGCATGTCAAAAAATGGACAGAGGACATGAACAGACATTTCTCTAAAGAAAACATACAAATTGCTAACAGACATATGAAAATGTGTTCATCATCATTAGCAATCAGGGAGATTCAAATCAAAACCACATTGAGATACCACCTTACACCAGTTAGAATGGCCAAAATTAACAAGACAGTAAACTTCAGGTGTTGGAGGGCATGTGGAGAAAGGGGAAACCTCTTACACTGTTGGTGGGAATGCAAGTTGGTGCAGCCACTTTGGAAAACCACATGAAGATTTCTTAGAACATTAAAAAAAGATCTTCCCTATGACCCTGCAATTGCAATACTGGGTATTTACCCCAAAGATACAGAAGATGTAGTGAAAAGAAGGGCCATCTGTACCCCAATGTTCATAGCAGCAATCGTCACAGTTGCCAGACTGTGGAAAGAACCAAGATGTCCTTCAGTGGATGAATAGATAAGAAAGATATGGACCATATATACAATGGAGTATTATGCCTCTATCAGAAAGGATGAATACCCAAGATTTGTATCAACATGGAGGGGACTGGAAGAGATTACACTGAGTGAAATAAGTCAAGCAGAGAGAGTCAATGATCATATGGTTTCACTTACTTGTGGTGCATAAGGAATAACACAGAGGACATTTGGGAGATGGAGAGGAGAAGGGGGTTGGGGGAAATTGCAGGGAGAGACAAACCATGAGAGACTATAGATTCTGAGAAATAAACGGAAAGTTTTGGAGGAGAGAAGAGTGGGAGGTTGGGTGAGCCTGGTGGTGGGTATTACAGAGAGCACATACTGCATGGAGATCTGGGTGTGGTGCATAAACAATGAATGCCGTAACACTGAAAGGAAATAAAATTTAAAAAATCAAAAATAAATAAATAAATAAAACAAATGAATAAAAAGTAAAATGCAGAATCAATTGTAAATACAGACAAACACTTGATGGTTCCCAGAGGGGAGGAGGTAAGCGGATGGACAAAACAAGTAAGGGAGTGAGACACACTGGCTTCCAGTTATGCAATGAATAAGTCATGGAAATGAAAGGTACAGCATAGGAAATATAGCCAATGATAATATAATAACATTTGTATGGTGACAGATTGTAGCTACATGTGTGGTGACCATAGTATAATGTGTACAGAAGTTGAATCACTGTCTTGTACACCTAAAACTAATGTAACATTATGTATTAATTATACTCAGATTAAAAAAATAATAATATACAAGTGGCCAATGGTTACATGAAAATATGCTCAACATTATTAATTATCAAAGAAATGCAAATAAATACTCCAATGAAATACTGTGCCACAACTTTTAGGATAACTATTATCAAAAATGTAGAATAATAAGTGTTAGCAAAGTTGTAGGTAAATTGGAACTCTTGCACCTTGGTAGTGGGAATGTAGAAAACTGCAGCAACTATGAAAAACAGTATTGAGATTCCTTGAAAATTAGGCATAGAACTACCATATGATCTAACAATCTCACTCTAGGTATAGCACCAAAAGAAATGAAATCAGAATCTCAAAGACGTATCTGCACTTCCATGTTCATTGCAGGAGTAGTCATAACATTAAAACTATGGAAATAATCCAAGTGAACATGGACAGATAAACAGATGGAGAAAATATGGTATAGAAATAAGATAACATTATTTAATCATTAAAAAAGAAGGAAATCCTGTGATTTGCAACAATATGTGTGAACCTGAAGGAAGTTACGTTCAGTGAAATAAGCTAGTCACAATGTACATATTACATGTCTCCACTTACATACAGTACATTGTTGGTATTATTATGTTAATTAGACAAATGATTGTCAGGTCGATTACAAAAAATAAAATTTATATTTTATCTTCACATATTCCTTCTATGATGCTATGTTCTTTTTGTGTAGTATCAAGTTTATAACATATATCATTTTCCTTCCCGCTAGAGAACATTTTCTAACATTTTAAAAAATATTTTGTTTAGGGGCGCCTGGGTGGATCAGTGGGTTAAGCTGCTGCCTTCGGCTCAGGTCATGATCTCAGGGTCCTGGGATCGAGTCCCGCATCGGGCTCTCTGCTCAGCAGGGAGCCTTCTTCCTTCTCTCTCTCTCTCTGCCTGCCTCTCAGTGTACTTGTAATTTCTCTCTGTCAAATAAATAAATATAATCTTTAAAAAATATATTTTGTTTATTTGACAGAGAGAGAGTACAAACAGGGGAAGCTGCAGAGGAAGAGAAAGACACAGGTTCTAAGTAGAGAGTCCAATTTGGGGCTCAATCCCAGTACCCTGGAATCACTCCCTGAGCCAGAGGCAGATGCTTAACCAACTGAGCAATCCAGGTGCTCCTTCTAACATTTTTATAAGGAAGTTCTACTGGGAAAAAATCCAAGGATTATTTTGTTATTATAAAGGATCTGCCCTGCTTGTGAATCATTATAGTGTTATTTGAAAATGGACTTGGATTAGATGTAAATAGATGTAAATGTACATTGCAACATTTGGGGCATCCACTAAATAAAGATTAAAAAATAAAACTACCACTGATATGTTAAGCAAGGAAAGAACATGGAATCACATAAAAATACTCAATTAAAAATACCAAAGTCAGGAAAAGGATAGAAGACTAAAACAAGAACAATGGCAACAAATAGAAAAAAGTAACAAATATGATAGATATTAATCCAACTGTATCAATAATCATTTTGAGCAAGAATGGTCTGAATACACCAATTAAAAGAGACTGTTGGAATGAATTTAAAAACAAAATTAACAAAAACAAAAACAAAATAACCAAACAAAGAAATAAGAAGAACTGGAATGCCTGGGTGGCTCAGTTGATTAAGCATCTGCCTTTAGCTCACGTCATGATTTTTTGTTCGTTTGTTTGTTTTTTAATTTTTTATTTTTTATAAACATATTATATATTTTTACTTCCAGGGGTACAGGTCTGTGAATTTCCATGTTTACACACTTCACAGCACTCACCATAGCACATACCCTCCCCAATGTCCATAACCCCAACCCCCTTCTCCCAACCCCCCTCCCCCCAGCAACCTTCAGTTTGTTTTGTGAGATTAAGAGTCACTTATGGTTTGTCTCCCTTCCAATCCCATCTTGTTTCATTTATTCTTCTCTTACCCCTTTAACCCCCCATGTTGCATCACCACTTCCTCATATCAGGGAGATCACATGATAGTTGTCTTTTTCTGATTGACTTATTTTGCTAAGCATGATATGCTCTAGTACCATCCACGTTGTCACAAATGGCAAGATTTCATTTCTTTTGATGGCTGCATAGTATTCCATTGTGTATATATACCACATCTTCTTTATCCATTCATCTGTGGATGGACATCTAGGTACTTTCCGTAGTTTGGCTATTGTGGACATTGTTGCTATAAATATTTGGGTACACGTGCCCCTTTGGATCACTACATTTGTATCTTTAGAGTAAATACCCAGTAGTGCAATTTCTGGGTCATAGGGCAATTCTATTTTCAACATTTTGAGGAACCTCCTTGCTGTTTTTCAGAGTTATTGTGCCAGCTTGCATTCCCACCAACAGTGTAGGAGGGTTCCCCTTTCTCCGCATCCTTGCCAGTATCTGTCATTTCCTGACTTGTTAATTTTAGCCATTCTGACTGGTGTGAGGTGATATCCCACTGTGGTTTTGATTTGTATTTCCCTAATTATGAGTGATAAGGAGCACTTTTCCATGTGTCTGTTGGCCATCTGGATGTCTTCTTTGCAGAAATGTCTGTTCATGTCCTCTGCCTATTTCTCGATTGGATTATTTGTTTGCTAAGTTCTTTATAGATTTTGGACACTAGTCCTTTATCTGATATGTTTTTTGCAAATATCTTCTCCCATTCTGTCAGTTGCCTTTTGTTTTTGTTAATTGTTTCCCTTGCAGCTCTGAAATAATCCCACTTTGTCATGGTGAATACTCCTTTAAATGTACTGTTGAATCCTATTAGCTAGTATGTTGGTGAGAATTTTCGCATTTGTGTTCATCAAGGATATTGGTCTGTAGTTCTCTTTTTTGATGGGATCCTTGTCTGGTTTATGGATCAAGGTGATGCTGGCCTCATAAAATGAGTTTGGAAGTTTTCCTTCCATTTCTATTTTTTCAAACAGTTTCAGGAGAATAGGAATTAATTCTTCTTTAAATGTTTAGTAGAATTCCCCTGGGAAGCCGTCTGGCCCTGGGCTTGTGTTTTTTTGGAGATTTTTGATGACTGTTTCAATCTTCTTACTGGTTATGGGTCTGTTCAGACTTTCTATTTCTTCCTGGTTCAGTTGTGGTAGTTTATATGTCTCTAGGAATGCATCCATTTCTTCGAGATTGTCAAATTTGTTGGCATAGAGTTGCTCATAATATGTTCTTATAGTTGTCTGTATTTCTTTGGTGTTAGTTGTGATATCTCCTCTTTCCTTTATGATTTTATTTATTTGGGTCCTATCTCTTTTCTTTTTGATAAGTATGGCCAGAGGTTTATCAATCTTATTAATTCTTTCAAAAAACCAGCTCATAGTTTTGTTGATTTGTTCTATTGATTTTTTGGTTTCTATTTCATTGATTTCTGCTCTGATCTTTATGATTTCTCTTCTCCTGCTGGGCTTAGGGTTTCTTTCTTGTTCTTTCTACAGCTCCTTTAGGTGTAGGGTTAGCTTGTGTACTTGAAACCTTTCTTATTTCTTGAGAAAGGCTTGTACCATTTTATATTTTTTCTCTCAGGACTCCCTTTTATGTGTCCCACAGATTTTGAATCATTGTGTTTTCATTATCATTTGTTTCCATTAATTTTTTCAAGTCTTCTTTAATTTCCTGGTTGACCCATTCATTCTTTAGAAGGATGCTTTTTAGTTTCCAAGTATTTGGGTTCTTTCCAAACTTCCTTTTGTGGTTGAGTTCTAGCTTCAGAGCATTGCGGTCTGAAAATATGCAGGGAGTGATCCCAATGTTTTGATACCAGTTGAGACCTGATTTAGGATGGAGGATGTGATCTATTCTGGAAAATGTTCTATGTGCACTAGAGAAGAATGTGTATTCTGTTGCTTTGGGATGAAATGTTCTGAATATATCTGTGATGTCCATCTGGTCCAGTTTGTCATTTAAGGCCTTTATTTCCTTGTTGATCTTTTGCTTGGATGATCTGTCCATTTCAGTGAGGGAATGTTAAAGTCCCCTACTATTATTGTATTATTGTTGATGCGTTTCTTTGATTTTGTCATTATTTGGTTTATAGTTGGCTGCTTCCACCTTGGGGGCATAGATATTTAAATTTGTTAGATCTTCTTGTTGGCAGATCATTTGAGTATGATATAGTGTCCTTCCTCATCTCTTAATATAGTCTTTGGCTTAAAATCTAATTTATTTGATATAAGGATTGCCACTCCTGCTTTCTTCTGATGTCCATTAGCATGGTAAATTCTTTTCCACACCCTTACTTTAAATCTGGAGGTGCCTTCAGGTTTAAAATGAGTTTCTTGTAGGCAACATATAGATGGGTTTTGTTTTTTTATCCATTCTGATACCCTGTGTCTTTTGATTGAGGCACTTAACTCATTCACATTCAGGGTAGCTACTGAGAGATATGAATTTAGTGCCATTGTATTGCCTGTAAGGTGACTGTTACTGTATATTGTCTCTGTTCCTTTCTGATCTACCACTTGTAGTCTTTCTCTTTGCTTAGAGCACCCCTTTCAATACTTCCTGTAGAGCTGGTTTGGTGTTTGCAAATTCTTTCAGTTTTTATTCATCCTGGGAGATTTTTATCTCTCCTTCTATTTTCAGTGATAGCCTAGCTGGATATAGTATTCTTGGCTGCATGTTTTTCTCGTTTAGTGCTCTGAATATTTCATGCCAGCTCTTTCTGAACTGCCAGGTCTCTGTGGATAAGTATGCTGCCAATCTAATATTTTTACCATTGTATGTTACCGATTCCTTTACCTGGGATGCTTTCAGGATTTTCTCTTTGTCACTAAGACTTGTAAATTTTACTCGTAGGTGACGGGGTTTGGACCTATTCTTATTGATTTTGAGGGGCATTCTCTGCACCTCCTGGATTTTGATGCTTGTTCCCTTCACCATATTGGGGAAATTCTCTCCAATAATTCGCTCCAGTATACCTTCTGCTCCCCTCTCTCTTCTTCTTCAGGAATCCCAATTATTCTAATGTTGTTTCGTCTTATGTTGTCATTATCTCTTGAATTCTCCCCTCTTGGTCGGTCCAGTAGCTGTTTATCCCTTTTTGCTCAGCCTCTTTTTTCTTTGTCATTTGGTCTTCTATATCGCTAATTCTTTCTTGTGCCTCATTTATCCTAGCAGTGAGAGCCTCCATTTTTTATTGCACCTCATTAATAGCTTTTTTCATTTCAAGTTGGTTAGATTTTAGTTCTTTTTTTTCTCCAGAAAGGGCTTTTATATCTCCCGAGAGGGTTTCTCTAATATCTTCCATGCCTTTTTCAAGCCCGTCTAGAACCTTGAGAATCGTCATTCTGAACTGTAGATCTGACATATTACCAATGTCTGTATTGATTATGTCCCTAGCCTTTGGTACTGCCTCTTGTTCTTTTTTTTTTTTTTTTTTTTTTTTTTTTGTGGTGAATTTTTCCGCCTTGTCATTTTGTCCAGATAAGAGTGTATGAAGGAGCAAGTAATATACTAAAAGAGTGGCAACAACCCCAGGATAATATGCTTTAACCAAATCAAGAGATCCGAACTCGTGAGGGGGGAGAAAGGGGATAAAAAGGAAAAAAAAAAAAAAAGAAAAGAGAAGAAACAATTAAAAAAAGAAAACAAATAAAGAAAAAGTATAAATAAGAAAAAATATATATTAGATAAACTAGTTAAAAATGTTAAAAAAATAAAAGGGTAAAAGTTAAAAAAAAATCAGCCGAAGAAGAGAAAAAAAATCGAAAAAGAAAAAAAATTAAATTAACTTCAACACTAAAGAATCATGGGGAGAAAGCCATGAGTTCTGTGCTTTGCTTTCTCCTCCTCTGGAATTCTGCTCTTCTCCTCATGTATTGAAACTGCACTCCTTGGTTGGTGAACTTGGTCTTGGCTGGATTTACTGTTGATCTTCTGGGGAAGAGGCCTGTTGTAGTGATTCTCAAGTGTCTTTGCCCCAGGTGGAATTGCACCGCCCTTACCAGGGTCAGGGCTGGGTAATCTGCTAGGGTTTGCTTTCAGGAGCTTTTGTTTCCTGAGCACTTTCCGTAGAGTTCCAGAGGACAGGAATGAAAATCGCAGCCTCCTGGTCTCCAGCCCAGAGGAGCTGAGATCCCAGGGCCCCACTCCTCAATTCACCCTCAGAGAACAGCACCCAATAACTCCCGTCTGCCTGACCTCTGGCCATGCTCTGAGCTCACTGAGCCTGTGAACAGTTCAAGGTAACCCCCAGCTGTGAGCTCACTCTTGGCTCTGTCTCTGTAGCTGGCTTCCCCGTTCTAATACCTGCAAGCTCTGCAACACTCAGACTCCCCGATCCTTCTGTGACCCTGCAGGACCTGAGGCCATGCTGACCCTGCACGGGCTTCACCCCGGTTTAGCCTCTGGAGCAATATCTCTCAGCGGAACAGACTTTTAAAAGTCCCGATTTTGTGCTCCATTGCTCTGGCACTTGCTGGGAGCTGGCCCCTCCCCCCGGGGTCTATGTTCTCATCACTTTGGATTTACTTCTTCACCAGTCCTACCTTTCAGAAAGTGGTTGATTTTCTGTTTGTAGAATTGCTGTTCTTCCTCTCTTTGATATGCCATTGGATTTGTAGATGTTTGCAATCTTTATATAAGCTATCTAGCTGATCTCCTGTTAGCTAAAGTAGTCTCAGCCTGCTACTTCTCTGCCATCTTGACTCCTCTCTCACGTCATGATTTTAAAATCCTGAGATCAAGTCCCACATCAGGTTTCTTGCTCAGCAGGGAGTCTGTTTCTCCCTCTGTCTGCCACTCACCATGCTTGTGCTCTCACTCATTGAGAAAAATAAATAAAATCTTAAAAAAGGAACAAAATATATTTTTACAAGAAACTCGGTTTTAATATAAAATGCATATAGATTAACAGTAAATTCATGTAGAAAAATGTCTTATACAAACACTAATCAAAACAAAGCAAAAGTGTATATATTAATTTAAGAAACAGCAGAGAATTCAGTGAAATAAAAGTTACCAGGGATAAAGTGGGGCACTACATAATAATAAAGGGATAAATTCTCCACGAAGACATAACTGTTTGTTACAACAGAACTGTAAGAAATAAATTTATGTTGTTTATCAACTACTGTGTCTATGGTACTTTATTATAACATATCAAACAGACTAAAACATGTACAATCCAGCAATCGCACTACTGGCATTTATCCAAAGGAGCTAAAAATTTATGTCCACATCATAATCTGTACATGGGTATTCACAAGAACTTTATTCACAACTGTTAAATCTTGGAAGTAGCCAAGATACCCTGAATAGGTGAAGAATAAATAAACTTTGGCACATTACAGGAAATGGAATATTATTCAGCACAAAAACAAATAATCTATCACGTCATGAACAGACATGGCAGAAACTTACATGCATGTTAGTCGATGAAAGAGTTCAGTCTGAAAAGTCTCCATACTATATGAATCCAATGATGTGACATTTTCAAAAAGGCAAAACTATGGTGTCGAGGGCGGATGCACCAGGGGCCCGGATATCCGTCAACCGCAGAGCTTTGCAAAATGGCGCCTGGCGATTTGCCAGAAGGTGTGTCTAGAGTGACTGATCGTAAACAGGAAGTACTACCTATTGGCTGTTGAACTATTGCTATGCTGAGGGTACTTGGTAACAAGCTTAAGATTGGTGGATGCATATCGCTGTCTATGCTGATTGGCTTAGCTCCCCTATATAAGCGATGGCCATATGAAATAAAGGGCTTTTTTGAAACCCAACCAGATGGAGGGTCGTTATTATTGCTGCTGGACGGCAATACTATGGAAACAGAAGATCTGTGGTTGATGAGGGCTGGAAGTGTGAAGGGATCAATAAGTGGAGAACAGAGAACTTTTAAGGTAGTGAAACTACCCTGTGTGTACTATATTTGTGCATATACATCATTACACATTTAACAAAATCCAAAAAATTTGAACACTGAGAGTAAAAACTAATAAACTAATGTAAATTATGCACTCTGGGTGATGATGTTGCATCAGTGTAGGTTCATCAATTATAACAAATTCACCATTTGCTGGAAGATGTTGATAATGGGGAAGGCTAGGCATGTGGGGAGGCAGAAAGTATATAAGAAATCTTTGGACTTCCTGCTCAATTTTGCTGTGAAACTTAAACTGCTATAATTTTTTGTTGCTATTATTCTATTATAAATTGTATAACGACCCAAAGGGGCAACTGCCAATGTTTATAGCAACAAAGTCCACTATATATATATATATGATATGTATATGGTAAGAGTTCATCTTTTTTGATGGCCAGGTAATTATATATATAGTATGTATATATATATGGTATGTATATGGTAAGAGTTCATCCTTTTTGATAGCCAGGTTATTATAATTATTATAATTATAATTATTATAATTACCCAGTCATCAAAAAGGATGAACTCTTACCATATACATACCATATATATACATACTCTCTCTCTATATATATATATATATATGTATTATATATATATAATTACTTTATTATAATATATCTATTATAATGTATGTATGTATGTATGTATATGGTAAGCATTCATCCATATATATATATATATATATATATATATATAATTACCCGGCCATCAAAAAGGATGAAATCTAGGGGTGCCTGGGTGGCTCAGTGGGTTAAGCCTCTGCCTTCACTCGGGTCATGATCTCAGGGTCCTGGGATCAATTCTCACATCGGGCTCTCTGCTCAGTGGGGAGCCTGCTTCCCCCTCTCTCTCTATGCCTGTCTCTCTGCCTATCTGTGATCTCTGTCAAATAAATAAATAAAATATTAAAAAAATAAACTATATTGAATTCCTTCCAAGTTTAAAAAAAAAGGATGAAATCTTACCATTTATATAGACATGGAAGGAACTGGAGGGGATTTTGCTCAGTGAATTAAGTCAATCAGAGAAAGATTATTGTCATATGGTTTTACTCATTTAAGGAATATGAGGAAAAGTGCAGAGTATCATAGGAGATGGGAGGAAAAACTGAATGGGGAGAAATCAGAAAGGGAGACAAACCATAAGAGACTATTAACAATAGGAAACAAACAAGGTTGACAGATGGGAAGTGGGTGGGGGAATGGGGTAATCTTATGATGGGCATTAAGGAGGGCAAATTATGTGATGAGTACATGGGGTTATATGCAACTGATGGATGATTGAACCCTATATCTGAAACCAATGGTGTACTGTATGTTGATTATTGAATTGAAATTTAAAAAATAATAAAAAATAAACAAAGTTGTATATTGTGAACTCTAGAGCAACAATGTATAAAAAAAGTTAATTGATACACTAAGAGATGAGCTAAAATGAAATATTAAATGCTCAATTACAATCAGAGAAGACAGAAAAAGAACAAAATTGAACAGTTACAAATATGGTAGATATTAATCCAGCTATAGCTATAGTCACTTTGAATGTGAATAGTCTAAATATATGAAGTAAAAGACAGAGATTGTCAAAGTGGATCCCCCAAATAAACCCAATTATGTGTTATCTATTGGTAAGGCACATTAAATATAAAATCACAGATAAAAGTATAGCAATGGAAAATATAGATCTACACTAATGAAAAGAAAGCTGGAGTACCTATATGAATTTCAAAAAAAGGCAGATTTTCCAACAGGGAATATTATCAGTGATGAAGAGGGACATTACATAGTATTTGTCAAAGGGGCCAATTTGCCAATACACCATACAATTCTAAACATGTGTGCACCTAATAGAACATCAAAATACATGAGGCAGAAATGACACATCTGAAAGAAGAGAAAGACAAATTCACTATTACATTTGGTGACTTCAACACTTTTTTTTTAGTAATTGATAGTTCAAAAAGGCAGTGAATCAGTAATAATATAGATGGCCTGAATAATACCATGAGTCAACTTGATTTACTTGACTTTTATCTTATGTTCCATCCAACAACAGGGGAATATATATTCTTTTTAATCTGTCATGGAACATTCATCAAGATAGATGACATATTGGTTCTTAAAAAAACACCAGAACAATTTTTAAATTGGAATAAAAAAAAAGTGTGCTTTCAGACTATAATATATACTAGAAATTAATAGCATAAATATAACTGAAAAGTCATTAAATATTTGGAAATATTTAAACTCATAAATAACCCGAGTTAAAGAAAGCTTCATAAAATTTTAAAAAATAATTAAATTTAAAAAAATAGTTTGAACTTAATGAGAAAAAAAGTAAAAGAAAAGTTTGTGAGTTAAAGCAAAAGCATACAATTGTGTTTTTCTAGAAATGTGAAATTTTAAAAACATTATATTATAAAATGAAGATATAAAATTGGTAATCTAAGCTTCAGTTTTAAGAAAGTAGTGAGAAGAGTAATTTAGCTCTACACAATGAAAATAAAAACAACATAAATTAGTGTAGAAATCAATGAAATTGAAAGCAGGAAAGAAATACACAAAATTATGAAACCAAAAATTTGTTCCTTGTTAAGATCAATAAAATTAATAAACCTCTAATTATGCTAACTGGAAAAGTAGGAAGATAACAATCAATATTGTATATGAAAGTAGATATTGCTACTCATTTCAAAAACAGTAAGAGGATAATAAATACTATGAACAACTCTATACCCACAAATATGATAATTTGCATAAAATACCAATTTCTTTAAAACACAAACTACCCAAATTCACAGAAAACATGTATAACTAATTGTTCCTTTATCTATTAAAGGAATCGAGTTAATAACTTTCCAAAACAGAAAACACTAGACTCAGATTATTTCACTGTCAAATTTATCAAATATTTAAGGAAAACTCAATTTCAATTTTTCACAATTACTTCCAGATAATAGAACCAAAGCATATACACCCTAACTCATGTTATGAGACCATTATTACCCTATCCAGCATTATCAAAACCAGAAAAAGACATTACAAAAAAGGAAAACTACAGACAATTAGGTCTCATGAATATAGAGACAAAATTCCTCAAGAAAACATTAGCAAACTGAATCTAACTACATAAAACTATTTATACTCCATGATCAACTAGGATTTGTCCCAGATATACAAGGTTGGCTAAACATTCAATACCTAATTGACTAAAGAAGAAATATTACATGATCATGCAATAAAAGAAGAAAAATATGGACAAAATCCAACACTCATTCATAATAAAAACATTCAGTGAACTAGGATAAGAAAGAAGTTCCTCAACCTGATTAAGGACAACTCTAAAAAATCTACCATTCATGTCATACTTAACAGAGAAATATAGAATTTTTTTCTGAGATTAAGGAAAGGCAAGGATCACTTTTTTTTTTTTAATGTTTGGTTAACCAACATATAGTACATCATTAGTTCTTGATGTAGTGTTCAATGATTCCTTAGTTGTATATAACACCCAGGACTCATCACAACAGTAGCCCTCCTTAATACCCATGACACTGTTATATTGCCCACCCACCCTCTCCCTTCTGTAACCCTCAATTTGTTTCCCAGAGTCCAGAGTCTCTCGTGGATTCACAAAGGAGTGATAATTGTCTTTCACTGCTTGACTTATTTCACTTAACATAATCCCCTCCAGTTCCATCCTTGGCAGTGCAAATGGTAGGTATTCAAGGGTCACTATTCTTATTCAGATTTGTATTGAAAATCCTAGGTAGCAAAGTGAGATAATAATAAGAAATGTATATGAATTGAAAAGGTGGTAATAAAACTGTGTTTGTTTGGAGTTGATATGATTTGATTGTCTATCTATAAAAAAAGGAAAAATTTCAGGAATTAAAAATCAATACAATAAGGTTGCTGGAGGTGAGGTCAAAATAGAAAAGTAAATTTATGTTCCTATATGCAAGAAATTAAAAATTTGAAATTGAAATTTAGAAACTTACACTCCCATAAATATATTTTTAAAGATTTTATTTATTTATTTGAGAGAGAGAGAGTGAGAGAGAGCATGAGCGAGGAGAAGGTCACAGGGAGAAGCAGACTCCCCATGGAGCTGGGAGCCCGATGCAGAACTCGATCCCAAGACTCCGGGATCATAACCTGAGCCGAAGGCAGTCGTCCAACCAACTGAGCCACCCAGGCGTCCCTCTCATATATATTTTTAAAGATTTATTTAATTTATTTGACAGAGAGAGACACAGTATGAGAGGGAACACAAGTAGGGGGGATTGGGAGTGGGAGAAACAGGCAGAGAGCCTGATGCAGGGCTCAATCTCAGGATCCTGGGGTCATGAACTGAGTCAATGACAGGTGCTAATAACAGAGTCATCCAGGTGTCCCAAAGCTCTCATATTTTTGCAGCGTTAATCACAGTAGCCAAAGTATGGAAACAACCTAAGTGTTGTTAATAGGTGAATCGATAAAGGAATATGTTTTATATATACAGTTAAATACTCTTCATTACTACAAAATAAGAAGTAGGAAATCTTGCCATTCATGACAGTATGGCTGAACATAGATGACGTTCTCTTAAGTAAAATAAAACAGACACAGAAAGGCAAATATTGAATGATCTTACTTACATGTGGAATCTTATAATGTGAAGCACTTTTTCATGTATCTGTTGGCCATCTGGATGTCTTCTTTGCAGAAATGTCTGCTCATGTCCTCTGTCCATTTCTTGATTGGATTATTTGTTCTTTGGGCACGTACACCCGAATGTTTATTGCAGCAATGTCCATAATAGCCAAACTATGGAAAGAACCTAGATGTCCATCAACAGATGAATGGATAAAGAAGATGTGGTATATATACACAATGGAATACTATGCAAACATCAAAAGAAATGAAATCTTGCCATTTGCAACAACGTGAATGGAACTAGAGAGTATCATGCTTAGCAAAATAAGTCAAGCAGAGAAAGACAACTATCATATGATCTCCCTAATATGAGGAAGTGGTGATGCAGCATGGGGGTTTAAGGGGGTAGGAGAAGAATAAATGAAACATGATGGGATTGGGAGGGAGACAAACCATAAGTGACTCTTAATCTCACAAAACAAACAGGGTTGCTGGGGGGAAGGGGGTTGGGAGAAGGGGGTTGGGGTTATGGACATTGGGGGGTTTGTGCTTTGGTGAGTGCTGTGAAGTGTGTAAACCTGGTGATTCACCATACCCCTGGAGATAAAGATATATTGTATGTTTTAAAAAATAAAAAAAATAAAAAAAAAGTGAAGCTCGTAGTAACAGAAATTAGAATGGTGGTTACCAGAGGTTAGGGTTGGGAGAAGTGATGTATTACTGATTGAAGGGTACAAACTTTCAGTTATAGGATGAATAAGGTCTGGAGACCTTATTATAGTTACTAATAATATGTAATATACTTGAAATTTGTTAAGAAAATACACCTCAAGTTATTTTACCACAAAAATAAAATGGTAACTATATGAGGTGATAGACATGTTAATTAAATTCACAATGTATATGTATACCAAAATATCATCTTCTACACTTTAAATATATACAATTTTATTTGTCAATTGGAAGTCAATAAAGCTGGAAAATGTAAAACTCTCCGTATTATATCTTAACATAATTAATGATTCTTCTATTATATATTTAGATTACTGAATGTGTTCATTAGGAAATTGCATGGTACAGATCTTATGTTATGGTAGTTCATTGGCTCATTACCCACCAAAACACAAATTTAAGCCAAATTGCATATACATATATAGCGCTATGTATCCCCACCAAGTTTCAGAGGACATTACAGGCTATGTATAAATGAATATGTTATGATTCATCTTTACTTGTTTGTGTTGATCAATTTGCTGACAATACTGTAATGAGTTTAATTTTTCTCATAGATAATATCCCTCATAGACCATAATATAGCTTTCTCTCATATAAGAATTGAAATATGACTACATTCAAAGCTGTAAAGAAATAATATAGAGGCAGTGATGATCTCTAATTGTTAGGTGCTTTTACATATTTCAATGAACTTTGACAATATTAATAAAGTAAATAATACTAATAAAAGCCAAGATTTTAAAGCTTTAAAAAAGTAATTCTATTTACAATTCTATTTGGGACTATATCAAGATAGAAAGCTTCCACACAGTGAAAGAAACAATCGACAAAACTGAACCTCAAACTATTGAGTGGGAGAAGATATTTGCAAAAGATGTAGCTGGTAAAGGGTTAGTATCCAAAATTCATAAAGAACTTATCAAACTCAACACCAAAAAACAAATAATCCAGTTAAGAAATGGGCAGAAGACATGAATAGACATTTTTCCATCTGATTGCTAACAGACTCATGAAAACCTGCTCAACATCACTCATCATCAGGAAAGTGCAAATCAAAACTACAGTGAGAAAAATCACCTCATACCTGTCAGAATGGTTAAAATCAACAACACAAGAAACAAGAGATGTTGGTGAGGATGTGGATATAAAGGAGCCCTCATGCACTGTTGGTAGGAATGCAAACTGGTGCAGCCACTGTGGAAAACGGTATGTAGTTTAAAAATAGACTATGCTATGATCCTGTAATAACACTACTGGGTAGTTACCTAAAGAATACAAAAACACTAATTCAAAGAGATAAATGCACCCCTATGTTTATAGCAGCATTTACAATAACAAAATAATGGATGCAGCCCAAGTGTTCATTAATAAATGAATGAGTAAAGAAATATTCAGCCATATAAAGAATGAAATCTTGATCTTCATAACAGATTATAATGCTAAGTGAAATAAGTCAGAGAAAGACAAATAGCATATGATTTTATTCATATGTGGAATTTAAGAAACCAAACAAATGAATAGAGGAGAATAAAAGAGAGAGGCAAACCAAGAAGCAGACTATTAGTTATAGAGTCCAAACTTGTGGTTACCAGAGAGGAGGTGGGTAGGGTATGGATGAAATAGGAAATGGGTAATAAGATGGGTAATAATAAAAAATAAATAAATAAAGGTAATGGATAATAAATACTCTTATCATTATTAAAACTGAGTAATGCAGAGTTGTTGGAACACTATATTGTACACCTGCAATCAATATAACACTCTAAGTTAACTGTACAGAAAGTAAATTTTTTAAAAAATGAAAAATAAATAAAATTAAAAAAATAATTTAATGTAAAAATTTCACTTATAATAACACCTCAAGAATTTAAATTATTAAGTATAAATGTAACCAAATATGTATAATATCTCTATGTGAAGAGTTCTGAAACAGTTTTGAAAAAAATCAAACATCTAAATACATGGAGTGAGAATTCTGTTTATTGGTTAGTAAATACAGTGTTGATGAATTGTCAGTTTTCCCAATAAGATCTAGATATTCAATGCCATCCCATTAAAAAATTCAGGAAACTCTTTTGTATATACCCACAAACGAATTCTAAAGATCATATGTCTGACTCTTTTTTTAAGATTTTTTATTTATTAAAGATCATATGGAATTCAAAAGTGTTATATTAGGCAACACAATACTGAAGAAGGAAGGTAACACCAGAAGACCCAATTACCCCATTTCAGGATTTATTATAAAGAAATGCTAACCAGTTAAGAGAATGGGGAAAAGAATAAGCACAAAATAAAGGCAATAGAAAGAGAGCCCAGAAATGGACCCACACAAATATAGTAAACTGATATTTTAGCAAAAACCAAAAGCAATTCAATGGAGCAAGAATAATATTTACATCAAATGTTGCTAGAACAATTAGATGACCACGTGCAGGAAAAAATATTAAAACCTACACAGTAAACTTAAAGTTTACAAAAAAGTAAATTAAAATATTTCAAAAACCTAAATTTATAATGCAAAATACAAAAATTCTAGAACAAAACTTAGAAGAAAATCACAAGTCATTGAGTTTGGTTATGAGTTTTTATATGCAACATCAAAAGCATGATGCATAAAAGAAAAAAAATGTTTGGGTTTAATAAAGTTTTGAAATAAATCTTCTATTCTATAAAACACAAGCCTGACTGGCAGAAAATTATTTTCAAAGTGACTAATAATGGACTTCTGTGAAATATACAAAGAATCATTTAATCTCAATAATAAAACACAAACAATCCAGTTAACAATGGGAAAATGATCTGGGTACCTCATTAACATATGCATGCAATATGTTGCATAAATAAAGCAAATGTCAAATAAAGCAAATGAAATATTGCCAACATTATTTGTCATTAGGGAGGTTCAAATTAAACAACAATGATTTATCACTACACACCTATTAGAATGACTAAAATTCAAAACAAACAAATAAATAAAAAATAGATAGATAGGTAATAGATAGACGATAGATAAAAATTCACAATACCAAATGCTGATGCAAATGCAAAACAAAGGAACTCTCATTCATTTTTGGTGGAAATGTAAAATGCAGCAGCTACTTCAGAAGACAGTTTATCAGTTCCTTCTAAAGCTAAGCATGCTTTTACTCCATGATCCATCAATTACACTCATGGGTATTTACCCAGTTAATTTAAAAACTGGTGTCAACAGCAAAGGAAACAGTTAACAAAGCAAAGAGGCAACCCATGGAATGGGAGAAGTTATTTGCAAATGACAGTACAGGCAAAGGGCTGATATCCAAGATCTACAAAGAACTTCTTAAACCCAACACCCCCCAAAACAGATAATCAAGTAAAAAATGGGCAAAAGTCACGAACAGACACTTCTCCAATGAAGGTATACAAATGGCTAGCATACGCAAGAAAAAATGTTCATCATCATTAGCCATCAAGGAGATTCAAATAAAAAACACATCTAGATACCACCTTACACCAGTTAGGATGGCCAAAATTAAGAATACAGTAAACAACAAGTGTTGGAGAGGATCTGGAGAAAGGGAAATGCTCTTACACTGTTGATGGGAATCCAAGTTGCTACAGCCACTTTGGAAAACAGTGTGGAGATTCCTTAAGAAATTAAAAATAGATCTTCCCTATGACCCTGCAATTGCACTACTGGGTATTTATCCCAAAGATACAGATGTAGTGAAAAGAAGGGCCATCTGTACCCCAATGTTCATAGTAGCAATGGCCAGTTACCAAACTGTGGGAAGAACCAAGATGCCCTTCAGCGGACGAGTGGATAAGAAAGATGTGGTCCATATATACGACGGAGTATTATACCTCCATCAGAAAGGATGAATACTCAACTTTTGTATTAACATGAACAGTACTGGAAGAGATGATATTGAGTGAAATAAGTCAAGCAGAGAGAGTCAATTATCATATGGTTTCACTTATTTGTGGAGAATAAGGAATAACATGGAGGACATGGGGAGATGGAGAGGAGGAAATTGGAAGGGGAGATGAACCATGAGATACTGTGGACTCTGAAAAAAACTGAGGGTTTTGGAGGGGTGGGGGTTGGAGGGTTAGGTGAGCCTGGTGGTAGGTATTATGGAGGGCACATAATGCATGGAGCACTGGGTTTGGTGCATAAACAATGAATTCTGGAACACTGAAAAGAAATTTAAAATAAAAATTTAAAAATTAAAAAAAACCATATTTTGAATGAATACATCAAAAAAATTAAAACTGGAATAGACAAAATTGTAGCAATGGTAAAAAGATCAATGGCTACCAGGGTCTTGGGGAAGGCCTGAAAAAGTGAAGCAAAGGGAATATTTAAGGATTTGGAACTACTCTGTATGATAATTTAATGATGGATACATGACTATATTTGTCAAAACCATAAAGTTTAATATTAAAAAAGAGTAAACCTTCATATATGAAAATCAACAAAATCACTTAGGAGATCAGAGAATATCTGGATGTAATGCAGAATGTGTCAAAAATGTAACTGTATCACAAACATGAATCAGATTCTCTGATATGTATGGGAAAAATGTTGTTGAATTAAATCATTTTGGAAATGAGTGGAGTCTGAAAAACTAAAGGCAAAAGCAACTGAGCATAATCACTGTACTCTCATTGATAAAATTGTTTTTCATAAGGGTACAGGATAACAATTTTGATATGATGATATGTATATACTGGAATTGAATGACTAAACAAATAAATGGCAGCTGGTAGATTTCTCACTATTGAAGTGGATGTGAGGATGGATTAGAGCTGGGAGAATTCATGTTTTTCTTAATATTGCTATGAATGATTGCAAAGAAAAAATATAGATATGTATGTGTACCCACATTAGTGTACCCACATATATTTGTTTGCTCTGTACACTGAGAGGGTCTAAGAGAAATAACAATCCAGTAGTAATAAGCACATCTAACACCTAGATCTTGGTTTCTAATGCAACTATCCAATAAAAAAAGACTAGGGCGCCTTAGAGAAATGGCTGATTCTAGAACTATTATTGTAAATGCACAAGATGGACCTGTAAAATCTTATAGTGTCAGAAAATAAGGCAGTGCTCAAAATTACACACACACACACACACACACACACACACACACACACACAGGGACATATCAAAGGGACTTTGGAAGTCAACTGAAAGAGTTGCCAATGGGCAAACCTGGAACTATTTGAGCAACAAAATACCCAAAATAGTATTGTATTATAACACAGAATATGACCTAAATGTCCATGAATTCATACTTATTTAAATAAATGCTTGAGTAAATAAATTTTTAAAAATGAAAGAAGGGACAAATTTCCTTTGTGGAAGAATTCTAAATAATTTTTACAGGTACTCTTCTCTAAAGGATGTAGAGCATATAGACCCAATAATCAAATGTGGGCTGCACATAGTGACTCCTTTCTAAAATTCGGTATGGTAATGGGGAGAAAAACTATATTTACAGTGGGTGACCTGATAAAAACTACCTGAGCAATGTGATGAAAGTCAATAGTAACAATGATAGGTCATGTTGATATTTTTTTTTAAAAAATGGCACTTTACCTCTGTGGACTACCTTCCTAAAACTCCTAAATCTAGTCTAATCATGAGAAAAACATCAAAACAATCTTAGTTGTAGAACATCCTGCCAAATACCTGACCAGAAATCCTCTACAGTGTTAAGGTAATCAGAAATAAGATTTATCTGAGAAACTGTCACAACCAAGAAGAACTTAAGAAGACATGACATCTATAGTAGGCAGAATAATGACATTCCTACTCAAAAAATTCCATGTCCTAGTCTCCAGAGTATGGAATATGTTACCAAACAGGACAACAGAGACTTTGGGAATATGATTAAGGTGACAGTTTTGAAATGAAGTAATTATCCTATTATCCTGAATTATTTGGGTGGGGCCACTGTAATCACAAAGGTTCATATAAAAGTGAAAGAAAAATGCATATGTTTTAGAATCATAGCAGATGTGATGAGGGAAGCAAAGGTCTGAAGAATGAAATTGCTGAGAAGTACTAAGAGCCTAAGAATGCTGGTAGCCCCTAGAAACTAAACAAGGCAGACATAGATTCTACCCCAGAGTGTCATAAAGAAATGTACCTTTGTCAGCATCTTGATTTTTACCCTGTAAGACTCTTTTTGAACTTCTGACATCCACAACTGTAACATTATAAATTTAGGTTGTTTAAGCCACAAAATTTGTGATAATTTGTTACAGCAGAAGTAGGAAAGTAATAAAATACTAAATGTAATGTGCAATAGTGGAAGTTATTTTGGCATAGTAAAACAACATTTGGTAACTCCTAAGGAAATTTTAATAAAGTGTACAATTTGAATAATAGTAATATACCAATGTAAATTTCTTAACTTTGACAAATGTACCGTGGAAATATAAGATGTGAACAAGTAGAAAAACTGGGTGTGACAAATATGGGAGTTCTGTTTACTATTTTTGCATTTTTCTCTCAATATAAAGTTTTCGGTATGAAAAGTTTATATAAGGAAAAAATGATAGCTCTGGATGATTAGGTTAGAAAATTTTAAATATTGAACATATATACAAAGTAATGTATAATTTTAAAAATTTAAGGAAACTTAAGGATAAATTTAGGAGGTTTATCATCTGACCATTAGCATTACCAGATAGTGGATACAAAATTGAGGAAGAAAAAATTCTGAATATGTTATAGGAAAAAATTTCCAAACTGAAAAATACTACTTTCTAGATAGAAATGGCACATCAAATGTTCTATCCAATAAATACAGAACTATGCTAAGTCACTTTTTATTTTTGGATGTAAGAAATAAAGAGAATATCCTTTTAATTTCAGAAATTTTAAAAAGTCATGTAAAATTGAAATTGGTTTTAGTGATATTAGACTCATTAGCAAAACTATAAAAAGTGGAGAAATTATTAAATTTCATTAAAGTTATAAGAAGTTAATATTTTGAACCTTAACCTCTTTAATAGTGATATTATCGGGCTAATCAATAAGGAATTTGAAAAAGAAAACATAAACACAGTACACTACTAGCTAATCATTGATCAATGTATTCATAGTGTAATAATGAACATATTGACTTACCATTAAAAATTCCACATAAAGATATAAATGTGAACAAAACTGAAGAAAATGGTAGAATAATAAGATAGGAGACTATTTTGATAACCTGTGTAAGGGAAAGTTATTTCTAAGCAGCACTTGAAACTCAGAAGATATGAAGGAAGTAATAAACAAATTTCAGCATATAATGAATTTGAAACTTCTGCTTTATGGAAAACAACTTTATCCATTCATCTGTTGATGGATATATGGGCTTTTTCCATATTTTGGCTGTTGTGAATATTGCTGTTATAAATATTGGGCTGCATGTGCCCCTTTGGATCACTATGTTTGTATCCTTTGGATAAATACCTGGTAGCACCATTGCTGAGTTTCATTAAACGCTCAGCATATAATGTTCAAGCCCTTTTGTACACAAAAATGTAGAGCCATATTTCAATACCAAGTCATGTATTTATTCACATTAATGATAGGCTCACATTTCTTTCTTTCTTTGTTTATTTTCAGCATAACAATATCATTATTTTTTCATCACACCCAGTGCTCCATGCAATCAGTGCCCTCTAAAATACCCACCACCTGGTACCCCGCCCTCCAACTCCCCCACCACTTCAAACGCCTCAGATTGTTTCTCAGACTCCATAGTCTCTCATGATTCACCTCCCCTTCAAATTTACCCCAACCCCCTTCTAACTCCCCATGTCCTCCATGTTTTTGTTATGCCCCACAAATAAGTGAAACCATATGATAATTGACTCTCTCTGCTTGACTTATTTCACTCAGCATGATCCCTTCCAGTCCCGTCCATGTTGCTACAAAAGTTGGGTATTCATCCTTTCTGATAGAGGCATACTACTCCGTAGTGTATATGGACCACATCTTCCTTATCCATTCATCTGTTGAAGGGTATCTTGGTTCTTTCAACAGTTTGGCGACCGTGGCCATTGCTGCTATAAACATTGGGGTAGAGAGTGCCCTTCTTTTCACGACATCTGTATCATTGGGGTAAATACCCAGGAGTGCAATGGCAGGGTCATAGGGAATTTCTATTTTTAATTTCTTGAGGAATCTCCACACTGTTCTCCAAAGAGGCTGCACCAACTTGCATTGCCACCAACAGTGTAAGAGGGTTCCCCTTTCTCCACATCCTCTACAACACATGTGGTTTCCTGTCTTGCTAATTTTGGCCATTCTAACTGGTGTAAGGTGATATCTCAATGTAGTTTTAATTTGAATCTCCCTGATGGCTAGTGATGATGAACATTTTTTCATGTGTCTGATAGCCATTTGTATGTCTTTATTGGAGAAGTGTCTGTCCATATCTTCTGCCCATTTTTTGATATGATTGTCAGTTTTGTGTGTGTTTAGTTTGAGGAGTTCATTACAGATCCTGGATATCAACCTTTTGTCTGTACTGTCATTTTCAAATATCTTCTCCCATTCCATGGGTTGCCTCTTTGTTTTCCTGATTGTTTCCTTTGCTGTGCAAAGCTTTTGATTTTGATGAAGTCCCAAAACTTCATCTTCGCTTTTGTTTCCTTTGCCTTTGGAGACATATCTTGAAAGAAGTTGTTGTGGCTGATATCCAAGAGATTACTGCCTATATTCTCCTCTAGGATTCTGATGGAGTCCTGTCTCACATTGAGGTCTTTTATCCATTTTTAGTTTATCTTTGTGTATGGTGTAAGAGAATGGTCGAGTTTCATTCTTCTACATATAGCTGTCCAGTTTTTCCAGCACCATTTATTGAAGAGACTGTCTTTTTTCCACTGTATATTTTTTTCCTGTTTGGTCGAAGGTTATTTGACCATAGAGTTGAGGGTCCATATCTGGGCTCTCTACTCTGTACCACTGGTCTATGTGTCTCTTTTTATGCCAGTACCATGCTGTCTTGGTGATCACAACTTTGTAGTAAAGCTTGAAATCACGTAACGTGATGCCACCAGTTTTAATTTTGTTTTTCAACATTTCCTTAGAGATTCGGGGTCTCTTCTGATTCCATACAAATTTTAGGATTATTTGCTCCAGCTCTTTGAAGAATACCAGTGGAATTTTGATCGGACTAGCATTAAAATATAGATTGCTCTAGGCAGTATAGACATTTTAACAATGTTTATTCTTCCAATCCAAGAGCATGGAATAGTCTTCCATCTTTTTGCGTCTTCTTCAATTTCTTTCATGAGTGTTCTGTAGTTCCTTGAGTACAGATCCCTTACCTCTTTGGTTAGGTTTATTCCCAGGTATCTTATGGTTCTTGGTGCTATAGCAAATGGAATCAATTTGCTAATTTCCCTTTCTGTATTTTCATTGTTAGTGTATAAGAAAGCCACTGATTTCTGCACATTGGCTTTGTATCCTGCCACGTTGCTGAATTGCTGTATGAGTTCTAGTAGTTTGAGGGTGGAGTCTTTTGTGTTTTCCATATAAAGAATCATGTCATCTGCAAAGAGACAGAGTTTGACTTCTTCATTGCCAATTTGGATACCTAATATTTCCCTTTGTTGTCTGATTGCTGTTGCTAGGATTTCTAATACTATGTTGAACAAGAGTGGTGAGAGTGGGCATCCTTGTCGTGTTCCTGATCTCAACGTGAAGGACGCAAGCTTTTTCCCATTGAGGATGATATTTGCTGTGGGTCTTTCATAGATAGATTTTATGAAGTTGAGGAATGTTCCCTCTATCCCTATACTTTGAAGTGTTTTAATCAGGAACGGATGCTGGATTTTGTCAAATGCTTTTCTGCATCAATTAAGAGGACCATGTGGTTCTTCTCACTTCTCTTATTAATTTGTTCTATCACATTGATTGATTTGCGAATGTTGAACCATCCTTGTAGCCCAGGAATGAATCCCAACTGGTCATGGTGGATAATCTTTTTAATATGCTGTTGGATCCTGTTTGCTAGGATCTTTTTGAGAATCTTAGCATCCATATTCATCAGTGATATTGGTCTGAAATTCTCCCTTTTGGTAGGGTCTTTGCCTGGTTTGGGGATCAGCGTAATGCTGGCCTTATAGAAAGAGTCAGGAACTTTTCCTTCTGCTTCAATTTTTTGAAACAGCTTCAGGAGAATAGGTGTTCTTTCTTCTTTGAAAGTTTGGTAGAATTCCCCAGGGAATCCATCAGGTCCTGGGCTCTTGTTTTTTTGGGAGGTTTTTAATCACCACTTTAATGTTGTTACTAGATATTGGTTTATTCAGGTTGTCAATTTCTTCCTGATTCAATTTTGGGAGTTTATAGTTTTCCAGGAATGCATCCCTTTCATCTAGGTTGCTTAGCTTATTGGCAAATAACTGTTGATAATAACTTCTGATGATTTTTTCTACTTCCTTGGTGTTCGTTGTGATCTCTCCCTTTTCATTCATAATTTTATGTATTTGAGCTTTCTCTCTTTTCTTTTGGATTAGTGTCGCCAATGGTTTATCGATCTTATTGATTCTTTCAAAAAACCAGCTTCTAGCTTCATTGATACGTTCTACTGTATCTCTAGTTTCTACCTCATTGATCTCAGCTCAAATCTTGATGATTTCCCTTCTTATGTGTGGAGTTGGTTTGATATATTGTTGATTCTCCAGTTCTTTAAGGTGTAGAGACAGCTGCTGTGTTCTGGATTTTTTAATTTTTTGAGGGAGGCTTGGATGGCTATGTATTTCCCCCTTAAGACCAACTTTGCTGTATCCCATAGGTTTTGGATCGAAGTGTCTTCATTCTCAGTGGTTTCCATGAATTGTTTCAGTTCTTCCTTGTTCTCCTGGTTGATCCAAGCATTCCTCAGCAAGGTGGTCTTTAGCTTCCAGGTGTTTAAGTTCCTTCAGAACTTTTCCTTGTGATTGAGCTCCAGTTTCAAAGCATTGTGATCTGGGAATGTGCAGTGAATAATCTCAGTCTTTTGGTATCGGTTGAGTCCTGATTTGTGACCCAGTATGTGGTCTATTCTGGAGAAAGTTCCATGTGCACTTGAGAAGAATGAGTATTCTGTCGTTTTAGGGTGGAATGGTCTTTATATATCTATGAGGTCCATCTGGTCCAATGTGACATTCAATGCTCTTGTTTCTTTATTGATTTTCTGCTTCGATGATCTGTCTATTTCTGACAGAGGCGTGTTAAGATCTCCAATGATTAGTGTATTCATATCAATATGACTCTTTATCTTCATTAATAGTTTTCTTATGTAATTGGCTGCTCCCATATTGGGGGCATAGATATTTACATAGATGATTGTTAGATCATCTTGGTGGATAGTCCTTTAAGAATGATATAGTGTCCTTCTGTATCTCTGACTACAGTTTTTAGTTAAAATCTAATTTGTCTGATATGAGAATCGCTACCCCAGCCTTTTTTTTGAGGCCCTTTGGCTTGAAAGATGCTTCTCCATCCCTCCACTTTCAGTCTGCGTGTATCTTTAGGTTAAAAATGGGTCTCTTCTAGACAACATATGAATGGGTCCTGACATTTTATCTAGTCTGCAACCCTGTGCCTTTTTTGGGCGCATTTAGGCCATTCACATTGAGGGTGATTATTGATAGATACGTTTTTATCGACATCGTGTTACCTTTGAAGACTTTCTTTCTGTAGATTTTCTCTATATTTCTGTTCAATGCTATTCTTGGGCTTTTTCCTCCTTTAAAGGAGCCCCCTTAATATTTCCTGAAGTATCGACTTGGTGGTTGCGTAGTCTTTTAAGCCTTGCCGGTCCTGGAAACTCTTTATCTCTCCATCCATTTTGAATGTCAATATTGCTGGATAAAGTATTCTTGGCTGCATGTTCTTCTCAATCGTTGCCCTGAATATATCTTGCCACCCCTTTCTGGCTTGCCAGGTCTCTGTGGACAAGTCTGAATTTATTCTGATAGGCTTTCCTCGGTACGTAAGGATCTCTGTCCTAGCTGCTTTCAAGAGGTTCTGCCTACAATTATAATTCTTCATTCTTACTATTAGGTGTCTCGAGGAATTTCGAGAATCTGTAATCTTGGGGGGAAACCTTTCATCCTCTAGTACTTAAACGCTGGTTCAATTCACGAGATTTGGACAATTTTCATGAATAACTTGTTCCACTATATCTTCTAGACATTTTTCTTTCTCCTCCCCTTCAGGGATTCCAATAATTCTGACGTTGGAATGTTTTATGGCATCATTTATTTCCCTGATTCTGTTTTCGTGGCTTCTAAGCTGTTTGTTCCAGGATTCCTCCTGATCCTTTCTCTCTATCTCTTTGTCTTCCAGATCACCAATTCTATCTTCTGTCTCAGTTACTCTAGCGTTGAGAGAATTTATATTAGATTGGAACTCATTGAGAGCATTGTGAAGCTCATCCCTGGTAGCTTTCAGCTCTTCCCTAACCTTGAAAACATGATATCTGGTAATTTTCATTTCAGCCCTAATCAATTCCATTTGGTCACGCATGGCTTTCTCCAACCTAGCTATTGCCTGGATAATTGTTAGCCTGAATTCTATTTCCGATATATTGTCTATGTTGATAGCCATTAGCTCTGTTGCAGAAGGTCCATCCTCTGTACTTTTCTTCTGTTGGGCATTCCTCCTCCTAGTCATCTTGGTGAGAGTTGGCTGAACGGGTGTAGCTGGGTGTATCAACTGTGGTGCAGTCAAGGTGCACCCTGGAATGCTTCTGAGCAATCAGGGTTCCCCACCCAAATGAGTGGAAAAAGAAAAGGAAAAAAAAAAGAGAGAGGGAGAGAGACAGGAAAGAAAGGTGAGATAAAAGAGACAGTTTAGCCCAAATGGGTCCCAAAGTAAGATTTATGAAGTATACAAACAGACACAGACAAACAAAAAGACTGATAAAAGTATAATGACAAGAGAAAAAAAATTATATATATATATATGCATATATATATATATATATGCAAATAAAGGAAGAACCTTGTCAAAAAGAACCCTGAGTGTAAGATTTATATACTATCAGGACAAACACAAAAACACAGAAATACTGGTGGAAGAAAAAGATGGGACAGTGGTTGTAAATTCTCAGTGTGGGTGAGGAAGGTTGTTTTGATTCTTCCTGGATGTATCTTGATATCCTTGTTAAAGGACTCAACTTTCCTAAAATAAGGGGGGATTAGGAATTGGTTTACCTATAGGGGTGGCATTGATTGGGGAATGGGGATTACCTTGAAGTTTAACTCTATATGAATATTAGAAAATAAAAATTAAAAAAAGGAATAAACTAAACTAAAATTTAAAACCAAAGAAATTTAAAAAATAGAAATGCAAAAGGAAAACACAGGTGTATGTATCAAAAAGTTCAGGTTAGAAGGTTATTATGGAATTTGATGTACTGGACATCTCACTGTGATGGTAAATAGGTTAAAAAATTATCTATATAATAATAAAAAATTAACTATATCAAAAAATGAGCCAGAATAGTGGGATCGAATTGATAATAAAAATTGTCCTATGAAGCAGTGGTGGTTGTTCTCTTGTCGTCTTTTTTTTTTTTTTCCTTTCCTGGTTGATTTTCTGGGGGAGGGGCCTGCCACGTGGGTTTTCAGTCCCTGAAGTACTCTCAGCTAAATCCTCCTGCCCCCTCAAGGGGGTGGGCTCTGAGGAAACTGGTTTTTTCAGGCTTTTGTTCTCTGGAGGTTTTTATATTTGTTCACTTTTGTTTTTCTCTCTTGCCTTGACTGCTTTTGGTGGTTTTTGTAGGTTTAGCGGAAAGCAAACTGCACCCTGACCTCCCTCTCAGAGAGAAACCTCAATCCGGCTGCAGAGCCCATATAAATCCCCCCTAGCAGGTTCCCAGTCGCGGTCCCATTTTTTGCTTGTACCCCAAACTACAGCAGCCACGGCTGTCTGGGCAGCTCCAGACTGCCAGAGAAGTTCCAAGCAGCCATTGCACACTGAGATTTTCCCGCTGGCCCAGGCTGGCAGTGCCTGGTCTTTCAGGTCTGAGAGAATCTGGCTGGTTGTTTGTGTGCACCTCTCTCAGGGTAGGGCATGGGGCATGACTCAGACTCTGGTGGTACAGCAGTACATTTGCGTAGGGACAGCAAAAAGGCTGTGCTTCTGTTGGCTGGAGAGGCTCCTAGCCCCTCAAGGGAGCCAGGCGCCAGGCACTCTGAGGAGTGCTGGTGGTTCAGGGACCAAGACCAGGTTTCTCTGCCTCACTCTCCCTGGCTCTGAGCCAGGGGTGGCTCTCCTGGGTCTGGGGACTTAATCCCGGACCCTAACACCCTGATTCCCACAATTTCCCCCCCCCCCCCCCCGTGATCCTTTGCTCTTTTTCAGTGCTTTCTACCAGACTCCCAAGTTAATGCTGGTCCCCAGGCACAGAGCTCTCTCATATTGGGATATTACTTTCCAACGGGTCACCTCTGGTGGCTCCCTCCCACTTTTGTTTATCTTCCCATATCAGTCCGACTTTCCCACTCCACTTTACCTGCCCACTGGCATCTTCTGCTCCAGTAGAGATCCAGACATGTGTAATTCTAATCTCAGGCTGATTTCGTGGGTGATTGGAGATCTTTGGAAGGTAATCAGCTCACTTTAGGGTGCAGGTTGAAAGGGCGCCTCGTCCTACTTCCCTGCCATCATGTATCCCCTATCATATGCCAGGCTCACATTTTTTAATATGAATTACTTTTATGTATCCTAAATTACCAATTCCTCCAAATTATTGCCTTTTTACAGGAGATCGAGAACCTGATCTATGCCCTCACAAATTTTATGTATCACTGAAATATCTTTGCAGGAATGAAAACCTAATTAAAAAAAAAAAAATATATATATATATATATATATATATATATATATATATATAAAGAGTTCAGATAAAAATTCAGTAAAGTCTGGTGAGGAATGTAAGTATTTATTTATTTATTTATTTATTTATTTATTTATTAGTGTAAGCATTTAAATGACCTATATCACTTCCAGTAGTCTTCAAATACAAATATTTGTGAAAAAAATGTGGTTCTAACAACAGTAAGCACACCAAATACCCAGATCTTGCTTTCTAAATAACATTCTCTTAAAAAAAAAATAAAAATAAAAAAAAAATAAAAGAAGGAACAGGGATTCTTGAATAAATGGCTGATTCTAGGGCTATATGGGAGAATGCATTGTTGATCTCAGGCCTGGAGAATGAATGAATTACACTCACCCCAAAATGTAGAGAACCCATAGTTAACTTGCTATCTTAATCCTTGACCTGACAAGAATTGAAATCCAACATTCATTCAGAAAGTGTACAGACTGAAGCTTTCTTGGAGGTTGCTTTAAGGAACATTCAACAACACACAATAATCACATGAAAAATCTCAACTGCTTTCCATTCCTTGAATGACATTGCATATCACTCATGTGGAAATACTCGAACTAGGAAACTCAGGGACTGAGGGGAGGAAAAGGGAATGAAAAGGTTTTCTCCAACCATGATATTAGATGTTCCCAAAACATTACAAACTAATACCTTGAGAAAGAATTAATTTTTAGCATTTTAGCTTACCCTTTGATACTATCTTCTACTTCCCTAATCCAGTTTTATTAAGAGTGTTTTTGAGCAATGAGGAATGAAATAAAATTAAATCTCTATAATACTGATCTAGAGCTCTATGATTCCCTACCTGGGCTGATAGAAACACCTCTAAAACTGAATAGAGGAACTATATAGATAGATAGATAAGAGATAGATAGATGATATATAGATGATAGATAGATAGATGATAGATACATAGATAGATGATAGATAGATAGATAGATAGATAGATAATATTCTCCTAAAAAAGGAATGTGAAATCTTTGAACAAATGGTTGATTCTAGAATTAGAGCAAGGAATATATCAATGAGCCTGGAGAATCCTATAGCATTTGAAAATAAGGAAGTCTGTAAAAACAAACTTATGGGGCATGCCGAAGGGATACAGGAAACAATGTGAAATAGCTCCCAGTAGTCAAAACTGGAACAATTTGAGCAAAAAAAATAAAGTAGTATTGTATTATAAACCAAATAAATATACAGGACTTTGAACTGATATAAATGAATTATTGATAAATATAAATGGAGGTGAATAGACACATATTTCTTATGTGAAATTTCCAAATAAAATATATAGGTATGCACTCGGGTCTTCCTTAATTCATCCTCCTCCCTCATTCTTTACTTCTTACCAGTTACTAAATTCTGTTGACTTTATCTTCTACATACCTATTTTTTGTTATGATAAAATAGACATTGCATAAAATTTAGTTTGAGTCATTTAAAAATGTACAAATAATTTTTGTAGGTGTACATTTGTAGACCACTCATCAAGGTGGAGCTTAAACGTTCTCCCCAACTACCATTCTCGCCAGAGTGTAGGCTGAAATTAGTGATGGGTTTCCAAAGAATAGAGTTTGAAAAAGACATAAATAATAATTTTACAGTGAATAAATATGACTTAACCAAGTGCTCAATGTTAACATCACCAATGTAGATAATTCCTTAAGTTACAGCTAAATACAGTAGAATGAAAACACTTTAGCTCCATGGCATTTTCCCCTACAAATTATTACACAGTCTAGTTACTTTAAAAGGCAGATAAACCAAAATTAAGGGACATTCCATAAAATATTAGTACTTTTTGAAACTACTAAGGTAATGAAAAACAAAGAAAGATTATAGAAACTGTCATAGATCTGAGAAGATTAAGAAGACACGAAAACAAATAAAATGGGCATTTATTGTATGGAGCACTGCAGGTTGTGAATAAACAATGAATTGTGGATCACTGAAAAAATAAAATAAAATAAAAATATAAAAATATGTTATTCTGGATAATAATTTGCAATAGAAAAAAGAGAGAGAGAGAGAGAGAGAGAGAGAGAGACATTAGGTGGCCACAAAGAAAAATAAATAAATTATGGGCTTTGGATAATTGTAATATACCAGTGTTCATTTATTGGTTTTGACAAATCATGTAAGGTGTTTTAAAATGGGAAAACAGGATGAAGTTAAAGAGTCAGTAGTATTTTTCTAGATTTTCTGTATTTTTTTTTCAAACGAAAATACCAAGACATTTATTTAAAAATTACTGTTGGTCAACTTCGTCTCACCTCTCTTCCTCATGCACTCTCTCTTCCTTTCTCATGCACACCTCTATTGACAAGTTTGCAAGTTTGAAATGACTGCCACAATATAGAAATTCATGAATGATATGAAAACGTCAACTCTTTTGCGACTGCTTGAGTCCATTTCTTAAACTTTTCAACTACTTCCTTTGGTGTAGTGTAATATCTTAAACATTTTCATGAAAATATCTCAGATGTGGTCAAATACTACATTATTTCCTTTAAGTCATGACAGTCTGCAAGAAGAGTTTTTATTGCTGAAAAATTGAGATGTAAGTCTTACAAAACTAAACATAATGTTAATTGATAATTTGTATAGGGTGCCTATAACTTAATTCTTTAATAGTCTGAAATGTTTTGAATATTCACATATTACTGTTATATTTAATTAGATTTTCCAATAAAGAAAACGAAAGATAAATATTTGTAATAATATTTTAAAATCAGTTTTTGTTTTTAATAAGTATTTGAAGGTAATGAGGATTGAAGATCTTGGCTTACTAAAGCAAAAATGTCACAACTTGGTTCTAAAGGAGTCACTTCTACAGCTAAGAAGTAAAATTTGAATTTCAATGAACTGACCTCTCCTGTAACAATGGCACTGACCATTTTCCTAAGACTGCCAGCCAGACCTCTAATTAATACTAGCTATGTTGGTGCTTTGGGGCATATCTGATACAGTTCTGTAGGGGTAGTACACAGACCACTGATTCATTTCACTTTGGTTCCTAAGTAGTCTCAAAATGGTAATGACCCACAGTTCTTACTTCCCTGGCTGATATTTTATTTAGTGACCTTGAAAAGGCAAGACTACATCCCCATTTAGGAATTTCCACCCAGCTATCTCAGTGACTTATATCATGCTTAATTCAAATATGCTGAGAATCTTTTCACATAAAGATGGTCGAGAAGGAATGTGGCTGTATCTTTTATATTATTTTAAAATAATCAAGAATTAGCTACCTATTCTTCAGTTACTTTCCATTATAACAAATAATTCTAAAATTTATATGGAACCAGAAAAGACCTCGAATAGCCAAAGGGATATTCCATTATATAATAGAAATGGAATTCTGCTGGGGCACCTGAGTGGTTCAGTCATTATGTATCTGCCTTTCATTCAGGTCATGATCCCAGGGTCCTGGGATCAAGCCCCACATTGGGCTCCCTGCCCAGTTGGAAGCCTGCTTCTCCCTCTCCCACTCCCCCTGCTTGTGTTTACTCTCTCTCTGTTGTCTCTCTCTTTCTCTCTCAAATAAATAAATAGATTCTTTTTAAAAAAGGAAAGAAAGGAATGGAATTCTGCCTTATTCTTTCTTTTAAATTCTGCCTTAATCTTGATGAAACATTGAATTATATAGTTTGAGGTAAATTGAGTCCTATCATTCCTTTGTATATGAAAGCGGTATGTCAAATATTGAATATGTGACCATTTTATTAGATAAAGGAAATATTTCTTCTCCATTCCCCTGTCATGTGCATCCCCATGGAAGGAAGTAGGAGAACACAAGTATTTGTACTTCAGATTCTAATGACATTATCATCCAGTTTCTAACAGTGAAGTCAACAATTTTATGAAGACTTTTGCTTCACCATTAAACCCACCACATTTCAGTTTGAAAACATTTCCTTTGGTGGTGCACTTGTCAACTGGAGCTGAAGTCTAAAGAGTCTGAAGGGGACAGAGTTGTTTATATGGACACATATGACACAGAGGGTGTGGCCCCAACTAAGATTGGAGAGGAGCAACCCATCCAGATCATCATGACCTTCACTTTCATTGGGACCTTGAATATGGTGTGGCAGGGCAAGTTCTACATTTACCGCAAGCAGGATCACTGCCAGTGTGTTAGACCCTTCTCTGTCACTGAATATGAATGCAAGCCCAATGAGACTTGAAGCCTCATATAAATGAATAAAGAGTCATTCCTCTTAAGATGGGTCATTCTGATGTTGCTGTACAATATCTTCAAAAACCTACTTAAAAGATCCCAGCACTAGGCTTCACCAAGGCTTATCACACCATTGTGTTTCTCATCAGGTGCTAATGACATACTATTCTCAATTGTTTTGAAAATGTAATGCCATTCTGATGCAATGTCTGTGACATAAAAGATTGTGATGTATTTTCCCCAGGAAGATTCCTTTCATTACTGTGTGTTGGTGTTCCTGGATCCAGTTCTTGGTCATGTCATTTACTGCTTGTGAGGAGCTCAGTGGAATTGGCAGACATGTCCTGTACTTAATGATTCCACTGAAAGACTGTGGTGTTTTGTCTCCAAGTTTAGTGATTCTCCCCTTTTTGTTAAATGCTAAATTAAAAAAAAAAAGTGTGTAGTTCTTTCCTAACTATAATATGGTAACATGTAATTTGTAATGTTATCCCCCTCTCAAAGTAGGCTTGGTGAAAATGTACTACAAACAGCAGTGAGTGGGACTCAAAGATTTTGTGCTTCTTATAAATAGCTCAGTTTTGGGGGTAACATCGATGATAAAATAAAAGGACAAATATGTAAGAAGTATTTATGACACATCTAAATTCTTTATAGTAACTTAAGATATTATGTTGTACATAGTAGAAGTGGGGAAAAGGCATTTTGTGGGCCCACTGTTAAACAATGTGACAGAAATTATAGGGTTACCTCTGGTTATCTACTGTAGTGTTCAAACATACATATGATGGTATCTCTACTTTTGCCTTCACTTGAAATTTATGAAACTGTGTATGAAACTGTAATGAACTTTTGATATTTCTTAATAAAGATATTGGAAATAAAAAATAAGACTTTCACTTTATCAATTCTACCCAATAGTTGTGCCCATAGCTACAACTTTAGAAAATGTGATGCTTGTTCTGAGTTCCACTGACAAGTTCCATGCAGAGGAATTCAGGTCTTTATTACTGGTAATGGAGTTTTTTTCTGAAAAAGAGATGGTTTGATATCTACCACTTCTGCCATCTTCCCCCAGCTGGCATTTAGAAAACACAAAGTGATGACAGCAACTTTGAAATACATTTAAGAATTTATTGAAATGTTCCTTCTGAACAAATAGCTGAACCCATCTTTTTGCACCATTAAGTTGTACAGTTCCATCCATTTTCATCAGCTT